>NC_089233.1:83024625-83686709 GCF_963924675.1 Phocoena phocoena
GTCCAGCGTGTACACGACAGGTACACATTTTTCTTGGGTCTGTTTATACCCAGGAGAAGGATGGCTGAGTCTTCAGGTATGCGTGCGTTGAGCACAAGTTTACTGTCAAACAGTCTTCAGGGTGGTTATATTGGCACGGACACCAGTGGGGTCTGCGAACCCCAGTCACCCCGACGCGGAGGGGCAGGGTAGTGACCTGCACCTATGGCAGTGAATGAAGTCGAGCACCTTTCCGATGTCTGTTTACATTTTTATGATATCTAGATACTCTCTTTTGTGTAGTTTTGCCAATTTTCCTGTTGGGTTTATCTGCCTTTATCTTAGTGTTTATAGTTTATTTTGACTATGAGTCCATTGTTGATTATGTCTATTAGAGAGATGCACTGTGTGCCTTGGCTTTCATTTTTTTTAATTAATTAATTTGTTTGTTTATTTACGGCTGTGTTGGGTCTTCGTTGCTGCGCACAGGCTTTCTCTAGCTGCAGCAAACGGGGGCTACTGTTCGTTGCGGTGTGCGGGCTTCTCATTGCAGTGGCTTCTCTTGTTGCGGAGCACGGGCTCTAGGCGCGCAGGCTTCAGTAGTTGTGGCACGCGGGCTCAGTAGCTGTGGCTCGTGGGCTCTAGAGCGCAGGCTCAGTAGTTGAGGCACATGGGCTTTGCTGCTCCGCGGCATGTGGGATCTTCCCGGACCAGGGCTCGAACCCGTGTCCCCTGCATTGGCAGGCGGATTCTTAACCACTGCGCCACCAGGAAAGTCCATTGACTTTCATCTTTGAATCAACTGCTTTAGTAAATTGGAGCTTTTAATCTTAATGTAATCCAATTTATCCTTATTTTCCCATATGGTTAGCATTTTGGGGCTCCTGTTTAAGAAATCCTTGCCTATTCTCAGGTCACGAAGGTGTTCTCCTCTGCATTCTTCTAAAAATATTTCAGAGATGGCTCTAATACCAGCTGTGTTTTCAGTATCCATTTATTGAGAAATAAGGAATGACAAGAAGAGTCAGTGAAGCTTTTAAATAAATTTGCATTGTATTCACAGCAGTGCATATAGGCGTTTGAAAGTGCTTGTAGGACATACTGGAGGATGCTTCCTAGCCATGAGGGCACCATGCTGTGTTCTGCCCTCTCCCTCCCCAACCCCTGATTTGCAGGCTGCTGGATGTGCCAGAGGCTTCAGGTTGGGCACCCGAGGACCTGAGAGCCGGCAGATTCCCGCTCAGCCTCATTAATGCCGGAGATGCAGGTGTCAGTTCCTTCGTGTTTTCAAAATACCTCGGTGCCAGGTGCTATGCTAAATAGATACTGGAAACATAAAGCTGGAGATCTCTTCCCTTGAAGAGCTTTGGGCCTCATTAGAGGGAGCTAATGGAGATGGTTGCGTAAACAAATGTGTAGTACCTTGCTTCTGGCTCCTGACTCGATTTTAGCATCTGAGATATTGGACAGAGTTAGGAAGTGGGAGGGTTTCAGGAAAGCCTTTGTACAGGAAGCAGCCCTGGAGTTATCAGTGAGGCAGGTGGATGGGTGATTTAAGGCTGCTCTCGAAATTGACGTTACGATTCACAGAGCAGTAAAGTGAAACCTGTTCATTCTCATGCATTGTTGGTAGGAGAATGAAGTGGCACAGCCTCTTCAGAGAGCAATTTGGCAGCATCTGTCAAAGCTGAAATTGCACGTCCTTCTTGCATTTGTGCTAGATAGACACTGGGAATACAGTGTCGGTGTCAGATAAATACCCGGGAGTAGAATCGCGTGACCTGGCTCTTCCACGCCTGTTAATTTATCCCACACATGCACTCATGGGTTTACAAACACAGTCTTTGCATTGTTTTTAAAAACATCAAAATACTGGAAACAGACTTAAAGATCTATCAATAGGGGATAAAGAACGGTACATCCATACAATGCGGTATCACAGAGCTATTTAAAAGAACGCTCTGGCGGAACAATCCCCAGGATATATTACGTGAAACAGTATTTGCTCCTGCGCTGGTTTTAAGAGCGTGTGTGTACTGTGCATGTCTGCACACACCTGTCTCTGGAAGGTGGCCTCTGCCACGAGACAGAGGGACAGGCACATTCTGATGCAGTTTTTTTAACATGTAATTTTTTTAGTTAAAAAAAATTGTACTAAACGCCATGTGATACCCTTCTTTGGACCCTGGAACAGAAACAGGACATTAGTGGGAAAACTGATGGCATCTGACAAAAGTCTGGGGTTGTGATGTTCCAGTGTCGAGTTCTTCATTTTGCCAAATCCCATGGTAATACTATAAGATACCAAAATCAGGGGAAACTGGGTGAGGGGGATACAGCAGTGCTCTGTGTTATCTTTGCAGCTTTTCTGTAAATCTAAAAGTCTTCCAGAATTAGAAGTTTTTTCAACTTTTTAAATTTTAATGAAACCTGTCAAATTGCATCTGCAAAATGGAATGAACAGATTGAGAATGTGAAAGCTCATTCCCTTCCCTCCTGTCCTCTTGGTTCAGGTCGAAGAATTCCATCCACTGACGCCAACCCGCCTTCCGGTGGAAAGGGCTTCAAACTCCGAAGACAGCCTTCGGAGCCAAAACGGAGCTGCTGCTGACTGAGCCTCGGCCTCCAGGCTCAACGGTGAAGTAGGTGGTCCTGAAAGTTAGCGGGAGGGCTGGAGCCCTGTCGCCAGGGGTCGCCTCGCCGGTCTTGTATCTTCTTCGGGCAACAAGGATTCACAGGAATTGACCGGTTCTGTTTCCTCTTTGGAGACTGCAGCAATAATATTTCAGTCTGTGGACTTCTCTTCTGTAAAGAATCTCTGGTGTACAAAGGGACTTCATCATAGGCTTTTGACCTTGCTGAGAAGGAGTGTATGATCGTATGGATGGTAGGACTAAATTGTTGAGTAGTTTTGTAATCAAGAGTTTATGTAACATTTGTAAAGGGAAAATTAGCACTTTTGTGGTTCTTAAGGGAAGAAAAAGACCTTGTGGAGATTATCATTTCCTTGGTTTCCCATTGGTACCCATGATACCATTTCCTTGGTGGCATTTAGAACGTGGTCAGTTATCATGAATGGAAGGATGGCAGTTCTTATTATTTGAAGCTGAAATGGGTTATTTATAAGGGCTGATGGAGATGGTTTCACCCCTGCCGGCTCTAAAGCACTTTGCATTGGGTACATCAGCCCAGGACATGCACAGTGAACTCACAGCAGCAGCTGCATGCCTCACCCTGGGTTTGCATGTGCCGCCAGGCACATTTTTGGCACCTCTGTAAGGAAGCTGTCGCGATCAGGGTGGTGGTGGTAGAGAAGCTGCCTGGAATAAACTGAACTGCAGGTGATTAAACTGACTAGCCGTGGTTTACAAAGAGAAGAGAGGGAAAGTAAAGAAGGTGGTGTAAATGCTGTCAATTTTTTATTTAACCGAGATATTTTGGTGGGGGAGGCAATGACCTGTTGCTTAGCTTATGTAAAGTTGTAGTCTATATTTACGAGACCATTGCTTACAGATTATAAATTATGTAAATACATTAACAAATTCTGTGTTTCATTCAACACTCCATCTACTCTCGCACTGTGCCCGCCCACTTCGCAGCCTGTCCACAGGAGGCTCCTTGAAGCACGTTGACATGGTGCAAAAGCTTAGAGCCTGGCTTGTGATCAGCCAGGGTTTCTCTGCCTTCCCTTCCCGCCACCCCCGCCCCTCCAGTCCCATCTGGAAATCATTGTGAAGGCTATGCCACTTGGACAAGCCTGACTAGCCCTTCCCCGACTAGCTTCGGGGCAAAAGGTTAAGGCCCCGAGCTCTCCACATTTACCTACCTGGTCTTGGGGGTAAGTTTTCTTTTAGCTTTTACAGCGACCTCAGGCCAACTGTTTTGAGAGAGTTTTCCTTGTTAACAATTTTAGCCTGTCTTTCCGTTTCCCTTGTTTTCCTCTGCCTCTGTTAGTGGTTAAAGCTCTTTTCCTTCAGGGAGCCTACTGAGGTTTTTAATGTAATCTAAAAATAAAGCACTGAAGTGAAGTTGGTGAAAATTTGTTCCTGGTCTAATTTGGCACCCTTCCAACCTGAGTATTGTAAGGGAAGGAAATGTACGAGATTAAATAGGAAATGAAACAGTTTGAATTTCAAACTAAATTGTGCTTTCAGAGCTATCCTTAAACTGAACAGTTGAAACTTTTAAAACGAATGGTTATTTCTTTGTGCCCCCCACTTGATACGGCTAGATTGTAATGGGAAAATTATAACTCAGATTAAGTAGAAAACGATTCCCTTTCCCCTGGTGTGTGTGTTAAGCATTTGGAATTGCTTATTCTCTTACCGAAATCATATAGAAGGGACGTTGGTAGTGAAAATTCTAATGTTTTGTTGAAAATAGGTGTGGACTCTGTGCCCCTGCAGCATCTAGCTTCCTTCCCAACGTGAAATTAGCAAGCTTTCAGAGAGAAGGCCTGACTCCAAGAGCTGGGCTCTTTACACCTGAAGGTGGTTTGGCTTTGTTTCATATACTTCCAAATGGATGGGGCCATCAGGCCACTGCCCTGGTTTGTCCCTAACATTCCCACTGCTGGGCCTCTATCTCCATGACAACAACATAAAAGAAAGGTTGCTGGATTCACGGAGAGGCGACGCGTGTGTGGCCCTTTCCCTCTTTTTTCACCAAAAGATGACACGAATCTGTGACCTTCACATGTTTTCAACCAAAGCTGTCAGTCAGCGTGGATGATTTCATGATGTCTGGGTGCACAGGGAAAGGCGAAGTGCCTCGGTGCCTCTCTCATTGGTGAGGCCTCCGAATGCCTCTCATCCTGTTGTGTCCTCTACTGCACGGAGCCCAGGGCGGTCCGTCCTTCAGCCCTCCTCAGCCGCTTTCTCATCCTGGTTCCTCGTTCTCCGTCCCATGTGCTCCTCATGCGTTTCAGGGCCTCTCTCGCTCTCATTTTCCTCAGTCCGTCTCAGAAGTTGCCATGGCTGTTTCTCATGTGGTGTCTTTTTAATACTTAACAATAACAGCTACACATTGCTTTCTCAGAATTCAGAATTCATACTCGATGAAAACAGGGGGGAAATGTTTTCAGTTACCTTATTTGCTTCTCAAATGCAAAGATGAATATTAAAGTAAGAAACTGTTTTATTTTGAGCCCACTTTGGATTATTCACCTGACTAAAGAGTGATCTGGTACACGTTTTATATATTCTTTATTCTTATTTCTTATTATGAGAAAATGCTAGATTGTAAAAGAATTGAGACATAGCCCATCCATAAAACTCTTCTTTTGGTTCTCTTATGACGCAGGGCCATCTTTAAAAACTTTGGGGACTGAAAAGAGAAAGAGCATTAATTAGCTGCAAGTGTATATTCATTCCTCTCAGAGAAATGGAAATCAGCTCTTTGCAGGTGTCCAATCTTAGTAACCATTGGTCTTAAGAACTCTCCTTTCACACAAGTGTTTTTCTGATTCTGTGATAACTCATTAACTGTCATTTGGTGATTAAAAGAACATAAAGTATGAGTATGATTAAGTGTCCTTCATTTTAAACTCTCTTTAAGAAGTGATTAGGGAGAAGTGCCTATCACAGGCCTTTCTGGTTCCAAATGAAACCTCCATCACCTGCTTTTCAACCACAGGCCACGTTCTACACATAGCAAAAGAAAGGTTTGATTCCTTTAGAATAACACACTTCCTGGTCGCCTGTGTGTGATTTTGTTTGAGGTGCCTGCCTCCCGTTGTACACAGGCTTCCTGGATTCCTCCCCACGTCTGAAAGGACTGACCCTCCTCTGTTGGAGGCCCAACCTCCTCTAAGTGGGCTGGTGTCCTTCTTGAGGTTATCGGGTTTTATTATTTCTAAATACATTAAAAGGGAAAGAAAACCACATTTAATTTCAGAACTTCTCTTTACGTTTTGTGTTTATTTCTTTTCTATTCTCAAGAAGGAAAATAGGTCTAGGAGACCTTATAAATTAAACTCTGGGAGACAGAATAATGAAAATATCTTCAGACGACTATTCCATGGCTTTCCTGGAGGCGTCACACCAGCGTATCTGTACTGTTATGGCGTTGTGTTAAAATGGGCAGATTTAATTCAGTCTACACTGCACTCACTGGCATGTCAGCCTCAGAGCTTGAAAAGGCATTTGTTCACTGTTACGTGCATCCTTTTACAGGCTGAGAGTAAGTTGCAAAAGAGGTTGTATAAATTCTTACAAGCATTTTTTCACTTGTTTTTTTCAGAACACGCTGAGAAGGTGATTCATGGCCCCTTAGTGTGTAAGAAAATACACGCACAGTGTGATATGTATATGACAGACGAGCCCCCTACACATTCGGATGTCTTTGCAAGAACCTATATAAGTAATGAGAAAATCCTTTCCTTCTGGGGAAAAGTTATTAGAATCCCCTTAACTCTGATCTATACTAGGTACCTGCTGTAGAACATCTGGGGGAGAAGTGACAGCCCACAGACTCAGGCTGGCTCCTCTCTCCCAACTCATTCGGCTGCAAGTGTTCCTCCTGTCTCTGTAATGAAAGTTAAACAACAGTGATAAGCTAGAGAGTGGAAACCTGTAAAAATTCTTCATTATTTAAATTTGTTTTAAAGGGACTATAGCAGCATGACTTGTTTGACTACAAGAGATCGTCTACCTCTTAACAGTTAATATTTTTTAAAAGAAGAAGCTAAATGTACCTTCAAGGGTCAGGCTGTGACTATATATATACCTGCCCTCAGTTAGCTTGGTCCATCAAAAATTTTTAAATGATTCAAGGTAATGTTTAGATGTGTTTTACCTCCTGTGGTACCGTGATGCAAACAAACAAACAAAAAAAAAAACAGTCCAAGCAACAGATTTATCCAGGAGATAAACATGATACTGTACAGTTTTAGCAAAGGGAGGTGGAGGTGGAATTTAGCCTTGGACTGAAAGAAGTGACCTCTGCCCATTTCTCTTGCTTGTCTTGACTTCCAGTAATAGAAATCCAGGCAATGTGGTTATCCGGTTTTCATGAAATATTAATGGAATTCTGGGGCATTTGTCCTGTTTTATGTGCAAATGAAAGTCTTAAAAAAAAAAATTAGGAGGGTATTACATTTTTCAGGAGCCTCCATTTTTTCAGTCCAAGAGAATGATAAGTGAGCCACCTGTTATTGATGAAGTTTCATTAGGCAGAATGAAGAAAGAGAATAAATAGAACCAAGAATCTCCATCTTTCTCAGTTTGTCCTTCAGGATTCTCCTAGCATGTAAGGAAAATGATTTACTTCCCAAATCTAGAAGGACTTCCAGTGGCATAGATCAACTTTGATTTTTGGTCTGTACCATCAGAAATAACTAATATCTGTGTTCTTTCCTCTTAGAGTATAATCAGTTCCAGATAGGCTAGAATTGTTTGTGGCTTTCAAACAAAAGATTCAGAAGTTTAATAAAAAGAAAAATCTGAAATCTTCCATCTTTTCCTTTCATTATCTTGAACATTTTAGACAGATAGTAAGATTAGGATGTGTCATCAGTAGATACTAGAATTAAAACCATGGAGTCTTAAAAAATTAAACAGAAATTTTAAAAAACTCATGGCCAGTTCATTTTCAGATCGGTGTGCATGGTCCTGGCGGCCGGTGCCTCATCAAAATGCTTCATAATTGAAACAAACAAACTTCTGGGTAGCTTTCCATGAACAGGAATTCACGTGCCAGGAATTCAGCCAGTTAATGGGAAATCCTCAGATAGGAATGATTTTTTGAAAGAGCCTTCTATACTTGGCAGTTTTAAACTGTAGACCTTAATCATCTCCTTTGCAATCCTGCAAAAGAAACAGAATGCTCCGGTTTTGATGCAACTTCTTGATTCAGGAACTTTTTCGTGTTTCCAGAAGCAAATTGTTTAAAGCGGTGCTTCAGAGGAAATCATCTTTAAAACAGCATTTCACACACAGGGCTGACAATCTTTACTCAGAATTGCAGTTATCCAAGAGACTCCCCGTCTTATGTCACGGAGAAAAGCCGAGCACCCCTTCTTCGCCTGGGCAAGCCCAGCACCCAGTGAGCACCAGCTAGAGTGGGACAGGCCCGGGGGCGAGGTGGAGCACGCCCCCTCCCACTTCAGGAATCGTCAGCACCCAGCAGCCTGTGACATCAATTGGAGCTTAACCCTTAATTCATCGTTATTAATTTTTTCATGAAATTTATACTTGAATCATCAGTTTCACCCACTGGAAAATGTTGAAAGTGGGGCTTAAACTTGTGTACCTCCGCTGACTCTGCCTATGCGGTTATTACCTAGTTTAGGAAACTTTCTTAATGTGGGTCATGCACGTGCTGTCCAAGTGACTGGTCGATTCAGTGTGGGGACAGTTAGCAGCAGCTGGCTAGTCAGAGCGACCGATGGGTGGCTGTTCTTTAAACCATTTGTTGTATTGTGTAGACGGAGCTTTATTGCCCTGGAAAAGATTTTTTTTTTTTTTTTTTTTACTCTCATCCAGCCTCTCAGTCTTTCCATCATCTCACTTTATGCGTCACTCATGATTGTCAATCATGCCTCTGACCTTCTTAAGAACGGACGTCTTGCCTTCTCTGCGATCGAAGCCGACTTCTTGGCCTTGTTTCTCTTCTTCTCATTTTGCTGCGGGCTCTCCCTTAAAGACGCAGGGCTCCAGCCGCCTCCTCAGCTCGTGTGACATGCCTTCCCGCGCCGCCTTACCTGGTCGCAGCAGTGAAGTTTGCCCACCACATCCAACAGGGGAAGCAGTAGGCAACCTGTACTGTCAGATAACACAAAGGCTAATTTTAGGGGAAGAAGTCCAATATTTCCAGCGAGGAAAAGGGCAGTACTAGCTTACAGCGGCAACATGACTGCGGAACAAAATGTTTCTTACCGCGGGCGATGAGGCAGTTTAAGTGTCAGCACCTCGCTTAGTTTGTAGTAGAACATTTGTTAAAGTATGTAAAACCCCAAGTCTAAAGTCTTGGAGAGAAACGGCTGTGGAGATGAGCCTAGACATTAAAAAAAAAAAAAAAAAAAAAAAAAAAAGCTAAGCCGTTGTACCAGCAATTCTTATTTCTCCTAAGAATGTCATGCCTTTTCAAGACCTGATGC
Organism: Phocoena phocoena; assembly: GCF_963924675.1. Classification (NCBI taxonomy): domain Eukaryota; kingdom Metazoa; phylum Chordata; class Mammalia; order Artiodactyla; family Phocoenidae; genus Phocoena; species Phocoena phocoena. The sequence goes on from NC_089233.1 coordinate 83,033,702, forward strand.
AAGGAGTAAGATATTTGTGCCTTTCCATAATAGCGTCTATTATGAAAAAAATCAAGTTGCTTACAGTTTAGGCCGCCTTGTTGCACTACAAACAGCCCAGATTTGTAGCCGTGGCATCTCTGCATGACGCATCGCTTGACTCCCTGTGATGAAATATTGTAACGATGGCTTGCCAAGCTTATATGGATGTTTGAAGACTTTATTTTTGCAGTCTTAACCTTGGGCGGGACCTAAGTCTATATATAAACTGTATGATGTCTGTACTGTTTGTAGATGCTGATGAAAGAAAACTTGATCTTTTCATTTTTGTTGTAAGATTTTTCTTTTTACATTTAGGCTGGTAGTAGATAGTTTGCCATGGTGGTTGATTTGGCATACTTTTAAACTATATTGTTTTAGCTTGAATATTCTATGCTAAACTTTTATAGAGTATAACGTGCTAAGTCACTACAAAATTTGTTGTATTGTAAGGAGAGTGTAAACATTTTGTTAATAAAAATGCTATGTTTCCAGATATATGTATTTGCCTTTCAAGTGGTTTTTCTTTGTGATAGTCTTTTTTATTTTTATTTATTTATTTTTTTTTTTTTTGCGGTACCCGGGCCTCTCACTGTTGTGGTCTCTCCCGTTGCGGAGCACAGGCTCCGGACGCGCAGGCTCAGCGGCCACGGCTCACGGGCCCAGCCGCTCCGCGGCATGTGGGGCCTTCCCGGACCGGGGCATGAACCCGTGTCCCCTGCATCGGCAGGTGGACTCTCAACCACTGCGCCACCAGGGAAGCCCTGTGATAGTCTTCATCACACGTTTGTCTTAACCAAATCTCCCGGAGTCATTTTTAAATGATTTTTGAAAACTGGAATGCCAGAACTTCGATAGCTGTAGTGTCTGGTGAGCAGCACGGTATTTGTATCCATCAGTCCAGCTCCCAGCATCTCTCTCTTAGACAGCTCCTTCCTGTCCATGTCCTTGCAGAGCTCAGATGGGGAACGATGATGGAGGCAGGCCTGCAAAGCCTCCAGCGAGCGTTTGGAGGGAATGCTGCTTCCCAACCTCGTGAGCAAAAAGTTTCACACCATCTTCTGTTATCTGCTGGATTTCATCAGCGATGCCAGCATTTCCATTCAGTGTGGACTTCAGCCCTGGACGCCCTCAGTCCGTGCACTGCCCACAGAAGCACAGCTTCACACACTCGTTTTCTCTTTGATATCCCTCTACGAGAGAAGCACAGTTGTCTATATGCCATGGTTGTGTTGACAGGACAGATGTGTTCTAACGAGGGAACCAGAGAGAGCAGCGAAGCCAGGAGATGGACAGACTTGGGTTTGAGCTTCAGCGTAGCCCCTTTCTAGGCCGGGTGGCCTTAGACAGAGTTGTTAACCTCTCTGAGTTTCAGGGCCTTCATCTGTAAAATGGGAAGATAATAGAGCACCAACCACATGTGGCTGTTCGGGGGAGATACCTACATACCTGGCATTCAGCACAACATTGACAAAGAGTAAGTGCTCGCGTATAATTTGTTTTTAAAGCCATCTCCCTGATAATCTTTATCTGTTTCAGTTAAAATAACTATTTGTCATTAGTTTGGTTTTTTGTTTGTTGCCATTTTTTTTTTTTGAAACGTAACATACAGAAAGTTCTATAAATCTCGTATACACCTCAATACATTTTCACAAAGGAGACATACCCATGTAACTACCCCTCAGCTCAAACAGCAGGACATCATCACATCCCAGAAGCTCCACCTTGTGCCTCTCTGGAGGAGATTAATTTTGAACTTTACCATACATGCCATTTGGAACCATAGTGTATGTACTCCTGGGTCTGGCTTCTTTCATTCAACATGGGCTGTAGTATTCACATTCATTCTCACTGCTCTGTCGTATTCGACTGTGTGAATAAACTACTGTTTATCCATTCTGCATTGATAAGCGTTGGGTTGTCTCCAGATTTTTGCCATTACGAATGTACCACAACAAACATTCTTACACGTGTCTTTGGTGCCCGTATACAGATTTCTGCTGGACATATACCAGGGAGTGGAGTTACTGAGTCATGGGAGAGAGCTATATTTGTAGATTGGTTTATTCATTTTTGCTTCAGTAGGTGCAGTTTTCCTAACGTGGCATATCACTAGAACTCCCACCCACAGCGTATAAGAATTGCAGTTGTGCAGCATCCTTGCCAACACGTGATATATTCTTCTCCATTTTAGCCATTCTTGCAGGGTGTCGTGGTATCATACGGCGGAATTTGCATTTTCCTATTCAGTGTGTTTTTTAGTCCATATCCCCCAGTGTTACAGTACATACACCCACAGCTAGAGCTGCGTGTGTGGGGAGATGGAGGAGGATGATGCGAGGTATGGCGGGGACCCCCAAACCCAGCGTCAACTCCCAGGTCCTTTATCTGGCTACTGGAGAAGATAGACCAGAAAAGGCCATAGATGAAGTTGAAAGGTGAACCAAAACGTGGCGGGGGGGGGAATGTTTGCCGCATATATGATGGAATGGATTACTATCTAAGTCTGCTAAGAGTGTCCAGAAAACAGAAAGAACCACCCTCAAAAAAGGAAATAAAAGGACCCATTACATGAAAAGACAACTCACAAGAAAGAAAATACACATAGCAAATTAACAGGTTAAAGAGGATAAACTACACTGATGCACATCCAAACCAGTGAACTCCTCTTTGGCCTGTTGGTGAGAGGGAAGCACACCAAGCCCTCTGTGGGGGGGACCCCTCCCTTGGTCCCCATCTAAAGGCATCACCGCCTGAAGGTACTGTAGAAGGATTCACACAAAGAATAGTCTTTGCAGCCTTGCTTATAACTTCTGGAAAAGGAGCATAAAGGAAACAAAACTGTCACATACAAATTAACATGGAAAGGTGTGCCCGATATATTGTTGAGTGAAAAAGAAGATCAGTTTGTGTGTAGAGTATGCGTCTATTTGTATAAAACAAATTATGCACATACACGCATTTATATGTGTGCATGCTTGCAAAATCTCCTCCCTGAGGAGAGAGGCTTGGTTACAGAGCTGTTAACTTTTTTTCACTTTCTGCTTTATCTGTACTTCTGTAGTTTTAAAACTTTTTTACTGCGTGTTAGGTGTGGATTTTTTATTAAAAAAAAAAAATCATGGGGACTTCCCTGGTGGTGCAGTGGTAAAGATTCCATGCTCCCAATGCAGGGGGCCAAGGAGCTAGATCCCACATGCATGCCACAACTAAGAGTTCGCATGCCACAACTAAGGAGCCCGCCTGCCGCAACTAAGACCCGACACAACCAAATAAATAAATAAATAAGTATTCTTTTTGAAAAGTCATGAACTCCTGCACCCTAATTCACTCTTCAGATTCTTCATGAAAACTGGCTCAATACGTACACTGAATTTGCATTGGTCTTATTTTTCCTTTTTAAAACACACAGGGACTTACCTGATGGCGCAGTGGTTAAGAATCCGCCTGCCAATGCAGGTGACACGGGTTCGAGCCCTGGTCCGGGAAGATCCACACATGCCGTGAAGCTACTAAGCCCGTGTGCCACAACTACTGAGCCTGCGCTCTAGAGTCTGCGAGCCACAACTACGGAGCCCATGTGCCGCAACTACTGAAGCCCGCGCGGCTGGAGCCCGTGCTCCACAACAAGAGAAGCCACGGCAATGAGAAGCCCATGCACCGCAACAAAGAGTAGCCCCCACTCGCTGCAACTAGACAAAGCCCGTGTGCAGCAACGAAGACCCAATGCAGTCAAAAATAAATAAATTAAAATAAATTGTAAAAAAATAAAATAAAACACACACACACACTCCTTCAATTTGGTTAGTAAAAAGCTTAGAGCCGGATTGGGGCAAGTGTTTAGAAGTTTACAGTCCACATTTATCCTGATATCTTTTCAAGCTGCCCTAAATCCACCTAGAAGAAAGGGTGGTGGGGAGAGTATAAATAAATATATGTTAAGAAAAAGAATATTAGACTGACTGTCACCTGTCAAAATAGTACCATTACAGAAGCCAGTCTCATTTATAGATGCCAAGAAAAAGAGAAGACTGTCAAAAGGGAAGAAACAAATTAGCACACACCCGAAACAAACAGGGATGTTTTAAATGCAGACACAAAACAACTGGGCTTTATTTTTCCACAAGCAACTGGCTTTTGCCTTACAGCGTATAAGAACTAAAGTATGGACCCAGGTTTCTAAGCAACCTTAATGTTTATTGCAGATTTTTTTTCCCCTTTAGAACTTAAGAACTAGATTTCCATTAAGATGGCATATTATAAAAATAAAATGCAAAGCCTTTAAAATTTTCCAGTTGTTTGGCTTATAATAACACTAGCCAAAAACATGATTCTCCACTGAAAATGTCAGTGTTGGTTGGGAAGTCAAGCATCATCAGCCTTCTAGGATTTACCAAGAGTATTAAATTATCAGTTCTCTTTATACCCTTTCTGAGAGACTGCTGGAGATTGTAAGGGAGAAGAAAGGAAGAAAAGACTTCACAGCTAACCCCTTGTCAAAATGAATCACTGTATTAGTAATGATTTTAATCAGACCTCTGGTCACTTAGATTTTTTATTTTCGGCGTAACCTTTCAGCACCTTGCAGGAAACAATGTAAGAACGCAGAGGTCACCTTTTGAGATGTGTTCATAAAGCTGATTTATATAACCACAGGTATCACTGTTTAAAGGGGTGGGAAACAGGACAAGAGGGTCAGAATTCTCTTTATTAATACACAGTGTAGAATATTATCACCTTCGGGCCTCTGTTAAATAAAATATATGGAAAACATGATGGGAACGCTACCAAGGCTCCACTCCATTAGAGAAAGGTCACTTTTAAGAAGAAAATTGTAGGCTTGTGAATGTAAGTGTGAGGTTAAATGCACAGTATTAGGGCACAGAGGCCATACCCATGGTATACTATCATCAACATTAGAATTTCAATCGGCTGCTCCAGCGATGGGGTCAGGTCACATCTTCTTTGCTTATAAATGGAACACATCATAGTTTTTGAAAAAAGTGAAAAAAACAAGGAAAAAAACAGATGCTACAGCAATGACATAGGAGATCTTTACCACCAGGGTGATATGAGGTCTGAATCACCGGTTATGAATACACGGGGCCATCAAATCGTAAAAGATCCCACTAAGAATGTTTTGCTCGAATGTTTTAAATTTTATCTTTATGCTTTTTATGTCCAATGTGACAACCTCATGTTAGAGAAGTAGGATCTCCGTGGGTTTTCTTTCCCTGGTTTTAAATTACTTCTCCCCAAACGCATCTCCTTCTGAATGTAATAGGAGACGGGAACATGGTAGATAAGCGGCAGTTTTTATAAATGGGCTGTTAAGAACCTGGTGGTGCCGAAAGGACAGCCTCTTGTGGTACAAATATGGAGATGATTATTGTGTGAAACAAATCACCACCACCACCACCACCACCCCCAAAAAAAAAACCTCAGCCACCTCGAGTGGAAGACCAACCTGGAAAGGCTCCTTGGCATTAGCTGGATTAAAATGATGTACAGGCTTAAGGGATCCAGTAATCTTGAAGAGATCTGGTAAAATTACATTTACTTGGGCTCTTCTCTAAACTGAATGACTCCAGGCTCACTTTTCGAAGGGGGCTCTAAGGCCAACCAGAAGACATTTAGTATTTTGCCGGCTCAGTGACTACTTAAACTTTGGCTACCTCCTCTGCAAGTCAACGTGTGATTTTATTTGCTAAATGATAATGATGCCGACTTCATGGGGCTACTGTGAATAGCTAATGATGGCAAGCCGTCAAGCTCTATAAATCAATATTATTAATCGCACCAATAATAAACATACAAATTCCATTGTTAGCCCTAGCATCCTACAGCCTGTTACAAAACCACACACATTGAGTACCTGCTTTTCTTCACCAGGGTTCCTTTGGGGACTTCTTTCTTGTTTCTGTATTACAAGCTAAAAAATATAAGAGTTTGTCTTTGTTTTTCATAATGCTGTAGTTTGAATAAAAATACACCCACATATGCCTGAGAGTACAAACACAGAATGAAGCAAAGGCAATGACTTAAATTGCAAAGTACCATGAGAAAAAGACAAAAGATGTCTTGCAGCCGCAGCAGCAGAATAGCACAGGATGAGAAGGGTTTGCACCGGAGAACTCTGAGGCTTGGGGTGGGGCGGTAGGGGATGGACAAGAAGAGCTGAAGGGGCAGAGTGCCTGTGCCCAGCCGTGGCGAGACAAATGCCACCGCTTCCCCTCCCAGGTACCAGCTTTCAGAGGCTGATCCATCATCATTTATCACTTGTATCGTCAAATGTTAAAACACTCCTGCCACCGCAAAGACCTACGTCTCAGACACGGAGAAATAAATAGATGAAAGATCACGACAGGGTTTTACGACCCCTGTCACACACCATGCGTTATCACAACAAAAATACGTTAGGACCTCACGAGGGAATTAATCTTCTGAGAGATAAAGCTGGTTCTTTGTGATACCTTTCCCATGGGAGGAAATAACTGCAGGTATCTACTACATGCCCCTTTTTCTAATTGCTACGAATGAAGAATCGTTTGCTTTTATTGAACAAAAGGTGGGGGGATGGGGGATGCCTTCACCAAGTTACAAACTGATGATGAAGGGCCAGTTTTTAATGCCCTGTTTCCTGGGTGTGCCGTATTTGGGGTGAGAGGGATTTACCTATGCGATGAACTCATTTCCTTCACAATGTGCCAAAAAACTCACCCTGCAATAAGTAAAATCTCCAGGAACAGAACAGCTCCCAAGCCCACACAGCATACAAGCCTCCCAGACACAACACAAGAGACCGGGAGAGCTGTCTGCAATGCCACCCTCGTGGTCATAGCTAATATTTTATTGAGGAATTACTATGTGCCAGGCACAGGGCACTAAGAACTTTACTTGCATTCATTCATTGCATCCTCCCCAAACCTTAGAGAGGGAAACTTTGATTATTCCCCACGTTACAGATGAGGCGTGGGCAGGGAACGAAAAGCAGCTCCTGGCAGCCGGGAGCTGGCCTGGCACTCACAGCTGGTCCTGATGTCCTCTCTCCTGTTGAACGGAATTCCACAGGGCCCCAGCATCCCACAGGGCCACTCCGTGACCAGGGTGGGTCGAGACAATAGCAAGACCCCTCCGTCATCCTTCTGAGCCCAGACAAAACAAGGACGTTGTCCAAACCCCCCAAACTGACCTCTCCCAGCTAATCTGAGTGATGGGGTAGGCTACTGCTTTACCAGTTGGTTACAGCTGTAAGCTGCCTCTGGTCTGCCCTCCCTTGCATCTAATCCAGAGTGAAACACTCCCTCAACTCGCTCCCTCCGGGTATTCTGAGCTACCTCCTCTGCACTGCGGTGAGCAATGACGCCCCCTCAGTCCGCTGCAGCTGTGTCCCGGGGCATTGCCCACAGTTTAGGAACCTGCCGGGGGCAGGGGGGGTCACACACCTAGTACATCTCAGAGCTGCTAAACTGGTCTGTGGCCCAGGCAGCAGCCTCCACCACCCAGATGGGTCAGCAAGGCCTTTCCCAGCGTGAGATGATGGGGTCTGCTGCAGCTGTCTGGATTTCCTGAGAACGCTGCATTTGCTTTACACAGTGTGATCACTTGTTTTTGTTTCCCCGCGCCCAGACAGAAATGCAAAGTCGTGACAGTCACTTGCAAATCTGTGGCCCTAAGCATTCCTGGGAGCAGGACACAGGAACGTGGAAGTGGAGAAAGCAAACCTTGAAACACGTCCACCGCAACACCTGTCCCTCCCTCCCTCACACCAGTGCTCTCTCCTGCCAACCCCTCCCTCCCTCCAACCCTGGGCCCTCCCGGGCCCTGCTGGGCGGGCTCTGCCACCGAGTTCTGGGGGGTCGTGTCGCAGGGGACTCCTCCTCTTCTGAGCCTGGTGTCTGGGGCTGCAGCAAGACGTCTATTCTCACAGGGCCTTGGGGGTGGCCAGTGGGTCAGAAAGACAGCGGACGTGGGGGGACTCGAAGCTGCATTCGCAGAGCAAGGAGAGTTTTTAATCAAATCAGTAAAAGCTGCCGTTTTCTATTGATGGCTTCCTTCACTGGTGGCTTTTTTTTTTTTTTTTTTTAATGTACTAATGTCATCTATTTGGGGTGGCCTGGGAAAGAGGCCCATAGAGATGACCTGGAGGGTCCAACACCTCCAGCCCCCTGCCACCCCGTGGCGGGGCCACTGGAGGCTCTGTCTTGCTTGGCTTTGTTTCTGGCTGGGCCTGGACGAGGGGTCTGCGTGTCTTTTGTCCCTCGGTCCCCACGCTCGGGTGGTGTGCCCCCCTCCGTGAGGGAAGGCCGCTCACACGGTGGAAAATCACTCGGGCTTGGGGAAAAACGAGGTTTGCAAATTACACACACACACACACACACACACACACAGTTGCAAACGCACAAATGGAGGTGTCCCCTGTCCCCTGAACACCCCCCGACAAGCTGGAAATGATCTAGGGGCCGCTATCAGCTCTCCCCACAAGGAGAGCAGGCTTACCCCGTCTCATCAAACACGCATCACGTAGCGCCTCTCCTCACACCGCCGGGGGGTGGGGGGGGGGACAGGGAGGTAAATATGCCTTCCTAACCCCTAAGGAGCTTGGAATCTAATTATCTTCTAGAGATCCTTTGGGGATCTGCTTAATAAATCAATACCAATGATTTGTAATTAGAATATCAATTATTTGTATGCACATGTGGCCTTCTGGGTGCTTGGGGATGAGGCCTGAGGATGGAAAAGACTCTCCCCACCCCACCTTCAGATTCTTAATTACATTATTTCGTTCATTCATCAGCCGTACTGAGCGCAGAGACGGGGACCACAAATCCATCCCCCCGCAGGTCGCTCGCAGTCAGGAACGACGAACTAAGGGAGCTCCAGGCAGCAGGGAGAGCTTGCTCCTGGGCGGGGAAGGGAGAAAGCATCCGTCTCCTTCCCCTGAGCAGGGAGCCCTTCCCGAGCCCTCCTGCCTGAGCCTGGAGGGCCCCCCTCTTTGGACAAGGGTTAGGCCTCCTCGGGCCACACGAGTGCACCCCTGTTTGCAAAGAAGTGGGGTGGCTCTGAGTCCATGACCCTCCACCTCCAACTGGGCCGGTTTGGAGCTGCTGGGTCCACGTGGGTTTTAACACAGCGTATGTGTGAGTTGGTCCTGAAATTTCAATACCTGGTGACCCTGGATCTTCTTCCCTCCCTCCCTCCCTCCTCTACTGATTGCTGTGCTTGGAGGCTTCGCTAGGAGCTCACATCCAGCGGGATCCTTATGAAGCTTGTGTCCTAGTGGGGAGAGGGGCCGCATATAAACAGATCAGTAATTCCACGTTGACAAGTGCCGGGAAGGAACAGCCTGGCTTAGAAGCTGGCGTCAGGGAAGCCTCACAGAGCAGGCTTCTCAGGTGGGTGTCCCGTCCAGCTCACACCCACCCGCCTTTGGACCTCCAGCGCCCACCACTCCCCCTCCCGAGGTTCGTTTTCGCCTGCGTGCACGTGTCTCCACATGTGGCCGGGACCTAGCCCGGTGCTCCGTGCGCAGCAGGCCGTCAGGAAGTGGTCGAATGACGGTGACAGTGTCAGGTGGCCCTGGGAAGGCCCCCGCAGGAGAGGGAACAGCCAGCGGGAAGGGCCTCGGGCAGGGCCACGGGATTCTGTGGTCGTCCCCCAGTCCCTCACCGTGGCCTCCACTTCTGAGAAACGCACCCCACCCTCACCCCTGTGGTCCCTTTCATCCACGTCCGTGTCCTCCAGGTCCAGTTTCTCACTCCTCTTGGGAGAGTGTTTAAACCTCCCTGTGCCTTGGTTCCCTCAGCTTCAAACTGGAGAAAGTGATGTTATCACTCATCCTTTTGAGAATGTAGGAGAAACCCGTGCCTCTCAGGATGGTGCCAGTCATGTGGCACTTGGTCCTCGGAGGCTACAGTTGATGGTGACATCACTCCATCCCCCAGTCAGCTTCCAGAGCATCTCTGTGAAAAATGAACTGGCTAAATGCAGTGTGGTATCCTGGACTGGATCCGGTAAAACGACATTTGTGGAAACACTGGTGACGTCCAAAAACAGTCTGGAGTTTACAGTGATAAATGTTCCAGTGTTGCCACCACAGTTGTGTAAAATGATGTAAAATGATAACATTGGGAAAACTGGGTAAGGAGTAGACAAATCTCTTTGTACTTTTGCAACTTCTCAGTAAGTCTAAAATTGTTGCAAAATTAAAAGTGTACTTAAAAACAATACATTTTTGTTTTTGCTTTGAGCATTTTATTTATTTTTAAGGCTTTCTAACTATTGGAATGGTTTTATTTATGTATTTATTTTATTAAAGTATAGCTGTGCTATACAGTAGGTCCTTGTTGTTTTTCTATTTTACGTATAGTAGTGTGTATATGTTAATCCCAAACTCCTAAGTTATCCCTCCCCCTCTTCCCCTTTGGTAACCATAAGTTTGTTTTCTATGTCTGTGGGTCTCTTTCTGAAAAACAATGCGTTTCATATGTATAACTGAATCACTTTGCTGTACACCTGAAATGTAAATCAACTATACTTCAATTAAAAATAAATAAGTAAAACAATACATTTAAAAAACAAAAATGAAAAAAAATTTAACAAAATGAAACAAACAAACAAAACAAAGAACCAATGCATTTGGTCATGTTACTCATCTGGATAGGACATCCTCTAGGATAGCCAAGGGTGACACCTAGACTCTATAGCACAACAGAAGGCCCATCACCCTGGCCCTTGCTGGTATGCTTCTCAGTGCTTTGGTCTCCTCGTCTGTAAAGTGGGGCTAGATCACCCTCTTGACATGGTGATGATTAAACAAGTTAATATAAACAAAGCACTTGGTGCAGTATCTGGCCCACACGTACACACTCAATACATGGGAAGTAGAGGTCCATGGGAGAAGAAGGTCGAAGATGCTATGTTGCTGGCTTTGAAGATGGAGGAAGGGGCAAGAAGCCAAGGTCTGTGGCCAACCTCCAGGAGCTGGAAAAGGCAAGGAGCCTGCAGATGGAGCACAGATGGATTTTAGCCTCGTAGGACCCATTTCAAACTGCTGACCTCCAGAACTGTAAGATAATAAATGTGTGCTTTTTAAAAAATTATTATTTTTTAAATTAATTTATCTATCTATCTATCTATCTATCTATCTATTTTGGCTGTGCCAGGTCTTCACTGTAGCATGTTTAGTTGCGGCATGTGGGATCTTTAGTTGTGGCATGCGGACTTCTTAGTTGCGGCACTCAGACTCTTAGTTGCGGCATGCATGTGGGATCTAGTTCCCCAACCAGGGATCGAACCCAGGCCCCCTGCATTGGAAGCGCAGAGTCTTACCCACTGGACAACCAGGGAAGTCCCGTGTGCTGTTTTAAGCCACACTTTTGTGGTCATTTGTTACAGCACTATAGGAAACAAATACATATGCTAACCTACTGCCTGACACAGAGCAGGAGCTAAATGAATTTGAGAAAGTTGTATTACTCCTTGCCTTTCCCCAGATAGGCCCTGGCAGGCCGTGTACCCCAGGGCCTTTGCATTTGCTATTCCTCTACTTGGAGAACTCTTCCTTCTCTTTTCTGTCTGGCAAGATCTTTCCTACTGTTTTCCCAAGATTATTCTCTAATACCCTATGAGCTTTTAAGTTTTCTCCCAGTCCCCAGAGTAAAGTTCATTGTCTCTTGGTATCTTTCTTCTTGACTCCCCTCACTAGACAGTAAGGTCCTTTGTAGCCAAGGTTAAATCTATCCACTGCAGGATGCTGATGCAGTGGATCCTGGGAAATGCTGCTTGGATGAGTGAATGAATGAAAGAGAGAACGAGTGAGTGACTGACTGAGGCCAGGAAGGATGGGTGGGATTTGGACAGCCAGGGGTGGCGGCATTTCCGAAGCAGGAAAGGGGGTGAGACACCAGTTCGACAAAGCCACCCATTTCTTCAATGTGCTTCAACCTTATGCTTTCTGGTTATCAAAGAATTTGAGGGTCAGAGAGCAACCGTAACTGATTGCACTATAGAGAATGCCAATTTAGGTGTTTGAAAATCCAATAATAATATTTTAAATAAACTTTTAAATTTAAAATAGATTTGGAGTTACAAAAAATTTGCAAAGCCCGGGGGGAGGGATAAAATAGGGATTTGGGATTAACATACACACACTACTGTATGTAAAATAGATAACCAACAAGGACCTACTGCAGAGCACAGGGAACTCTACTCAATATCTTAAAATAACCTATAAGGGAAAAGAATCTAAAAAAGAATATGTATATGTATAACTGAATCACTTTGCCATATACCTGAAAGTAACACAACATTGTAAATCAACTATATTTCAATAAAAATTCTTTTTAAAAGAAAAGTTGCAAAGATAGTAAAGAGAGTGTCTATGTGCCCAGCACCCAGTCTCCTCTATCTCTAACGTCTTCCATGTGATACGTTGTCACAACTAATGAACCACTATTCATGTGATGACCATGTTACTGTTAACTGAAGTCCATATTTTATACAGATTTCCTTGGTTTTCCCTGATGCCCCTTTTCTGTTCCAAGACCCCACCTAGGACACCACGTGACATTTAATCATCACATCTCCTGAGGCTTCTCTGGGCTGTGACAGTTTCTAAGACTTTCCTTGTTTTTGATGACCTTGACAGTTTCAGGAGTGCTGCTCAGGTATTTTGTAGGACGTCCCTCAGTTTGGGTTTTTCCAATGTTTTCCTTGTGATTAGACCGGAACTGTGGGCTTCGGCGGGGGCGGGGGGGGGAATACCACAGAGGTGAATTGCCCTTCTCATCACATCGTATCAACGGTCCATGCTCCCACCATGACTTATCATTGATCACCCAGCTGGGGTACCATTTGCCAGGTCTCTCTTCATAGAGTTACTATTTCCCTACTTTCCATCTTGTACTCTTTGGAAAGAAGTCACTAAACATAGCCATCACTCAGGGGGTGGGGGGTTATGCCCCACCTCTTTGAGGGAGAAAAAGCTAACATAAGTTATTTGGAATTCTTCTGTCTTTTCTACTCTATTTACTCAATAAATGATTCATATCAGTATGGACTCATGGGTATTTATTTTACTCTTCAGGTTATAATCCAATACTACGCTATTGATCGCTGTTGCTTAAACTGTTCCACTGGGAACTCTTTCACTGGCTCCTGTGTCCCTTTGACATACCACCTAGTTTCGTCTTTTGAGCACTTCCTTATTTCCAGGCACTCTAAGATGCTCCATTTCATATGTTCCATGCTCCCTTCTTAGAATCAGCCATTTTTCTGTGGCATCCTGGTTCCATTTATTGGGAATGATATTAGAAACTGAGATCTGAGAGCTGGATGCAATGAAAATATTTTAACATGATAAAATAGATAAACGACAAGGACCTACTGTATGGCACAGGTAAATATATATATGTGTGTGTATATATATATATATTATATATGTATATTTATATATATATTATATATATAAAACTGAATCACTTTGCCATACACCAGAAACTAACACAACATTGTAAATCAACTATACTTCAACAAAAAGTTGTTTGTTTTGGAAAAACAAGATAAGAAAGTATTTTAACATGAAAACCCTCTTCATGAGACTCCTATTTCTGTCAGTATGGAGGAGGATTGGATATTCTGCGTGACCCTCCCAATCAAAACAACTCGTGTTCTAAGAGCATCGAGCAGCTGGAACCAGGGGTGCCCTGATGCCAAAAAAGAAAAGGAGATTGAAACCCTCGTTGAGAAGCCGAGTCCGGAGCTGGGTTCTGTCCTGGAAAACTGACGTTGTGAGCGTGATTTTCTCAGTCTTTTGGGTTTCATAGGATGAAAGACAAAGTTCAGGGCCCACCCCAGGTGGGAAGTCTAGCAGCGGCCTTCAATGTACAGTCAGCTGAAAAGACTGCCCCCAGCTCCAAAGGGAAGGGAAAAGGCCATTTCCTCCGAGACTCGTGAAAATAGGGCAACCTTCCAAAGGTTTGAGGTTACCCTGGCTGGTGCCCATCCCTGCCCCCTACCTGGCAGAAGACTGGATATTCCACAAACGGAGCAATGATGTTTCCTGCCCCATGTGCTCTACTAGGACCTTGCCACACCCCCATCTGGAAGTAGAGTCTCTGTCCCCTCCCTTTGAACCTGGACAGGCCTCTTGACTGCCTGGAAGGATAGAATGCAGTGCATAAGTGGCCCTGGGTGACTTCTGACACCAGTTTACAAAAGGTGACACAGCCTCTACCTGGCTCACCTGTTCTCTGTTTCTCTCTCCCTCTCTCAGTGTAACTGAGCAGGACCCTATGGGGCCTTCCCAGACCAGGACCTGACCCTCTGCTCCCTGCCATGCCCTCCACCTGCCTTTTGTCTGTAGAAAAACTTTAGAAAAAGAATAAATTTAATCAGAGAAGTGAGGAAATGCAGAAAGAAAGGAGAACAGTCAAGCAAGACAAAATAATAATGTTTAGCTGTTAAACAAAGTCAAGGACTTTGGTTCCTCCTCAAGGGCTAGAGATAATATTCTGAGCCACATCCCGTGAGCTGTTTTGTAGATTCTGAAAAACCCCCACCAGGTGGAAGAAGTTAACTGCGTGCTGCCCACAAGCATGGAGACCCCAGACCAGTTAGAACCAGAAGGTTGATGATGTTGACTCCCGATTACCTCACCACCAACCAATCAGAAGAAAGTCCACGAGCTGATCACACACCCCACAACCCCTCTCCCTCACCCTGTCTTTAAAACCTTTCCCTGAAAGCCCTTGGGCAGTTTGGGTCTTCTAAGCACTGTCTGCCTGGACTCCTTGTTGGCGCCCTGTATTAAATGTTGCACTTTCCTTCACCACGACCCAGTGTCAGTAGATGGGCTTTACCGCGTGTGGGCGAGTGGACCCAAATTGGGCTCAGTAACATCAAGACACTGGCTTTCAAGCCCTGAGCTGCCATGTAGAAAGTCCTGCCCCCCGCAGCCTCCATGTGGAGGGACTATGTGGGTAAATGTGATGTCAGAGGGCAGTGGCCATGGAGCCCCAGGTGTTCCAGCTGCTGAGACCTCCTGGCCAGGTGCCAGACATGTGAGCATCTGAGCCTTCCTGTGATTCCAGCCTGTAGAATGGGGAATTTGGACTTGCCCAAATCAAGGTCTGGCCTTTGTCCAGCCTTCCGGGGGGTGATCTCTGGACCCTTGGGATTTTGTGACTGATAGGAGTATCTGTTTGCCTGAGGATCTCAGGTTATACTGGATAGTCTTCACAGTGTGATATAGGGCACCGGAGTGGGGAGGTGCATATGCAGATAGCCTGAGAAAGGGGACTGGCCATGCCAGAAATAGCAACAGTGTGACTTAGGGTCACATGATATCAGTTGAACCTGGAGACTGAAACAGCCCTATGGGCAATTGGTGGACCAGTTGTGCCTATGTAATGGAGCCCCAATAAAAACTCTGGAACTCTGGACACAGAAGCTCAGGTGAGCTTCCCCGGCTGGTGATGCTCTGTGCACATTGTCACACATTGACCCTGAAGAGTAACACTTCCCAACCCCACAGGGGGAGGGCAATGGGAGCTCCATGTTAAGAATCCTCTGCCACATGTGCTTCCTCACTTGGCTGACGCGAATCTGTGTCCTTTTCCTGTAATAAACCATAACCATGAGTCCTTTTCCTGTAATAAACCATAACCATGAGTCCTTTTCCTGTAATAAACCATAACCATGAGTACACCAGCTTTCATGAGTTCTGTGAGTCCTGCTATTGAATTGTCACACCTGAGGGTGATTTTAGGAGCACCACCTCCCCTGACACTGGCCATTGGTGTCTGAAATGAGGGCCGTCTCAGGGGCCATGCCCTCTAACTTTGCAGCTGGTTCTAAACTCCCTGCACGGCCTCAGCCCTTCTCTTCCTGTCGCCTCATGAGAGGCCAGGCATCACCCCCCCCGATGCGTGCGAGGGAGACTGACAGTGTGTGACGTCTGAAGCCACTGGGCTTTGGAGTGATTAGCTACGTGGTGATGGGTGATGGCAACATCAGACCTCAAAAGATTCCCATAAATAAGGTGAAAGATCATAAAACACACAAGGAAACAGGACGCCCTGAGCCAGCGGGAACAACAGCATTGAAACTGCACGCACTTCAGCTACTGAGAAAGTTGTAAACAGTCTTCAGTGTTTAAAGAAATCAAAGAGGGTGTGGGGATTAGGAAGCCATTTCCCCTCGGCTCTAAACCAACCCTCTGCTCTCTGCTCTGAGGTGCTGGAGCTGGAGCCCTGTCCACTCATTTCTCCTCAGGCAGCTGCTTTCCTGTCAGGTTCCCTCAGTACAGGCGCTTGAGGAAGACCCAAAGGCAGGAGGGCTGAGAAGGGGGTCTTGCTCCTCCTGTCTGCTGCGTGCTCCTGTCGCTGTCACCTCAGCAGCCACCCTCCACCTGGCAGCATCCTGCTCCTTTCTGGGGGGTGATCCCAGAAGCATCCTCGCTGCATCCCCTCAGAGGCCCTGGCACTGGCCAGTCTGCTCCCACTTGCACAAGCCTCTCCTCTGAGCTCCTGGGGTCTAATGACCCGACACCTTGCCTATGTTCCCCTGCCCCCCGCCGCACTACCCTCGCGATACCTCGGCGTCTTCCTCTTCTGGCTTTTACAGTTCCCCCTTACCTGATTAACCATTTCCTCACACTAAATTATCTTTGTCAAAATAACTGCTGTAGTTTCTGCTTTCCTGGCTGGACCTTGACTGATAGAGTACTTTGTACCAAGAGTGGTCCCAGGAAACAGACCCTCGAAGAGGGGATTCTGGGGCTGACTTAGCCACATCCTCATGCTTGACTGTGGTGCCCACGGGGTGTGGAACAGAGGCAAGGGTGTGCTAGGCTCGGACCAGCTCGCAGAAGCCAATGGTGCGTCTCTTTTAACTCTGTGTTCCGCGATGTTCCATAGGTGGCTTAAAATCGGTCATGGTGGGAGTGTTTGCATCACAGAAATCTGCCCAAACTACAGATCAGTTATTGTTATCCCAGAGAGTCAGTTTAGCATCCAGCGTGGGTTACAAGTAATATGCAGTGTGGCATCACTACTACTTGCCTTCGCACCTGCATCTGACTGTGATGTAGTGCCCACAGCAGCAAGGGCCCGGGAGAGCCGAGTGGCTGCTACCCCTGACGTGGCAGTGATGACCACGGGACTGTGTGTGGGGGGGTGGGTGGCTGCATCTGAGTTCCTGGAGCTTTTTCTTTTTTTTTTTTGGCCACATGGCTTGTGGGATCTTAGTTCTCTGGCCAGGGATTGAACCTGGGCCCTTGGCAGTGAGAGTGAGGAGTCCTAACCACTGTGGCCAGGGAATTTCCTCCTGGAACTGTTATGGAAGGTAAATGACAAGCTCTTTAACCTCTCAGCTTAAGTCACGGTTGGAAAGCCAGAGAGATTCTACAGAGCCCTAAAATAATCCTTTATTTCTTGCAGCTATAGGTTTTCGACCTTGCTGAAAATCATAGCCCAGATTGAACTGGTCAGGTTGCAGAATTACAACATAAGTGGAATCCATAGATTTTCCAGAATCTCAGGCAGTACATTTAGATGTTTACTTTGTCTGGCTGAGAGATGACCAGAAGCACAGATGTACACTGACCCGTGGCGAGTGGGTGGCCAGGAACAGATACAGCAGAACCGGATTTCGTGAGAAGGAGGTGTGGGGAAGGGTGATGTGGATGCCTCCCAGGATGAGCTCAGTGCGAAGATATTTCCAGTGTCCCATGTGAATGCCCACCCCAGGGCATCAGTGACTCAGTAATAATCCACTGGACACGGTGACAAATTCTGGGCCAGCCCCGCCATTGCTTGTACACTGAGTTTACTTAAAAGTGTTCATGGTAGCAGGTGTGGAAGCTCTGCATGGGCCCAAGAACATGGACTTCCCCTCATCAAGCTGACCTGGCCACTGCCACTGCCTGAAGTGACAACAGTGGAGACCAACACTGAAACCCCAATACGGCACCATTCCCTGCATGGAGGGGGGCCTGAGACCAATATTAGAGACCTGCCAATGTGATCCTTAGTTGTATAAAGGCACAAAATAGAACTTAGAGGCTTAAAAAAAAATAACTGAAATGAAAAACTCCTGGAAGAGGTTTATCGGCAGTCTAAGGGAAAATTACTGACTGCAAGAGAGATCTGAAGAAATATCGGGACACAGAGGTGACAGATGAAGCTATGACAGAGAGGCAAAGACACACGGAGAACGGTGATTTTATGTTGCCTTTGGGAAACAACCTGCAGTTTGAAGAATACTGGTTGAGTAAACTACTAGTCAGACTTCTGGGAGAAAAGAGTGAGAGGATGGACTAAAGTAACATTTAAAAGAGACATTGTCACACATGCTCCAACATGGGTGAATCTTGAAGACATTATGCTGAGTGAAATAAGCCAGACACTGTACAATTCCACTTACTTAGAGTAGTCACGTTCATAGAGACTGAAAGTAGAATGGTGATTACCAGGGGCTGTGGGGAGGGGGAATGGGGACTTATTGTTTTTTGGGTATGGAGTTCTAGTTGCAAGAGGAAAAGAGTTCTGGAGACGGATGGTGGTCATGGTTGCACAATAATGCGAATGTATTCAATATCATTGAACTGTACAGTTAAAATGACTAAGGTAGTAAACTATATGCTATGTGTATTTACAACAGTTTAAAAAAATTTTTAAATGTTGTTTGAGAATTTTCCAGAACCTTGAAAGATACAAGTCAACAAATTCAGAAACCCTCGGGAATTCGAGCAGGATAAATGCTATAGACTGAACATTTGTATCCTCCCCAAAATTCATATGCTGAAACCCAATTCCTGAATGATGGTATTAAGGACCTCTGGTCTTTGGGGTGATGAGGTCATGAGCGGGGAGACCTCATGAATAGGATTAGTGCCCTTATAAAAGTGACCCCAGAGAGCAAGAAAATAGCTGACTATGAACCGAAAGTGGGCTCTTTCCTGGCACAGAATTTGCTGGTGCTTTGATCTTGAGTTTCCCAGTCTCCAGAACTGTGAGAAATAAATGTCGTTATTTAAGCCATCCAGTCTATATGGTATTTTGTTAAAGCAGCCTGAATGGGCTAAGACAATAAATTAAAAGATACATCGTGATAAAACTGCAGAACCCCAGAACAACAGGAAAAAACTTTTTATTTTTTATATTTAAAAAATTTTATTTATTTAATTAATTTATTTATTGGCTGTGTTGGGTCTTCGTTGCTGCACGCGCGCTTTCTCTAGTTGTGGCGAGTGAGGGCTACTCTTAGTTGCGGTACATGGGCTTCTCATTGTCATGGCTTCTCTTGTTGCGGAGCATGGGCTCTCTAGGTGCTCAGGCTTCAGTAGTTGTGGCTCATGGGCTCTAGAGCGCAGGCTCAGTAGTTGTGGCGCATGGGCTTAGTTGCTCCGCGGCACGTGGAACCTTCCCAGACCGGGGCTTG
This sequence comes from Phocoena phocoena, assembly GCF_963924675.1. Taxonomy (NCBI): domain Eukaryota; kingdom Metazoa; phylum Chordata; class Mammalia; order Artiodactyla; family Phocoenidae; genus Phocoena; species Phocoena phocoena. The sequence goes on from NC_089233.1 coordinate 83,053,163, forward strand.
AACTCATGTCCCCTGCATTGGCAGGTGGATTCTTAACCACTGAGCCACCAGGGAAGCCCAGAACGGATTATTTTTGAAGGAATAATGAGGATATTGTCATCTGAAACTTCAGCAGTAACAACGAAAGCTGGAAGTCAGTGGCGGCATCCTCACAGCCCTGAGAGAGAACAATTATCCCTCTAGTAAACCAGCCAAAATATCTTGCAAGAACAAGGGAAAAATAAAGTAATTTTCAGATGAACAAAAACCGATAGCATTTGCTCCAACCAACTCACTGAAATAGAGTTTAGAGGCTCTACTTCAGGCACGAGGAAAGTGATCCTGGTTGTAAGTTCTGAGATGCAAGAAGAAAAGATGAGTAAAGAAACTGGTAACTGTGTGGTTGTGTCTAAACCAACATTGACTATGTAAACAATTTAGTAATGACTCACTGGTGAAAAAGGAAAAGATTAAAATATACTATAATTAAGGCATACAATTTAGGGGATGGGTGATTGAAGTATGCCTAAGTGCTTTTATTTTCAGAGAGCAAAGTAAAGAGTAATCACTAAAACAACATAAATAGAGTATATAAGAGGAAATCCATATATACCATAAATATAATAAGTATAAATCGACCAAATGCTGTAGTTAAAAGACAAAGATTTTCTTTAAAAAAACCTTTTTATTATGAAGAATTCCAAGCATACTGAAAAGTGGGAAAAATAGTACAAAGAATCCCCATATGCCTGCCGTGTAGGGTCCGTGTTAGCTATTTGCTGTGTTTCATCTATATGTGAAAAGGAGAAGATTAATACATATTTTATGTAGTAAACATTACATAACGAAGTAAAATTTAAATGTCAATAATGAGGTGAAGTGTTCACTTTTGAGGCCAAGCAGACATGGTGTCTCAGTAACTTTTTTTTTAAATTAATTATTTATTATTTTTGGCTCTGTCAGGTCTTTGTTGCTTACGGTGAGCAGGGGCTACTCTTCATTGCAGTGCGTGGGCTTCTCATTGCAGTGGCTTCTCTTGTCGCAGAGCATGGGCTCTAGGCACGCAGGGTCAGTAGTTGTGGCTCGTGGGCTTCAGTGGTTGTGGCTTGTGGGCTCTAGAGCACTGGCTCAGTAGCTGTGGCTCACCGGCTTAGTTGCTCTGTGGCATGTGGGATCTTCCCGGCCCAGGGCTCCAACCCGTGTCCCCTGCTTTGGTAGGCGAATTCTTTTTTTTTTTTTTCTCTCTCTTTTTTGGAGGTGGGGCGGGGGGATGAGTTCAGAGAAACTGGCAGAAACCAGGTCTCACAGAGCCTTAAGGCCATGGGAGGCTTTGGAATTTATTCTAAGTGAGATGAGTGACATTGGGGGTTTAAGCAGGGGCATGACACCATTGGACTTAGAGTTGTTGTTGTTTTTTTTTTAAAGGGAATTCCTTTATTTAATTAATTAATTAATTTATGTATTTATGGCTGTGTTGGGTCTTCGTTTCTGTACGAGGGCTTTCTCTAGTTGTGGCAAGCGGGGGCCACTCTTCATCGTGGTGCGCGGGCCTCTCACTATTGCAGCCTCTCTTGTTGCGGAGCACAGGCTCCAGACACGCAGGCGCAGTAGTTGCTCACGGGTCTAGTTGCTCTGTGGCATGTGGGATCTTCCCGGACCAGGGCTCGAACCCGTGTCCCCTGCATTGTCAGGCAGATTCTCAACCACTGCGCCACCAGGAAAGCCCGGTAGGCGAATTCTTAACCACTGTACCACCAGGGAAGTCCAGGGGTCTCAGTAATTTTTAATCATGTACTTTTTTTGTGCAGTTATTTATTCAAAGGCTGCCTCTCCTATGGGCTCTAGTGAGAGGGTAGGAACCAGGTCAATATTTCTGATCATTGTATTTCTAAATATTTGTTGCATTTAGTAGCACAGGATTCAGCACAGTGCTTGTTTACACAAACATTTAATGTAGAGTAGCTTTTATTTATTATAATTGATGCTGTTGTTATCCAAAGCGTTCAGCAGAGTGGCACAAAATAAGCAAGCAATAATTGGTAGCTTACTAAATTTATATTTATTGTTTACCATACGTCATCGTGCCTAGCACACATCATTCACCCATAAACATCATGTTTATAATAAGAATAAATAGTACTTTATTATTCAAAATCTCTAAGTGCCTGGCACCACATTAGCAGGGGAAAGTGGCAGTTCATTCTTATTAATTATTATTATTGAGTAAAGCACTTAACACAAAGCCTGGACCCCACGGGCCCTGAAAAAATAATGTTCAGGGGGACGGTCCTCAATTCTCGGCGTCCCCCAAGCGCCCCTCCCCCGGACCTGAGCAACGCCCCACCCCCTGGCGTCCGGCAGCCCCGCCCCCGCGGCAAGCGCCGCGCCTGCGCACTGCCCGATAGGGGGCTCGGCGCGCTCAGCTCTCCACCGCCCGAGCGCGCGCCGGGCCGTGGCGGCCGGCCTGCTGCGTGCGTGCGTGCGTGCGTCTCTGCGTGTGTGCGTGCGTGCGTGCCGTGCGCTCGCTGGGCACCGCGGCTTCGCTCTCGCCCTCCGCCCCTGCGCCTGCACCGCGTAGGCCGCCCCCCGGCGCGCACCCCTTAGGCGACCCCCGCCCGCGCCCCGGCTGGCCCCCCCATTCCAAATTTAAAGGGGGCGCAGCATTCACGCCTCCCGGCCCAGGTGACCTCTCAGGGGTCTCCCCGCCGAAGGTGTTCCGCCGCCGAGGAACATGGCGAAGGTGGAGCAGGTCCTGAGCCTCGAGCCGCAACACGAGCTCAAATTCCGAGGTAAGCCCGGAGGCCCGCCGCCCCCAGCCCCCGCTCCGGCCCGCGCTCCGGAGGGCCCGGCGGCGCGGTGGTGACGTCGGCCCCCCCGGCCGCGGCGCCCGCCCGCCCGCCCGCGCTTCCCGGGCCCCGAGGGCCAGGCGTCGGGCGCGGGAGTCCAGGGCCTGCTCCTCCGCAGCCTCCCGCTCCTCGCCCTCAAGACAGTCGCCTCGTTGCCGCTGTGGCCGTTCCTGTCCCGAATGCGGCCTCCTCACTGAGTGTGGGCCCCGGCGGCCGCCTGTGCCGAGAAGGCTCAAGTCCTGGGTCAGAGGTCGCCTCTCGCTGGCCGGCCACCCCGCCGTGGACACCTGCGGCCGTCCCCTGTCGCGAACTGCTCGTGGCAGCTCGGCACTTACCACTCCCTGAAAGGACCACTTTACGCACTTGTGTACCATGTCTGTATGTTAGGAGGGAAGCTCCATGAGGACAGGACTTTGTCACGTCTCTGCTTTATGCCCCGCATGCCTTAGGAGCCTAATAAGTACCTGTTGAGCAAATGAACGAAAGGGACGTCCGCAGAAGTTCCCACGGGGTGCGTGGCCCAGCTTTCCTTCTCCTGCCTTTCTCGTGCCCGTTGCTCATGTCTCTGCAGCCGTGCGGGGCTGTCAGGGTGGCGAGATCTTTTTTGTCCCCGGAGGCGCCTGGGACTGGAGCCCGAGGAAGCCCAGGGGGCCACATGTGTTTGTGGCGAACCAGAGCCCCTTGAAATGTGTACCTTTATTTTTAATCTTTTCCCCCTACCTTCTCCAGCAAAATATTAGAGCCGGGGGATTTCTTCTGACTTGGTCATTCCTTCTTTCCAAAGGGACTGAGTAACTGTGTAGCAGACGGTGCTTGGCCCTTGAGAGATATGAATGGACAAGACAGACAGGACCCCTGCTCTCATGAAGCTTACCTTGTAGGGAGGGGCGACAGGCCAGCACATGAGAGTGTTTCAGGTAGTGGTAAGTGCTGTGAAGGAAATAAGTCAGGCTGGTATCATGAGACTGTGCTTGCGTTGGACGGCCAGGTCACCGCTGTGTCGCCAGCACTTGTCTAGGGTAGCTGCTCGATAGATGTTTGTGGCATTGGAATGCCTGCTGGCCACAAGGCACCCCACTTTAAATGTACCGGCAGGAGGTAGTGTCTGGTAACTGACCCAAAGTTACTCAGTTGGCAAATGGCACATTTGAACCCAGATTTCAGAGTTCGCACTTTAACGGTTATGCTATCCGACCCCTGGGAAATACTCCAGTGCTGGGGCTGTCACTTAGCCTCCCAGGTTAACAATCTCCAGATTGTCACATTTGGAAGTGACTCCAAATGTATAAACAACTGAAGGTTTTCCAGTTAAAACAAACACCCCAAAAACCTAACGTGGATTATAATTCCACAACCGTGCTATAGCTTATGTGATGTTCTCATCGCCCGCCTGAGAAAGCAATCCAGGTAACTCAACTGAACATGGAGGGTGATGGTTTCCACTTGAGTTGTCTTAAGTTCTCTACCCTGGAAGCCTGGCTTAGCTACTCCTGGGAATTGGCACGTTCATTCATTTAGTCCACAGACATTTCAGTGCCTGCTCCATGTGCCAGGTACCAGGAGAAGATGAGTCACATCACATGTAGGCCCCTGCTGTCCCTCAACCCCCCACCCCAGAACTTCGGTGTAGGGAAGAGAGCAGATGACAGAACCAGCCAGAGCGGTGCAGTGATACAAGGTAGTCCAGAGTACTCTGAGAGCACTGAGGAGGTCAGCTCCGGAAGGAGGTGGCATTTGAGCGGAGTTTAAAGGTCAAATGGAAGCAGGTGAAAAGAAGAAATGGTTGGGGAGCCTGTCAGGTGGAGGAAATTGCATGTACAGAGGCACGAAGACTGAGATGATTGGGCTCCTTTGGGATGCCAGTAGTATTTCGGAATGACAGTGACAGAGCATTTGTTGGGGTCACGAGGCAAAGGAGGCGATGAGGCTGTCTAGTAGACAGGAGCCAGTTCGTCTAGGGCCTCCGTGCACAGGCACAGCCAGTGTCCAAGTTCACATTGTGTTGTGTCTCCTCGGCTAGTTCTTCCTTGACTGATCCCCGGCAACCTTAACCCCACCCCTAGTACACACGCTCTCCTCTAAGGTGGTGTCATAGAAAGAGGCACTAATTGGAGAAAATTAAAGTTTTTGTCCCAGTTCTTGTACTTAGTGATGTTTGACCTTGGGCTGGCCACTTTGCTCCCCAAAGCCTGGGATTACTCTTTACTCCATGGGAATGGCGCTCATATCTCCCTTGCCTCGTGTGGAAAGTTTTGTTGGTCTTATGGCTGTTCAGCTGCTTTGTAACTGTGCAGTATTGTGCAGAGATCGGTTGTATTTACACCACTGGTTTCATCACTTCAACTTCTTTACCTGAAAGGTATGGCGAAGAAGAGTGATCTGTCTCTGGCCCAGGGTTGACCAAAGTAATGATGGCCAAAGTCACTGGATATTTTTGCTAGGGAAGTGATCCAGGAAAGTTACGGTGTCAGATTGTTGAAAGCTGTTGGCTTGTGGCTTCAGAAGAGGTATCCGCAGGCATATGTAAACCCCCTTATGATTTGTTTGTTGGTTAGTTTTAAACTGAGGACTGAGATCGTGAAATCAGAATAGAGGCTCAGTACCCTGTTTTGCTGTATAGACCGCATTCGTTTCAGGATGCGAACTGGCACATTTCACTGGTGTCTTCCAGATGGCTTGGGGTGATGCCGCTGACTTCATACGGTTCACTCAGATGAATCAAACTCGTAGCTAACTTTGCTTAAGAAGATAATAATTAAAATGCTTGTCATCCAGAGGAAAAAAATTAGTCATCTTTTAAGTGCAACCTAAAATGATATGGGGTTGTATATGTTGGATTCTTTTTCGTCTTGGGCATTTTGTGTGATGCTTTTGAAGTTAAGCATGTTGCGGAAGAAAAGAGGACACAGACTTACAGGACCTCGTTCAGTCTTACTTTTTTTTTTTTTTGGTACGCGGGCCTCTCACTGTCGCGGCCTCTCCCGCCGCGGAGCACAGGCTCCGGACGCGCAGGCTCAGCGGCCATGGCTCACGGGCCCAGCCGCTCCGCGGCACGTGGGATCTTCCCGAACCGGGGCACGAACCTGTGTCCCCTGCATCGGCAGGCGGACTCTCAGCCACTGTGCCCCCAGGGAAGCCCTCGTTCAGTCCTATAGAAAGTGCCACACTGCACTGTGTTAAGTGTCAAAAGGAGAAGGATTCCTGGCCTCCTGAAGGAAGCATGACACTGTGACATTTGCCTTGGTGACACAGTAGGGTCTGTTGGGATTGGGGACACCTTTCTGAACGAGTTAAGCGCTTCTAAAACCTGTGGGATGTGTGCTTTGCGTCATTGCTCTTTCTGTTGCTCTTACCTCTTCCGAGGCCAGATCATTTTCTGTTTCACTCTGAGGCCCCACTTGTTGCCCAGCTCAATGAGAGCTTTTTCAACGAGTCACTTTCAGGGCATTTTGTATCTCTTGTTTTTCTCCTCCCCTCCCCCTTCCATTGATTCCATCCATGGTGAGTAGTATGTCTTGTATTTTCTTGGTCATTGCCCAGGACTCTTAATCCTTCTTCACATTCTAGCATTCTCCCCCATCTCGTGATACTGTCACCTGAGAATGGTCAGTTAACCGTCCTCATGGGCTGATTAGTTAAGATTTAAACCTGCAGTGGACCCATTACTTTTGCTTTCTTGTGTGACTAAACCAGTGGCCTTCTAGAAGTTTCAGGTAGTCCTGCTGTTGGTCAGTGTGGGTCACAGGTGGGGTAGCACCACTGGATTGGTGTGGTTGATTACCACTTTGGGGTGGAAATAGGAACTTGGGTAGATAGGTTAGGGACAGTCTCTTTTGTATAAGGAAAGCGTGCTTAAAAGCATTAGTTCACCCTCTTAGGTTAACGTGTAGTTTAGTATTTAGGAAGCTAAAAAATATAACACCTTGTAGATATAGTCTGTTCAATGCAGTAATTATCTTTGAGATGCTGGTTACAGCATTAATTCTCTCGTTTTAGCACAGCACTGATTTCCTTAACGTTTCACGATCACACAGAGCAGACCGTGTTTTACAGCACAGCAAAGTGTCAGCAGTGTGCTTAAGGTTCTTTATGGTAGTGCTTTAAATCCATCCTGAATAGATCGTCTTCATTTATTTAATTATTAACCGGCTTGCTTATAAGAAGCAAGTGGCATTAAACTTACCAACCTTTAGTCAAACGTAAGTCTTTGTAGATTGTGTTATTTGTGAAGTAGAAGTTAACTTACTTTTACGCACTTATTTACTTCTCTTCTTCACAGTTAACTCCTTAAGGAAGAAATGGATAGTTCTCGGCTATGTGCTTACATGGTGATAGTTCCTTGTGTGTGGTTGTAACGTGAACAGTTTTCTTCATAATAAACCTGGTAGCTTTGCATCCAAGTGTGGATTTATTAAAATAATTAGTCTGAATCGGTGCTTATTAAAGAGGTGAACTCTTAAACATTATTAACACTGTCTTTTATTTATTAAAATTATATAGCATCTTTCCTTCCAGTGCTGAAGGCAAAATACTGAGAACTTTGACCCTGTAGTATTACCACTAAGTTGCTGAAAATGAGGGGAGGAATCAAGGGAGTAAACTACATTGGTTATACTCAAATACTACCCTTAGGCTTGACTTTTAGAACCTGAAACTTGAATTTTTACATAAGGAATTATCTCCAAGATTGCTTCATATATCTCCCACTTGTATTTGAAAAATTTGCCGTCTGAAGGATGACCATGGTTTGGAACAAATGAGCATAGCTTTCAGCAAGATGGCAAGAAAGACCAACACAAAGAGTGCTGAGTTCCATTAGTCAAGACAAGGTTGCCATTGAGTGTCTTTAATAAAATAAAATAAAAGCCTTCTGAGCAGTTATTTTGCACTGGGGATTGTGTTAAAAACAAAGTTGCATTATGGCTTCCAGGCTTGCTTCCTCCTTTTCTATCATTCTAGGCCCCCCTCTCTAGGCTGTCATCAGCGTAGCATATCCAGGATTGCTTTGGCCCTTGTTCGGTGGATGTGCACATTCTTCGAAGTTTTTACCTGACAGACCTAGGCTGCTAGCTTTACAAAAACAACAGTTGTTTAAAGAGCTTCATTATGGGAACAAAATTACTGAACTTGACAGTCATTTTAAGACTATTTTTAAAAATACCAGTGTTGCAAAATAGTATCTCTAGAATATCTGTTTTTCAAAATGTTAAATACGTTGTTTAAACAAAAGCTGTTGATGTCTAGAAACAATGCCTTAATGTGCTTTTGGATTTTTCCCCCCTTGCATGGAAAAAAAAAATCGTTGAGAAAATGCCATAGTCCCAAGGGAAAAATCTTGAAGTGCTTTCATTTACTAATTTAGCATTAATGGCACAAAACTGTAAAGGTATAGAAATACCTTCCTAGAGTTTTCCTTCATCCCTTCAGAGGGGTTATTATCAGTTTTTGACTAGCAGGTTACTATTTCTTTTCATCTGTGTCAAGTAGTGTCTTCAGTCAGGCTTTTGGCTGTGTTTGTGTGTGCACGCCCGTGTGGGCACCTAAAGTACTGCTGGTGTGCACACATTCTCACAGGTACCCATGATGTGTTTGAGTTAGTGTCCAGCTGGCATTTCAGTAGGGTCTTAGAACCTTCGCCTCTTTGGGAAGGGTGTTAGGGAAATAAATATTTTGGGGGAGAAAGAGATTGAGACTGTTTGTCTTTTGGCTTGTACTTGAAGACAGTGTTATGGCCCCCTGGACCGTTTACCTAGATTTGAATTGCTTGTGATGTGGCTTTGTAACCTTTAAGACTCTAAGTTCCTTGGGCTGTCTTTAAAGGCTGGAGGGTGCTCAAAGATTGGAGAGGGACAGAACCCCGCACCAAGGGAGCTGGGAGCAGAGGGCATATTTGTAAGGGGCTGAGCGGTGGAGGTCCACCACTTAGTAGACCCCGCAGTAGGGTGGGTCTGGAGTTAAAAGCAGTGGCCGTAGTGGAGCTGACATTCATTTTGCAATATGAGAGGAAAGAAAAGGTGAGGGAAGAATGAACGTTTCTAGAAGATAAATGCTTAATTTCCAGAAGGTAGACCACAAAGTCGAGGGACTGTGGTAGATGCTTTATGTTCTTCATCTTACTGTTTAATCTGTAGCACAGTCCTGTGATGGAGTTACTCAGTGGTTAGGGAGCCTGCTCCTGGGGGAGGCCACCGTGGCACACAGTGGTGCAAGGAGGCAACGCAGGTGTGTCTGGCGTCAAAGCCCATTTCTTTCACATCGACTCTAGAATGAACTCATAAAGGGTTTCATTTTGGAGGGAGGGAGGCAGAGAATTTTTAACCATTAAGGAAGTGTTAGGAGCTGTCAGGATAATTTCTTAAGAACATTAATTAATTAAGAATTATTATTTGTGGAATTTTTAGGAGGGATTTCTCAGCATACTTTTTAAAAAGTTCATGCTGGTGACTCCAAAGCATTCTTTGATTTACCTTGTGAATATTCAGTTTTTATAACAGGTATCATTGGTGTTTCATGATTCTGTATATTTAGAACACGTTTAACTTTCGAGTAATTTGCACATCTGCTCTGGAGTCTTTGGAAGGTAGGGTGAAACTTATAGGTAGAGATTTCACAGGTTTGCACATTTGTAAAGTGGGAATTTAGAGTTCAAAAGGGTGCTTATTAAGATATGAAGGTCTGAAATAAGTGACCTTCATAGGTGCTACCTTAAACCTTACAGGTGGGGCTACAAAGGCAGAGAAACAAATAAGTGTGAATTAACATATAACTAGAGATTTCTCAAATGTTGAAAGAGAAAAACTCAAGGTGAATATCAGAAAGTGCTGTTTTATTCTGTAGGAGGTACACTTTGGGAAGTCATCATTCCCCCAAATGATGACATCCATGCATATGAATCAGATTGGAGAGGCTTTGGAGACATGCATGGGTATGACGATTGTGTGCGTAATAGATGATTGTCCGATTGAGAGTATTTGGGGTTTCTTCCTTTTCCACAGCTCATCCTTTGAGGTTTACTTCATGAACAGATGACCCCCCTCTTGTCTGACGGAGTATAGCATAACTGTGACTCAGGGCTGGTTTGGTCACCGCATCCTGAAAGCTTCCTGTGGGCCAGGCACCGGAGTGGGGACTGGAGAGGAGTCCCGGCCCTTAGAGTTTCCAACCTCCAGGTGGTGGGAGGATGGAGGAGAATGTGGAAATGGGACACTTACGGGCTGTCCCTCACTGGGAGCTTAGAAAAAACTGTTAATTCTGCTTTGGGGTTTGAACCTTACAGGAAAGGTGGGATTTGAGATCTGTGACTTGTGCTAGGCATTTTTCTGTAAGTGCTCATTTATTCTTAAAACAGGTCTAGGAAGTAGATGGTTATCATCCTCAGGTTCATAACCTGAACTAGAGGTAGAACTGGGATTTGAACCAAGATCTGTCTGGCCGCAAAGCCCATGTTGTTTATCATTACATTGGCTATATTGCTCCCCTTAAAAAGTGAGTGTGAGTGTGGCTCACTAGGAAGGCCCGGGATTTTCTTATTTATTATGTTGTTAGGAAGATGAAAGGAGGACTGGAAATAGGACAGTGGGAATTGAGAAGAAGGAGTGAAAGAGAACCGAGATATAAAAAGGAAGGAAAGGTGCTTAATTGTCATTGTGATCTAGTAATGGCTTCTTTGTCACTGCTTCCACGCAGTGCAGAGTTGTTCTGGACCGCTAAAGCGACTGATTAAAAAAAGCTTTGTACTAATTGTTTTCCCCTCAGAACTTGTGTTCTAACTTGATCACTTCTGATTGTGTCATTCATGTATGAATGTTGAAAATTATGTGCTAATGTTATCACCACATCTTTCCTTCTACCACCCACTCCCCACTCCAAGGCCTTTATTACCTCAGTGTCTGTCATCACAAACAGTGCAGGTCGATTGGGTCCTATTTTGCCTTTTAATTACGTCACTCAGCAACATTTACAGTATAGTAGAAAAAAGGGAAGGAAAGGAATGGTACCTAGGTCAGTTTTCTCTTTCTCTCCATTCTTGGAGCAGCCTCCAGCCTTTAGAGAACCCCAGGAACTAAGTGTTCCAAGCCACATCACAAGCAGTTCAAATCTCGGTAAACAGCCAGTAGTATCATCATCTCTATTTTAAAAATCAGAGAAACTGGGCCCAGCACTTGGTGGAATGCATAATTTGCACCTCGGGCTTTCAAGCCTCTACAGCTCGTGTGCTTTGTATTACAAAGGGAGGCTTCTGTTCTTACTCTTGCTGTCACTTAGAGAGACACTCGGCTCACCTCCCCACCCAGCTTTGATTTCCTCTTCTGTCGGATGAGGAAACTTGAACTCAGTGCCACTTTGTGTTCCTTCCAGCTCTAGTCTTGAAAACGTGTGATTAAAATTTATTTTCACTGAAGAAGAAAGATGGAAAGCCCATGAGGGCAGAAAGTGGAGTTTGTGTTTCTCTTAGAACCTACCATTGCTTTGCACTAGTGGGCTCTCAGATTTTTAATTAATGAGCCCTCTTGTTCCTGTTGCAAAAGCTCACTGTATCCTAGTAACCTTTCTTGAGTATTCTTGGATATTCTTATCCAGTTCCAGTGTTTTCTGCATCACCTCAAACTGTACAAATTGTGTACCACTGCATGTTTTGTTTTTTTATCTTTTTTTTTTTTTTTTTTTTTTTTGCGGTACACGGGCCTCTCACTGTTGTGGCCTCTCCCGTTGCGGAGCACAGGCTCCGGACGCGCAGGCTCAGCGGCCATGGCTCACGGGCTCAGCCGCTCCGCGGCACGTGGGATCTTCCCGGACCCGGGCACGAACCCGTGTCCCCTGCATCGGCAGGCGGACTCTCAACCACTGCACCACCAGGGAAGCCCTGCATGTTTTGTTTATGTTATCCTCTCCCTGTGCTTTATTTACTGATTGCTTTGTCTTCCATGCTATAGAATGCAAGCTCCTATAGGTTTTGTTTCTTTTGTTTTCCCCAGTGGTAACTGATAGAATATATTTTTCTTAATTGTTTTCTTCTGCTAGTAACCCCAAAGAAGTTGGACTTGGTCATCTTTTCAGTGTGTGGTTTGACCATTTGAAATAGAAGCATATACACAAGAATAAAAAGAGGGATTTGCTGAAAAACCAAAGGTTTGTCCTTGTGGAGGCTTATTTGGATTCTCATTCTGTTGGTTGAATTGATTTGTTGGCATATAAGTGTGTCCTGATGGACTGCTCTGAAAATCTAAATCCGTGCTTTTTGACCTTTTCGAAGTCAGACACTGCTTTACTAATTGGATGAAGAAAAGCCATGAATCACTCCTTGGAGGATCTGCAGATACACTCCTCATTCAAAACGTCTCATGTGATTTGGGGGCAGGAGGACCACAGTTTACTGTGGGCGCCTAGTTGACCTCTAGTTCGGAGAGTGGCGGAGGGGGAAGAATCATGAGAGGTCATCTGGTGAAGTCCAGAGAAAACTTGGTCAGTTTATTTGGGTCTCTTTATTTTATTCTTTCAAAAAATTTTTAAATGAATGCCTTTGTTGCCTTTGCCCTTCCTAGTAAGGTTGTTTCTTTTTTTTTCTCTACATGCCTGACTTTGAGCACAGTGCTTTGGCAGTTAGTCCTCTTCAGTAAATGTCTGAGTGTTGTCCCGTCTACCTTTAAAAAAGAATAACTGCTTTCTCAGTCTCGTTTGCTCTCCCTAGCTACTCCCTTCTGGAAGTAGCTTATCCTAGCAAGCCTCTGCAAATAGTCTTAATCACCATTTTCTCACCACCCATTCACTCCTAAAGTCATTGCCTGGGAACTTTATTGCTTCATTACCGCATCTGTTGTTGTATTTTTATTCTTTATCACCTGTGTACCCTCTGTAGCATTTGACACCTGTTGCCATTGTGCTACTTGACACTCTTCCCTTCACCTTCTTTTTTTTTTTTTTGCGGTTCACGGGCCTCTCACTGTTGTGGCCTCTCCCATTGCGGAGCACAGGCTCCGGACGCGCAGGCTCAGCGGCCATGGCTCACGGGCCCAGCCGCTCCGCGGCATGTGGGATCCTCCCGGACCGGGGCACGAACCCGCGTCCCCTGCATCGGCAGGCGGACTCTCAACCACTGCACCACCAGGGAAGCCCCCTTCACCTTCTTAATCACCCTCTTTTGGCTTTCTCCCACCCATCTGGCCATTTTTACCCACTCCTTATGGAGTCCTGTGGGTGAGGCTGAGGGATACAGGTTCCCCCCTGCCTTCTTGCTCCTCTTCTCGTTGTCTCTCAGTGTCCCCACCCGTCTTCCTTTTTCCCCCTTGGCTTCTAACAGCGTTTGCGGATGACCCCAGGCCGCCCCTGCCCATGTGGGGCTGCAGGTACTTCAAATGCAGCATGCCCCAAGTTGTACTCTTCCCCACTCCCTTTTTCTGTTTTCTCCAAACCTCCTCTTCCTGCACATACCTCCTTGAATGGTACCCACATCCACACAGTGGAGCGACTCAAACTCAGAAACCCCATGACTCAGCTCTGTCCCTTCTTCCTCGTCGCCTCTGTGGCTGCCTCGTTGTTCTCCCCGATGACTGTAATAGTTTCTTACCTGGTTTTCCTGTCTTGAGTCCTTTCTTCTCTCCATACTGATGGCACTTTCAAATGTGCAAATCTCAGCTTATCTCTTGCTTTTTTTTTTTGAAGTTTTGAATTTTATTTTGTTTATTTTTTATACAGCAGGTTCTTATTAATTCTCTTGCTTTCTTAAAATCTTTAAATGTCTACCCATTGCCAAAAGAAAAACTTTTAAATTCTTTAACAAGATCTGGAAAATCATTTGTGCCCTTGATCTCTCCAGCATCACCTTTGCTCATGCTTGTGCTCTGGCCTTTGGTTCTCCCTGGTTGTAGAGCTTTTGCATATGTTGTTTCCATCACTCAAGGTGAGTTCATTCCTCCTCCTGTCCCACTGCTCCCGCCTGCACTTTGAGGTCATTTTCCTGACACTCCACTCACATTGTGCCTGTCCCCTGTGCCCCCGCACGTATCGTGGTGAGTTGTGTTTGGTTACTTGCCTTCCTCCCCTGTTAATCAGCAAGGCCTTTGCCTGTTTTGGGACCTTGTCTTTTATCCCTGATCCCAGTGCTTAGCATAATGCATGGCGCGAGGCACCTTCTCAGGGAGTTCACGTCCAGGTTGAGAAAGGTGAGAAGGGAAAAAGAAAAGAGACCTTAATGTGCAAAGGAATGATGAAGAAGCCCTTCACCAAGGCCTGCTGTGTGCCGCTGGCCGATGTGGACCTAGTGCCTTTCGCTCAGAAAATAAAGATATTCTACCAAGCACTGGTCACTTTTCTCTCCTCTGCACACTTCGGTTTCGCCGCCTCCCGTCCTGGTGCAGGGCCTCAGTACCGCCCGCACCACCTCTTCACCTGGTGTGCTTCACCCCGTTCCTCTTCCATCGCTTGTGGTATCTTGCTCCACTAGTCAGCCTCTCTGTTTCTGGTGTCTCAACTTCCTGTTCTACTTGATGCTTTCCCAGTGCCTGCAAACATGCTTAAGCTTCCCCTTCCTAAAAGGAAATCACATTCCTCCAGATCTTCCCCCACTTAAACAAATGCTCGGTCTTACATCACAGGTAAAATTTTGGAAGCAGTGAATCTCAGTGACTGGTTTACGTCTTCACTCTCCTTTCAATTCTCATTCCTTACCCCTCCACTGAAGCCCTTCTCAGTCAACAGGTTTCTCTTTGTGACTTTTGTCTTTGACTTTTCTGGTGAACTGCCCAGCCATTTATCATCTCTTTTACTGGATGTTGACATTCCCCAAACTTCTGTCCTCAGTCTTCTCCATTTAAGCATTCTCTGGGTTGTCGCATTAACAGTCCCTTCGGCTCTCACTTCTACACAGAAAACTTGCAAATCTCCAAGCAGATCTTTTGATCTCTAGGCTATCTGCCTACCAGTCATTCCTGCCTCTCTGATGGTCATGAAAACACCTCAGGACTTGCCATATTCCGCGCTGCATTCGTGGTTTACGCTCTCGTTCCCTGTTGAACGTGTCTGCCGTATCTTGGGACTGGCCCTTGCTCCCAGAGGGGTACGCCAGAGATCCTAACCTCGTCTTTCCCTGCCCCTTATCCCACACTGCTCACGTCTAGTCAGTCCATTTTCATGAACAGCGTCTCCTGCACCCCTCTGCTTCTGGATCTGCCCACTGCCATATCCTGAGTGTAGGCCCTCTCTCTTCAGTATTATTGCCCCATGTCCCAACTCCCTGTTTCTAATGTACTCCCTACTTCCCTCACCCTTCAAGCTATCCTGGATACACTTTTCAGAGTTATTTTCTAAAAATTGAAATTGATCATGTCATTTCTTTATTTTAAAACGACGTTCGTTGGCTCCCTCAGTCCTACAGGTTAGTGTTCAAAATTCTTAGGCCAGCATCACAGCCTTTCAAAACTGGGTCACACTTCTTTATTTTTAAAACAGTCTCGGCTTTTATTCTCTATTTTAAACAACTAAAATATTCAAACACTCACACACACACAGATGTGTGAGTACATCTCCTCTTGTATCTGGTTTCTCCTGAATGCTGGCAGAGGCGGTGAATACTTGTCAGAGCCCATGAGGAGAAGGAAACCCATTTTCCTTCCTCATACCTGCCTTCCTAGTGTCATTTTTAATATTCTTCCTTTCATTTCCTTCCACAGAGCTCATTCCCAGACTTGTGTAGGTTTACGGTTTTACTTAAACTATAAGCTTTTAAAAAGCATAAGCAGACGTGACTTCCCGCCACCCCTCCCGGTTCTCAGTTCACTCCCTTCCCTCAGACCCCTTCTTCTGCAGCCATATGGTCTCCCTTACAAAGGCCTCTTGCACTTTGATCACACCACACCGTGCTTATTACCCCAGGGCTTCTCCTCCAACTGAGAATGTACGTTCCTTTATCTTTTCAAACTCCGGGACTTCCCCTCAGTGTTCAACTCCCCGCCCTCCTGTGTTTACACGAAACTTTATATATTATCTTTCACATGGTATTCAGTGCAATGAGAGGTAGTGTACAACCCAGCAGTTAAGAGTGTGAACTCTGGGGCTAAAATGCTTGCATGTGAATCCTGGATCTACCACCTAAAAGTTATATGACCTGGGATAAAGTATTTAACTTCTGTGCCTCAGATTCTTCACTTTGCGGTATGTTAGGAGAGGATTAGTGAATTAGCACATGTAAAGTGCTTAGAATAGACCTGTTCAGTGTTAACTAATGTTACTGTTGTTTGATAATTTTTTTTTCAAGATACATCATTCCGGAGCCTCAACCCTAGAGATTCCTATTCATTAGCTCTGGGTGGGTCTTTCCAGGGTTCTGGGCAGGAGCTGCAGTGCCCTCTCTCCAGCTTGAGAGCCTCGCGCAGTACCTGGACTGGGCAGTCGTCAGTTACTTACTGGATGCCTGCAGTGTGCTAAATACTGTCCCGGGTACTTGAGACACCGAGATGAAAAGACTGACAAAACCTTCTGGTGGGGAAGATGGGCAGCATATAAAAGGACGGGAAATGCGTATAATATGGTATCAGATAATGGTAGGTGCTGAATGGGGGTGGGGGTGGATGCAGGATAAAGGGGTTTGGTTAGGAGTGGGTTCTGTTTTAAAGAGGGTAACTGGGGAAGGCTGAATTTCCGAGAAGGTGATGTTTGAACTGAGACCTGTGTAAAATGAGCGTGCAAGCTGGGGGAAGAGCATTAGAGAGAGAGGGGGCGGCAAGTGCACGGCCCTCGGATGGTGATGGGCTTGGTGTGTTCAAGGAGCAGCACAGTCACTTTGCCTGCAGTTGAACGATGGGGTAGTGCAGTAGGAGAGGGGCTCAGGGAGGAAGGAGGAGCTCTTGGTAGACAGGCCACGGGAAGGACTTTGGATTTTGTTGTGATGTGGGAAGGCACGGAGGATTCTGACCAGGAGTCTTTTTAAAAGACCATGGTCGGTGTGGGGAAAGTAGGCCGTGGGAGATGTGTGGATGGTGGTATGTGTGGAAGCCATGAGGCTGCTACAGTTATCCGTAACTCGTCCACCCATCCGTCATCCATACAGTTATCTATCATCCATCTACCCATCCATCATCCACACAGTTGTCCATAATCCATCCATCCATCCATAATCCATACAGTTATCCATAACCCAGGCCAAGAGACTGTGGCTTGGACCAGGGCAGTGGCAGTGGAGAGAATGGGATGAGAAGTGCTCAGATTCCAAATCTCTTTTGAAGGTAGAGCTGGCTGAAAGGTCAAGTGTGGAGCAGGAGAGGAAGAGAGGAAACTAAGGTAACTGCCTTTGGCTCAAGCATTTTGGTGAATGGTGGTTTCTTTTCCTGAGATGGGAAGCAGTGTGTTTGGGGGAGGGGAATGGGACTCTGCTCTTTGGCCGTGATAAACTTGAGATGCTTAGTACAGCTATAAGTGGACATCAGGGGAGAGGGTCAGGCTGTGGATGTAAATTTGGCAAGTCTCAGTTTATCGTTAGAACACAGTATAGGGAGGAATAATTTTTTCCAACTGAGAGATGACGTAAGCCTTTCCAGAAGAGAGGACATTTGAGCAAAACTTTGAAGAATGAGTATGATTTCCAAAGTCAAGAAAGGGGAAAATGGAAGATATTTTTCACCCGAGTCTCACGGCCTTTTTCCCTGGCCTCTTGTTGAATTTGTTTAAGAAGCTGCTGACCTGGTTGATAATCTCTTTTCACTTGTATAGCCACTTAGGTTCTCTACTGAAAAGGAAACCAGAGCAGATTACATACTAACTGATAAACCATATTCTACTATTTCTCATTGTTCACAAATTGAAAATTCGACTTGGACCATAGAGGTGCAGAATGCTAAGTGTGTTTTTGCTTCACTCCTCTGTGTCTGCTGTGAATTGGGACATGTTGATTTTGGTGTGGAGGTTTTTCATATGTTTGTCATCTCCACCGAAGGCTGAACATTTGGGGGACATTTTTACTTCTGCTGTTACTGACTCTAGGCACTTGACTTTGACCTGTTAATGTATAACTCAGTCAGGTTCGAGCCACAACCGTGACCGTGAGAAATTGGGACCCCTTGCTCTCTAATCACGCATATAACTCACTGGGGCACAGCACCTGTCTTGGTCTCGTGTTTTGCCTCTCTCCTTTACAGGGAGGGTTTTAATTGGAGTAGAATATAGCTTAGCTTTTGGTTTAATGTCATGATCACCCTAATCACAAAGTTGGTCTCCTAAATAAAGAAAAATTACCAGATGTTTGTTAGTCAATGGGTCAAAGAGTATGCATTGAAAAAAAACTGAGTCTAAGATACATTTAGAACTGATATAAAATTCACACTAGATAGGTGTGCCATTACCTTAAAATAATCTGTTTCAGTGCTGGGTATAGGTAGAATGTACGAAACTTCAGCTCTTATATAATACTTTTAGCCATTTTTCTATTTAGAAAAGAAATGTTGCATTAACGAAAGTAGTCATAGAATTTATTTCTGGGGCTTCCCTGGTGGCACAGTGGTTGAGAATCCGCCTGCCAATGCAGGGGACAGGGGTTCGATCCCTGGTCCAGGAAGATCCCACGTGCCACGGAGCAACTAAGCCCGTGCGCCACAACTACTGAGCCTGTGCTCTAGAGCCTGTGAGTCACAACTGCTGAGCCTGCATGCCGCAACTACTGAAGCCCACGCACCAAGAGCCCGTGCTCTGCAATGAGAGAAGCCACGGCAATGAGAAGCCCGCGCACTGCAATGAAGAGTAGCCCCGCTCACCGCAACTAGAGAAAGCCCACGCGCAGCAACGAAGACCCAACACGGCCAAAAATAAATAAATAAAATAAATAAATTTCGGGGAAAAAAAAAAGAATTTATCTCTAGATGGGTTAAAGCTTCTAGTCTTCAAGGTTTTTACAATAGATTTTGTCAAAATTTGGGGTTTGGGTCTTTGTCTTGAATTAGTGAGACCACTTCTACTCTAAACGTGTTTTAAATAATAACCTTGATTTTTATAAAAATTACACAAGAATGGCTATTGCTGTGTGTATATTGGTTTTCAACAACTCCACAATTCAGGATTCTAGTATTTTTATGTATACAAAGCATTCTGGACAAGAAGAAAATTCTCTCAGAACATTGTCTGGATCTTAAACTATTGCTTTTTTCCTGTGGAAAAAAATGTAAATACACAAAAGTACATATAATTTAATAAACACCCAAATACAGAATAACTAAATGTTAATAATTTGTTAGACTTGTTGTAAAGTTTTTCTTTAATAAATAAACCTTCACCAAGAATTTGAAGACATGTTTGTCCTCCACATGTGCCCATTCATGCTCCAGATCTCTTCTTCACTTTCCAGAGGAATTTAGTGTGAACTATTTCCATTTTTTTTCTGTGTCACCTAATGTGGTACTGTGGTGTATGTATCACGTGTTTTTTGAGACCTATCTGTTGTTGAAATACAGATGTAGTTCATTCTTTTTAATTGCTGTATAGTATTCCTTCACAAGAATTTAGCACGTTTGTTTTATATATATATATATATATATATTTTGGGGGGGGGTCTGCGTTGGGTCTTCGTTGCTGTGTGCAGGCTTCCTCTAAGTTGCGACGAGCAGGGGCTACTCTTTGTTGCGGTGCATAGGCTCTAGGCCCACGGGCTTCAGTAGTTGTGGTACACGGGCTCTAGAGCACAGGCTCATTAGTTGTGGCACGTGGGCTTAGTTGCTCCACGGTATGTGGCATCTTCCCAGACCAGGGATCATACTCGTGTTCCCTGCATTGGCAGGCAGATTCTTAACCACTGTGCCACCGGGGAAGTCCCAACACATTTGTTCTTAATACGAGTTCTTTATATATTCTAATAGTAATTGCTTATCTGTTACCATAAGCTCCAAATATCCTTCAGTTTCCTAAGGTGTTCCTTGCTGTCCAGCTTTATGTCTTTTGCAGGTAGCTTTCCTGAGTTTGATCTTACACTTCCATAGTATTTTATCCATTGGATTCTTATACTACAGTAGGGTGCCTTGTGGTCTAGTTTTTCCCACCCATGGAGTTGATGGGAGACTGAGTTTTATTTCTTTTTGCTCCAAAGGAGCTAGGAAACTAGTGAGTTGAATAAGCAGCCTTAAAGATTGGTATAGTCTATCTCAGTCAAGCTGGCGTCTAGTGTGCCTTTGATGGCATCATTAGTGAGTATTCTTGGTTTTTGATTTCTCTTGCTATAATAATGGGTGTGATGTTTCTCAGTAGCTGGCCTTCTCCGAGGATATCAGGTAGGTTACTTTATTAATTTAGAACACTTTGCATTCTAAGATTTCTTTGGGAAAGTTATGTGTATGTGTAGGGTTCTTTATGTGTGGTTCTTTCAAAAGAAGAGGTACATAATTAGGCTTTCTGCTGAAATATTGGAATCCACTGTCTGCCATTAAAGGCACATTTGCAAAGCTTTATTTTTGTTTCTGAAGCTTTGAATTAACATGTGAGCTAATAATTAAATCAAAATAGATTTAAAAAAATTATCTCCCAGTGTCCTTACTCTTGAATTCATGGTTATTTAAGAGCTTACCGTCTTTGAATAGCTGTTACTATGAAATCTGTTTTTCATTTTTTTTGAAGGGGCAACTTTAAGCAAAATTATCATAGAATAATAATGACGAAGGCATCATTGACACAAGTGAACGTTTTTAGTGCCTTCAACCTGTGTATGCACAAAAATATATCATGATTTCAGGTCAAAGTTATGGACTAGGCATTCGTTTATAGGAAGCGTGTCAGAATCAGAGTTGAATCGCCTCTGAGCAAGTCTGGTGTTCATTTGTGCTGTACACCCTCACTGAGCCCTTTAGTGCAACAGTGTGTGGCGCTGTTCTAGACTCAGACCTTCCAGGGCTGAATCACGTGGAGATTCACTCTAGGTGGGAAACAGGCAGGAAAGGAACACGTGAACCATCAGTCAGTGGTGAGTCTTAGGTAGAAGATGAAGAGGGGGATGATGCTGCGGAGGGAGCAGTCAGCAGCCAGCTCAGTGTTGGTTCACCCCGAGCCTGGTGGTGCATCCAGGAGGGAGGGTGCAGGAAGACTGGAAGCATTGTTTAAAGTAGATAGAAGTGTGGCATGGCCGTTTTACTCATTTGTTCAGCATATTTATTGAGCATCTGCGCTGTGTCTGGAAGTGTTCTGGAAACTGATGATCAGCGGTGAACACAAGAGGGACAGAAGAGTCTCTGTGTTTCTGGAGTGTACATTCTGAAAGTGGAAGCCTTACATGAACAAGAAAAATAATGTGAGGACTGGTGCATTGCAGATGGTCAGGGAAAGGAGGAAGCAGTAGGATACCTTTAATGAAAATACACTGTCAAAGGATAAATTTTAAAGACGTCTGTAAGATATCCAACAGACTTTTACTTGACAGTGTCCATTTCCCCCATCTTAATACACTTTTACAGTAGACTCTGTGTATCAGGGTCTATTGTATTGAAACCTCAAGCATAATTTCATTGTCTTAACAAAATCCATCATCAGTCCTGGGCTTCTGGAGACAGATGATTACCTTTCCAGAAGGTAATCTTTTCAGAGTTGAAATGACATATGGTAACTTGTTTTTTGGAAGTGTTGAAGAAACAAGAGATATTGTACCTAAATTGTGTTTACAAAAGAGTATAAAATAATATAGCTCTTTTTATGCAGAGTGGAAAAAAACTTATGGAGCTAATAACTTTAAATTTATATCTGGAAAGCTGAGAGCTGATAAATTATATATCAAATTGGCATATAACTTACTTGGTAACACATAGTTTGAGTTTCAAAGTATTGTGGCTGCATCAGGACACATATTACAAAGGAAGGATATGTATTTGCAACACCAGAATTTCATGAACTCCAGAAAATGGAAGAAAAGCAAAACAAAGCATCTTTATTTATTTATTCAATTATACATACACAGTACATTAAAATCAGTTATATTTACTATCTGAAACTGTGGGGGTGCCACCAAAAGTGGATTAATATGAAGACCAAATACTTTTTTTTCCTTCTTTTTTGGGGGGAAAAGAAAAAGCTTTATTTTTTTTAGA
This sequence comes from Phocoena phocoena, assembly GCF_963924675.1. NCBI lineage: Eukaryota > Metazoa > Chordata > Mammalia > Artiodactyla > Phocoenidae > Phocoena > Phocoena phocoena. Next base: position 83,075,028 of record NC_089233.1, read on the forward strand.
GCAGTTTTAGGTTCCCAGCAAAATTGAGCAGAAAGTACAGAGAGTTGCCCCGGCCGCACAAATGCACAGTCTCCTCCACTGTCAACGTCCAGCACTAGAGTAGTACGTGCGTTACAATTGATAAAGCTGCATTGACACGTCATTGTCACCCAAAGTCCGTAGTCTGCGTCAGGGTTCAGTCTTGGTGTAGTACATCCTGTGAGTTTTGATAAATGTGTAATAACATGTATCCACCAATATAGTATCATACAGAATAGTTTCACTGTCCTAATAACCCTCTGTACTCAGTCTCTGTATCCCTCCCTTCCATCTTAACCCCGGCAACCACTGTCTTCATAGTTTTGCCTTTTCCTTAATGTTATATAGTTGGAATTACACAGGTTATAGACTTTTCAGATTGGCTTCTTTAACTTAGTAACATGCATTTAAGATTCGTCTGTGTCTGAATTTTCATGGTGTGATGGCTCATCTTAGTATGGAATGATATTCCATTGTCTATATATACCACCGTTTATTTACCTACTAAAGGACATTTTGGTTGCTTTCAAGTTTTGGCAGTATGAATAAAGTTGCTGTAAACATCTGTGTGCACATTTTTGTGTGGACGTGAGTTTCCAGCTCCTTTGGGTAAATACCAGGGAGTGTGATTGCTGGATTGTGTGGCAAGAGAGTATGTTGGGTTTTTTAAGAAACAGCCACACTGTCTGCCAAAGTTCCATACCATTCTGAATTCGCAGCAGCGAGGAATGAGAACTGTTGCTCCACATCCTTGCCAGCCTTTTATGCTGTCAGTGTTTTAAATTTTGGCCATTCTAATAAGTGTGTATTGGTATCTGATTTGTTGTTTTAATTTGCAATTTCCTAATGACATATGTTGAACATCTTTTCACTTGTATATTTTTTCCACCTGTATATCTTCTTTACTGAGGTGTCTGTTCAGATCTTTTGCCCATTTTTCTTAAGTTCAGTTGTTCATTTTCTTATTGTTGAGTTTTAAGAGTTCTTTATATATTTTGGGTGACAGTCCTTTATTAAATACTTTAAATATTTTGCACATATTTTCTCCCAGTCTGTGGCTTGCTTGTCTTCGCATTCTCCTTAACAGTATCCATTGCAGAACAAACATTTTTAATTTTAATGAAGTCTAGCTTATCAATTATTTCTTTCATGGTTTGTGCCTTTCGTATTGTATCTGAAACGTCATCGCCAAACCCAAGGTTATCTAGATTTTCTTAATGTTATCATCTAGGAGTTTATAGTTTCGTGTGTGTGTGTGTGTATATATCTATCTTTGTTTTCTAGTTGAATTGCTAAGGAAAAATATTACCCCTTAATTTCTGTCCTGCTCTTTACATATGGGGTGATACGATATGCTTAAGGTTACACAGATAAGTAAGGTCAAGATTGAGTTTTGAGTTCACTTGGAGTTTCACTGTCACCTTTTACGGTCATTGGGACCTGAATGCTTAAGTTATTCTTTTGTGAAAATGGTTATTTGCATTTTCTGAAAGGAAGAGTTTTGTTATAGTCTTTTCTTCCATGGATCTTGGAATGAACGATTACAGGAAAGAAGTACTCTTAAACCGTGCATAGATTGCTAAAATGTTTAAAAATTTAATGGAATACTTTTTCCACAGAATGCTCTTGTGTTTCTTGATTGATAAGTTTATCTAGCCATTTTTGATGAAATTGTCAATACCTGAAACCTGATGTCTTACTGTTGAGAATCTCGTTTGCTGGATTATGACCTTCTTTCCTTGACCTTTAAAACCAGCGCTTTATAATGCTGAGACTCCATTTTTGTAAGTAAGACTGAAAAATTAACTGTTCCTGCTTTTACTTTTAATGCTATGCATATTTCTGCTGAAATTGTATTATTTACTTTCTAAGGCCAATTCTAGATCTTCTTACTGTTTTAAAATACAGACTTTAAAATGACAATAAGCCAAACCTGGGTGGAAGAAATAGTTTATACTGGGCTTAGTTTTATCTTAGTATGTTTTAGGGCATGTCATGGAATTCATATTCCCATTAGTTAATGCTATTCATGAGCATCTATCCGACTCACAAGAATTTTCACAGATGAATATGCATAATATAGGGCATGAAGAACATTATTCAAATTGTTAAAAAGGAGAAAAATTAAAACTTTAAGGAATATTCCTAATTTCTCCCAGATTCATGTTGCTTCATTTTTTGGACCTCCTTTTTCACATGTTAGATGTTAATTCTTAAATATCTGTATAACTATCTGAAATAAGGAAGATTAGAAAGAAAAATGCTTAAAAGGAGGTGCTGCAGTGCTAGAGATACCAAATCATTTTTTTCATCTTTTAAAAGAAAAAAGTCTAATCTTTGAAGATTTCATTTGTAAATTGACTCTGTTCATTGGTGATAAATATGCATGTTGGTATAGGAAAATCCCATTTTTTACATAATGCTTTAATGGAAATGGCAGTTCTATGAAATGAAAATGACTAGTAAAAATATGAATGATTCTCATAAGCCCGTATTACATCATTTTTATTGAGGTTTTTGTGTATTCTGATTCATTAATAGAGGGGAAAAGGAGAACAGTAACATGATTTGTTTCCTATAATTACTCAAATTGAATAGAATTTGTTTTCAATAAAATTCTTCGAGTAAATTGCCCAGGGAGAGGAGAGAAGGGTTGGCCTGTTTTTACAAAATGTCATGATTTTTACACATGAGACTTTGCTATTTTATCAATGATGTTGTTCACTTGCATATATTTTTAGTGTAGTTTATTCCAGATTTTTAAAAATAAAACCTATGTAAGCCCAAGAAATCTCTAACACTTAATGGCTCAGGATTGAGTGTTGAGGGAGAAATCTGGGATATTTATTTTATTCTGCTTATTACACAAATATCGTTTGTCTTTCAATAATTTAGACTACTTTTTAGGTGAACCTTATAGGCTGAAATATTATTTAGATTGCTATGTAATGGGTTAACTGGTGGAATTTCCAAAAACAGATTAGTGTTTACAGTTAAATTTGCTTTATTTTTGTGGAATACCTAGAAGAAAAGGTCATTGTAAAGGATAAAGACACTTAAACTCCCCCCTCTGATGAGGCAGGGTGAGGAGGAAGAGACGGGAGAAACTGAACTGGAAACAAGTAAGTGCTCTTAATTTCATCACAGTGGAATCTTGCCAGCATCCCTATTTTCTGCTTAGTAAACTTCAAACCACCTTAGAAAATCCTCTGTTTTTTTGGATGTGTTTGTGGGGCCTTATGAATTCTTGGCATTCTGATCTGAAGATGTTTCCATGTTCTTGAGGCAGAATTTTGTTGAAACAAATAATTTTAAGCTTATATCTGCAAAGCTTTAAGGCCTGTTAGTTTATGAAGCACCTTCAGGTTGTCAGTGAGAGTACTGTTTTCCCCCTTAGGCCTTATATTTGAAAGCGCACCCCTTTTCAGGTGTCTCACGGTTTTTGTCTGTTTTCTTCTCCTTTCCCCCCCAGCATTGTGGGGTCATTCGAGCTGGAGCTCTGCTTATATGATTGGCATGTAAGTCCTTGTGATTGGCACCTTTTACATGAGGGCCAAGGAATATATGTACATCGTGATTGTGCCCCTGTAGGTCTGTCTGAGCTTGTGTTTGTGTGTTTGTTTAATTGCTTTCTTTGACTCCAGAAAACTTGAGTTGTGTTTAGTTGTTCTTTTTTTCTTTTACCATTGCTGAAGTGATATCCACTTCAAGCAAAGAGACTTAATGGGAGATCAGACTTTCTCCATCTTCATTCTGAGCCAGCCTGCATGTGTTGGAGAGTGGAAAAGGGTAGAGTCATGGAGAGCTGCTGCCTCCATAATCCCGAAAAGACTGCCTCAGCAGCAAGTGTCTTTTTTCTCCTGAGAGGCCGAAAATTTGATACGAGGATGGAGCGTGGTCAGCATCTGGCTGTCCCTCACTGTGGCTGAAAATCCTGTTGGGCCACAGGGTACCCACCCTCCTGTGTCAGCTCTTAGTTCTCAGTAAGGAGATGACTTAGCATGTCAAGAGAGGGTTGTGTGTGATGGAGTCAGTAGGCGGGATGAGATAGCAGAGGCTTTGCCTTTCCCCATGCCTGGCCACAGCTGGACCTACAAAGTGCCTCCTTCTTGTGGCGTCCAGCTTGACTGCCACGGGGCCAAGGGCAGGGCTTATTGGAAAGGTAAGCAAATGGAGAAATTCTGTCTAGGCATTTCATTCTTTTTTTTGGGGGGGGGGGCGGCGCTCTGCCACGTGGCTTGTGGGGTCTTAGTTCCCCGACCTGGAATTGAACACTTGCCCTTGGCAGTGAAAGCGTGGAGTCCTAACCGCTGGACCACTGGGGAATTCCCTAGGCATTTCGTTCTTGAAGGTGTCATTGCTCAAAGAATGGGAATAGCTTTCAGTATAAGTAACTACAAAACAATAGATAATCTAGTAGTATAATCAATCCTGCTATAACGCGGCATATGCATTCCTAAAAATCGCCATCCTATACAGAATAGCACAGTAAAAACCATAGGACTTAAGAGGAGGAAACGAGGTTAGGTGCACAGCACTCAAAACCTTTGTTGGTGACACACACACAAAGATAGGAACCTAATGCAAGCAGAAGCACAGTTTTGCGCACATTAAATGGCTCGGAAATATATACATACTATAATAAATATGGCACTTTACCTTGAAAAAGACCTGAAGTTTGCCTGTGGAAGTGGGTGTTGGAAGAGAGTTGCAGTTTGTGAGGTACTGAAGTGGAGGAAGGAGGGTTACCCGAAATCACAGGGAAGGTGACACCAGGTGAGGATGGGTGTGGCCCCTGTCCCACACGGTGAACGGAGGTGCTGGTGGGTGATGGAGGTGTGTGTAGTTGTGTATTTTGTGTACTTCTGTGCCACTCGGTGCAGCTGGGTGCAGTTTTCTGTGATCACTTAGCGTTTCTTGCAGACAAAGTCACACATAAGCAAATGTGAAATTCATTTTATGCTCAGACTGTCCCCGTAATATGCACATCAATCACATTGAAACAGATTCACGTTTTCAAAATAAGCTTCTAGCAGAACTGGCTGTGGTTTATTTTATTGGAATTGAGTCCCTTTTCCTTTCTTTCTTTTCACCGTTATTGATTTCTTAATTTATATTTGTTAAGCCCACATCAGATTGATTTTCCATGCCCAGAGCACCTCCAGAGGCGAGAACGCAGCCTGAGATTTTAATTTTGCTAGTGGTAATCCACGAGGTACTTGCTCCTTGGTGAGTGACTCTCAGTCTCTGTCTCTGTCTCTGTCTCTCCCTGCCCCCTCTCTCGACACACACCCCTTTACCACGTGCCAGGCACAGTGCCGGAGATACGGAAACTGGTATCATTCTTGTCCCCAGGAGCTTAGAGTCTCATTGAAAAATTTTCAAGGCGCAGATTTAAACGTCTTGGTTGTGGATCTTCTTCGGGAGCAGATGAACCAACTTCAGGTGTTTCTTAGTTTGTGAACACAGGAGCACACGTACCTCCCCACCCCATCTCTTACTTCCTGTGAATGTAAAGATGGGGTAAAGAGCTTGCCTGGAGGAAACACAAAGACATCATTGATTTACATAGTGAAAAGATGTGAATTTGAAAAGGGGTTGAAGAGGTCCTAAGAGACCTTGTAGCTCACCCCCCCCCACCCCCCACCCCCGATTTCTTGATAAGCCCTAGTGGTCAGGTGTTGGAGAAGTCTCAGAGTAATGTAAATGGTATGATCCCATTTTTGTTAATCCCCCCTCCTCACTCATGTATGTGTGTACTGCTTGTGTAAGCATACGTGATGTGGAAACATCTCCCATATTGTGAATAGTAGTTACCTCAGGGGACAAGGGAAAGCTGATTAACTTCCTCTTTATACATCCTTTATTATTTGGCTTGTTTTAAGAAGCATGTTTTACTTTTTTAATTAAAAAATCTAATAAAGTAGAAAATGAATAAATAATAATGATAAAAAATACCCTCAGGGCACTTTGTTTCAATCTTCCCAGTACCCTGGGTAGTTGAAACTGAACGTGACGTTTCAGGGGTGGGCTGCCCAGCAGGACTCTGAACTTGCCACAGCCGGAGATGATGTTAACTTTTCTGCAGCGACACTGTGTTGCTGTGGGGGCAGTTTGTGTGTATAGACCATTAGCACCTCAGCGTCGTTCTTGCCTCTCTACCGCTGTTGGCACACTCTGCCTTTGATAATCATTTTGGACCCGGGTCTAGTCCTTTACATCCTCCCTGTTAGATTTCATCTTGTTATTGTGGAAATCAGTGTTCAGCATAGGTTAAGAACTGGCCTTGGATTCAGGCTGCCTGGTTCCAGATCCTAACTACCGCTAACTAGCATGAAGACTTTAGACAGGCAGTGCGTCCTCCCGAGCCTCAGTTTTCTCCTCCGGCGGCAATCATGCATCTGTGAGGTGTCACGGAGACACTGTGTGCTAGAACACTCACTAGGCCAGGTGCCTGGTGGCGTGGTGAGAACCTGGTGCACGTTAGCTGTTACTGGAAGTGCGTCAGCCTCAGCTGGTCTCTCCCGTCCATCATAATGAGATGGTTTTGGATTAACCACATTTGCACATCCCTCCTGACCCCAGACCATAAATCAGTCTTTCTTCTAAACGATCCTCCTGAGATCCCCAATCAATCTCTGTCTCATTCCACAGGTCCCTTCACCGACGTTGTCACCACCAACCTAAAGCTTGGCAACCCGACAGACCGAAATGTGTGTTTTAAAGTGAAGACCACGGCACCACGTAGGTACTGCGTGAGGCCCAACAGTGGGATCATTGATGCAGGGGCCTCTATTAATGTATCTGGTAAGTTCTGAGAATGAAGGCCAACAGGGTGGGCTAAGAAGGCCCCCTAGCAGTAGTGGGATCTCTTAAAGCTTGTCTGTGCAGTACAGCAAAATAATATGGTCGTTTCCTCCCCCGCAAGCCCCCGCCCTCTGATCACAGCTCTGTGGGTCCCACTCACCTCTTGTTCTTCCATAATTAAAGTCTCTTCAGTTTAACGCTTACAGCCTTCGTGCCTCAATAGTTAGAGCAAAATTAAAGTGGTAACTTCAGACTTGGCTTCAGAATGAGTTTGTTTTTCACTCCCTTGAAATTAAATCTGCCCTTTGGCAGTAAATAAAAAAGGGCTAAACAAACTTAATTTTCCTTTGTGGGAGAAAGCTAAATGGAGTTATTTTCTTATTTAAGCTAAATGATTTCTGACATTAAGCTCATGTCATTTCCAGTGATTGGTAACTGCACTTTACTGATTGTGAAAGGGTAAGGGAGATGAAGGCTGAGGAAATTGGAATATATTCAAGGGGGCAAGTTCTGTGCATGTCTGATGGGTTTTTTCCCCCTCCTGTCTGAGAGGGCATATATTTTCCAAAGTCCAAATTTTGAAAAGATGCTGGTAGAGTACCCAAATTGAGAATTGGATTTCAGAATTAAGGAGATGTAAGTGATGGGTTTGAGTTTAAATGTATTTTTAGAAATGGAATAAACTTTTAGCTCATTAGAACTTCTGGATCCAACAGTGCTTTTTGTATTTGTGGAGGAGCTGTGGGGGAGTGTGTGTTAATCCTTTAAGTATCAGGAGACTGTCACAGAAGGTTCTGCATCATTAGAAACTACTACTCATTTGAAATGGGTACCTGGCTGGCTTTTTTCATGACAGATTTTGATTGTGATACATTGGGCTATTCATTTGACACCTAAAAGAAAATGACTCACCTCTTTGGAAAGATACAAGGTGTTTCATTATCTGATCATTTCTGCAAACTCTTGTTCCCTACATCCATTGGTCTCTCTCATTATGGTGCGCTCACACCAGCTGTCCCCTTGTGTGTTTGTCCCTGAGGCTGCAAGACCTGATTTGGACTCTCACATCGGGTTATTATCCAGGAGAAATCAGGAGGGTGGCAGCCAGCATTTACTGAGGGTCTCCTCTGTGCTGGGCCTGCACACATGTCATCATGTCATTTCTGTTATCTGCCCTGTGCAGAATGCACTGTTACCCCCATCGTACTAAGAAGGGGGCCAGTGACAGAGCGAAGGTGTGGACCATCTTGATTGGCTCTGATGCCCAGACGCTCCGAACTGCAGCATGCTGGTAAAGGAAGGGGCCCAGGGTGTTGGCATTTCGGTGTTCCTTGGATCCAGAGGGTTTCAGTTTTTCCATTGAAATCAAGGGCAGCTGGTATCTTTAATTCCCTTTTTAAAATTGACTTCTTTACCTCTTGATTTCCTTGCCCATGTCAAATTTGAGTAAGGTTGTCAGTAGGTGAGACTTAGATGTTTTCACAGTAGACATGGGGCAGCAACGTCGTTCTCTGAATAGTCTCAACAGGCAGTTGTACAGTGTAGGTGTGCTTTCCAATACGAGGTATAAGCGTGTGTGAGTGTATGTGTATCTCTTTCGGAAAGATTCACCCCTCCCCCATCAGAGGAATGTTTTTTAAAGTAATAACGAACCCTGGGCATTTGTTTTGATTTATGTCTGCCTCTTTAAGGAAGACCAAGATTTTGTGGTTGTGGCCTTCCTTTTGCAGATAAGAAGGTAAGGTTCAGAGAGTGGGCGTGAATACCTACAGGCACACGGGTGATTAGTGGCCGAGCTAGTATTTGAAGCCAGGTGTCTGTCCTGATCTAGTGGCTCTTTGGTGACACTGAACTGCCTCAACAGTGTTAGGGGATGGCCCCACTTACAAATGAATGTAAAACAAAATACCTTGGCTCTCAAAATGTCATGTACTTGGGGAAAAAAGCCACTGAATAACAGAATGTCCACGTGTCTGCAGACCTTCCTCCTGACGAGACAAGATTATGTTTACACATGAGAAAGGCCTCCTTTGTTTTTATTTGGTGTGTATCGGTCTCAGTGCTTGGGGTGCACCTGGGTGAAGCCAGATTTTGTTGCATTTTCGGGACAGCCTCATCAGCCGGCAGAGACCAGCCTCCACTTGCTGGAGTTTTCCGTGCTGAGGGGCCGCTGTATCATTTATTAGACGTTCATGTCTTGGGGTAAAAGCACTGCGCTTTTCCAAGGGTCCTGTTAAAATGCAGCCACGTGATGGCATCTGGGTGAGGACGTGGGGTTCCCGGGTTCCTGCGGGTGAGAGAGACTGTCCTCGGGAGAAGGAGGCGCCCGGCGGCCGGGCAGGAGCGCGCGGCTGAGCCGGGCTGCACCCGCTCTACTCAGAGGGCGTTAGAGCTGGGCTTCGGAAACCTGAACCGGGAAGCCCAACCCTGCTGTTTAGCCTGTCGGCTGACCTGTGCCAATACTCTGAGCACCCTAGGTTCCAGTTTTCTCATTTGTGAGGTGGAGAGAATGGTATCCGCCTCACAGAGTATTTACCAATGCTGAAGGATTTTAACGGGAAGCGTGGTACGAGAGTGGGATTGCGTTTTTCTTCCACTAGCTTTGACCAAAACTGGCTAGTTTCTGTTGAAGGTGGATCGTACATATTTGAATTGCCTTTTTAGAAATAAATCAATCCTATACATTTTACTCATTTATGAAATCTTTCTAATTTAAGAAGAAGTTTTTGTTTTTCTTCTTTCTATAATATGCATTTGTTTTATAGTGAAAAGTCACTAGTAAATTTTCAAATACAATCTGTGAAAAGGAGGTCATCAAATCAACTGAAAATACTACCAGCATTGCCCTGCCTACCACACAGAATGTCACAGCATACCTGAAAAGGACGTGACTAGTATGTTATTTTTTTCCCATCTCTGAAAACCCTTGGGATGTGCTAGCTGACAGGAAAGGTTATAAATCATTCTTTGAGAGAGGGGGGCAAGGAGGAAGGGAAAGAGGAGGAGGGGGATGGTATCCACCCATGGAGCTGGCAACACAGACTGAGGTCTGAGGGCACACAGATCAGGGTTTTGATGGGGGATTGAGACTTTCTAGCTGTCAGATGTCTTTCAGACACACCCTGTGAAACTCTTCTCAGCTGTCAGCTTAATCTGATATTCGCAGGACCTTACATTATGCATCAAAAGTCCAGACGCTGACCTGTCATGTCTTTTCTTCAGAAGATGGCACATCACTCATTGGGTCCTTAAAAAAAAAAAACAACTCTTGTATAAACTCAGGTGGTAAAGTTACAGTTGGAAACAGGTATCACCTAAACTTCTTGTGTCGGTAGGTGAAAACATGTGGACTTTGCAAAGGAGTGTTTGGGGATCCGGTCACTCGGGTCTCTGACTCCTTTTCTTTGTCCTTTAGATAGGTGCTCCTTGCATCTCTTTCTGACAGCCCCTTCTGGGATCTGTGCCTGTTGGATGAGGCAGGCAGTAGGTGGGAGGGTGCTGGGTGCTTTGTGTTTGCATTAATTGTCCCAGAATGCCATGGTTTTGGCCCCTTGCCCCTTGATACGCACCATCTGCTAGAGACGGTTTTGAATTATTCAAATCTGGACCTCAGCAAAATAGGCACACTTAAATGGAGATTGGAGAAGAGGAGATTGGATTTTTTCCTCTAGAGATTTTAAATGCAAGGAAAATAGAACTTTTTGAATTAATGAATTGTTTGACGCAGTGGGGGGTCTCCATTTGTTCTAGCTTTACAAAATTAAATCTGTTTTCTGAACTGTCTGGTGGGAAAATATTTTTAAGGTAGATAATTTCTGAAAATGTCTGTGGTAAGCTGTTAGTGGTTGTGGATTTTTTTGTTTTAATACTGCAGTTTAATAATGAGGGGGTTTTCCATTAATATTCCAAACCATGTTTGCCAGCGGATACAGCAGGTGAAGTGGTAGAATTATGGGCCCATCAAAAATACTTACGCTTCCTGTAATATGATATTAAGTTTAATATTTTTATAGCCTTCACTGAATTCTAATTTCACTGAAGTAGCAAGCACGCTTCCATTTGCAGTTCAATTATGCATATTGGTTGCCTTTGTACCAAGGAAATTAGAAATGCAAACTATCTGTTTGGTGGGGGGGGCGTTGGAAAGAGTCATTAAAGATACCAATATGTAGGCACAGATACACTTTACTAAGTGTACCCTGGGAATTGAAAATGAATTAAAGACAAACCAACACAAATCTTCTAGTGTCTGAATCTGTGTTTTAAATTAAAATTCCGAGAATTAGGGAGCAGTGTTTATTCCTGACATATAGCCCTTTTCAGCACTTATTTCAGTCACATTTAAAGCATAAAGTTCTTCCAGTAAAATCCCGAGGACAGAGAATGAATATCAGCAGCTCTTCTTGGATGGGAACATTGGTCAAGTAACGTAATTGGGTAGTACTGCGATTGACAATTAATCCTTTTAAGATTTTGCTGACTCAGTTTAAAGGAGCCGCTTGCTTGCCCTGGACCAGCCAACCTTGGGTTGCAGCTCTTAGGTGATTAGCGTCCGGAGTGTAAGTGCCCTGCCCTTAGAGAAAGAAGTCAGGGATTCATCCGTCACGTGCTGATAGTGGGAGCTAAATTTGGAGGTTTTGGCATCTTAACAGCCTCATTCTTCTTCGATGGATCGTTTGCTTTGGAAGTCTCTGATAAACAGAACCTTTTCATAAGTGGTTTTCACGAACCAGCTTTATGACTCTCAGATGAGAACAACTCACATTCATACTTAAAAGATGTCTTTAATCTTTTTCACCAGATGAGATTCTGGTTTTTTAAAAAAGGGGGAAATTACCAACAGTAATTAAGCTTCATCGTGCCTTTAAAGATTTGTTTAAAGTTTACTGCAGGGACTTCCCTTGGTGGCGCAGTGGTTGGGAGGCTGCCTGCCAGTGCGGGGGACCCGGTTTCGAGCCCTGGTCCGGGGGGATCCCACATGCCGCGGAGCCGCTGGGCCCGTGCACCACAGCTACTGAAGCCCGTGCGCCGTAACTACTGAGGCCCGCGCGCCTGGAGCCCATGCTCCGCGGCAGGGGAGGCCACTGCAGTGGGCGGCCCACGCACCACAATGGGGGGTACCCCCCACTCGCCACAACTTGAGGGGGCCCGCGTGCAGCAACGAAGACCCAACACAGCCAAAACTAAATAAGTGAATAAATGTATAAAAAAAAAGTTTACTGTAATATTGAAGTTTCTTAAGGAGAATCCTGTTTCACTTTTTATGAGTGTAACACAATTTCCTTATTTTTTACATTTTTCAAAGATGATGATCAAGAGGACTTTATCCAAGTACATTCAGTACAGCTCACTTAGCTGAAGTACATTCAGTACAGCTCACTGCAGCGTGGCCGAGGAGCAAAAACCAGGCGTGGCCGAGGAGCAGCCAAAAGTAATGTTCCTTTCACTGGTTACAGCACCTTTTGCACATTCTACACTTAGGCTCCCTAGTCTTGACTCTCCTGTTTATACTCTTACCTTAGACTCTCTGTTAACCCTGTTCTGATGTCCAGCCCATCACAGGCCAGAGTGAAGGGCAAGGGCTGCGAGCGGTGGCCACAGTGAAGGCCTGGACAGGAACACCGCAGAGAACAAGTACGGGAAGGTAACAGCAGGGATCCGGGATTGCCGGAGCCTCAGGGCACACCGTTCTCCCTGTGCAGTGGGTCAGTCCCGAGGGACCTTGCTTGTGGGTCGTATTAAGGTGGCATGTAATGGATGTTGATAATCAGAACACGAGAGTACTCAGGGACGGCTGTGTGGTATTCCAGTATAAAGTGTTAATGGAGATAGGAAAGTCTGTTGGAGCTTTGAAAAAAGATGTGCCTTTTAAAAGATATTTATAAAAAAGAGTGAGTCAGCCATGTTCTTCGGCCAGTGACTGCATATTGCACACCTCATTTTCCAGTGATACTGGGGTACATTTGCCCTGTAAACGCTGCACAGATAAATCAGTGAGACTCTGAGGGGTCTGCTATCTAAGACGGGCTGTACTGAACTGGAAACTCCTGTAGAGAGCACAAAGACAACTCAGTGTCAGCCAGTTTATAAATAGATAAAATTAATTATTTACCTTCTAGACTCTTAGTTCCATCCATGGGTCCCTGAGTAGACAGAGGTCCAGGAAAGTAGTCATGTTTCCAACATTCTGAGCATCCTGAAGGAAATAATACATTTACTCACGATAAGGCACCCAGTCTCACTAAAATGTCCGCTTCGCTCTAGGCTAGAACTCTGTCCCCTCATTGTGGAATACTGGCTACCATAAGCTGATGACAGAGTGCTGGTGTGTCTCTGATTAGTTTCAAAAAAGTGGAGCAGTGACTTCATTATGACATTGTAAATGCAGCTTAGTAGAGAACAGTCTTTTGACAGAGGCATGAAAGCAAAGACAGAGAGTGCGAGAGCACAGTGGTGATGAGAGGATTGGAAACCACTGTCTTAAACCACGAGATGAAGAGTGAGTGGCTCTGGGAAGTGGGGCAGAAGAGAAGACAGCTGGTTGAGGATTAAAGAGGGTTTCCTCTCTCTGTGCTGCCCAGGGAGATTTCTGGGGGGAGCATGATTCCAGAGGGCTTTGAACGTTGGAAGGGAAGAGGGGGCACACTCCTCAGCCAGTGGGAAGCCGCAGGTTAGTTCCCAGAATGTGAGGTAGCAAAGCGTGAAGTCCTGGTCTCAGCTTAATTGGGTAGAAAAGGCGAACATGTGGGGAGAACTCTGTATCAGTAGTGTCCGCTGACAGAATAAGATCCCCAGTAAGACGAGAGTGTGAAATAGCATCCCAGTAGGAGCTGCGGCGTGAGGAGGTGTCGTGCAGCACGTGTTCTCCAGGTAGGGTGCCTGGACCGGCGGCAGCAGCTGGGAACAGGTTAGAAATACGTGGAATCAGAAACTGGAGGTGGGACCCTGCCACCTGTGTTTTGACAAGCACTCCAGGTGGGTCTGATGCACCCTGAAGCCGGAGACCCCCTCATGACAGAGTCAGACTAGTGGCAGGTTCAGAGTCAGATGAAGCCCGGGGAGGTGTGACATACTGAGATGTGAGTAGGGCAGGGGGACCGAGAGGGATGTGCCAGCCTCCTAGGCCCAACGTGATAAGAGGAGACTTGGGTAACGACAGGAGAATACCTGCGTGCGGGGGTGTGGCCAGCACCATATGCACACCTGTTGGACCAGCAGGGAAGCCTGTTGTTGGATCATATCAGTAAACTGAGAGAACCAGGCTGTGGACTTGAATTGATTGTTTTTTACTTGGGAAATAGGCTTTTTTTTTTGTAGCAGGTTTCTGGTCCGAGGAATTTCGTGATGGTGAGTAGGGTGTTTAGGGGGAGATTAAATTTGTAGCGTTTTCGGGCTCTGCAGGGCAGCTTGTCTGAGAGAGAGACCGGGAGGAGGCGGGGAGATCTAGCTGGAGAGGCTTAGGTGTTGGGGGGTGGGGCTGAGCTGAGATTGTGGTCATGTGAACAAGGAGAGGGACATTTTAAAAATAAAATTCTGAGATTAAAAAAATAATAAAGCGTGTGTCGAGGTGCTTGTTAGACTTTTATTCATTGGCTCTGTTGCCATTATTATGATGCAGGTGAAGATGATCTGTGACCTGCTCGCTCAGGTTCTCATAAGAAGCTTTTATGCTGCATTTAATCAAGTCATTTCTCTGAGGGTGTTTTGTGTGTGTGTGTGTGTGTGTGTGTGTGTGTGTGTGAGAAGCGGCATATATTCTGCATTTCTTCTGAAGAAAGTCTGATCTTATTGATCCAGTGTTTTATGACCATGAAGGCAAACGCCTTCTTTTCCACCTACTGCTCTAGGTGGAAGGAGAGTTGCTGCGGAAGTTCACCAGCGGCCACCATTTTCACTCAGCTTAAAGTTTTCACCTTGCCAGTCTCACCAGTGCATCGGGCATCTGCGTTTCAGTTTCATGAGTCCCAGCCTTTGCAGAAGGGGTATTTGACCTGCCGCCTCTGCTGTCTCCAGTGCTCCTGTAAGGTGATTTGTTACCACCAGTACCCGCTTCTTTATGTGCTTACATTCTTGTTGAGCCTCGAGGTCTAAATGTCAGTTACATCCTCTTGAGGGTCTTCTAGCTCTGCACTGTGGCGACCTGGCAGGCAGCCTGCTCTAGGCCTGGAGTTGGACTGATGCCACCTTCAAGGTCCGAGGGTGGCAGGGGGGTCTCAGACAGCGCCCTTCTCCAGAAGTGGAGCAAGAGGTTGCAGGGTGGTTTGTTTAGCAGAGCACGGGGAACCCCAGTCCCCTCCCTGTAAGGGACACGTGCGCGTGCACGTGTGCCTCTGTCTCCTCCCGAGGCCTGGGTACATACGGGACTCAAGACTTGGTTTGTGTGAGGTTGCTTTCTGTTTCAAACTGCACATTCTCCCAAGAAGGGGACGACACAAGGCCACCAGTGCCTTCACTTGAGTTATTAAAAGAGCATTTTCCTCCTGGAGGGGCCTGCGAGGCAGCTTGATGGAGAATGACGGTGGTCAGACCTTTTGGTCTCAGGGCCTCTTTACACTCTTAGAAATCAAAGACCAAAAGAGCTTTCTTTGATTTGTGGGTTGTATCAATATTTATCGTATTGCAAATTAAACTGAGAAATTTAAAAAGTATTCTTTAATAACAACTTTAATAAATACAGTTATATGCAAACAGTAACATTTTTAGTGGAAAATAACTTTTCAAAAAAAGTATGGCTTTATTCAATATGTTTTGCAAATCTCCTTGATTTCTGGCTAAATAAAGAGAAGACAGGCTGGATTCTCTCAATTGCTTTTGCATTTCAGTCTGTTATAATGTGTTGTTTTGGTGAATATATATGAAGTAAAACCACCTTTACCACAGATATGTATTGGAAAAGGAAAGGGTATTTTTAATAGCCTTTTCAGATAATTATAGACATTATTCTTTGATACTGTATCAAAACTTGACAAGTGACACTTCCTTAAAGTTTAATACAGTGTGGAATCTGACACCCTGTCAGTGAACCGTTTGAACTTTGTTTCACTAAAATGCATTGGTTTCTCTTACACTTGATGGCTTTGGTAATATTATGCTAGCTGAGTTATACAGATCTTCCAACTGTTGACATCTCATTATACAGTATCAAAAAAGTACATTCGTTACTATTCCCACTGATCTCATTGGAAAAGTCCTTAAATCTTCAGGAAACTGCGAAGCTCTTGGTGGCAGAAGGAGGTTTTCCAATATTCTAACTTTTGTTTGAATGCCTGGTTTTTGTCACCGGCAACAACTATAAGTTGTTTTCCTTAAAGTGACAGGTTCACTTCATTCATTTTTCAGGAAAATATCTGCTGTATACCCAGGTGTGAATAACCATAGTTTTTCTGTCGGTTGTTCTTTCAAGTAAAAGGTTCCATGAGAAAGCGTCCAGTTGAGCTCACAACCCAAACAGTTGCGCAGGTGCTTTTCCCAAGGCAGCAGAAATGCTTGATGCGTACTTATCATTTCATCGTACAGAGTGCTGAGATGCATCGTCAAGGGTTGGACTTTAGTAAAGTCTGCCCTCGGGCACTAGCAGTTTCACCCACCGTTGGTTTTGTGCCGATCACCACTTCGAATGTCAGTGCAGTGGGAAAAGCATGCGACATGGAACGTCTTGGTATTATGAGCAGTTTTGATTTTATGGACCGCCTGAGGGGTGGGTCTCGGGGTCTGGGAGTGACACTTCGAGAACCTGTGGTGTGGAAGTTGGACTGTGGACACAAAGCCAATGTGGAGCTCTGGTTCCATCAGTTAATACGCTGTCCATGGGACCCCAGGGAGGCCACTTAGCCTTTCCAAGCCCTGTCTTCTCATCTAGAACATAAAGACATGGCCATCTTTATGATTGTTGTGAGGACTGATGGGAGAACTAAGGAAAATATTCCTTCTTTGGTGCCTAGTCTGTACTAGGCCCTAGTAAAAGTTATTTTCCTTTTTTGGGACATTGCGAAGGCACTGGGGATGGGAGTGTGGGGCGAGGTAGAGAGAAAAAGGAAGGGTCAGTTTGCTTTAGAACGTGCCTGCAACCCAAGCCCTTCTTTCTGGCTTACACCTCCTGGAGGAAGGGGGAGAAGAGTGGAAAGGGAACAGCAGGCCTTCCTGGGGCTCTTTATGTGGGGTTGTCTTAGGGTCTCTGGACCCATCCATTCTCTGTGTGTGATCCAGTGTCACTGGAGCTAAAGAGCCAACTTCTCTGAAAATTAACCGTGTCTTCTGATTGTTCTCATCTCCTGGGCATTGGGCTCGTTACAGATAAGACGGAGGGGGGGTGTTTGTATTTCTCTTCCTCATCATGGGTGGTCCTGTAAGATACGTGATGGTGGGTCTGCGGTGCGTGCAGGATGTGACCCCGTCGCGAATTGGAGTGTCCATTGTGGCTGAAGGGGTGCTGACTGCACGTGGCTCCTGGTCGAAGTTTTGCTGCTTCCCAGCACAGTGACCTTGAGCAGGTCCCTTCACTTTGTCGAGTCCCTTCACTTTGTTGAGTCCCTTCACGATTCCTTTATAAGCTAGGGCTTAGGGTAGGTGCCCTGCATCTGCTGCAGGGGGTGGTTGATTGTGAGGCTTTAAGCACCTGGGAAGTTCTAAGTGGTGTTCAAGGGCAAGAGAACACTGACGAGTGCCCAGCAGCAGAGGTGCTGGTGGAGAAGGACAGGACCTGCACTGTCAAGAGGACAGAGAGCCAGCCCCTCATGGTGGCCACGAGCACTGGCTTTCCAGTCAGACCACCTGCGTTGGAGTGTCCACTCCTCCACGGTGTGACCTTGGGCAGGTTAGCCAACCTTTCTGCACTTCAGTTTTTTCATCTGAAAACAGCCATCAAAATAACTTCCACAACATTACCTGCCTTTGAGGTAAGGATAAAGCTGAAGTGCAGAGCTGAGCTTCTGGCCCAAGGGAGACGCTCAGTCCCGGGGAGCTCTTATCAAGGTCAGGGCTACAGCGGGCTTTTCCTGTGTATGGAAAAGTTAGTTTTCAGGGAACTTAGTGAGATGTGTGGTTTAGTCAAAGGCTTGTAGCAAAACCTGTATTTGAAAGCAGCTGTCATTTAATGGGGTAGGGTGGTAGGTCCTAGGGCAGCCGTTCAGAACGGGACGGCGCCTCGCTCGGCGCAGTGGGTGTGCTCAGTCAAGGAGCCCTTATGTGAGGCCCCCCTAGCTGCTTAGGGGAAAAGGGCGTAAGCTGGTGGCGTCTTCTCCATGCCCTGAGGGTGCTGGTTCTGAAAATTCTCTAACATTCCTGGCAAAATTGCATTTGAAGCATTACTTTGATGACCTTGACGTGGGAAATAGGACAGAGAGAAGCTAAAACAGTTCCTTAGATGTCTTGGATTACTCTGTTTTAGTTCCTGAAGAGATCATTCGCATGTATCTTCTTGAGCAAAACAGGCACAGGTGTTTCTACCTGGTTGACCTGGATGTAAGGCCCGTAGCAGATGTTTGGTCAGGTGTGCCCTAGCGGCAGACCAGTGGGCTGGGAATCAGAAGACCTGGGTCCTGAGCCCCAGTCCTGGCTCTGCCACTACCTGCAGGTGGACCTTGAGGAAGTCCCTTCAGTTTCCTGGACCTCAGGTTTGGGGCCTGGTCATCCTGACCTGCTCGCTTCACCTGGGGCTTCTGAAGGCTCAGATAGAGAGTTCTGGTAAACTGCTTTACAACCAAACTGCAAGTAATTAACGTAACAAATGGCTGCTGGTAACCAAGCTCTGACCCTCCTAATGAAATATTTTCTTTCTCAGTGATGTTACAGCCTTTCGATTATGATCCCAATGAGAAAAGTAAACACAAGTTTATGGTTCAGTCTATGTTTGCTCCAACTGACACTTCTGATATGGAGGCAGTAGTAAGTACTGAATGCTTCTTATTTTTTTCAGTAATTAAAAGAAATGATTAGGTGCAGATTTGCGGGTGCATGCATTTCAAAATGTGTCAAAATTGATTTTAAAGGGGAATGGTGCCTTCAAGGAGGTTTGTGCTTTGACTGCCTTTATGGTTTTTCTAAAACTTTGATTTTAACATTTCATGTAACTTTTTAGAACACTCTTCTTTTCTGACTTTTATATCTGGTTGCCTTCAGCAGCTCCTTCTTCTGGTGGATTGTGTCTTGAATGGTCTGAGGATTCTCTCCCTTCACCCCCCTCCCATTCCCCCCACAGAAAAGGACAGTTTTCACTATAGAGAACCTTCCTACCACATCTTCCCCATCTTCCAGAACCCAGAGGGATGGGAGAGAGTTGAAAACTAAATATCCTTCAACCCTTTAGGCATTTTTTTTTTCATGCTTGGTTCTGGTAAGCATGATTCTGGGTTTTTTGTTTTTGTTGTTTTTTTTTTCCCCAAGTTTCCTTCATTTTTTTCTTTTCCCCTGCTTAAATACATGTTTAACTCTGTCTCTTAATTTTGGTAAAAATAAGATGACTTCATTTTCATAAAATAAATAATTGATACATTACAGTTGGCCCTTCATTTCTGTGGGTTCTGCATCTGTGGATATGGGCCAGCGATCCTAGCATTTTATGTGAGGGACTTGAGATTTTGGTAGCCGTGGGGGCGGGGCCCTGCAATCAATCCCTCGTATTGATTTTTCTAGAAGAAGACTATAATGGTAGTTCTTCCCCAGGGTTTCCCTTGAATAAATCGGCAGGCATCCTGGTGCTGTGAGTGTGTATCACAATACACGGATAAACCTTAAAAGAATCCACAGCACCAGTGAGGACAGACGGTGTAGCCCTCACAGTTTGGGAAAGGAGGGCAGGACTGCCGCAACGTTTTCACCGCTTTGCGGTTCGCCAACTGAAACTAAGAGACTGAAGTCATCCGAGGAATGGCTGCAAATTTGAGTTAGCTGGGACGTACGCTGTACCGCTGCTTCTCTTTCACAGCTGTACACTGGGCGCTGCTTTCACGCACAGCCCACCTTCGTGTCCCCGTGTCACCGCACAGCGGCTGCTTTTCATCTCGGAAAAGCATAACCGACCACCTTCACGCATGTCTAACTTCTGGGTAGGAAATGAAGGGTAAGCTAGATATTTGGGGGTTTCAGAGAGATCAGGGAGAGTAGGCTTCCTTTAAGATTCCTTCGAGGAGGAATGACTGTTGAGACATTCACTACTTTTATTTCCTGGAACATGATGTGTCACTTCATGTTACTTTGTGTGATCAAGGAAATGTATGGCAAATGCAGAATGTGGAATATCCAAGAATATATTCTGTTTGGCTTCCGCTGCATGGCTTGGTGAGAAGAGCATGGGCTTGGGTGCCTTGGGTGTGAAGCTGAGTTCTGCCTCTTACTAACATTGTGGCCTTGGGCGATGTTCATTAACTCTCTTGAGGGTTTGGTCACGTGTAAAATGGGGATGAAAACCTAGCTCACGTGGCTGTGGTGGGATTAAATGTGCTGTGTATGTAGAACTTGGCATAGCGTCTGGCATCTGGCAGCTGTCTGAGCACTCTTACAGGCCAGGCACTCTATGTACAATAAAGGTGAATTTTGCTTCCATGATAACTTTTATAACAGTTAAACATTTTTTATATGAAATGTACATTGTTGGAAATTTTGGCAATATACAAATGAGCAAAAATAAAACTAAGGGACCTGTAATTTGTTTATACTAAACCCAACCACTGTTAATGAGAGCCCTGTGCTCTTTCTTTACTTTAAAATATTTTTCTTCATATTGTGATGTACAGAAAGTTGAAAAAATAGTAGTGCCTGCTCATCTAACCTTTACTAAGGTGCACCGTTTAACATTTTGCCACGTTTGCTTCGTTGCTGTCATAAACTTCCTTTTTTGCTGAACTACTTGACTGTAAGACACAGACTTCATGACCCTTCACCACCTAACTGCTTCAGACAAGGCCAGTCTCTTACGTAGCCACAGTCCCATTGTCACAGCTAAGAAGCTTAACATTAATTCCGTAATGTTTGATAGAGAAACTCATACCCGTAGTCACCATTTTCCGGTTGTTTCAAAAATGGCTTTTAGTTTTTCTTCTCCTAGAGCACCCTCACCCTTTTTACAGTCCAGGCCAGTTGACTTGCAGAATGTCCCACATTCTGGATTTGTCCAATTATTTCCTCATGATTAAATTCAGGTTAAATGTTTTTGTTTTCTTTTTTTTTATTTTGGCAAGAACATTCCCTAGGTGGTGTCATGTGTGATGCATCATATCAGAAGGCATTTAATGCCGTGTTGTCCCTCTTTTGGTGACACTCAGTTTGATTACTTGGTTAACATGGTGCATGCCAACTCTCCCCAGTGTCAAAGCACGTTTCCCCCTTGTGGTTAATAGGTAATCTGTGATACTCAGAGTGATCAGATACTTGGAGACCACATGAACATCCTGCTTGCCGGCGAGCAGTCTTTCACTTGGTGATTTTTGGCGCCCAGAGATGATCCTTGCCCGATGTTCTTTTGACACACGCACGCAGGCACACGTACGCTCTGTGTGTGTGTGTGCGCGCGGGCGTGCAGAGGAACAGACTTAAAATATTGCTTGTAGTTTCTTCACTTAACATCCTGCGAATTTTCCCCATGCGATTAAACACTCCTCAGTATCCCTTGAATGGCATGCTGTTCCATTGACTGTACCTGCCATGGTTTATTTGGTGGTTCCCTATTGTTCAACACAAAGATGATTTCCCATTTTTGGCTCTTGGTACTGTGTTGCTCTCGCTGCCTCCTGCATGGTTCTGGGGTGAGGGTGGGGGGGTTCGTTCCTTTTTCTGTATTGCAGCCTTCCTGCTATGCTGGTCTGTAATGATCAGAACACCTGGGATTCCTGTCCTCCACTGCCAAGAGGAGGAGGAGTAAGCCAGAAGTGCATCATCCCAGGACATGGATTTAGTCAGGAAGATGTTACTACCAGCACACCGAGGCAGTGGGGGTCAGCCCAGACAGCGGCGATCACAGGGAGTGGCCTGCCAGTTCTTGTGCCCTGTTGGTAGTTGGCAGTGTTCTAAAACCACTCCCAGATAGCGCAGGCTTACTCTCTCTTAAGAAGGACGTGCCCTGCGAAGTAAGTTGTGTTTTCTTAAGGAGAGCCCAGATGTCCTTAGGCCATCCAGTTGCAGTTTAGAAGATTCCTCTTGGGTCAGCGGTGGTCTTCTCTGTCCCGTGTGCTTCCCGCAGACTGGCGACAGGAGGAGCGCTGGTGGGCTCTGAGGGGTCCGGCAGCAAGACTGGGGTCTGTGAAGAAGAGTATATATTCAGGAGAGCTAGTGCGTTTAATCTTGTCATGTTAAAAGTATTGAAATCTCAGCAGACTTAAGTGCTTTATTTGATATACGTCAGGGCTTTCTCATTAAGAGTATTTTTCTGAAATTGTCAGTTATAGGAAGAAAATTATTCTTCCAGCAGCTTTATAATATCCTGATTATTAAATTTAAATTGTTTTAGTGGAAGGAGGCAAAACCGGAAGACCTTATGGATTCAAAACTTAGATGTGTGTTTGAATTGCCAGCAGAAAATGATAAACCAGTAAGTATGTTTCTAGTTAACGGTAATTGACGTTGCAAGCTGATGCTTATTTGCATACCGTCTCCCGCAAAACCAAGGTTTAAGTTGGCAAATTATTTTCCTTCTTCTGATGTATGAGGAAAAAAATAAGCCGAAGTTAACAAGTAAGTGGGCCTTCATGACATCTGCCTTTGAGAGACTTGCAGAAAGACAGCTAATTGAAACATTTTTTCCCTTCGAAAAGTGCAGCCTGTTGAAATGTCATAAATTCCGAAGAGCTTCTGTGACTTGGCAAAGTTATAGGTTGCTATTTAACGGTGGGTAAGACCAAAACGGAATAATTTGCCGTTTATCGTGGTGCTTGGTGGACAGGTGGCGGTGAGCTCTGAGGTTCTGTTGTTTTGCAGAGTGCCGCCTGTAGGCTTCCCCGTCTACACTTTCCCTCAGCACCACCTCTCTACCCCTTGAACCCCACCCACCTCTTCAGTGAAAATATGCTTTTAGATTAGGATTTCTCAACCTCAGCACTATTAACACTTGGGCTGGATAATTCTTTGCCGTGGGGGCAGTCCTGTGCCTTGGAGGATGTGTAGCGGTATCCTTGACCTCTGCCCACTAGGTACCAGTAGCACCCCCTAGTTGTGACAACCAAAAATGTCTCTGGATATCGCCAAATGTGCCTTTGCTGGGGCAGAATGATTCCCTGTTGAGAATCGCCCCCTTTGCTTTCCGAGCGGGTGAGGGCAAGGAGCGACTTCCTCCAGGCTGTCAGCTCTCTTTTCTCTGTGTGAAACCCAAGAGATAAGCCTGTGTTGGCCCTGGCTTGTGACCGGTTGGAGAGAGAAGATTGTATCAGTAATGCTAATGTGGACCTCCCTTCAACCTAGTCAAAAAACTTATAATAAATTGTATTAAAAACACAGTTTAAAACACATGTAGAACATTCAACCACCCTGGCTGTTAACAGCTGGAGGTGGGAAATAGAAATGCTCACCTTCTCAACATTATCCATAGCCGTCTCCAGGAATGCTGATGCTTTGTGTCAAAACCACGTAGCATTTTCTTTCTGCTCAATAATTGACCACTATCGTTATCCTGTTGGTTTGAATGGCACTGGTCTTTTTTTCTTTTTTTCCTTCCCATTCCCATTCCAGTCCTGGGAAGGTTAGTTGTGGACGCTGTGAGATCTGTATTCTGGCCCTAGCTCTGTGCTAGGTGATTAGCTCTGTAAGCTGGGGCCTTGCCTTTCAGGGCCTCACCCTTCTCACTTGGGAGAGACGAAGGGTAGAGCTCCTAGTTTTCAGTTTGCTGCATGGAACCCCCAGGGCAACGATCCCCAGTTATTTTATTTTCCCGACACACCTGAGTGCTTCTGTGCCCTCCCCCCACTTACTGATCCGTCCCCGGCCGGCCTCCAGAGTGTGTCACAGCGCAGTCTTGGCCGAGGAGATGGAGGAATGTGGCGCTTCCCCAGACTGAAATATTGTAGACACTGAGTTTACTGCACCTCCGTTCCATCTTCATGAAATAAGTCGCCCTCTGTGTTACGTCCCCGCTGGCCTTCTTCCGAGACCCCCACTCAGCCAGCCCTGGGGGTGTTCAGACCTCCGTGGTGACAGGGATTTGTGGATGATAATTCCTAAGCTTGCACCATTACAGTGTGCTAATTTCTGCATGGCAGGAATTTGATAGTGCAGAATGCACGGCCCCTTCTCTCTTTCTTTGAAGTGTTAGTCTCAGCTGAACTTCATTATTTGCCCTCGTCCATAATTTCTGGAGCGCACTTGCTGTAGATTATTAAGACACTGGATAAAGTGATCCATATTAAAAGTAAATGTGACATTTTACAGTGTGGATGAAACGCTACCACGTGTGGTGTTTGCTGAGAACTACTTTGCATTAAAAAGTCCATTATTACATAGTTGGTGACACTTGGGCTTTCATTTATTTCTGAACAGCATGATGTAGAAATAAATAAAATTATATCCACAACTGCATCAAAGACAGAAACACCAACAGTGTCTAAAGCTCTGAGTTCTTCTTTGGATGACACTGAAGTTAAGAAGGTGATGGAAGAATGTAAGCGGCTGCAGAGTGAAGTTCAGAGGCTGCGGGAAGAGAACAAGCAGTTCAAGGTAACAGCGTTTTATTTTCTGATCATCTGCAGGCAGCAGGGGCTTTTTCGCTGTGATCTTGGGTGGGGAAGCTGACGGACCCCTGAATTTGTGGAGTTGTTTTATATTTGCACAATATAAACTCTTGTCACCTCGTATAAAAGCAACAAACAAACAATCCATTAGTGTAAATTGAAATTCAGTTCTGAGACTAAAAATAAAACAGCAGTGGTTATCTTGAATTCACATGTTCAAACCCCACTCCATCCCCACTGGATGAGAATCTTTTTTAAGTGGGTAAATACTGACCTGTATTCTGTTTTAACACAGGCATAATTCTGTTTCATGAGGATCCTAAATAGGTCTAGGCAGTAGGGTCTCATCCTGCCGTTAACGCGGTGAGGAGACTGGAGATGGGAAGCTGTCGCCGTACATGGGTGGAAATTACAGGGAACCAGAGTCTCCAGCTTGTGGCCACTGACCCGGCGGTTGGCATTGGAGGGAAGCAGGTGCACTTCGCTTGGTCTTGGAGGCCTGCGGTGTTGTGGAAATGACCAGCCAAACTTGGGCTCGCTGTGAATCTTTTTTAGTCACGGCGGCTCCCAGGCCTCTGTTCGCAAAACCCCATTAAGGCCCCTTCCAGTGTTAAAAGTATGTCTGTTTCATACGCAGTATTAAAGAGAGCATTTCTGAACGTCTGATCATAGGGTCTTTCGTTGCAGCTTAAATCTCGAGGCCGATCTGTTCTCTGCATCGTGATCATGTCCCCCAACCACACGATAGACTTTTTCACTCGTTCACTGCGTAGCCCCAGGCACACGTCATAAATTCGTGGCAGTTGACTTTTCCTTCTCTTATTCTAGCAAGGTAGTAGATACAGGAGGGCTGACAGAGTTTGGGAAATGGCATCATCTTCTTTCTTGGCAGTAATCTTGATTTGACTTCTCTTAGTAAGGAGTAAATTATGAAGCTGACACGCTACTTTTTGGCTAAAAATCTAAGATACGCCTGGAGGTTCTCCTTGAATGTATTGCTCTTCAGAAACAGACTTCTGTGCCATTTAAAGTGATAAATAGGTAGAAGTAGCTTCTATATAAACCCAATAAAATAAATGCTGTATTGCTGTGCCCATTTTTTTTTTTTAAAGTTAATCGAATAGCACCAGTCATTTATCACTGT
The DNA here is from genome assembly GCF_963924675.1 of Phocoena phocoena. NCBI lineage: Eukaryota > Metazoa > Chordata > Mammalia > Artiodactyla > Phocoenidae > Phocoena > Phocoena phocoena. Next base: position 83,100,645 of record NC_089233.1, read on the forward strand.
GCAGTCGTATTGGCCATGCCCCGTGAGCACAGTGTCTTTTAAAATATTATCAGACGAATCTTGACATTAGAAGATTCTTTATCTTGCCAAACACTGATTTCTTGTTTTGTGTTGTTTCATCCTGTCATTTGGCCAGCACATTTCCTAAGGTCCTACCTTGTACCCCGCTCTGTGGATACAGACACGGGCAGTCCCTGCCCTTAAGATAAGCTCCCTGTTAACCAGGGTAGCCAGGGAGGCCCCGACACGAATACTGATAACAAGTGTGATGAGCGGTGCCACCGAGATGGCCATGAGTGTCACGGAAAGTCTGCTCGATGGGTTGGATGCCTCTTGTCTTCAAGACCTGCTAGGCACTTGGTGAATGTGAATGGACTGAAGAAGAAGAGAAAGTGCAGCTGCTGTGTGGGCGTCAGGGATGAGTCGAGGGGTAACTAGCCGGGGTAGGAAAACCTTGGTGTGTGCCCCGTTTGGGGACGTGGAGAAAGCAAAAGTTTCTGTTCGTACAGGTCTGTGTGTGCGGGGGAGAATGGCCAAGTTATCTTCACGTGTATGACAAAGAGAGTCATTTCTCTGGTGGGAATTCCATGCGTTAAGTAGGAAATACTTGAGATGCATGTATCAAGCTCATTTTACTATTACACACATCACAGTTTTGATCCAGCAGTCTGCCTGTAACTCATCAGATATCAACTATATACAGAGCTCTACCTTTGAAAGCTTCCAGGTCCCCCACTTGGTTGTTTCTTGTGATTCTTTTCTCTGAAGAGTTTTTTTCTGTAAATCATGGGGAACCAGGGAGTCCCCTGCTTAGATGTGTGGTATAAAAAGGTACCCAGCAGCATTGTGTAGGATGGATGGGAGAAAAGAGGGGCTCCTGGCAGTATTTTTGTGGTGGCCTCAAGCCAGCCTCTTCTTCTGTGTAGGCTTGTTTCTCCATTTGCAAAACGAGGAGGTTGGACCTCATCGTGTGATGGAGTCTGGGCATCACCGCCCCCCCCGCCCCCCACCGCGTCCCCCAAGCTGTACAGTTGACTGCTGCTCTGGTGCCTTGGACTGTCTTTGAAACGTGTGTTTGCTCCCGTAGGAAGAAGATGGACTTCGGATGAGGAAGGCAGCGCAGAGCAACAGCCCCGTTCCCGTGTTAGCTGCGGCTGGGAAGGAGGAGGGCCTCAGCACCCGGCTACTCGCGCTGGTGGTCTTGTTCTTTATCGTCGGTGTAATCATAGGGAAGATCGCCTTGTAGAGGCAGCAGGCAAAGGATGGTAAATTGGATTGATGGCTCCGCCATATCATGGGATTTAAATGTATCATAACCGCGTGTAAAAAGAAGTTAATGTATGATGACATCTCACAGGTCTTGCCTTTAAATTACCCCTCCCTGCGCGTGTGTGCTGCCGCACGCGTGCACACACACATAGAACATAAAATAACAATCTTAGAAAGTTTAACACGTGTAGTAAGTGATCGGGGGAAAGAATGATCCTTATTAATGACAAGGGAAACCATGATTAAATGAGACTGGCATGTTGGACATGTCATTTTAAACGCTTGTGTAGCCTTGGTCCATGTTGCTAGTCACCTCTCTTCCAACACGACACTCTTCCTTGCCTGTTGGTGCTGGCGCTCGGGGAGCTGGAGCCCAGCGCGGTGGAGAGCGCATCCCCCCCAAGGCGTCCTCCCCGCACCGCTCGCTCCCTCCGGGCTGCTCCTCCAGGTCTGCCCCTGCCGTCAGTTCCCTGGGACTGATGGACAGAGTCTGAGGCCGAGAAGAACGGCGCTGTGGCAGCATCGGCTATGCTGGGAGGTGTATGTTGCCCGAGTGACCCAATACTCTGGAAATAGAAGTCAGTGAAGGCTTTGTTCTCTTAAAGGGACCAAGCTAGATAACCATTGGTTCATGTCGTGAGATTGAATTGTTATTCAGAGATGTTTAATGCATATTTAACTTATTTAATGTATTTCATCTCATGTTTTCTTGTCACAAGATTATAATTAACTCTGTGGCCTAAAATCACCTGTGCTACCTAACTCTGCTGGGTGAAGCTGGCATTGCTGCTGGAGGTTCTGGGCTGTACACACACATGGAGGTGCGGCTCATTGGAACGTTGGAAAACAGCTGCCGAGAAGTGGTTTTCTGTGCAAATAAATGACGACTCTCATAGGGAGGGAAGTGCTCAGTAGTGGCAGTCAGCTCTAGGTGACGCTTTCTGTGGGGAAGGGTAGCCGATCTCTGTACTGTTCTTTCCTTCTCCACTCCTCAGCCTCCACTCACGCTTCAGCACACGTGCCCCAGCGTGGCCCTGACCTTCCCCGCGTGGCCCTAGCTGGGGATCAGGGCGTGTGAGTCGGGCAGCAGAGGGGAGAGCAGAGGAGAAACCGGCTCGGTGGGGTTGGGAGGGGGTGGGAGAGAAACGTCAGATGATCCGTCAAGTAGTGACTGAGAGCTTGTGAATTAACTTTATGCCATAAAAGACCAATCCGATTCTGTTTGACTATGTAGCATCTTTAAAAGAAAAAAAAATTAAAATAAAGCCCCCAAATTAAGAGTTCTTTTGTCATTTTGTCACTTGTGCTAAATGGCGGGGGGAGGGAGACATTATTTTTATCATTGTTATTTTGTCATTGGAAGGTTGATTTAAAAATGAACCCTGTCGATGAGAAATAACATGTTTACTGTACATCCTGAGAACTCGCGGTAAATGTTGAATAGACCTCGTTCTCGACCACACACCCATGGCGTGAAGCTTTGGAAGGCCGGCTGCCCGGTTATAAATTAGTCTCCAGTCTCTATTCCGTGTGGACCCAGGTACTTAGGAAAAGGAGTGAGAAGACTGAGCTGGGAAGCATGTGCTTCCTGCTGTTTTCTCTAAGTGGAGTAAAACCTATCTGAGTGTAGGAGTTGCAACGAATTACTCTTCATGTGGCTTCTAATACCTCATGACCTTGAAAGGAGAGTGATTTGGCCGGGGGGGGGGGGGTGCCTCAAATAGTGCCTGGGGATGCAGTACAGTCCCATTCCTCTAGAGCAGGAGTTGGTAAACATTTTCTTAAAGGATGTTGCCGTGTGTGCCATTAAAACTTTATTCACGAGAACAGCTGCTGGGATTTGGCCCGTGAGACTGGAGTTTGCTGGCGCCTGTAGTCGAGTGACCAAGTTCTCAAAAAGAGTACCTGGGACACTTGTGTTTTAGGTCTTTGGAAGTGACTAAGTGTTTCGTGTGCATCTAGAAGGAATTCAGCTTCTCCAAGGATGGTGGCATTTTGTGTGTAGCTAAAAATCAAAATCTAAAATCCAAAGTTGTCTCTTAAAACTAATCACCCTGTGAAACCTCTTTCTGTTTTAGGGGCCAGGACTTGGTGAGCACCTGTGGAGCTTTTTGACTGAGAGGAAAAAGGGAACACCTCCCCCCCGCCCCAGGGAGAGGAGGAGGGTGGTGACGGGCAGAGCAGACACCATGCCAGTGACCCTGGTCAGTGAAGTGTGTGTCAGGGAGGAGAACGTGTGTGGAGCAGGCACCGCTCTGGTTCAGGGACCATTTTAAGAGCCACAGACACTCAAGATCTCAAACCTGGAGAAGCACGCACTTTTTTTTTTTTTTTTAATTTTATTTATTTTTGAACGTTTTGGGTTTTCGTTGCGCGCGGGCTTTTTTTAGTTGCGGCAGCAGGGGCTATTCTTCGTTGTGGTGTATGTGCTGCTTCTCATTGCTGTGGCTTCTCTAGTTGCAGAGCATGGGCTCTAGGCACGCGGGCTTCCGTAGTTAATGTCTCGTGGGCTCAGTAGTTGTGGCGCAGGGGTTTAGTTGCTCCGTGGCATGTGGGATCTTCCCGGACCAGGGCTCGAACCCGTGTCCCCTGCATTGGCAGGCGGATTCTTAATCACTGCGCCACCAGGGAAGTCCCAAGCATGCACATTTTGGGTGTCTTTTTCTGGAAAATGAGAGTAAAGCAGGTAGATGGATGTGCAGTCCTGCCCCGTGGTCTGTTCTGTCCTGAGAGGGTGAGAATCAAGTCACTGGAATAAACTGGCTTAGAGCGAGCCAGGCTGAAGCTGGTTAAGGTGCTGGCTGGGAAGGGAGCCTGGGCGGGTGCAGTCAGGCTGCTCCAGTGCCTGCTGCCCTGGTTACTGGCTCACGGCACCTCTGAGAGTGGTGCCCTTGTTTTAGAAATACCCGCCACCGGGCTCGGAGATATGGGAGAGATGCAAGCAGTAACAGAGTCCTGTAAATTTTTATTGATTGAATTTAAAAATTGGTAATTCAAGCTCCCTCGGCACCTTACAAAATACCTTAAAGACCAGCAGGCTATGTTATTTGTAGGTATGAGGACCCGGCTTTCATTTTTTTTCTCCTCCTAGTTTGCATGTTTTCCTTCTCTAGTCTTCTAAACTGCTGGCACCAGTGCTAATAAATACTGATAAAATCAAAATTGATTTTTACCAGTGGACAGTTGATGCCTAGAGAGACGGCTTATACCTACATAACACAGAAGGGGGAAAAATGAAGAACCTCCAGTGATCCGTGAAAACCTAAAAGCTTTCAAAGAAATCCCAGGAACAGAATTGCTATCGGAAGATACCAGTACTGGACTTGCAGGCTGTGTTGAGTCATATATAACTGAATGAGGTGATAGCTCAGAGCTAAATAGCCGTTCAAATTAATTTGAAAACAAGCTGTGTGTGTGTGTATATATATATATAGCATATGTACCATATGTAAGTAGCTTAACATTTTTCAAATGGTGCCTATATTTTTTGCGCACAAAAATCTTTATATTTGCAAACTCAGAATCCACACCAAAATAGAATGCCTTTTGTCATCTTCAGCTCCTTCTCCAAAGAACTGGCCCAATTACAAGTTTCTGGTTGTGGGTTGTTTGTGAAATTCTTGATTAAAAGAAAAAAAAAAACGAGCAAGGTGGGACTTGGGCTTGGAAGTCACCTTGAACACTTGAGTAACGTTTAACCTCCGAGACCTTGGCAGGTGGAGAGGGCGCTGCTCCCCCTGCTGGTGATGGCCGTTCACTGACTCGCGTCTCGCTGGGGCCCTGGGGCGGGAGCGGCGTATTCCTGTTGAGACAGTCGGGCTAGAGGAGGAGGAGCTTTAAATAATACATGGAATTATCAGAGTTCCCACTCTGAGGAGGCCTGGCTCAGTGAAGCTTGGGCCGAGGTTGCTGCTGCCGAGAGATGAGCGGGAATGGGGTTGTATTTAGAAAGGCCCCTGCACGGTAGACGGAAGACTCCAGCTCAGGGCACGCAGATCCGATAAGACCCGAAAGGGCGGCTTGGGACCACGTGTGCCCCACGAGAAGCGGGGTCCCTCAGGGTTCCTGGCCCGATTGGGTTTGGAGAAAACTTATTAGTCTTTTTAAAAGCCTTCCTCAGCCAGAGCTGCTTTGACAATAACCTCTTAGAGAAAGTCGCTGTTGTTAGGACGCCCTCCCACCCCGTGCAGAGCATCCGATAGGTTCACTCACTGGCTTAGTGCTCACGACGACTGTGATGGGGATGGGGGCGTGAGGGCTCTAGTTCTGCACGTGAGGAAATGAAGCCTCCGGGAGGTTAAACGGGGCGGCTTTTTAGCACCTCTCATTTGGAATGAAGTCAGTCTCTGGGAAGCCTGCTGCGAGGGCCTACATCGCCAAGACGCTGTTTCAACCACAAAAACCAGTCAGAGGAGCGGTGAGAAAGGCCTCGGTGAATTCACAGGGGCTGATCTCAGCAGCGCTGACCTTTGTCCACCTTCCAGGTGTTTGCCTTTGTCCCTTCTGCGGTGATTTTAAAGATAAAGTAGACAGAATCAGGACTCTCCTTCAGATGCTTTGTATTTTGCTTTTTGAAACTAAGCACACTTCAGGCAGTGAAGAAATGTGCGTTTTCCATTTTCTCACTGCCTGAAGATCTCTGCGTGGTGCTCCTGGGGAATGAATTTGGGGGCTTGAGAAAGAAAATTACTAGCTTGTCTCAGCGAGGTGATGATGAGAAGGCTTTCCAGGGAGGCTTTACGAAACTTGTGAATTAAATGGGAAGCGAAGGCAGTTCATTAAAATTGGTGTCACAGAAGTGGCCTGCTGAGGTTCACAGCAGCCGAGCCGCTGGTCTCAGACCTCTCCCCGAGTTAGCGCTGTGCTTCTCCGGGAAATCACCGGAGGGAGCCAGTAATAGCAGACCCCGATGAGGCACATCGGCGGACAGGCAGACTGGGCAGGCTGTGAGCGTGGATCTCCAGCGAGATTCACAGACCCTGAATCTCACCAGCCGCGTACTTAGCACGCAAGGCTTGGCCTCCAGGACCAGGAGTTGGGGTACACAAGGCCCTACACCCCCGTGCCGACGACACAGACCCCACTCTTGTTAGCTACGGCCCCGCCACTGAAAAGCGAGGTGTCCTTCTTATTGTCATCACAGAGGTATTCTGAAAAATTTAGAAGACGTGAGCACACACAAACAGTTGTGTGTAAGAGTTAAAAGTGAAACCAGTAGAGGTGGATGAGAAGTTGTCTCAGTATAATTACTTCAGGTTTTCTTCTTAGTGGAAATAATCATCAGAAAATGCCCGCATCCAATCAGTAGGAAAGGAAAAAAGAACAAGCAACAAAGATACAGCTGTTATCTAACATGCCATGTGTATTTGCAATTATGATACCTTGGAATGTTGCCACAATATGGATTGCTTTGATTAAAAGATGTCAGTTGAATAAAACAGTGCTGTGGGATAATAGTTTTCTGCTGCTAAGTAAATGCTCATGTTTGTTTTTAAACCAGGAAACATTGATCCTGTGACAATACCGTATTACAGTTACTTTCTTATACCGCAGGGTTGATGTGTATTTAATCATCTGGCTCAGGGTGGGTGGGTGCAGGGCTGATGCTCGCTCCCCCGTCCTGCTCACCTCTGCATCCTGAACGGCAGGAGCTCCGCCCGGCTCCCGCAGGTGCAGCTGCGGCCCCGGAGGGTTTCGTCTCACTGATAGCCAGTGCCGAGTCTGGGCGAAACAGAACAGGTTACTTTTTGTTTGTTTGTTTCCTTCAGCAGCTGCCAACTAGGGGAGACAAATCAGATATCTTAACCCGATTTCATTAAGGCTTAGTGCTAACAAGAATGCATAGCTTTTTGTGATTTAGGATGATAAACTAGCATGCATGTTTCTCACATCAACTCGACGGTTTTCCATGTAATACGAAGAGGTCTGGTTCTTTTTATGAACTGGCTGCCTGCACTCCCATCTGTCTTTTGTATTTTATTTATTTTTAAATTTTTATTATTTTTTTTGCGGTACGCGGGCCTCTCACTGTTGTGGCCTCTCCCGTTGCGGAGCACAGGCTCAGCGGCCATGGCTCACGGGCCCAGCCGCTCCGCAGCATGTGGCATCCTCCCGGACCTGGGCACGAACCCGTGTCCCCTGCATCGGCAGGCGGACTCTCAACCACTGCGCCACCAGGGAAGCCCTGTCTTTTGTATTTTAGAAGTAACCTAAATTCGGCTGTTAGCCTCTAGTGCAGCATTCATTTAAAAATACTTTTTTCCCCTTGATAATTTTCCTTGGATTCAAAGGTCAGAGTTTACTGTCTGTCCTACTGAGACCATGTGTACAAGAACTGCTTCTTGCTTTTCACCACTCCGTCATTCAGCAAACGTTGATCAATTTACCTTTCTCTGTGTCTGATCCTGAATGAGATGCTAGGAAATTACTCAGTGGGAAAGAGTGTGTTTTTGTGTTTTTCATTCGTAAGCAGCCTCAGTAAGGTGAGTCCCGTTCCTACGTAGAAAAACGCAAAATACATTTGGTTCTCCTTTCTTTTGCTAGTGTTTTGTTTTTTTTTAAAGACAGTTTAAAACTGCTGCCATTTGGAACTTCTTTAGGAAACTCAAAACGATCTATTTTTATTTAAATGCTCCCTTCACCTCCTCTCAACATTTTTGAGTCAAGAAGTAGTTTCAGTCACACGTGCTGTTCTTTCCATGCTTTGTATCTCACTCTTGTCACTCCCTGTCCTGAAAAGAGATCTCTGTGGTTTGTGATCAGGATTTTTATTCTGCCTTCAGTATATGTTAACATTTTGGGAATTGAGTATTTTAAGAGGTGTCTTAGAATGCTTTCGTTTTCATAATTTTTCTTTTATATATTTTAAGTTGTATGCCCTGTTTTGACATGGAATTCATTTAAAAAGCTGGTGTAGGAAAGGACTCTTCACCATCGTACGTGTTGGTTATCTGATATGTAATAAATTCGCGGTTTTATGGCTAATTTTCTGTTCTCCGGAGGGAAGGAGGTGTATTTCTGCAGTGGCCCGCTCGAGAGAGCCGTTCACAGCATGTTCTCACATGTTCCGTGTCAGCCTGATGAAGCTTACCCTGCTGAGGCATGAACTTCTGTAGTAGCCATCTCCATATTATGTTCAATAAATTCTGTGCTCTGAATGTGTTTAAAGGATGCTTCAGTGTGCGATTATTTTGAACGGATGGCCTGTGAGCAGTTTAGCTGTGCTTTAGAGAAGACGGCGCAGCCCTCTCTCACCACTTCTTAGGAACATGAAATTTGTTTAAGTGAGCAATCAGATATTTTGTGCCCAAAAACAGACTTAAGGGATGACTTAGGTCAACCTTCTCATTTTACTGATGGGGAAACTTTTGCCCAGAGAGCTTCAGCATGGGGGCCAGACCTGCATCCCCGTGTTTTCCTGCTGGGGGAGGCGTTTGTCATTGATTTACCGATTGCCCACTGGTGTCCAGTTGCCTCCGAGCCTGCAAGGTGGGGTGGTGATGGTCTTTAAGCGGTGGCTGATAGGCTCCAACTTCTGATGTTATCTTTTTAAAACATTCCTGAAAACATTTTAACCTCTTTGGGGAAAGTTACACATGCAAACAGTAAGACTTCATACAAGACCAAAGGATAGACAGCTCCAAGTCAGTGCCCCCCCCCGCAGGCCCAGGCCCGGGCGGGCCCGCTCCCCTCTCCAGGGGCTCCTGTGACCCATTCTTGTTGGACTCTCTCCAGAGAGCCTCTCGCTGTGCGCCTGTGTACGCAGAGCCCTCGTGTGTCCTTGCACACAAGCGGCAGCCCACACGCCCTGCCCCTTCCTGAGTGCTGCGTGTGGACTTGTGATGCATCTTGGAGATCGTTTCATGGCCACAACACATCTGAATGGTTTTGTAGTTCTCCTCTGGGTGATGTGCCCATCATTTCCTTAACCAGCCCTCTATGAGGTGCACTTAAGTCATTTCTGGTCTCGCTGCTGCAAACACAGGCACAGCAGACTCCCCTGTAAATGAGACAGTTCCTGGAAGAGAAACAGGAAAGGGCGCCTGCATGTAAAATTGGTCATGTGACTCCACATCGTCTTCCAGAGGACGCGGCAGCACGTGGTCCCAGCACTGCCTCCATCCCTGTTTCTTCACCAGCATGTTGCATCGTCCACCTTTTTGATCTTTGCTCATCTGAAAAGCGCACTTGGTTTCCCGGCTTTAATTTGGGGTTCCTTTACATGAGGTTGAGCAGCTTTTCATACGGTAAAGGATCTGCAGGGACATTAAAAGGCCACACAAAGGGCTGATGACGGAGAGCAAAGATGAAGATTCTGAGGACACATTTATGAATGTGCAAATAGGAATCTAGACATGATTTTACTAATAGGAAAATCACGTGCCGCAAAGGGTACAGAAGTGGATTGGGCAGGGGGAGGAAATCGCCCTTTGTGGCCACCGAATTGAGCTTGGACTGTTGACCTACACTAGCAGCCTCACTACTGCACCAGTCCGAACATCTTGTGTTACGTTCCTATGGAGTCCACAGAGGATGCGAATGGGGTGGGATGTTTCAGCCTCCCAGTCCATAGGGAGCTTCTGTAAGAGGGACTGAAAATGGTGGTAATCCTTAAAGGGTTAAAATCCAAGCTGTGAAACAGAGGCCTTTTCAAACGACAAAAGGTGCTGTTCTGAGGAAATGACCACACCAGTTTGCCATTAGCTTTCGTTAGTGCATTAGAAGACAAATCTCCCTGAGAATCTGCCAGGGTCCTGTAACGGGAGTGACATGCCCGTCAGAAACTGAGAATACCCTCGGAAATTGTACTCGGAGTCTAGACTTCCTTTTTTTCTTTCAAGTAGAACTTCTGTTTCTTAGCGATGTTTGACTGCTAAGGTCACGTCAAAGAAGCAGAGAAACAGCAAAACTTTGGAGAAATACAAAATTAGTGTTACGGACTTTTGCAAAAATGTACTTTTATGCTGTTTCAAAAATGTTAGGAAAATGTATATGCAAGGCAGGACTCTATTTTTAAAGTCAAACCAAGACCGACCGTTATATTTTAAGCCCCTCCTTGCAGTCACATTGCCAGTCCTAAACGTGATTCCAAAACATAGAAGTATCTTCCATTAGTAAAGATGAAACCATCAAAGAATAGCTATCCAGGCCCTGTGGCCCTGTCACACTTTGGGTATTTCCCTTCAGCCTCAGACATTGAGGATAAGCCCACTTTGCAGACTGAAGATGTTATCTTCTCTCATCATCTGGCACTGCCTGCTCTACAGCACCGTCCCTACCCCACCACCCCTGTCCCCCCAACTCTCTGGCCCTTTACTGGATTAAGAGCAATTTGAAGGGATGTTCTAGGCTTTGTCGTTGGATTTGGTCGTGTGGTATTTTTAATTTTGTTTTTTAACCGAAGCATTTTGTGTACATGGTATAAAAAGCCAAATAGTTCTAATAGGCTCATAATGAAACCCAGCAGACCCCCATCACTCCCAGCTTCCATTGCCTAGAGGCAGCCGTTTTAGCACTAATTTCTTCTGGGTATCAACCTCTATATTTCTGAATAATGTGCCTGTATTACTTTTTCTTGGTTTTTCATGTCTAGATACTGTTTACTGATTTCCTTCTAAGGAGGATAAGGATTTAGCTCCAAAAGCCTTTCTCTACATCCCTGCCCCTCTCAGAGTGTTATGTCATCATTTCTGGCTGTGTCGGCATTCTTTTGCATGATTAAGACTACCTGAAATATTGTTCACAGCTCTGCCTTGTATGTTCTATGATTATATTTCCCTTTTATCCACAGTCCTTTTCCCCTTGGAGTAACTAAATCTCAGTGCTCTGTTTGCTTAGTTTCTATGATAAATTCAGCCCCAGACTCTGACAGAAGTATGAGTCTCTTGAGTACATTTGCACATCGGGTAGTCTGTGATTTTCTTCTTAGAAAGGTCCCCCCTTGGAGCTCTGCGTCTTGCTACTCTCTGGACTGACAGCTTCCTAGGCTTGCTGCACGGCTCTCAGCCCAGGAGGGCTCCTCCCTCGCTTTCATCTTGGGAACTCCCTTTGTTCTCTTCTGGGTTTTGGATTACTTGTCTTCTGCACCTCTAGCCTTCTTTTCTTTTACTACCTCCCTTCGGTGGAGCACATCCTTTAGCAGGTTTCTGACGGAGGAGTACGTGGGAGATCATTTTTCTGAGAACTTTGCATTTCTGGAAGTGTTCCATTCTGCCCTCACACTTGGTTGATAGCTGTACTGGTTATAAAAATCAAGGCTGGCCATCATTCAGAGGATTTTGAAGCATTGTTCACTGATTACCAGTTCGCAGTGTTGCCCTTAAGAAGTCTAAGGCCATTTTAATTCCTGATCCTTTTTCTATTTCTGGGGAAATTCTTCAGCTCTAATTTCCAACTTTCTTTTGACTTTTTTTTCTGCTAACGTATTCATCATTTTCAAGAATTCTTTCTTTTCCACTTACTATTTGTTTATAGCACCCTGCTCTTGCTAGATATATATATAATTTTCTTTTCACCGTGGATATTATCGTTCTTTTGTTGTTGTTCTAGAAGCTTTCATTTTGATGTTCTATATGAGGGACTAAAAAATGGTTGTGGTCTTTAAAAGGTTAACATTCTTTTCACTGAGGAAAGTATAGTTTTTGTTGTTCTATCTCTTGCATTATCTACTACTTACGACTCACTTTGGACTAGGTTTGTGTCACAGTCATTTTGGAGGTTTTCTCAAATGCCTGGTTACCCTTGACCATCCTTAGGTATTTATTAGTGAAGCACTAAAAAGCTGATGGGAAGCTGCACGGGTGAAGGGTGGGATTTGTTGAATGGTGGGTTTGTATGAAAGCTAAGTGGGTAGGGACCTAAAAGACACCTTTTGGGGGAATGTCTAGCTGTCAGTATCTGTCGTTGGTTTAGCCTGGGCTCATTTCTCTAAAGAGGAATCTTACAGCCTCCTTCCTGGCAGCGTTAGTCCGGCCGTCATCTCTTAAGAAGGGAGAGACTGTACAACCTCACTGTTTCATGTGTAGAGTTGTCTTTACTCCCTCTATTTTCAGTTTCATACCTGACCTTGCCCTGGGTGGTCTCCGCGTACGAAGATCCCCTGGTTAAACTGCTGGCTGTTAGAGGGGTTAGGGAGAGAATCTGGGGGCAAAACTCCTTTTATAGACTTGCAAATGGTCCTCCTGTTTTCAGCCCCACTGCTCTCCCGCCTCTGAGGCGCCTTGGGCCACCAATTCCTAAGGCTCAGAGCACGAGTAGACATGCTTCTGAGCTCTACGCCTCCGATCAACCTGCCAGCCCTTTTCTTTTGCTTTCTGTAGCCTGCTGTCCATGATAAGTGGCCCATCAGCTTTCCAGATTCCGGAATTTTGCTGACATCTCTTGTTGGCTCTTTTGTCTTTTCCTTTTTCTTGTTTATCTGTGTGATTTTGTGCCTTTTAATTCTTTTCCTGTAATTTATTGGGACTTCAGAAGGAATTGGAGAGAAAAGCATGTGTTCTACTGACCACTTTAGTCAGAAGTTTGGAAGACCGTCCTTCCAAGGCACCCAGTATAGTCTTTGGCTCATGGTAGGTGCTAAGTCAATATATGTAGGTCTTATTAAACTGGCATGGCTGATTTTAACAGAAGCAATAACCACCTAAGTTTTGTGTTAACTTTTTTCCTCCTGAAGGATTAAAAAAATACCAAATGTAAGCAGAAGAGTAGTAAGTTGTTAATTAATAGCCCTTAGGAAGTAAATACGACATCACTGAGAAAAGACCCATCCTCACTGAGAGTTTCCTGGCTTAAAGCCATTTCTCCTAGAATATATATCATTGATTCCTCCGGATTCACTTGCCAGCTATGGGCTTTCTGGGTGTTGAGGCTGGGTGGCTCCGGGAATTACCAGGTTTCAACTCATCTTGCTGGTGGGGAAACTGAAGCAGCAAGAAGGAGAGTCTTAGGTGTGTCTGTGAGGTTGAGGGGCCCCAGTCTCCCTGACCTCTGTTAAGTATGAGAAACCTGAGGTGGACTCTTGGGGGACCCCATGTCAGGCCGTGTTTCCCCCTCTGTTGGGACAGCAGTCCCTAATGTCCTTCCTAGAGAGAGCCTGGCTAGCAGAAGACAGGCGTCCTCAAGATCACAGAGTTGTGCTCCGCCCATCTTATTAAGAAGAAAAAAAAAAAAAATTCCAAGCTGCTATTTGAAGTATGTGGTTATCATCTTGATGCTTGAATTCGGAGTACTTCCGGCCAGGTCTCAGAGCATTTCTTCAAGACATCAGTGTTTATTGAGCCCCTTACTCTGTGCCAGCCTCCGTTCCACACGTGGGGGCACAGTGGGGAGCCAGGCAGACAAGGGCTGGCTGTCGAGGATCTCGTGCTGTCGATGAGGGAGGCTGACCAGACAGAAGGAAACGAGCAAATAGGGTATTAGAGACCCTGAAAATTGCTGTGGTGGAATAGAAAGGGTGCCCTGGTGGGCAGAGCACTCCAGGGAGAGCGGGGAGCTGAGGCAACGAGCCTGAGGGGGACCGAGTTCCAGAGAGCAGGGAGGCCACCTGGCTGGGGCTGAGGGAGGATGGAGGTGGCAAAAGGGGCATCCGGGGAATCCGGGGGTCGCAGGAGGGTTGACCTGGAAGCTGAGAAAGTGAGTCCTCAGGAGTATTGGCAGGTGATTGACTCCATGCTTACATCCATCTGATGGGGGCTATGAGTGACAAGGAACTGGCTGGCTGTCACTTAAGGCCATCAGGGGCAGACTAGGGGTCACATGTTGCTGCCCAGGTCCACCCCCTCCCCGCCTGGGCCACGGCCCCTCCTGCAGCAGGAAGCGCTGCCCCTCCCGGCTCCTGCCTGAGTCAGCGGCCCCAGGGCCCGGGGCATCGCAGCACAGCTCGCGTCACCGTCACCGTGAGCCCTGTCGATCACGCCAGCAGCACCACTGGGAGATGAAACACATTCGCTTATAGAAAGCAAAGAAAGAACTTCTTTTGATAACCACCAGCATCTGTTCATGGGCCTCTGAGAACTGTGTACAATTTAAACTTTTTATTAAAAACAAAACCAAAAAGTACTCATTTACCCTCCTGGGAGCCTGTGCTATGAAATTACAAACTGCACGGGTTTGTTTTTGTTTTTGTTTTCCTTCTAAACGTGGCTGAACATACAATGGAGAACATTTGTTTTGTTTTGAACTACAACTGTGGGTTTTACTTTTGCCTGTTCTGCTTAAAGCTCTCTTGGGTTCTATGTGGAGGGTCCAGACTTAACAATAAGGTGGGTCCCCATCACTGGGAGAGTCCCCTCAGCCCTTGGACCCCAAACCCACCCCTCGCTGGAGCCTAGAGTCTGGGAAGCATGGTTTCTTGCCCGGGAGAAAAGAGCCTGGGATTTTCTGTCAGCACCAAATGCTCCAGAACCAAGAAGCTGGGGATGGGAGGGTGCCTCCGTCCGGTCAATGGGACCAGGCACCTTCTCTTTTCCTGAGCACGGGCCTCCTAATTAGGGGAGGCCCAGCCAGTCCCACAAAGCAGCTCTGAACTGCTTTCCCCAAATACGGTCACGAATCCCACCCCTGCCAGGGACCAGAGTCCCAGAGGGACACCCCAAGATGGAGGCTCAGCTCTCAGGCTCTGGGGCCTGGCTGCGGCGGCCTCGGGCTGGTCCCTCTCTGCTCCGAGCCTGCTTTCTCTGCAAGTTGCAGAGTCACACCCTGCACTGCGGGGCTTCCCTCACAGGATGCCAGGCGTGTGGCAGTGACTTCTTCGCTGGCAAGGGTTAACCAGGATCGCCAACGACCTGGTTTACCAGACTGTATTCATTGAAGTTCTACCGTGGGCCAGGTACAGCTGAAGCTGCTGGAAGAGATCCCAGTGACTGACTCAGTCCTTCCCTTGAGGCAGAGAATAAGCGTGGATAAATCAGACGCTGATCACTAAGCATTATAAAGAACAGAAAGCAGAGTGATGGGATGGATAGATAGGACAGCCGGCCAAAGGAGGCTGCTCTTCGGGGTGGGGGTTGGGGGATGCTCACGGTGGCTTCCCTGAGGAGGTGACATGTGGTCTGAGACTTGAATGAGGGGAGCTGATCCTCTGCAGATCTGGGGGAAGAGGTGCTGGGCGGCAGCCGTGGCGCAGGCAAAGGTCCTGAGGCAGGAAACAGCTTGGTGTGATCAAGAAACAGAAGGAACCCCAGTGCAGCCAGGGCAAGGGGAGGTATTGCTAGACCTGGGATTTTATTCTGTGTGCACTGGAAGCCCCCAGAGAGCTTTAATTAGGACAGGGCAGTGGCGTGAAGTGAAGGTGCATAACAGAGAGAGCTGGGGTTTACCTCCACTTGTTT
Organism: Phocoena phocoena; assembly: GCF_963924675.1. NCBI lineage: Eukaryota > Metazoa > Chordata > Mammalia > Artiodactyla > Phocoenidae > Phocoena > Phocoena phocoena. The sequence goes on from NC_089233.1 coordinate 83,116,241, forward strand.
TATTCTCTTTCACACGTTCTCTCAAGACACTTCACTTCCTTTCTTTAGAACCATAATCCCCTTGGTTGACTTTAATAATCAGCAGGAACATTTTTCAGGCTGCTTAATTTTATTAAAAGATTCAAATTTGATGATAAATGGTGGTGTGGCTGCCTTAAGCCTTGGATACAAGACTTGCTCAGCCGTGGACATGTTCCCACCACCCACCCTCATCCCCACCAGGAACACTGCCACACCGCCCACCCTGATGCAGTCTGAGACTGTAAATAAACGAATTATTTCTTGTACTTCGGTAAATACGCCACGAACACTCATAGCTCTCTGAGACCTACAGAGAATATTAACTCGGGTTTTTTGTTTTGTTTTGTTTTTAAGAAGGCTGTGTAGATAAGTTAGGGCAATTTCAGCGGGCTGACTGAACCCCACACAGCCGAACAGAGGACAAGGGCTTCCCTCTGAAAGCACCATTAGCCTCACAGACAATTGTTGTTCAAGATCTGTGATAAGAGCCAGAGACAAGGGTTCGGGCAGAAGAAGGAGGGCGTGAATCATCGGCACAGCATCCCGGAAACCCTTGAGCCCACCAGGCTGCCAGTTAATTTCACAGTGTACTGACGAGGCCCTGGGCACACAGTCAGGGTCCCTGGAGAGGCACAGCCTGTCCCCACCTTGATGACAGCCCCCTCTGAGCACATCAGCACGGCAGCGAGCAGGCTGGGTGAGGTGTGGCCCTCCGCTCCCTCCTCCTCCAGATGTGGCCAGGTTGCCCGCTGACCCTAGGATGGTCCCCAAGACGCGTCGGAGGTTTCTCTCCCTCCTTGTCAGCCAAGCACAGGGAATCTTGAGAACAGAGGACGCCTGTGCAGGGCTAATTACAGAGCACATTAGTGTCACCGCTGTCATTAGTATTAATTACTTTCCAAAGGCTGGAAGCGCCGCTTTCCTCCAAAGACCTGACCCCGGCTGCCAACCCTACACGCTGGGGTTTGGTGTGGATGGGGCTGCCTTTATTTGCTTCCTGGCCGGGGAGGGCTGGATTCACCCGCTCGCCGTGTTGACAGCTCGAGGCCCGACTCGCAGAAGCACAGGCAGCCGCAGACAAAACACCAGCAGTCACGACTCGAGAAAGCCGAGAGGCTCCCAAAGAGACGAGCCGAGCCCCCTGCCAGTGAGCTGAGACGTACCGAGAGCCCGAAGCAGCATCTTTAATTCATGGCTCGGGTTTCAGTTTGTATTGCTAAATTCAAATTAATAATCTTTAAACAACAACCCACAGACTCAGCAGAGCAGTGGCAGCAGGCGCGTGCAGAAGCGTGTTTCCATTTCCCTGAATCTCAAGGGCTCAGGGAGGGCACTGGGGTGCCGTCGGGCAGGGAGACGGGTGTGGTGCACTCCCTGGCGCTGGTCCGCGCGCTGCCCAGGAAAGCTGGGAGGGAGCGCTTGGGAACTCGGAGCAATTGGCGTTGCTGCGATGCCCGTTTGTGGTCATGATTCAAGTTGCTAGCCGTGGTGTAGACTCTGCAGGCGCTGTTGAAACTCGGGTGTTGAGCCACTGTGTAACTGTCCAGGACGGTCACGGGTGGAGGAGTCTGTGCCGGAAGGGAGTCCATGGGGTCGGACGAGTGTCCTGAGGCACCGTCTGGAAGTCAGAGACCAATTTCATAGCCACTGGAGGAAGGCCAGCCCGAGAACCAGAAGCAGGGAGGGGAGAGGGGCCGCTGGGGGGCCCAGCCCCCCGCCGCTGACGGGCGTCTGCAGTAGAGGCCTGTGCCGCGGAGGCCTGGAGAAGCCCCAGGCCACCCTGTCACAGAGCACCAGGGGTGCTTGGTAGGATGTGGGCCTCTTCTCCGGGGTGTCGGGACTGGAGCCGTCAGTGGGCCTTTGTCCGATGAAGAGCAGGCTTTGCCCGAGGGGGTCCTCCTCCATCTTGAAGAGCTCGTACTCCACGTGGGGGAGCCTGATGCCCAGCGGCAGGCACCCGTTGGTGGCGGTGACATCCCGCTCGGCTCCCAGGTACCAGGCCCCCGGGCCGCCACAGCTGCTCGGCTCGGAGAAGTTGAGCATGGCCGTGGTGACCCGGTCCATGGGGGTGACGCGGGCTCGCGTGACCTGGAACACCAGCTCGGTGCCGCCGCGAACCCTGGCAGACGGCGTGCCCTTGGTGTAGCGGCCGGCTGCGTAAACGGTGAAGGTGGGCTGCCGGCAGGTGGGGTCCGAGAAGTGGTGGTAGTACCCTTCCCAGGAGCGGTTGTGCCCGTGGAAGGTGAACACCCTGGTGAGGAAGAGCACGGCAGGGCGCACCTCGCACCCGGGGCTGACCCAGCGGCCGCCCAGGCGCAAGGGCAGGGCCGCCTGGCGGGGCAGCACGGGCGGGTGGTGCTCGTCGGAGCGGGCGATGAGGCTGCAGGCCGGGCAGGGGCGGGCGTGGTGCTGGCGGAGACAAAGGGAAGGCGGTGACTTCCGAGGCGGGGAGGTCAGGGTGCACCCGCGGCGGGCTGGCTCGGGGTCCCGCCCCCGGCCGCCCGTCACCCCTTCCCTCCCTGCCTGCAGCCCGGACGGTCACTTCACTCTTCGTGGACCTCAGGCGGCTCCTCCATCCTCTGGGCCTTTGCACCTGCTGCTGCTTCCACCCGGAACTCCCCCCGGCACGTAGCCTGGCTGCCTCCTTCCCGACCTCTCAGTCTCAGCTCAGAGGCCTTAGAGAGACTTCTCCCGACCACCCCTTGTATGGTGGGCCTCAGCCCCTTCTAGTGCTCAGGGACGTGTCACGCCCTATTTCCTCTGCTCTCCACTCCTTCCCCTTCACTGGAGAGTGAGCTCCAGGAAGCCCAGTCTGTCTCTCTGTGGCTGCTCCATCGCCAGGGCCTAGCACAGTAGTACCTGCTCGCAGCAGGTGTATTGGGCAAATGAAGGAAGGAGAGACGGTTGGAACTTGTGTCCTGGGAGTTGAAAGAAGTTGTCCTTTCCCACACCCGGCCTGCTTGGTCCCGAAATTCGACCGTTCATGTTTACTGCCTTTCTCCTGCCTGTTGTTACTTCCCCCACCCCCAACCCATTCTTTTTTAGGTGCTTCGTAAGGGCCAGGAGCTGTGCCGAGCACTTTTCATGCACTGTTACCTTACAGCCACTAAAATTCTCATGCCCTTGCTGAGCGTCTGTGCTGAGACGTGGCTGAAAAGTTGCAAAGAGATTTGGCACAAAGATGTTCATGCTTGTGTTATTTATAATCGGAAACCCAGCCCCCTCTGCGTTGGTTGTCAGGTGCGGCCACAGTCCTCAGTTGCCCGAGGCTGCTTTCCTCTCGCTTTGGCCTTATTTACAGTTGCCCCTGTCTTATAAATTCTCACGAGCTGGGTTTACAGTAAAACACGTCAACAGGAAGCAGATGCTAAACCAAGTTGCGTGGGAGTAGTCGGTCTGCATTCTGGAGTGTAAAAGCTCAGTCCAGGCCAAAAAGAAACCAGATACAGATTTTTTTTTTTTTAAGGGAGCTGCTGCCCAGAATTTAGTTCAGAGCATCATTCTGAGACGTAAATGTCCTGGAACAGCCACTTGTCAAAGCAAGCATCCCCAGCGTTTGCAGTTCCAGAAGGACACCCAGGGCCATGGGTGCACACAGGACAGGGAAGGGGAAAGGCATCTTGAAGCCCCAGCTGGGAAAACAGCTCCAATGTTTTTTGTTCAAAAAACAAAAGATTTCCATAGATTGCTGCTGGATGAGTTTCATGCCAAACAAGGGGGCATTTGGGAGTTGCAGTTTAGAAAGAAAATATTGGATGATTGAGAACAGACTTTTTTTTTTTTTTCTATCTTGGATTGCTACATTATAAGCTCTTCTTATTTATTTCTACGGTGAACCTAAAGTTGCCTTTTTTTCCATAATACAGAAAACGATATTATTTTTGGTTTGGGGGATTTTGACCCAGAGGACTAGAAGGCACTTGGAAATGCTAATAAATGGCTACCGAAAGGTTTGTGACGGAAAGAAGCAAGAAAGCTGGGTAGTTAGCTGGAGTGCAGGTAATTGGAACGCTGGCTGGTAAGAGTCTCCTCTAATTTAGGCATTTTAACCCACATTCCAACTGTTGTTACACTAATGTGTATTGACAGGACATAGTGCGTTACACCAAAATAATCTCAGGGCTGCCTTTCTCCCTCAAAAGAGATATCTTTTGCAGACAGGACATCTGGGGATGCTGGTTGGTAATTTGGGGCAAGCAGTTTTCTGCATAGCAGAAACGAATGGCGAACCAGCAAGGCTTGAAGGTGAGAGAGGGAGAGAGAAAGCATTTCCCTCTCTGACGCTCTGGAAGGGGATGGAAGAAAGTACCTGTCTCTATCAAAAACCTTCCAGGCATCGTTGTGCACAGGTCCGGAGTTGCACGCGTTAATAAACAAGGCCCCAGCCAGCAGAACTCACACGTGTGTGCAAGCCAAACTCTTACTGGTTTAAGCCCATTATGTAAAGTTATACCAACAGCACATACAGTTTCTAGTTAACTCCCAGAGGCGACACCAGGCTTAGATGATTTTGCTCGAGCGGTGACTGATTGATTAGGATTCTATATCCAGGCAATGAATTTGGGAATCAAATTGGTTTTCAATTAATTAACTTCTAAAAATGTTCATGTTTACCATCTGGTTTGGGTTGTGGGCAAGGCTTGGGCTCCGGAGAGCATAAGGTAATGACTGATTCGTTACTTGGGGGGTTTATCTGCAGTGTATCCTTCTGTGAAATTGTCTTCCTTTTTCTTTTTTCTTATGCGGAGGGGGGCGGTTGGTGAGTGGACGTTTAATTTAACACCCATACATCTGGCCCCGCTGGTCCTGTATGTCCTGCTTGGCAATTGCATTGCAGGTCGCATGGGCCGCCCTGGCTGGTCAGGCAGCAGGAGGGCAGGAGTCTGCAGCCCCAGAGCCTGGCCTGGGGAGACATGACATTGTCATCCTCCGTGCCCCTGGGGTCCGTTCTCTCTGCATTCAGAGCAGTGTGCCCTCCTAATGAGGTGGTGGGTGCCGGTAATCACCCCACCACCAGCGCCTTCTCGGGTCTAAGAAGGATGGGCGTCAGACCAGCCTAGAACATTGGCTGCCAAAAGGGGAATCGTCTCGAGGTCATGAAGAGAACTCGGGCTGATTGTCTGATCACGAGGGCTTCACGCTGTGCTTCTTCTCTGCTACCCAGATCTTGGGTTGGGAGGAGGGAGGTGGGAGAAGGAGAGCAGATGGGCTCAAACCTGGTGCCCCTCCCCCCACACACACACTGGGGATGCTTTGACAAGAGGCTGCTCTCAGGGGTGACATGTTGCCCCATCTGGTTTAATTCCGTAAGTGTCTAGTATACAGCAGGCACTCAGTACATGCTGAACATGTGAGGGTTGCCTGTGGGCTCAAAGAGCACTTGACAGGGATGCCTGAACTCATCCATTCCCCCATCCATCCGTCCATTCTCACTTTTGAAAGATATCCCTTGGGTATTTCCTACAGACATTCTTAACCCAGAGTCCTAACCTCGACTTCATTTTTACAAACCTCAACCTGAAATCAAAAGTTTCTTCTAATTGTGAATGTGGGCAACAACCCCCTGTAGCTTCAGTGGAAACTTCTGCTTTGTGGCCGATCTCATATTAACAGTGTTGCAGATACTAGAAACACTGTTTATACTCATTGCTACTTTGAAATCGGGAGAATAAAGAATTCCCATTCATGGTATTCCCACCTCAGAGTGTTTTAAGACTTGGGTAACTCTTTTCATAGAATTGGTTTCTGTTTAAATCCCACGTCTTTTATTTACAAATATTTACAATATTTACAATATTTACAAATATTTTTCTGAGGAGGGGTCCTGGGGTTTCACCAGACTCACTGGAGTGGTCACGAGGCCCTAGCCTTGCCCACCAGGCTCTGTGCTATGTGCCAGGAGAACTTTACCTACATAAAGTTCAGTTTCTTTTTGCCTATGTGCTCATCGGACAAAAAAGGGCTATCAGATCTTCCCCAAATCAGGAGAGTATGTTTGTGATGTCTTTAAGTTGAAGTCTAGGTTAATTGACTTACGTGAAATTCACTTTGGGGTGGGCACATCTCAAAGAGAGGGCATCTCCCTTTAGACTGCAGCCTCCTGCCCAGAGGGTGGTCCATGGACCACCTGGGAGCTTGTTAGAAATGCAAAATCCCAGGCCAGACCCGCGAACTTGACTGTGCTTTCTAAGGAGATGCCCAGGTGCCGGCATCTTGAGAACAGAGTCTGAGAAAGCGCTTCTCCGCCTGATGTTACTATGACAGGGAGCGCTCAGCGCCGCTGGCTGCGGGGTAACAGTGGGTCCACATGGAGCTTTCCAGAGGGGCCTTCCAGGGCTGTGCGGCCGCCTGGCAGAGCTCTGGAGGAGCTGCCCCCCTGGTTCATTCACCAGCATTTACTGGCCCAGCCCGTGTGCCAGCCCCTGGGCCAGTTGTGGGGACACGGAGGGGCACAGGGCCTCCCCCGCCACGGGTGATATTGGGAGAAGACGGCCAGCCAGTGAACAAACAGTGCAGCCCAGAGTGTGCCGGGTGCTGGGAACCGTGCAGAGTGGGGATGGGAGGGAACATCTGAGCCGGGAACTGAGGGAGGGGGGACCTGCCCGTGCATAGCAGGGGCAGGAAGGGACCCTGCCGGGTCCACGAGGAGAATGTCAGGAGGACCACACTCCAGAAGACTCCCCAGGAGTTCCTTCTGTCCAAACCTGAGAAAAGATGTCTCGAGCAGAGGGAAGAGCATGTGCAAAGGTCCTGAGGCAAGCAGACCAGTGCGGGTGGGGGGGTCGGGGGAGGGGGGCTGTGCAGAGAGGGCCCTAGGCAGGGGCAGATCCCACAGGCTGTCAGAGCTCGCCCTCCCGGGGCCCCAGACTCACCAGGGCGCTCTGCAGCGGGCGCTGGTAACCGGTGGGCCGGTAGTGCCGCCGCTCCGCCCGGTCGGTGTGGATGTCCCCCAGGTAGAGCTCCTCCACCAGCCGGGGCGCGTCCCGGGGCTCGGGCTGCAGGCGGCGCTGCACACGGACCAGGCTGAGCTCGTGCATGGTGAAGCCCAGGGCGGCCGCGCAGTCTCGCTCAGCCCCGGCACCCAGAAGCTCGTACAGGGCCCCCGGCAGCCAGGCCCGGGCGGCGGGCAGGCGGCGCGCGCAGGCCCGGCCGGCCCGGCTCTGGTCCAGGCGCCCTGCCACGTCGAGCAGGGCGCTGCGGCTGTGGAAGACGACGCCCACCTTGTGCAGGTGGTAGTCGGCCTCGGTGGCGCCCCGGGTGACCCAGGAGGCCCGGCGCAGGCGCACCTTGCCCTTGATGAGCAGTGAGTGGGTGGGCTCCCGGCACGAGGGGTCCCTGTAGTAGAACTGGTAGGCGCGGAAGAGGCGGTTGGGATAGAAGGTGTAGGAGCGGGTGAGGAACTCGGGTCCCGGGCGCACCTCGCAGCTGCGGGGGCAGAGGGGGGTTGGGCAGAGCAGTGAGTCCCCCAGCCTCGCTCCGGGATCCCCCTCCTACAGCCTGTGTTTCAGGCCTCAGCTCAGGGCTGGGAGCCTGCAGCCTCAGTTTCCCCAACTGATCTCAGCCTCACTTTGAGGGCTGGGAGCCTTCCACTCTTGCCTTGTGGCCTCAGCAGAAGCTGTCCTTCCATGCCATCCCAAATGCCTCTTACAGCGGACATCCACCCTCCTGGCCCGGCTCCCCGCGGGTCCCATGGATCCCCCTTGGCCCAAGAAACACACAGGCTTTGCAGCCAGAGGACCCGGGTTCAAATCCCATTTCCGTCCCTCCTGAGGATCGTGAGCCTGGATAACGCCTGGCTCCTTGCTCTGGGACTGGGAGGCCCTGGATGCACAGTCAGGGTTTCGAGGAAGCAGCCAGCACAGTGGTGGCACCTGGGAGGAGCTTAAGAAACGGGGGCTCCTTCGCACCATTTGGGAAGCCCTGTGCTCTGAGCTCCTGGGGGCAGGGTCCTGCCTGTTCTCTCCCCGTTGGGTTCCTGGCACCTGGTCCAGGGCCTGGCACACACTGGAACCCCAAACCCTGGTCCTCGCTGAGTGAACCGTGAATGACGGTGCTTACATTGTCTCCCCCCTGGCTAAGCTGACGGGCCCCCTGCCACCACATTTCACCCACATCTGTGACAGGCTTGTTGATCTAAACCAGAGAACTTTTCCACTGAAGAGTCAGATAATAAATATTTCTGTCTTTGTGGCAGTTACTCAAGATCGTGGTTCTGGAGCTAAAGTAGCCAGAGACAGTATGTACATGGTGGGCGTGGTTGTGTGCCAATAAAACTTTATTTGCAAAGCCAGGCATCAGGCTGGCCCTGACCCCCGGGCCCTATTCTGCTGGTGATGAAACCATGACTCCGAGACCCCCAGTCACACCCTGGCTTTGGGGTGGATGGTGGACAAGTTCCCCGGGAAAAAGAGCAGGCAGGTACCCCCTGCACAATGTTACACCGACCAGGTGCCACCTGTGCTGTTATTTTCTCGAAATGTTTCATACCAGCGCTGCTGGAGCAGGAGAAATATGTTCTCGCCCACCCTTTTCTTTCAGTCTTTCTGGTTATATTAAGGAGAGAGTCACGGTTGGAGTTCATGTGTCTTTAACACCAATCTCCCTTTTCTCCCAGAGTGAACAGACTCAGGGCCTTAGGCAGGCAGCGAATCAGGGGAAAATTTAATGATGTTGTTTTGTTTTCATTGACTTTCTTTTTTTGTTTTTCTGCGGTACGCGGGCCTCTCACTGCTGTGGCCTCTCCCGTTGCGGAGCACAGGCTCCGGACGCGCAGGCTCAGCGGCCATGGCTCACGGGCCCAGCCGCTCCGCGGCATGTGGGATCTTCCCGGACTGGGGCACGAACCCTCGTCCCCTGCATCGGCAGGCGGACTCTCAACCACTGCGCCACCAGGGAAACCCAGACTTTCTTTTTATGGTTTCCTCCTATTTATGGCAAGTGGCTCAGCTCCCCATAGCCATAGTGATCTTACACTTCCTTTAAAAATAATCATAGCGCTGTAAATGTGTACAGTATACCAATTATCCCCCAATAAAGCTATAAAAATGCATGACTGTATTTACACCAACAAAAGCAAGTTGGTTTAAAGAAAAATCGTAAGGAAATACCAGTCCAGGCAGTAGTTAAAAATGGAGAGAGGTGACTCACATGCCCGAGGGTGGGAAGATTTGCCCAAAGGAACGCAGCAGGTCACACCAGACAGCTCGGTGGTTCCCAGACTCTGGATCTTTCCCTGCACTACTCCCAGAAAATAGCAAAGCCTGTCTGAAGGGTACAATGGGGGACTTTCTAGGAAGAAAATATTAGAAGTTTCTAGAACTCTCTGGAATGCTGTTGTCTTGGGGCAGGAAGAGCCTGCAGCCAGTCCCCATCCTCCCCATGTCTCAGTTCTGTCTCAGAGTGACCCCGGCCAGTGGTGCATGAACCCCACCTGGCCTGTGGAGTCGAGGAGGGGGCAGAGCCTGGGAATGCACCCAGAGCCTCTTTGCGGAACTCAAGTCCCCTTCCTCCCCCAGATGCTTGGCAGTTGGATTTTTCCCTGACCTCGGGAGGTGCGTGGAGGACATGGAAAGTCCAGTCCCTGACCCCAGGATGGGACTGGCCCAAGGGGCTGGCCGGGGAGGAGGGGATGTACTAGGTGTGGAGGAGGACACTGCCTTCCTTCTCCCTGACCCTGGGAGGGAGGACCCAGCTGGCTGCCCCGCACATGAGGGCAGAGCACAAAGCCCATCACCCCAGAGCTGCACTGAGGCCTCTGAAAGGTCAGGTGAGCCTGTCAGGTTAGAAGGAGAATTGGATGGGCAGGCAGGACCCCAGGCCCTCTCTGGCCTACTCCTTCCGGCCTCAGGACCTTCGCCCCAGCTGCTGCCTCTGCCTGGCTCTGCCCCTGGCTCCCTGGATGGCTGACTCCTTCCTCCTTTCAGATCTCGACTGAATGTCACCATCTCCGAGAAGCCTTCTGTGACCGCCCTCGAAAGAGCCCTCCCGGGCCGCTCACTCTCACATCCTCCCTTTTATATCTTTCACCATCTCAAGTTTATGTCACTTATTTCTGTGTTTAGGGCTTGTCTCCACCGCAGCTCCTCCCTGCACCCAGCTCATAGTAGCTCCTCAATAAGTGTTTGCACAGAAGGTGCTCAGTGTGTGGAACAAGTGCATTTCCTCCAGTTGCTGTCTGTGGCTGGGGCAGGATGCCTGACACAGTCCCGACCTGCCAGGCTCACTCTGGGGAGGGCGACAGCAAGCACGTGCTTGGCAGGCCTCTGGACAGTTGCACGAATTGTGCCCGTTTCACAGATATGGGACACTGAGGCTCAGGGTGGGTGAAGCCTCCAAGCCCAGGGGCCTGTGGTCAGCGTGACCTCAGCAGGGTCTTACCCAGTGGAGATCCAGGGCCCGTCCAGGCGTGGGGGCAGCAGTGCGGTGACGGGCGCTCTGCTGGGCAGGAGCTGCTGGCAATGTGGTCCCCAGCGCAGGCGGCTACCCTCTGCCATCCCGGCTGCCTCTGCAGTGTGGGCTGCAAAGCAGACGGACCCGGGTCAGTGATCCCAGCACACCCTGGTTCTTCACCTGCCTGGCCAGCAATGGGCTCCCCAGATCGGGGCGCCTCGAGTCAGCCTCGGGACTCATCTGCCTTCTGCGCGCCTGCCTGCCGTGGCCGAGTGCCGCCGGGCAGTGGCGGACGGGCCCTGCACCCGGGACAGGAGGCAGCCTGGACTCAGAGGGGCTGGACGGTGGGACTTCCACCCCCTCTCACCAGGAGCCCGGGCTCTGCTTGACCTCTGCCCCTGGAGCGGCCAGACCTGTGCCCGCAGCGCGTGGCCATTCCGTTCATGGTCCCTCCGTGGTGCCAGGCCCGGGTGTCGTCCATCCCCACAGGTGGGACCTGGCCGGCGCCGGCTCACCGTGGTGCTCACTCGGGATGCGTGTGGTGGGGTCAGGCTGAGGCGTGAGGCCAGCAGCCGGGCCAGGGGAGGGCTCGGAGGCCTCAGGGAGGAGGCTGTGAGCAGTGGGGCAGGCCCGGGGTCCCCGCCCTCTCCAGACGGGCTCGTCTCGTGGAGACAAGCCAGGCCTGGCTGTGGGAGCTTCACTTCTAGGAGCAGCTCAGAGGTGAGAGCACCAGGGCCTTCAGCTGCCAAAGAGCAGCAGTTCCCCTGGAAACTGTCATCCCTGCTCAGAGTCGGGCTTGACGCAGCCCCAGTGGCGGGATGTATGGGAAGCCTGGTGAAGGGCGGCATCCCGGTGTTACAGCGACAGGCTGCGCTCAGGGGCGGCCGCCTCGACCCGCCGGCCCCGCTCCTGCGACAGGCCTTCCCGGGGCACTTCGTCCCACCACACCTGTGGCTGAAGTGGGTCGGGGGGCGCGGGGGCCTGGCGGAGATGGCGGGCAGCTGGAGAGACCTGCTGGGCCGGTCCAGGAGGCCCAGGAGGGCGTGTGGGCTGAGTGAGGAGTGAATGCATGGTGCCCCCTGCTGCCCACCCCCCAGCACACAGTCACGTGGTCCTGGCAGGGTCAGGAAGGGCAGTTCGGCCAGGGAGGCTGGGGTCCCTGCCCTGCCCCTTTGAAGCCGTCTGACGGGGCCCGTGGCCCCCAAGCTCTCTGCCCCCCTCGGCCTCTCACAGTGGATTCCTCACTTTCCTGGAGGTCTGGGGTCTCACCGGGAGACGCTCGGGGTCCCCAGGGACCAGCTGCGAATACTGGAGTGACACCGACGGGGACCACGATACGGCATCAGTGGCTCCTGTTCACTCAGGACCGGCTCCGTGCATTTTTATTATATTATCTTAGATTTGTGTACGTCAGCCCAGGAGATGGTGTTGGCATCGCTGCCTGATGGGTAGAGCCACGGGCTGGGCGACCCGGGCTTAGCTGGCCTGGGGCCCAGGCTGCCCCCGGTGACAGAGCCGGGCTTCGAGCCAGGCCATCAGCTGTGGCCTGACGGCTTAACCATGGCTCCTTTTGCACTGCAGGCAGGGGGAGGGGCTGAATGAAGGAATGAGTAAAAATCCTGTGTAGCACTGAGTCCCTGTATATTCCTGCTGTATCCTACACCTGATTTACAGGCTTTAAACAGCCAAATAAGAGAGATGAAAATAAACAACCAGTGTACCAGGGCTGTGGTGTCCCCACGGACAGGGGGCACTTGGGCTGCCCCAAAGGCTCTCAGGGCCATTCTGCAGTGAGTCCACGCCAAGGGGAGTCTTGAAAGAGTGGTTCTGTGTTAACTCAGGCACATCTAGCCACTTGGGGACCAGAGCCAGGATGTTGGGGTGGATGGATGGGCATCCACGTTGGGCCAAACGCCCAGCATGGCCCCGTCGGGAATACTGAGCTGGGACATACGTGCATCCGTGTCCACGGCTCACGCCTTGTGCTCCTGAAATCAACTTCACCCGGACCCTCTGGGTCCCCTGGGTCCAATTCTGCGGGTTAATCTGAACATCACTGGTTGTCAGTGAAGCTTGACAATGCACGTGTTGATTTGGGGAATGGATGGGAGCAAAGGGAAGAAAAAGGTCAAAAGGGGGTGGGTGTTATTTGCGTGGTAGGAAAATCAAGCTTATGTCTCAGAGCAAAACCGTGAACAGGCCCCGAATATGACATTGGCGCTGCTTCCACAAAGCTTGATTTCTTGAGGAAATGTTTTCTGTTCAAAAGGAAACAAACCTTTCCCCCAGGTACTCCCTCTGAAGGCACTTCGAAGAGATGTCGCCTTCACGACGTTATATTTTGACACGAATCCTGAGATAGTATGTTCCCGCTAAGTGTGTTTCAGTTTGTCTTGCTTTTCTGCGAGAAATTGGGATTTAATTAAGTCAGGAGACAAAGAGATACGGTGAAATCGCACCATATTCAGAACATGGACATGCAAAACGCAACTGGAGCCCTTCTTTGCAAAAACCCGAGTGGAGCATGACACTGCCTCTCGGCTGGAGCTTCCACTTCAAGGTTGCAAAAATGAAACCAGCCGATTAGAAATGAACTCATGAAATGTTTCCAGTCCCAGCTTTGGAGGTAGCTTATAGATTTTCTTTCCTTTCTCTCCCTCTTTTCTCCCCTAGAAGAGTCTGAGCTCAGGGAACCACAACCGAAAGCAGATGGTGTCCTGGGCCGGCTTGCACAACTTCTCCTGGGGACCTGATAGACTGAGTTAAATGCGTCGGCCAAATTGATTTTTATCAACCATGGATTTTTAATTAACAGTGGTGTCCACTTACCGCCATCCATTATTTACTGTTTACCCACTAATTAAAAATTATGCTGCTTTTGCACTCATAAGAGCAGGACATTTGAAATTAGATCGCATCGTTCAAATTACCTGCAGAATTAAATCCAGAGCGTCGAATTGCCCAGACCAGGCTACTGGGGTTTAAAATATGATCTGCTCCAGCCTGTTGTATGATCATGAATCAGAATGCCAGGAGCAGGCTACATGGCAAACATCGTGTGGAACCTGCCTGGGGTCTTAGCGGGGAGGGAGACCTTGGAGTCTGTCTTGAGCGGAGGCTGTCTCACCCAGGAATCCCAGGGAAGGCAGCCTGTCAGTGCACTGATGGAGTGCTTCCAGGTGGCGGCCATACCTATGGACCGGTAGGTGTCATCTGCTGCTGTCATCCAGCAGCCCATGGTCCAGGTTCAGTCAATGCCCCCATTTTGCAGATGAAGAAACTGAGGTTCAGAGGGTGGAGAGACTTGGCCACCCTACCCCAGGCAGCTGCTTCTTATCCAATTAACAAATAAAATATGGTAAAATACACCTAACATAAAAGTCACCATTTTAACCATTTTAAAGCATACAGTTTAAATTCGGTGGCATTTAAGATGTTCACCAGGCTATGCAGACATCAGCTCTGTCTAGTTCCAGAATTTTTCATCGCCCCAAAAGGAAACTCCGTACCCATCAGCAGTCACTCTCCACGCCTCTCTCCTCTGAAACCCTAGCAGCCAGTAATCTGCTTTCTGTCTCTATGGATTTGCCTATCCTGGCTATTTTGTATAAGTGGAATAAAAAAGATCTGCCCCTTTCTTATCTACTTCCCTTTTCTTATCTACTTTTCTTATCTACTGTTCACAACACTATTAGATGGACGTGATTATCTTCATTTTCCAGATAAAAAATGGAGCCTTGGGAGAATATTTACACCCAGGTCCACCATCCGTGTTTTCTTCAGAGAACGTGAAAAGCGTAGGTCTGAATCAATGGTGGGGGGTGGGAGGGGTGGAGAAAAGACATGGGGTTTGTAGCCAGAGCAGATGGAGAATAATCAGGTCTTCAGATACCTTTCTTTTAGGGGCAAAAGGCAAAAGAAAAGCACTGTTTTTTGTCCCCCCCCCCCCATCCTGATTGGCTTGTTCTGAGGTTCTGGGAGGTGTGCCAGGTGATTTTAGGTGCAGTGGTGAGCATTTCTTATTCCAGCAGTTATGCATCGATTTTAGGGGGTGTCAAAAAGCAGCTGCAGTTACTGTAGCAAAACTGTGCTTTCACAGCCCACATTGCCAAGGACAAGACTGAGTTTTAAAAGGGGCTTGGTCTGACCTGGATTTTAAAAAATTAAGTACTACTTGAAATAATATTTAATAACTATTTAATAAGTAAACGTGGTCAATAGCCTGAGGGGGGTGCGCAGAACGAAGAGGGAGAGACGGAGGTTAACCCAGCACTTCCCCTCATGGCTGTGTGTCCTGGAGCCACCACCACAAAGGACAGCAAACTGGGGGACCGAAAACAGCAGGACATTATTCTCTCACAGTCTGGAGACCAGAAGTCTGAAATCAAGGGGTGGGCAGGACCACGTTCTCTCCTGAGACTCTGCGGGAGGGTCCTTCCTGCCTCTTCCAGGTTCTGGGGGTTCCAGGCATCCTTGGCTTATAGCTGCATCCCTTCAATCTCTGCCTCTGTCGTCACAGGGCCGTCTTTCTTCTCTGTGTGTCTGCAGCTCTGTATCCAAACCTCCCTCTCTTTCTCTTATAAAGACACCAGTCACTGGATTCAGGTCCACCCTGATCTAATAAGACTGCATCTGTAAAGACCTTATTTCCAAATATGGTCACATTCACAGGTACCAGGGGTTAGGATCTGAACATATCTTCTGGGGGACGCAATTCAATTCACAACCGATACCGAGGGCCACCCAGGTCTCCCAGCAGCCTAACCTTTGTCCAGCTACTCCTCCCGCACATGAACCTTGCATGGCTGTTACATGCCTTTGTAAAGCACCACATGATGGCCGGAGTTCCTGTTCCCTCGGAGAGGCTGGTGTTAATCAAGTAGTCCCACTATGGATTGTAATTTCAAAGAATCGTTAAGTGTCTCAAAGGAAATTTACACAATGGCCAAAAACTTCCTAACACACTTGGAGTAACATTCCACGCTTTTCCTTATGATCTCCAGGGCCCTTCAACATCGGTTGTCTTCCTGTCTTTCCAGGGCCGTACATCAGATCCCCCCCCTGATTCTCTATTGTGTGTTCCTAGGGATGAAGAGCAAACTCTCTCCTGCCTCAGGGCCGTTGCAACACTGCTCCTCGGCCAGAGCACCTCTTGCTCTGCTTTGAGCTGGGTGCTTCCCACTCACTGAGGTCTCAGCATAATCGGTGTTGCCCGGCGGGCTGATACCAAACATCCCCTTCTATTCTGCCCTTCCCATCTCACCTGTGCAGCACTCATCACCTCTCTCAATTCCTTACCTGCTTGCTGTGTTTTATCTACTTTTATTTTTTGACTTTTCAAGTTGATATCATTTCAGACCTACAGAAATTTTGCCAAAGCAGTAGAAAGGGCTCTAGTACACCTGGTTTCCACAAAGGTTAACATCTTGCAAAGATATATAGTACAGTGATCAAAACCAGGAAATGAACACCGATCCCATGTTAGAATGAGTCTACACATCCTATGCAGATTTCACCAGTTGTCCCAGTAACGTCTCCTTTCTGGTCCAGGATCCAATCCAGGATCACACATCTTAGTTGTCACGTCTCTTTAGCACCCTTCAATCAGAGATGCTTCTTTGGCTTATGTCTTTCACAGCCTTGACACTTTTGAAGAGTACTGGCCAATTATTCTGAAGTGTGTTCTTCGGGTTGGGGTTTTCTGATGTTTATTCACGATTTTATTCATCTTGGGTAGTTTTGGCAGGAACCCCAGGGAAGCAGTGTTGGGCCGCTCTCAGTCATTGCTTCAGGAGGTACCGAGATGTCAGTTTGTCCCAACGCTGGTGACGTTAACTTCGACCACTTGCCAAGACACCACTTGGAGGTGTCTGCCAGGCTTCTCCACTGTTAAATTACTCCTTTCCTCTTTGTCATTAATAATTATCTTATGGGGATATACTCAGAGCTCATGCAAGTATCTTGTTTTCCGTTATACTCCCCCCACTAATTTTAGCGTCTATTGATGACCATTGACGATTCTTACTTACAACAGTTATTACTGTGGTGTTTCCCAAATGGTCATTTTCTAGTTGCATCATTCTTTCTGGATTTATTTTTTATTGTTTTATCTATAACTTTCTGGATTGATTGATTGGAATTGTGCTGTAAGGAAGCACTATCCCTTCTCCCTGTTTATTTTCTAGTTGCATCATTCTTTCTGGATTTATTTTTTATTGTTTTATCTATAACTTTCTGGATTGATTGATTGGAATTGTGCTGTAAGGAAGCACTATCCCTTCTCCCTGTTTATCTCGTTATTCAATGATTATTTGTCTTAGTATGAACTCAGGGATATTTATTTTATAGGTTACAATCCATTGCTGTCATTATTTACTTTGTGGCTCAAATTGTCCCTGATTTGGCCATTGGGAGCTCCATCAACTCCATCAAGCTCCAGGACTCCGTCCTGGGTCCTTTTTACATGCACTTGTCATTTTTTTTTGAGCATGTCCTCATTTTCTGGCACTAGAAGATCTTCCAGGCTCATTTTGTACTTTTCCTGACCCAGCCCTGGAATCAGCCATTTCTCAAGGAGTCCTGGTTCCTTTTATTGGAGAACAGTATTTAGAAACCAAGATGTAGGTGCTGGGTGCTCACTGCTACTGAGGTGTCACCCCAGGTGCCTCAACTTCTTTCTTCCTTCGTCTCTTCCTTCCCTCTTTTCTTTCTCTCTTTCTCTTCCTTCCTTCCCCCTTTTCTTCTTCCTTTCCTTTCTTTTCCTTTCCTTTCCACGAGGACAGGCCCTTATCTCTCTTGCTCCCTGCTGATTCCCAGCCCCTAGCACAGTGCCCGATGGATGCTAAATAAATATTTGTTGTGTCAGTACATGGACAGCACTTAGAACAACGCCTTCACGTAGTAGACACTCAATAAGTGCTAGTTGTGATTGCTACTTTTAGTTGAATGGATGAATGAATGACGTGCTCCCTAAGACCAATGCACATGAATTCCTTGTTGACATTTCTCCCACCCCCTTGAGGTTTCTCCTCCTAAAACTTGGCTGGTGATTTCCATCACGTGTGTGGCTATCAGGGTCAGGCTTGAAATGGAAGTGGAGAAAGAGAAGGCTTGCAGCTGCTGGGATCACTAAGAATCTGGCTGAGGGTGAAAGGGTGGTCAGTAAGGGAGTTCCCAGCAGGCTGGGGACCCTGATTGATCCAAGCAGGTAGAGAGGAAAGAGAAGTAGAGGCAAAGGGAGATTCAAGTCTGGGCATCAAGCCCTGCAGAGAGTTTTGAGGATGGGCCGGATCTGGCATCCGAACCTGGTACTGGGTCCTTGGCTTTACAGCCTTTTTGACCCTTGGGACCTGCCCCAGCCAAACCAGGACCCTGATATGGTTCTACACCCCCAAGGAAGGCTCCATCTAACTCCACGGCACTGTTCAATAAGCAGAGACTGTGAGTCACGCATTAAAAAGGCTAAAAAGTAGCAGGTGAAATTAATTTTAACGATATTTTTTTATCCAGCCCGCAGTAGTATATGTAATACATTCAACATGTTTAAATTCAACAGGTAAGAGATATGAAAACTAGTAATGAGATATTTTATATGCCTTTTCAAATACAAGTCTTCGAAATCGGGCATATATTTACACTCACAGCACAACTCAGTTTAGATGGGTCACATTTCAGGGCCTCAGGGGCCATGTGCGGCTGGCGGCTGCTGTATTGGAAGCATAGCTCCAGCTCAAGAATGGGATGTGTGTGTCAAATTTCACTGCATCAGAGGTTTCAAGCTGTTTTCTGAAGCCCACAGGTGTTTTTTTCAGGAGAGAAGGGGGGACCCAGTGGGTGGGACTCTGGCCTCCCACCTTCTGCTTTAGCCCCTGCAGCCTCCGCCATTTGCTCTGGTTTATGTACTGGGAGGCTAATTAAGATCTGCTTTGAAAAAAGGGTTCTCTTGCTTAAAAAAAGAAAAAAGTCTGAAACCCTCTGGTTTATTTCAAAATCCTTAGCTTGAGGTAATTCACCTAGAATGTTTGTACTTGGAAGCTTATGCACATTTAAATAAAAATCCCCACCCAAAAAAATAACCTCTCTTGATTAGAGGCGGCCGCCCTTTACAAATCAAGATGGGCTGGTATGCAACAGCACACAGAGAATGTTTCGCCAACAAGCTTCAGAAACCGGCTGTTGAAATGGCAGCTGTCACTGTGTTGCTACAGCAAAAGCTGTGCTTTCCAATGAAGCCATCGCACAAAAGGCACGCAGAGTCTCCGTTTAAACTCCCCGGAGAGGGTTACAGATTGGCACGCTATGACAGTACCAGCAAATCACAGAAATATGAAGACAAACTTTGAATTCTAAGGAGCCTAGACTTCCCCTCTGGTGTGGATGGCTGGCCTTCACATTCCTCATATGTCCCTCATTTGGCCATAATTGAATCTCATTATCCATCTAATCTGAGAGTCTTTGCCTTCAAGGCTGGGGCGTGGGCGTGAGGCAGGATGGACTTTGCATTCTTGGGAAGCTCAGAAATGGTGTGCTCTAGAAAAAAGTGCACACCACCTCCCAGCCCTGCAGCATCCCAGGACTGTGACACGTGCCCTCTTTTGCTTGGTGAGCTCAGAGTTTAAAGTTGCCCTGAGGAATTCTGGAGCGACCACGTGCCTAGAAAAACAGATTCTGAGCCGTTGAGGCGCTGGAGGGCCTCAGACTCGGATGTCAGTGTGTTGAAGGGCTACTGAAGGGACATAGCTTGGTTTGTCACTGGCTTGGGCTGGACCAGGGGGGTCGGTGGAAAAGGTGGACCTAATTGGTGCCACTTGGAGAAGGGGACTGTTTTATGTTCGTGTTTCCAAAATTGAAAACATTTTGTCAAGGGGAGTGGCTGACCGTGTAGCTATCTCCCCGCGGCCTGTGTTGAGCATTTCCTGCTAATGGAAGTGGAAACGCACAGCTCAGGGGATGGGACAGGGATGGGGGCTTTGGAAGGCAAAGTCTAGCCCGCCAGGCCTGGCTCATCAGCCAGTTATTGTTTGTTTACGATTGCTCCAGTACAAAAACCGTTCACATCAAAGCTCCCTCAGCCCCATGATAATACTAATTATTCCTTGCTCTGGCTGGGGCTTCCACCCAGATGAAAACTGGAAAATTCCAGCCAAAGCCCAGCTGTTTCCAAACAGCCAAGGCATCAGGGTGATTGATGGAAGTGTTTCCCTTTTCACCCAGATGTTCTGGTGTCTTGGAGACAAGGCCTCCTTCGCTCAGCTTTAGCGCCTGTGTTCCCAGATCTGCATGTTGGCCCCTTAGATGTTCCTAATTTATACCAAATTTGGTCAGTGCTGTCCATGGATACCAACGTTCAGCCCTGTGCTTTGAGGGGTGCGGCGAGGGGGAGTTGGGGCCTGGAGAGATAGAATGTGAGATCTCTCCGGGCTTCTGAACCTGGCTCGGTCTCGCGGAACATTCTGGTGCCTGCCCCGAGGGATGTAGTTACAAGTCAGTGTTTGCTAAGCAGAACGTGTGTCTAGAAGTCTCCCGCTGGATTGAATCCTTCTTCGTTCTCTTGGCAGAAGACTGAAGCTCCCATTGCTGTACAGAACAGGAATTTGGCAGAGGTAATCACAAGGTTTTGACACATTCAATAAGAAAGAAGACGTTTGTGTAATCGCGGTGAAGACTCCCGGAGAAGGGCGCAGGAGTAGGGATCTTGGGGCGGCAGCTTCAGGAGCTTAACTCTTCACGGGGCCCTTAGGAACTGGTTCTCCACCAGGTCTTCCCCGGAGGGCCCAAGAGTCTACTTGTCTCACAGAACTACTTAGCCTTCGAGGAGAGCTGGATGCAGTCTGTCGGTCTCCACTGAGTGCCTTTGGGTCTGTGTGTGTGTGGGCGGGGGTCCGGGGAGCAGCCCCAGCGTTGGGGGAAGTGCATCACTTACGGGGCTGTTCTCGGGAGTTTCCACAAGGGGGCCCTCTTGAGCTTTGGCTGGGGCGGTTGGGCGGCCCCGGATGAAACCCGGCACCGCCTCCTGCAGACCCGGCCTCCAGCCGAGGGCCTCCAGGCTCCCTCCGTTCACCTTGGCTTTGGCGAAGAGGGAGCCCCTGGAAGGCCAGCGCCGGGGCGCATGCTTCCTTCCACGTGGGAGGTCTTGGGTTCCGCTTGCACAGAGGACGTATTTGGAGACCGAAGGGCGAGGGTCACGGGCTGCCCTAGCCTCGCCTCCTTTCCTTCTTCTTTCGAAGAAGTTTGCAACGCAGAGCAAACACTCCAGTTGGAACCACAAGAAAGGGCATCTGGGAAGCTTCATCAACAGTGAAACCAACCATCGTGGCTCCTCGGGGCCTTTCCCCAAACACGCATACAGGGGGGCCTTTGGGTCAGCCATGACAGGAGGCACGGAGATCTTAAATGCGAGAAAATTATTGTCATTTAACAAGTCAATTTTTCTTACACCGTGCTGAGATTGAGTTCGTGGTCTCTTCCATACATTCGAAATAAGGAATTTCCCTAGAGTGCGATTTTGAGGGAGAACCTACATCATGTTTCGAAAAACCTATTTTGTTGGGAGTTACTGGATTTTATTTTAAAAGAAATGGTAATATTTAATTACGGCATTATTTTACTGTCTAGAAAATTAATGTGCTTTTGGAGTTTCGGGAGAAAGGCCGGCTGTAAGTCCGAACCCTATTTTAAAATTACCATACAAATAGAATCCCAAAGACGCAAATATTGGCTTTAGTGTCGCAGGTACAGGAAAATACGCCGGCTTCCTAAATGTTAAATAGACAGGCTTGTAATTCTTGCCCTCCCTTGCGACCCTGGATGGCTGCGTCCTCATCCTGGGGGGAGGGCACGCCGCTCACCGAGGGGACAGCAGCAGTGCCAACTGGATAAGCACAGTGGACTAGTCATCGGGCATCTCGTTACCATCCTAACAATAAGGCGCCCGTTTCTGTGAAGCTCTAGAGTCTGCAAAGCCCACGATTACTTATCCACTGGGTCCTCACATCAAACCTTTGGGGTTGGTATTGAGATTGCCCCCCATTTTACAGACGAGCAGACAGAGACTCCGAAAAAGAGTCTCTCAGAGTGTCTAGCTTCCGTCACGCTAATTGGTCGGCGGAAAGGCCCAAACTGCAAACCAGCTCTGTTACCTGGAAACTCCACTCTCCACTTTGCACCACTGGGTGCAAAGATGCTTCTACAAGGGCTCAGGACCTGATGCTCTGAGCCAGGGCAACCCCGAAGGCTCGGTGTGAGGACCCAGTGGATAAGTGGAGGTGTTCTGATCCGGTTTGCTGAAGGGAGGCACAAGGAGGGGGCCGCCAGGAGGAACCTCGCCGCCCTCAGGCTCCTTGAGAGCCATAGGGAGTTAGGAACTGCCTGACAGGTGGAGAGAGCCGAATGGGCACTGGGCAGAGGCTGAGCACGTAGCAGGGAGGTGTGAACCAGCAGCGGGGCTGAGCCAGACGTCATTAGCTAGCGGCAGGAGCTGCACAGGAGGCCTGCTGGCACGGGGGGAGCGGGGAGTGTGCTTCAAGCAGAGGGAGCGCCGCGGTGCGGGGGCGCAGAGCAGGTGGACGTTTTGAAAGGCAGTGCTTTCCCGAGGGCCCCGTGCTTACCTGGGTGGCACTGCCGCTGATTCCAGGCGTAGGTGATGGGCAGTTTACACCTGACTAGTTACATGTCTATTTCGACTCAGCTGGATAACTGACGCATCCAGCCTGGGATTTTGTTAGCCTGAGGCTAAAGCATACAAGGATAGGCTATCTTTAAAAATAAGTGAAAATGAGTTCGTTGCTTTGGAGAGAAACGTTGACCCAATTATAGGACAGTAGCGATCAGATGTGGCCAGAATGCTGTTGGTGGCACGCAATGACCGGCGGCTGGGGACCGAGGCGCTAAGGCCCTGCTGGCTTGTGTTAAGGATGACCTAGTGTATGTCGCGGAGGGGAAGGAGGGGCTTCAGGTGACCCGTGGGAGACCACCTCAGATCCCAGGTGTGGAGGCGAGGCTGGGGAAGTGGGGTGCCAGAGATGGGAAAGCCAGCCTGGGGCTGCTGAGATGTGCGGTGAAGGCAGGGAGGAAGGTGTCGTGGCTATGTGGGTTCTCAGCCAGGAAACTGGGGGGGCTGGTGGTGCTATTCCTGAGATGGAGACCTGGGGAGAGTTCCGTTTTGGGGGTGTGCGATTTGAGGAGCTGACAGGGCATCCAGGAAGAGCCGGTCATGAGGAGCTGGCTGGGGCCGCCCATCTGTCTACAAGGCACACGCGGGGCGAGGAGAGGGTAAAGTGAGCCAGAGGCAGAATCCCAAGGAAAGCAGCCCCACGGGAAGGGCCAGGCAGGGGCCAAGGAGGACCACCCCGGGAGATGCAGAAGTGCCAGGGCGCAGGTTGTATGTAAGTAGGGTGGCAGATGCAACACAAGATGCCCACTTAAATTTGATATCCAGATACACAACGAAAAATGTTTTAGTATCGGTGTCTCAACGATTGCACAGATGAGTGTAGGGGTTTGGAGAAGAGAGACAAGACCAAAGCGATAGAGAGATTGTGTTTTATGGCCTAATTATTATTTTTATGTAAGTTCTTTCATACCACACAGAAGGCAAGAAAAAGAATCAGAAGATATAGAAAAGCATGAAGGTGATCTAAAAGCTCACGCCCATTGCCTCATGCAAAGTGCCTTTGCCATTAACCTGCTGGTACATGTCACCCTCTGGATTCTAGAGTCTGGGTTGTCAAGAGAGCCCGAGCACAGGGACCCTGGTCCCCTTTGAACCTCCATCTCCACAACAATATCTGGCCCATGGCAGGCACACCATAAATTTTTGCCGAATGAATGAATAAACCTTTCTAGCTATTTTTTCTTTTCACACACACATACCTGCATTTATTCAATTTTTTAAAACAAAAATGGGACCGTCCTATGTATATTATAGGAAATCTATGTTTTTAACTTAATGATGGATTTTGGAAATCTTTGAGGAAGGTTGGCCTTTTAGGACTGGAGGGACTAAGACATATTCACGGTCTTTGAAGGAAGAACCCGAGGAAATGATGAAGTGGCACAAACAGGAGATGTAATAACCAGGGAAAGCAGGTGCTCTAATCAAGAAGAGTCCAATAAAAACAGGCTAATCTCTTCAAACAAAAGCAATCTGTGGCTTGCAGTGGAATTTTCAAAATGTATAAAAAAAGTTGTAAAGTGAAAGTTGCTTTTTACCCTGAAGCCCTGGTTGCTCCCTCCAAAGTGAATCATTTTAACAGTTTCTTGTGCATCCTCCCAGAAAATGCATTCATGCTGACCTCTGCATGTAAATGTATATGGTTTTTATTTGGCTGTTAAATTCTTTTTATGAATGCAATCTTTCTATACACACCATTCTGCATTTCGCTTTTTACACTTAAATTATCACGGATATCTCTCCGTCTTAGACTCATCCCTTTGTGGAAAATACAAAATAGTATTCCATTATACAGATGAATCTTGATTTAGTTAACCAATCCTCTGTAGATGCTCATTTAGATTGTGGTCAGTTTTTTAACATACAACAGTACGTTGGACATCCTTTTAATGTAGCTTGGTGTAAGTTTTGTGGGTGTCATACAAAGAAATTGTATGTGCATTTAACATCTTGATGGATTTGACCTAAATGCCCTCCAAAAATGCCGTTTCAATTTACCGTCCACCAATGGTATAGGAAAGTATCTATGTCCTTACACGTTTGGCCACACTGGATATTATCAAACTTTTCACTTTTTGCAAATCTAACATATGAACAATGGAAGAGAAATTACAAGCTAATGAAAGTTTGTGGCTAAACACACATTTTTGTGTGTGATTGTGAAATACCTATAAATAAAGAGGCACAAGTTATTAAGCAGATACTCCACTAACTTGGAGTCATACCCTTTTGCTCATTTTCACTGCCACCACTCTGGGTAAAGCCATCATTTCTCACCTGAAAGACTGACCTTGGTCCCTCTCTGTTTCTCCAGAATCCACTCTGCCCCTTATAATCCATTCTCCATGGAGCAGCAAGTGTGATCTTTAGAAAATGTAAACTGGCATCCTGATTCTGCAGTGTGAGTCTGAATATTCTGAGGGACACCCTCCCTATGCACAACTAGATTTGATGTAAAGCATAATTTTCCAGAAAGTAGGGAAGCCTCTGAGTTCCCTGGTCCCCAAAATGAGCTGAAGTGGGACCTGTGGAGACTCTCCTGAGAGCAGAAGTCAGTGTCAACACTGAGGCTGTGAGGAACCAGGATTTAGGGGGTTGCTAGTGCCCCTTGACTCCTGGGAGAAGCAAATATGAATGTTCTCTTGAGAAAAGCACGATCATTTTAGGTTCCAAAGTTTTCCATGAGTTTCCAATTAAAGATCACCAAATACACAAGTAAACAACCCACTATGGAGTAAGAGTTCGCAGAAATAAAAAGCTTACATACCAAGAGCATCAGATATTGCCGTTACTATCACAAAATAAGGAAAAGTATATATGAAATGTTTAATGAAATAAAATAAGGAATTAAAAAAAAAGAACAACAGACATGAACCTATAAAAATGACCAAACAGATTTGAAAAAAGAATCAATGGAACTTTAAGAAATAAAAAAATATAATTGTTTATATAAAAACTTAGTGCTTAGATCATGGGGTAGATTAGATACTGTTGAAAAGGGAATTAGTGGACTGGAAAATAGATGTAAAGAAATTACCCAAAATTCAGGAAAGAGGAGGGGGCTGAAAACTAAAAAAGGGGTTAAGAGACATAGCAGCTACAGTGAGAAAGCCTAAGTAATGTCTTCTGGAAGGAGAGAAAAGAAAGTTATAGGAGAAGCAATAGGTGAAGAAAAATTGTCTGATAATTTTCCGGAAGTGATAAAAGACACCAAATATTGGTACCAGCAAGGACAGTGAGTACCAAGCAGGATTTATTTATTTAAAAATAAATCAACACTTGAATCTTCAGAACACCAAAGAGAAAAAGAAGAGAAAAGAGCCATCAACCTAGATTTTTTTTTTACCCAGCCAAACAACCTTTCAAGATCAAGGATGAAACAAAGACATTTTCAGATAAGCAATACTGAGAGTGTTTACCACTATATGAAATGATATTGTATGCAAAGGAATCTGTGATGAAGGAAGGTCTGATTTTTAAGAAGGTATAGTGAGCAAAGATTTTGAAAATTTAATCAAAAAAATGAGTAAACTGATGATCTATAATTTTGTGGCGTTTAAAAAAAAGGACATCAACTAAAATACTGGAAAACAGTAGCATGTAATTTGGAGGAGGAATGATTAGGTTAATGTTCTAAACTTGCACTTCATGGGTAAGAAAAGGATTAAGATATTAAGATGGTATAATTTCAGAATTAGCCACTAAAATAATAGAAGTCTCATATAACTTCTAAATCAGAAGAAAGAAAGAAAAAAAAAGTAATAGGAATAAGTACAACCCAACCTTATTTAAAAAAAACACCTTATTTAAAAAAAAGACAAGTAGGAAAAAAGCATAAAAAGCACAATTTGTGAAAACAAATCTCATTTACTTGCCAGTTAACAGACATTAACAAATTGGATTTTTAAAACTCCTCCTATATGTTACTTTTATACTTGAAGCTTAAAGACACAGAAAGGTGAAAGTAAAAGGATTGAAAATCCTTACCAAATACAAAATAAAGGAAAACTGAAACCAGATAAAATAGGATTTACTATAAAAAGCATTATTAAGGATAGAGGTCTCTCCATAAAAGGTCCAATCTGCCAGGAAGATGTGACCGTCGCATAGCATCAAAATATACAAAGCAAAAATTGCTATATAGGGAGATACTGAAAAATCCGTCATCATAATGAGAGATTTTAGCACAACCCTTTCAATTATTTATAGGTCAAGCAGACGAAAGATTAGTAATGATACAGAAGATTTAAAAAAGAGTGAATAGACGTAATTCACTTTATACACATGTGTGCACATATACATGTATGTGTGTACATCTGTATGTGTGTTGTGTAAGTATATACACAATTATATATAAATAGATTACTGTGCCCAGCAATTAGAGAATGCACATTTTTTTTGAGCACACATATGCAACAGTTACAAAACCTGACTCTCCATGAGGCCACAGAATAAACCTCAACAAATTCAAACAATTGGTATCGTACAGGTGATACTTCTGCAACTAAATGAAAAGTCAGAAATAAAAAACAATTTTAAAAATCCTGTGTTTGGAAATTTAAAATACTTCCGAACCACTCAATGAAGAAATCAAAATAAAATAAAAACCAGAAATTAGAGCTAAGCCAAAGTGAAAATAGTACCTATGAAAACACGTGAAATGTGAAGAAAGCAAGACTTTGAGGAACGCTTATAGGCTTACATTTAAAAGAAGAACGTCTGAACATTCAAGATACTTATCCAACTTAAAAAGTTAGAGCAAGAGAGACAGCATAAGCCTAAAGAAAGTAAAAGGAAAGAGAGAATAATAAGAAAAAAAGCAGACATTAATAAAGTAGAAAACAAGCTTCGAAAGACAGAATCAACAAGGCCCAAGTTCATCTAATAAATTGGATCCACCTCTGGTAAGACCGATCAGAAAAAGAAAGAAAGAACGGAGTGGCATAGTGGGTGGATGGGGAGAGAAGAGAAGAGAGGGAGATTAATAATATTGGGAATGAAAAGGGGACATAACTACAGATCCCGCATACATACACAAATAGTTCTATAACTGAGAAGTCAAACAGTAATTTACCGCTGTCACTCCCCCAAATAAACAAACAAATTAAAAAACCCAGGCCGGGGTGTTTTTACAGAGGAGTTCCACTAAAGTCTAAAGAAACAGATCATTCCAATTTTACATAAATTCCTCCAAAGAGCAAGAGGAGAGGGCCACCTCCGCCAACTCCTCTGTGAGTCCTTCGTCACCCAGGGCAGATCCAGGTTTTGTGGAGCCTGAAGGTTATTCAACTTGTGAGACCCTCCGAAGAAAAAGGGTGCAAATTTATAGAAAAATTCAAAATTAGCATAGAAGTACATATTGATTGAGAATGAGAAAAAGTCATATGAAATTACAGATTTTATACCGTCGACAAATATTACACACATTACAAAATCCAGAACATACTATTTTTATTAATCAACAGCTTGAATCTTCTACAGCAGTTTCTTCCTGCATCTTTTGGGTTGTATAGGCTTCAATACCCTTTTTATAAGACAAAGACTTTGTATTTTCTTTTTCTATGGCAAGAACGGAAAGGCCATTCAGTCTTTCTTTCGCCTTTGTTGATTGAATGTATTTTTGGCTTTTGATAATTTAGAAATGTTTCTTTTTAGCGCCACAGCTCCTCATAATGTCATACGTTTTTCAGGTTGTAATTAAGCTTTGGAAAACCTCTGTTAAGTTTCTTTCACCCATAAGCTATGAGATGTGAAACAACAGTTCCTACATTAGCTCCAGCTCTGGGCAGCTCATGTCTTGTCTCTTCTCTACCCTTGTGGTTCTGGTGACTGGTGCCAAAGGACAGATTCATGTACCTTCAGGACATGTGCCTTCATGTCCTGACAGTGGTAAGGGAGTCCAGTGAGAGGCTAGAGTCTTCCTGGAAGCCAGCCACCCACCTGCTCAGCCAGTGATAACAACACAGGGAAGTGGCTTCGAGGCACAAGAACATATCTCACTAAATAAAAGAATTCCCAGCTCACCTTCTCCTTAAGCTGGATCCCTGAATGCCTGTGGTCATTCCAACACTTCACAGCAAGAGGCAGTGATAGAAGGTAGTCAGAGGGAAAAGGACCAGCGAAAGAATGGGAAGAGACTGTCTCCTAAATGACTAATGTTAACATAGCTTACATTTCCAATGTTTACGAAAATGGATGTCCACGTGCAGACCTTGCTAGGGTCCTGCCCGTCCTCCTGGTTTTGGACAGGACCCTCACAAGAGAGAGACACTGAAGCCTTTTGAGGACAGTGTGAGGAAGGGAAATTACAGGACAATCTCATTTTATGGACATGGTTGCAAAAATCCTAAATAAAATATTAGCAAATATATAAAATAGATAACTAGTAAGAACCTGCCGTATAGCACAGGGAACTCTACTCAATACTCTGTATGAGTACATGGGAAAAGAATCTGAAAAAAGAAAAGAGTGGATATAAGTATATGTATATACATATATGTATATATATATAACTGATTCACTTTGCTGTACACCTGAGGCTTACACAACATTGTAAATCAACTATACTCCAATAAAAAATTTCTTTTTAATATTGCAAATGGAATACATAGTATATAAGAAGGTCATGCATTATGTCCACATTGGGTCTATCACAATAATGCGAAAGTGTTTAATATTAGAAAAATCTATAAATGTCACTCACCACGTTCACATATGGTGAGAAACACCATGTGATGTATGACTCATAGATGCAGAAAAAGCTTTTGATAAAATCCACACCCGTTCACAATTAAAAAAAAATCTTATCAAAAGAGAAATAGTTTTAAATATCCTCATGCCGATTAAGGGCATTACCAAAATCCCTACATTAAATGATATTTTTTTTTTTTTTTGCGGTACGCGGGCCTCTCACTGTTGTGGCCTCTCCCGTTGCGGAGCACAGGCTCCGGACGCGCAGACTCAGCGGCCATGGCTCACGGGCCCAGCCGCTCCGCGGCATGTGGGATCCTCCCAGACCGGGGCACGAACCCATTTCCCCTGCATCGGCAGGCGGACTCTCAACCACTGCGCCACCAGGGAAGCCCTAAATGATATTTCTTAATAATGAAATACTGAAGTGTTGGGATCAGAAATAAGAGATGCTTATCACAGTGGATGCCAATTATTCTCAACATTTACTGAAGGTCCTAGCAGTAAAATAAGAAATAAAAGGCTTAAGGATTAGAAGAGAAATAACATGGTCACTATTTGTAGATGATATGATTATCTTCAAACAGAAGTCAAAAGCTACAGAAAAATTACTGGAAACAATAAGAGTGTTTAGCAAGATGGCTGGATACAATAAATCAATGTAAAAAATAGATTACATTCTATAACAGCAACAAATAGATGGAGGGGGAAAGATACCATTTATAATAGTAGTAAAATGTATAAGCTACCTAGGAATACATCTCATAAAAATAAGCAAGACATATCTGGAGGACATTATAAAAATGTATTGAAAGACATTCCAGAAGATAGAAATAAATGAAGTGATATATTCATGGGTAGGAAATATCAAGAGATGTCTTTTCTCTACAAACTGATCCATAGATACAGTGGATTCCGGTCAGAATCCCAACAGGTTATTTTATTTTACTTTTTATTTTATTTTATTTTTTTAGGATCTTAACAAGATGGTTATAAAATTTATATGAAAGAGCAAAGGTGTCAGAAAGTGAAGAAAAATAAGGGATGGGGGAGTGTTGTATCAGAGATCAAGATTTATAGAAAACTAGCATAGTTGTAACATTGTATATTCTGTGAAGAGATAAACAAATTGACCAAAAGAATAGAGTAGAGAGCTCAGATACTGACTCCGGAATTTATAAGCTTGATATATGACAGGACTGCTTGGTTATCCCCAGGGAAAACAAAAAGAAATTCTACCCCTTCCTCACACCACCCCCCCCCAAATCAATTTCCAATGGATAAAAGACTTAAATGTAAATTTCAAAGTGCTAAAACTTTTAGAAGAGAATGTGGAAGAATATCTTTTTGAACTCAGGATAGGGAAGGATTTCTCAAACAAGATGCAAAAAGTGTTACCACTGGGAGACAGGCTAATAAATACATCAAAATTAGGAACTTCTGTTACTCCAAAGACACCACAAAGGGTATGAAAGGAAAACCACAAACCAGGAGGAGATACCTACAACACACAGAGCAAACAAATGATTAATGTACAGGCTATGTAAAGAAGTCCCAAACATCTTAAAGACAACACAATAGAAAAGTAGGCACAAGACACAGTATCTTACAGAAGAGGAAACAGAATGGTAAGTAAAGCTGGGTAGAGACATTCAAGCCCATTAATTGTCAGGGCCATGGAAATTAAGGCCCAGTGAAGTAACATTTTACACTCATGAGATTAGCAAAAATTACGAATTCCAAAAGTAGCAAGTGTAGGTGAAGATTAGTGGGAACGCTGCTGCTTTGTAAAACCACTCTTGTAAATGAACGTTATAAAAGTTTACAGGGACTTCCCTGGTCACGCAGTGGTTAAGGATCCGCCTGCCAATGCAGGGGACACGGGTTCGAGCCCTGGTCGGGGAAGATCCCACATGCCGCGGAGCAACTAAGCCCCGTGCGCCGTAACTACTGAGCCTGTGCTCTAGAGCCCGCGAGCCACAACTACTGAGCCCTCATGCCACAACTACTGAAGCCCACGTGCCTAGAGCCCATGCTCCGCAACAAGAGAAGCCACTGCAATGAGAAGCCTGCACACTGCCGCAACTAGAGAAAGCCCATGCACAGCCACGAAGACCCAACGCAGCCAAAAAATAAAGTTAAAATGATACTTACAAAAAAAAGTTTACAACACGAGATCAGTGGCTTACATTTTCTGTGGCTCACAGTCAGAATCTGTTTTACATCAACACCCAGTACGTACGCATGCGCGAGCATATACATGTGCACTTGTACATGCATATTATGGAAATGGAGGATTCGGGAAACAGTATTGGTTCTCGCTATGAGACATCCACGCCCTTCTTACTGGTGCTGTTTTGTAGAATAAGTAACAGGATTGACAGGTTTTGTGGCAGTTGTTTTATACGCTTAAAAAAAAAATCTCAGGCTTCTCTTTTCATGTTTTAACATTTTCTTAATTTTTCTTTTGGTAACTAGAGCCATGTAACAAGTATGGGAAAAAATCGTGCCTTGTTTCAATAGCTTTGCTAATTTTTAGGCTGAAAGATGATGGATGGATGCCTAGCGTTTGCCTTATTATGTTGAATTGAAATCAGTATTTCTCTAACAATAACGAAAGAAAACACACAGATTGGGTTCCTCTGGTGTGATTTCCTAACCCATTAATAGATCATTACGCAGATTTTATAACTCTTGCACATGTGTACCCGCAACAAGTACAAGAATGTTTGTAACAGCCTTGCTTATAATAGCCCCAAATTGAAAACGGATGGAATAGACCAAAGAACAGAAAGATAACCTGCAGCAGCCTACATATTGGAATATTACACAGCAGTGAAAAATGCATGACATGCAGCCACACAGAACAACACAGACACACAACTTAGAAACCTAATATGGAGTGACAAAAGTACAGAAAAACATGCACAGCACATAATAACTTGTATAGCTCAAGTGCAAGCACCGGAAAATACATTCAGGGTGCACGCACCCCGAAAAAAGCAAGGGACAGATAACCACAGAATTTAGGGAGGGAAGAGATATAGGTGGATAAAGACACTGGCAGTGTTCTGGTTCTTGGTGGAAGAGATGGGTCCACAGGAGTCCATTTTATGTTATACTTCAGAGGACATATATTTTCGTAGTTATCAAATATTATGTAATAAAAAGGTACATGTGAGCAAGTCACCCTCTGTTTAAAACCCTTCCCATTTCCAAGCCCTACAAATCCAGTCTTCGCCTACGATTGCTCTCTCTTCTTTTCTGTCAGCATTTGGCACACCACGCACACTGACTTACTGTCAACATTTTGTCACACCCAGTGCTACGACTGAATGTTTGTGCCTGCCCCCAATTCAAACATTGAAGCCCTGCTCCCCAGTGCAATGGCTTTTGGAGGTGGGGCCTTTGGAGACATTAGTTTTAGATGAAGTCATCGGAGTGGAGCCCCCAGGATGGGATTAGTGATCTTACCACAAGGGGAAGTCTTGAGCCCCCTCTCTCTTGGTGCTGTGAGGGCACAGCAAGAAGGCACACCAGGAAGAGGGCCCTCAGCAGACATGGAATTTGCTGGCACCTTGATCTTGGGCCTCCCAGACTCCAGAACTGTGAGAAAGACATGTCTGTGGTTTAAGCCACCTAGTCTGTGGTGTTCGATATAGCAGCCTGAAAGGACTAAGATGCCCAGCTTGTACTCACCCCAGGGCCTTTGCACTGACAGTTCCCAGGCCCAGGAATGCTCTTTTGGGACGTTCCAGCTCATTCTCATCCTTCAGCTCAAGTGTCACCTCTTTAGTGAGAACTTCCCTGTGACCTTGTTGCAAGTTGGGCCCTCCAGTGCCCCCCAGGGCCTGCTGCCCCCCTTCACTGCCTCCACAGGGAACAGTGGGGGTCTGGTCACTACCTTCCCAGCACTGACCGCTGTTAGTGCAGATCAGGGCACTTGGGGGTCACAGGCCTCCTCAGCTGACTGTGAGCTCAGGGAGGGCTGGGACACCTCTGCTGGGCCTGGTGCCACACCTGCCAGACGCATGCACAAGCACTGACCACCAGAACCAGCTCCATAAACCGCGGGGCCCAGTGCATATTGACAACGCAGGGCCCTTGTTCCGAGAGCATCAAGAATTTCAAGAGAGCCAGAGCAGAGCATTATAGCCCGCATGGGTCCTGTGTGGATGCCCACGGCTGCGCCCTCTTGCAGATCAGTGTGTTAAAAGGCCACGGCCTTAGGAAGGCAGCGCAGGGCCTTGGAGTCACACTGCGAGATCTAATCACGCACGTGTGTCACTTTCCTGCTGAAGGCCTCTGCCGGGGGAGCTTCTCCACCCCCAGCACACACCTGTTCGTCAGCCCCCTGTGCCGAGGCTCCTTAAAGGCAGGGACCATGGCCGGCGTGCCCCGTGGCTGGAGCCCAGGCTGGACCAGACAGATCCAGGCTGGAATCCAGGTGACAGGCTGATGCTTCAGCTCCAGACGCTCGGTTTCCTCATCCGTTCAGAGGCTTGCCATGCAGAAAGAGGGAACACGGGTGAAGTATTTACTTCAGGTGTCTGACACGTAGGAAAGTCTCAGTCCATGTGAGTGATTCTTGTTGCAATGCAGAACGCGAAACGCTGGGCTGTGATGCGACGCCCCGGCTAAGGGTCCCCCAGTCTCCTCGGCACGGACGGGGCCACCTGCAGAGCAGGGCGCTGCCTCCTTGTTTTCCACCAGCCCCCGCAGGAGCCAGGACCCCAGCCCTGGGGTCCCTGCTTGTGTGTTTGTGGGCACCTCTGTTTCCTCTTCCCCAGCCTGGGGCTAATGCAGCCGCATCAGGCATTCCCGGCGCGGGGAGTGAGCACAGATAACAGGATGGCAGAGAGCTGAGCACCGGGCCTGCCGCGGTGGGCTGTAGCCACGCTCACACTTTATGGATATTTTTATGAGCAGAAGAGGGCAAGGGGCATTTCTATTCAGTCCTGCTGTCCCTGAGGTTAATAAGTTCAGGTTGATTTTCTGCATCCTGAAAAGAAATTTTAGGGTATGCAATTAGCAAGAATCTACACCAAGCCCCTGGTCAAGTGTGGGAGAGGATAAAACCGATTGTGCCCCGGAGGGGTTCACTGCCCGGCCTGGGAGTGGAGGTGGGTGCCCAGGACGGGGGCAGGTGCTCAGCTGGGTGGGTGGGTGGGTACAGACGGTGTACCCACATCATTTCAGGGACGAAATGTCACAAAAACCCCCGACACGACAGTGCGGGGGATGAAGAGGAAAACCAGCGAGGAGGGTCCCCCAGCCTGCGGGTCCAGGGAAGTTTTGCGAAGTGACACGTGGGTAGTAAGTTGAGGCTAATGGAGCGGCGCGTGCAAAGGCCCTGAGGACGGGCAAGGAGAAGACAGAGAGCTGCTGTGGCTGCGGCTCTGCCTGCAGAGCGGGTGGGGTCCACAGGTGGGGGATGCTGCCTGGGCGGAACAGCCCCTGGGGCTCGGGCAGGGGGGGCCATATCCCGAGGCACAGAAGCCCTGGAGTTGCTCCGAGCAGGTACAACTGAGGGAGCACAGGGCTTGCAGGGGAGAGAGGGGCTGGAGGAGCTGGAGAGCCCTCCGGGCGAGGCTGGGCAAGGCCATGCACGCACAGGGTGGGCGGCCGGGGAGGGGGCAAGGGGCTTCTTATGAGCGGCACTGAGGCGGCGGCGTTAATAAGACTCGGATCTAATGTTGCGTGAAACAAAAGAGTAGGCTCGGCAAACGGTGTGAAAAACAAAAGTCACTATGTGAACTTGCATGTGTGTATTACTAGGTCTGAACTCACAGCTCTGGCCACAGGGGCCCTCTGAGGAGTGAGACTGCAGGAGAGAGTTTGAGGAGAGTTGAGGAGAGTTTCAGATTTACAGAAAAGTTGGGGAGATAGTACAGAGAGTCCCCATCTACACCAGCCCCATTCCCGTCATTCGCATTTTACATGAGTGCAGTACGCTTGTAACATTAAGAAACCCATCTTGGTACATCATCATTAACTAAAGTCCATACTTGATTCGGATTCTCTTCATTTTTACCTAATGTCCCTTTTCTGAGAAACATGATTTTAAATTAAATTTAAAAACTAAAATTCAATTCAGTTATTAGAACACGTCTAGGTTTTGGAACAACTTGGGTAAGTGCTCGCATGTCTTTTTCAACTGTAAATTTTATAAAACCTAAATACATAGCGAGTATTTCTTTTTTATACTTAAAAAAAATTTTTGGCTGCGTTGGGTCTATGTTGTGGTGCGCGGGCTTCTCACTGCGGTTGCTTCTCTTGTTGTGGAGCACGGGCTCTAGGGGCGCGGGCTTCACTAGTTGCGGTGCGTGCACTCAGTAGTTGTGGCTCACGGGGGCTTAGTTGCTCCACGGCATGTGGGATCTTCCCGGACCAGGGCACGAACCCGTGTCCCCTGCATCGGCAGGCAGACTCTCAACCACCGCGCCACTGGGGAAGCCCCACGTTTCCCCTTTTTATGAGGACACGGGTCATACTGGATCAGGGTCCCCCCTAATGACCTCATTTTAACTCCATCACTCTGTACAGGCCCTTTCTGCAAAGAAGGTAGCATTCCGAGGTGCTGGGGGTTAGGACTTCATTATACGAATCCTGGTGTGGGGATACAGTTCAACCCATAACATTTGCCCCAGCTCACCCAGCATTCTTAAGAAATATGGCAGAGAAGCAGAATACCCTTTATTCCCCCTAAACATCCTTCCCTCTTCCCAAGAGCAACGATTATTATTAGTATCTTTCCAGGCCTTTTTTATGGAGGAATATACATAAATATGTGTTGTAGGTGGGTGGGTGGCAGACTGTTTTTAGAATAAAATTTAAATCCCCTTTACAGTGAAAAACTTAGCTAATGAAAATTGTTTCAAAATAGATGGAGGTGTTCTTTGTGCTAAATATGGTGTTCTTTGTCTCACTTGCCATGGAAAAGTCCCTCGTTTCAAAAAACAACAAATTATTAAGAGGCCTTACAATGCAAATCACATTTTCCGACTCAATAGCGTACAAGGTCAGCCAAGCAAAGACAATGTAAACTAGCTCCGCAAGTGTGTTTGTTGCTCAGTAATGAAATTTGTTCAGGGGGCAGCATAATAATCAGGCCTGGTGTAGGCTGGCTGTGATGTGGCTGAAATTTCAGCCTCTGAAACGCACCCCTTCGGTACTTGGGGACCTATTAAAGGATGCTCAAGAGCAGCTTCAGATATTGTGTTCCTGCCTAACAGGGATATAATTTCTTGAAGGGAAAAAGGATTCTGTTCACATCCTTGGTTATCCTGAATTGGCCTTTGGGCAAAAAGAAAGGTGATTGGTCAGGTGGAAGCTGATGGGACACACTTGACCAGGAAGAGGGCTTTAAGGGGCCAGCAGGGGTGAAGGAGGAAGTTTAAGGGTGTCCGTTTAAACTGGCCACCCAAGTCCTGTGCCAAACCCATTCCTCCCGTCCCTGATAACCTTGGTCTCCACCTGAATGTCAGCCTTCCTGGTGGCAGGTCCTAAGCCCATGCTGCTTCTAGATCATGGTTCCTCCTTCCTCCGGCCAAAGCCCCTTGTCCTTGGGGGCTCCCCTGACCCTCATCGCCTCCCGGTGGATGTCATCTCCAGCCACCGGCCACTGCTCTTTCCTCACTGACGCCATGGGTCCCACTCTCACATCTCTGTCCCCTTTTTGGAGTCGCACATCCGTCCCGTGTCCACCGGGGAGGCCTGCATTTCTACCAGGTAAGGAGAGAGGGGGCAGGCGGCAGTGCCCTTCCTGTCTAGTCACACATCGCTTCTGCTCCCAAGCCGTGGCCACACCAGCTGCCAGGGAGGCTGGAGAGGCTGCGCCGCCTGCACGACCAAGCGCCCAGTGGAAATAAGGGTTCTAGAACAGAGAGGAGGGAGGATGGGTATTGGGAGAGACCCCTTGACAGACCACAGCCCTGGCCATGCCTGCCGTCGCTAAGAGATTTTCTCCCCCATCAGCCGGCGCCCTCTGCTTTCCCCAGCTCCCGTGCTGCTTGCCTTCTAGCAGCCGTGACCTGGGCCATTTGCTTTCTTAAGGCTCAGCTGCTGGATGCACCTTCACTGACCCCAAGAGCTGCTGGAGAAAAGACCCAGACATGCGCAGGGAATACACGCCCCTGGACACGCCCGTGGCTCCTCCTTAATCAGCTCTGTTCCCTCCCCCTGGTGGCCCTGCCGAGCCTTCGCTGGCCTGGCCCCGACCTCTCCCGCTCCGGGGTGACAGCCCCGCTCCCACCCCCATCCCCGAGACAGCGAGTACCCACATCCTCAGAGCATGTGACCTGGGACTGTGGGGTCCTCCCGTGCTCCAGAGCGCCCCCATCCCCTGGCCCAGAGCCCCCTCTCTAGCTCCTCCTCCAAGCTCCGTCCCCTCTCTCCTCTGGGATCTTGGACCTCCTTTCTCTGGCCTCAGAGTTAAGCCTTCTCGACTCCCTTGGCTTCACGTCACCAACAGGCTCCGTTCTCCCATTCATTCTTTCCACAAATATTCTGTGTGTGCGCCTACTTTGGACCAGGCGTTTCCATCTCACGCAAAGATTTTTTTTTAAAAATCTAGTATTTTAGCTTTTAACTAAAGATGGCTGTCAAAGGGAGATTGGTATGACGTGGATCCAGGTGTGTCCTTCCTGGGCTGGACTCCAAGCTCCCCACTGGTCTCAGGATGGAGCCCGAGCTCTGGGCCAGCCTGGAGGCCACTGCTATGTGCCCTTGTCCAGCTGTCCACCTCTTACCCAGCCTTGTGGAGCACAGACAGCACTTCCTTCTTGTAGAGTGAACAACCCTGCAACAGTACATGGTGCCCCGACCACCACAGTCTCCGTCCCCCTCCCCAGGTCCCTTCATCCCCTCATATCAGACCACACATCCAGGAGTCATCTCTTTATCCCCTGTTTTGGGTTGAATTGTGTCCCCCTCGAAAAATACAATCAAGTCCTAACACCCGGTACCTGTGAATGTGGTATTGGAAATCGGGTTTTCCCAGAAGCGATTAATGAGGTCATCCTGGCTGAGGGTGGGCCCAGATCCAGTGACTGGTGTCCTTAGAAGAAGAGAGAAATTTGGACACAGACACAGAAGACACAGGGAAGAATGCTGTACAGATGGGGCAGAGACCGGAGGGATGCGGCCACAAGCCAAGGACAGCGGGAGCCGCCAGAAGCTGGAAGGGGCAGGAAGGAGGCTCCCCTGAGCCTTCAGAGGGAGCATGGCTCTGCCGATATACTGACTTTGGACTTCTGGCCTCCAGAACTATGAAAGAATAGATTTCTGTTGTTTTGAGCCCTAGTTTGTGGTATTTTGTGTGGCAGCCTCAGGAAACTCCTGCAGTGCCCACGTCCAGTCCACGGACAGGTCCTGACCCTCCTGCCTCCACGCATACCTGGAAATAGTCCCACCTCTCCCCATCTCCACCAGTGCACCCCAGCCTTCACCACTGCTTCCCGTCCTCCACTCGGCAGCCAGAGAGCCTTTTGAACCCCAAACCTGCCCCTGGCTTCCCAAAGCCCTTCAACTTGACCACAGCCTCCCCCAAGGTCTTCAGGCACCCCATGAGCTGGCCTGCCCACCTCTCTGACTCCCCATCGCTCTCTCCGGCCCCAGACATTCTGATTTCCCTTCAGTTTCTTACACGGGCCAAACTGCCTTCTGTCTTAGGGTCTCTGCACCTGCTGAGCCCCTACTCAGGTTCCTTTCATCCCGATCGTCACGCAGCTGCTCCTTTTCATCTTTTAGGAGCGAGCTTCAGTGTCACCTCCTTGGAGGGGCCTTCCAGGGACACCTCATCTGGCAACCCCACCTTCCCAGTCGCTATCTTTTCTTCTTTTCATAGCGCTATCGCCCTGAGTCGTTTTCTCATCGTTTATTTGTTTGTTTTCTTATTTATTGTCTGTGCTCCCCCAACCCCACTGCCCGATTAGATGCCAGCCCCACGAGGGCCACGCCAGGCCCCTTTTGTTCCTTACTGTGTCCCCAGGATGGGGAACAGTGCCTGGCACATTGTTGGCACCCACCGAACGCCCCTTGAAGAACACTGGAATGAAGAAGTATTTCCATCGTTGAGTTGAAATGATAGGAAGTTATGTAAAAACATAGTAAATGCACGCTCATTCATTTAGTTCTTCTAAATCAGAATTTGGAGGAGAGAGAAGTTTGTCTTTGTATTAATACTTAAGTAGGATAAAAAAAAGAAGAAAAGAACTTTCTGAGCAAATTATCTGTGTAGACAGGGAATATGTTTCACCCTCTTAATAATGAACTCCAGCAGCTCTGGCCGCAAACACTCTGAGAAGCTCTCTGGCGACGAATACGCAAATTCCAAGTGATTCCATGTTCTGCTGAAGCCCTTACAGGATTCTGGAAGCTCAGGACCCTAATCTCTGTTCCCCGGGCCCCTGTCCACAGCAATAATGGATGCCCGGAATGGGACTGGCCTTAGTTCTTTACACGTAACCTGGAAATCTGACTTTTTAGGAAGTCAGGCTGCCCCTAATCACCCTCAGTGTCAGAAATGGATACATCTTGGAATTGCCCCAAACAGGCATTTTACAGTCGCTGAAAGCTTGGGGTGGGGTTTACAGGAAAATGCAGCCAGTCGCTCGATCACAGGGTTATTACCTTTTCTGAGATTTCAGTGGTTACTTTAAGTTGACCTCCCCTGCAAAAGGCAGGTGAAATGCAAAAGTATTGTGAGACTGTGGAAGAAAAAATAAGCCCAAACATCAGCTGTAAAAGCCCAGGCACTCTCACCCCCTGGCAAGTTGGTTTTCATTTCAGTACCCGTGGTTTGCTGTTAAGGAAAGTGGAGCCCATCAGAACTGGGTTAAAGCTGATGGGCCAAACAGTAGACTTCAGTTTCAAACTATCTAGAAACCCACACCCAGCCACCAAAAACACATGTTAAAACAACTCTAATTGTACATTTCAAAGAACAAATAATTTCGCTTTGCCGTGGTCACTGGTAATTCCAAACTAAACACATCTACGTCTTGTGCTTTGTTTTTATGCATATTTTTGGGAAAGATTGGTTGGGTGTGAGCTATTGCTTCGCTTCCCTTTTTTTGTGTATAATTTAACATTGAGCCTTGAGGAGGGCAGCTCAGATATTGTAATGTACATTAAGCTCTGGGGATAGCTATTTGCCGGGCCTGAGACTCATGCCCCAGGTGGAGGGGAGGCACTTTGATTAACAAGTCCTCCAGGATTACAGCCAGTAAGGGAAACTTTGCTGTTGGCAGGAAAAGGGAGCGTGGAACCTAGGCAGGCAAACCCAGTGCCTGTCCACTGCAGTTTGGCTTCAAGCAGAAGAGGACTTGTGAAGCAGTTGGGGGGCA
Source organism: Phocoena phocoena (assembly GCF_963924675.1). Classification (NCBI taxonomy): domain Eukaryota; kingdom Metazoa; phylum Chordata; class Mammalia; order Artiodactyla; family Phocoenidae; genus Phocoena; species Phocoena phocoena. Next base: position 83,156,360 of record NC_089233.1, read on the forward strand.
AAGGCTCCACTTTGGTCCCACTTCATGGGACCAACAAGTAGCACAATGAATCTCCCTGGCATTGGACTCCACCTTCCCTGCTTCCCCTGTGTGATGGGCGGTGGGTCTCCTGGCCCTGGGCTCACTGTGTGGAGAGACTGTCAGTACCTTAGGGCCACCAGGGAGCCGCGAGGGGGCTGGGATCTCCATGCTGTGGATGGCCCCTGAGCAACTAAGAGCCCACCAGGCTGCAGTCTTTCCAGCCTCTGCCCCTCGAGAAGCACCCTAGTCCAGTGGCCTCCATCTCCTCAGGTGTGAAATGGTGACGAGTGCAGTGCCCAAACCGCAAGGCGATCGGGAAGAAATAACGTAATGCTCCACAGTGCTGAACAAAAGCAGGTGCCCAGTGCATGCTGGCTCTTGATGATACGGATCCATCCATAGCTATGGTCTGGCCTCAGCCACACTAGTAGGACTCCAGTGCCCTCTTCTGAAGTCCTGTCTACTTGACTGGACACAGGGCACCTTGGCATCCCCCTCTCCTGGCAGCAAGGAGGGTGCAAGTTCCTGTCTAAATACCTGAATGGTTGGGACACTGCTGTTCCTCACATCAGCGCCCAGGAACACCGGCCCGCCTAAGGGCATGTCCACTGCCCAGGAGAGATGGTGCCGCTGGGGCTGACCCCACTTCTGATACCAGGACCCCGCCCTGCAGCCAGGTCAGGTTTCACAGGCCTCAGCCTCCGTCATTTCTCTCACCGACCTCTCCTGCTGAGATCCTAGCAAACGCGCGGGAGTGCAAATCTGGGAGATTTGGGGGCAAACTCAGCCCCTTTCCTTGGACTCCCCAGCCCCAGATGGAATGAATCCTATAGGAAGTACAGAAAAAAACATAAAAAGACAAAGGGAGAAATCACCTATAATCCCACCTCTCAGAAATAACCACCCATTTCATATGATTTTGTCTGTATTTTAAAAGATAAGGATGCCCCCCTCCACCATGAAAACATAACTGAGATCAAATGCACATACACTGGGTTTCTATTCTAACATTATGCCCAAAACATCTGCCCATCGTTCAATGTTTTTTAGATATATACTTTTTATGTGGGTCCATAATTCCCTCAAATTTTATTTAAGTCATTGCCTAATGGTGAGTGTTTAGTTTCTGGTTTCCTGGCCTCCCTTCCCTCCCAGGTCCCTGGGTATGGCTTGGTCCTGTCCCACTCACCTCTCAATTACAGGCTGATCCCATAACTTCTCGAATCTCCTCTTCCCAGAAACACCTGGTACCATCCCACCCAGCAGAGTGGGCCCTTCAGATACAACAGTAGGTGTTATGGGTTCAACTGCATCCTCCAGAAAGACATGTTCAAGTCCTAACCCCAGTACCTTAGAATGTGACCTTTTTGTTTTTTTCTTTTTTTTTAGAAATAGGAATGTTACAGATATAAAGAGTTAAGATGAGATCATATTGGGGTAGAACGGGCCCTAACCCAAGATGCCTGGTCTCCTTATAAGAAGAGGAGAAAATAGCCATGGGACAACAGGGGCAGAGACTGGAGTGATGCATTTAAGGAAAGCCAAGGACTGTCAGCAAACCCTAGAAGCTTCGAGAGGCAAGGAAGGATTCTCCTCTACAGGTTTCAGAGAAAGCATGGCCCTGTTGACACCTGGATTTCAGACTTCCGGAACTGTGAGACAGTAAGTTTCTGTCGTTTTAAGGCACCTAGTTTGTGGTACCTTATACAGTAGCCTTAGGACACAAATACAGACTTCCTGAAATGCATGACACTGACCCACCCACCAGATGGGCACTTTGGATACATTACCAGACAAAGGCAACCCAAGCTCCCGCACGCCTTTGGAAGCAGGGGCTTGGGCTTCTGACTCCCTTTTCTTACTCTGCACCCCCATCCTCCTCTGACTGTGTCACCACCCTTTCTGACCCTCCCTCTCCAGCCACACTCCTGATGTCCCAGAATGCCTTGCAGCCACCCCTAAGAAGGGTAGTATAGGATAATCCCAAGATTGGACCCTGCAGGGCAGTGTCCTGTCACCTTAATAATGATGTGAGTGGGACTTCCCTGGTGGCGCAATGGTTAAGAATCCGCCTGCCAGTGCAGGGGACACGGGTTCGAGCCCTGGTCCCGGAAGATCCCACGTGCTGCGGAGCAACTAAGCCTGTGAGCCACAACTACTGAGCCTGCTCTCTAGAGCTCGCGAGCCACAACTACTGAGCCCACGTGCCGCAACTACTGAAGTCCGTGCGCCTAGAGCCCGTGCTCTGCAACCAGAGAAGCCGCCGCGATGAGAAGCCTGTGCACCACAATGAAGAGTAGCCCCTGCTCGCCGCAACTAGAGAAAGCCCGCTCACAGCAACGAAGACCCAACGCAGCCAAAAATAAACAAATAAATAAATTGATTAATTAAAAAAACATAGAAGAAAATAATGATGTGAGTGACATCACCAAGCCCGTGTTGTGTGCCTAGCACTGTGTTAAACTTTTCACGTGGACAGTAACACCTATTTCTCACAGCAACCCCTTGGGGTAGACGTTGTTTCACAAGGAAGGAAACTGAGGCACGGACGGATTAAGTAATTTGCAGTCGGTGGAGCACTGGAATTTGAATGTGGGAAGTTGAATTCCAGAGCCCAGCCAGCTCTGCGGTCTCTGCAGATGGACCATTAGGATCCTTCCCTCTCCAACAACTCTCAGATTAACATTTAATTGGGGATTTAAAACGCTGCTCTTGTTAGCATGCCTGTGGTCTCTGCGCTGCAATCTTCCCCATTAAGTCGTGTTATGTAAACCACCAGCCCAGATGCCTCAGAGCGCGTGTATCTCCCGGTGCCCAGACTTGGCTCTAAACCCTGGTTCTTTCAAACCGGCAGCAGGGCAGGGAGGTCCTCGCCTGAACTTCCAGCTGAACTGCCCCAGGAGGGGCCACAGATCTCAGCCCCTGGGCTTGCTGGCTGGATGACCTTGGGTGTGTGGTCTTGCTTTCGTCTTCTGTAAAATGGTGCCCATGGCATAGAAGATTGCAAGAATCAAACGGGGTCTCACTGATGATGTGCTTAGCCCAGAGCTTGGGCTGTGTCTCTCCCTCCGAGGAAAGTCAGTTTCTCTCTCACACACAGACCCCATATATGGTCATTTATGGTAAGAATAGCTGGCCCTCTATTCTCCTCCTGGGTAAAAAAACGCACGTTTAGCTTAAAACCCATGTGCCTCTGCACGTTTCAATGGAGTAAACATGAAAGAAACGAGGAACAGTGAGTAAATTCTCTTTTAGGAAGCTTCTATGGACAAACAGCAAGTTGGGGAAAACGGCAACATATACAGGAGACAGCAACTTCTCTCTACAGAAAGAGCACTAACGAATCAAAAAGAAGAAGAGATTTTTTTTAAAGTCTGATATAAAAATGGCCAAAGGATACGACCAGACATCTCACAGGAAAATCAATGAAAGGGTAAGACAGATAAGACGTTCCTCTTTGCTCATAATTAAAGGAATGCGAGTCTAAACAACCAAGCATTGCCACTGGTGAGATTTTTAAAGAACGATAATGACCAGGGTTGGCAAGGGTGTGGGAAATGGGGGCTCTCATAGGCCATCCATGGGGGGTGTTGACTGTGCAACCCGTTCGGAAGGAAGGCTGGTAGAGGAACTTAAGCCACACGTTTTGCTGCAGCAATTCCATGGCTAGGAATTTATACCCAAATCTGCAGGGGAAGGGGAGGCTAGGGGCAGGGAACAGTGTTCTAAGCAGAAGGAACAGTATGTGTGTGTGTGGAGACTGTGGTGGAAAGGGGTGTGGCTTGACGGACAGGCTGACACAGTGACTGTGTCCTGGTCACAGAAGGTGGCTGGTGACATCTCTGCGGAGGAAGAAAGCTTGCCTGTGAAGTGTGTGGGGATGAGGGTCACACGGGGACCAAGGAGCATTGGCAGGGGCTCAGGGGAGGAGGCTGGGGTGTGAACACGGCTGAGCTGGACGGAGGCTCTGGCTGGGACTGAGTCCCATAAAACATAAGTGACTCTAGTTGATGGACTTTCTTACCTCCTACATCTTGATAGAATATAAGTGTTTTAAATCGCAAAATGCCCCTGAGGGTGGCTGATCGCCTCGAATAGATGCTAATGGTGGTAGGGAGGAGAAGAGACCAGGGAAAACGGGCCAGAGTAATGACCTAGAGGAGGTGTCTGGGGAGAGGCTGTGCATCCCACCCTGCTTCTCCTCCCGGGGATGCTGTAAGATGGGGACCAGGGCAGAGCCTGCCTCAAGTGCTGAAGTAGGGGTGGCACTGAGCCCGGGATGGTTGGACACCTTGAATGCTGGTGAGTGTAGCCTATCACCATTACCAGTATCCTTACTGGGCACTAAATTTTGAGGGGGGTCTATGGGGGGCCAAAATGACAGTTGAAAGCCCATGTCCTGTACTAGGAGGTTGGTGGGGCTCCTAAGAATCAGAGACTTTCGGGGCTAGAAGCAAATCCAGGCAACTCCCTAGTCAGTGCTAGCCACCATCAACCGTTGGCTTTAGGATGCCTCCAGTGGTAAGGAGCTCACGACTTTTAGAGGCATCCCCTGCCCCTCCGCACCCTGCTGAGAGCCCTTCAGGGGACCCTCCATTGCCCTTGACATAATGTCTGACTCCTTCTGCATGGCCCTCGACGGTTCAGCCCCTGCTAACCCCTGACCTCGTCCACCCCCTGCACCTTCACTCCCTCCTCACCAGCCTCACCGGCCTTCTCTCTGGTCCCTGAACACACTGCTCTTTTCTTCTGCAGCCGGGCCTTTGCACATGCTATTTCCTCTCCCGGGGTGAACCTCCTCTTCTTCCGTCTCCTCTAGTTAAACCGCCCTCTTTTTTTCAAGTTTCAGCTATTTCACCTTTTCAGGGAGGCCTTCCTTAACCTCCCAATCCAGGCTAGATACCGCAGAGCTGCTCTGTATAGTTCTCGTCACTCTCGTATGGTTATTACTTGCTAGCTGGAGATTTCATTGTCTGCTTGACTCCGACTTCGACAAGGGCAGGAGCTGCCCCATTTGTTTCTCAGTCCTCATCGTCTTTCCCCAGTGAGTGGCACATACACACATCAAGGCCCCCCAAACGCATTCTCTGATCGGAAACTCACCTGGGCCCCTCTCTGCTAGACAGGTCCGACCCCAGCAGTGAGGGCGGCCACCCTTCCCATTTCACAGGTCAGGAAACTGAGGCTGGCAGCTGGGGCTGGAGGAGGGTTATAGGAGATGCTGTACAAGGAGGGCTGACCCTGGTTCGCTGAACAGGAACAGTTGCTAATTTTGTTGCTGTTGTCGGTATCATTAGACTAGCCATGGTGTTCTTGAGGACACACGGAACATCAGAGCGGGAAGAAAATACAGCACCCACCAAAAGGAGATGGCCAGGAAGGGACGCACCCAAGCTCAAGTTGAACTGGCACCTGGCTGAGAGCCCTGACCTGCCTCTCTCTTCTCCGGGTCTGGAGGGTCGAGTGCAGGCTCCAGCTCTCAACACTAACAGCAGGGAGGGTTCACAAGGCTCTTGGTGTCCAGTGCTGACCACACGACGTCTCATTTAACCCTTCGATCATCCCTTGAGGGTGCAGCTATCACCATTCTCAACTCACTGATGGGGACATAGGTGACAAAGCTAAAATGGGACCCAGGTCTGTTCAGTTCCCAAGATGCTGCTCTCAAGCTCTCCGTAGCACAGAGAGAGACATGTGATAGATTCTAAGACATGTGTTAGATTCAGCTGAGACCCGGCAACCTCCCGTTGCACAGGTAGAGGTCCTGCGCGGGCACCAGCCCTGCCTCCCCAGTGTCCCCATGCCCAGTGCACTGGTTGCCCTTCCCGCTGGGAGGCCTGACATTCTCTGGGACATCCTGTTCACCGTGACACCTGCGCTCCCGGCTCCAGGGTCGGGGGCGGGCTTCGCACAGAGGGCTTCTGAAAGCCATTCTGGTTTGAGGAACAGTCACACCACCACCCCTGGCCACAACTCATGGCCACCTCCGGCGCCAACTTCAGAATTCAGTTCCTTCCCTAGAGTCCCCACAGCTCAGCTCAGATGCCCTCAAGTTCAGAGACTGACTTTGGCAGGGAAGCTCTATTATCTTGTAAGTGTCACCAGGGGCTCGTTCTGGCTTACAGTTTTCATGAACATAGTGAAATTGCAATGCATTTCCCAAATACTTCTTCACACGGAGCTTCTTACTAGTTTGCCATCCGGATGGTCTGGAAATCAAGGAAGCTGCTCTATTAGCCTTGAGTTGGTTGTTTTGAATTTGGAGATCCCAGCCTCGGTCAGAACATGAGTGAAACAGCTGGCCATGATAATCTGTCTACAACACGAGCCTCGCAAAGCGGCAAGGGGCAGATTCTGTTCAAAATTCTTCTTTGTTTTAAATCACGAATACAATTACCGATCTCTTTTCACCTTTGATTTTTCAGACGAGTGTACTTTTAATTTTCTCCCCAGTTTTTACTCTTGGTTTTGGAACAGAGCCCCCACATCAACAACTAATTTGTTATGGAATGGCCCGTGATTTTTTTCTAGTTCATCTGTCTCTAAGTGATAACTTGCCATTGCAAAGTATATGGCTAGAGATAAAAGCAGGACTGAGATTAGAAAAAAAAAAAATACAAATGAGAGGAAAAAAAGAAGCTGTGGTTTTTCATTTTTCCCCTCAAGCATAAATCGTTGAGTAAGGAGATTCTTAAACGCCAGAGATTGCTGAGGAGTGAACCAAAGCTGGAAGCCACTGCGCTGGCACAAGACACATCTGGCGTTGCAGGGTTTTGAGGAGGGTTTGCTCCAGCGGGTAACTAACCACGCTTACCCACAGCCTGGCTCCTGTTATCCCCAGGGAGGACATTTTCAGAGACAAGAGGGAGAGAGGACAAATGGGAAAAATCAACATCCAAATTAGAAACTACCTAGATTGTGTTGTTTTTCTTGGGCCAACTGTGTCTTTGATTTCCTGATTGCTCAGAGTAAGCATAACAAAATCCATCTGACCCGGTGATTTTGACAGATTCATCTCAAAAGCTACCAGTTGAATTAGATCTGCCCATACCAGCGAGTCTCCACCGCGGACAACTGTGGCCCCCCAGGGGACATCTGGCAGTGTTTGGGGACATTTTTGGTTGTCATAACTGGGAGGTGTTGCTACTGTCATGTGGTAGGTGGAGGCCAGGGATGCCGTTACACCTCCTCCAGTGCACGGTACGGCCCCCAGCAGAGAAGGATCTGGACCACATCAGCAGTGCCGAGGCTGAGAAACCCTGGTGTGCGTGTGTGTGTGTGTGTGTGTGTGTGTGTGTGTGTGTCAAGGTGAGTTCCTGTGCTGGGGCCGTTGGTGTGCCTACACTAAAGTTTTTGAACCTGGAGACGTGAAGTTCAGGCTTCCCTCAGCTCAGGTACCTAAATTACCTAAGTATCTGAAGGATTAACGGGGTTCTGTTTCCTTTCACTAAAGCACAAAGATCCTCTTGCCTGGTGATACAGCCAGTGGTGAAAAGGACTTTTGAAAAAGGGTTCAGTGGAAAATGGTTCCTGGCTTAGAGCAGGGAACTTTGAAGGCAGCCTACGCGGGACCGGCGCCCTTCCTAGCATCTGGGTCTGAATCACGGGCTCCACAGCGGACTCCTGCGCTCGCCTGGGCCCGCCGGGCACTCTTGGCTTCTCTCCTGTGGAATCTGTCTGACTTGCGGTGGTGAAAGGTCGCCAAGGAGCAAAGCAGCAGGACTCCGGAGAACGAGCCGCGAGGCTACACTTGCAGTGATTTTATTGGCATGACAGAAGCTCGGGGCTTGCCAAGGACAACAGCACTGCGCGGTGACCAAGACTGCAGGTTTCTGGGGTGATCTGTCCTGCTGCGCTGGACTGTCCCATTCCCAGGGGATGGAACAGCCCGGGAGGAGGTGGAGGAGACATGAAGACACAGCATCCCCCTTCTCCCCTCCCCAGCTCCGTGCCCCGAAGGAAAGTACACAGACTCTTTTCTCAGCCACCCCCTCCTCGCCCCCTTCCTTCCACCCTTACTGTCCTGGCACAGGGCTGCCGTGGCCTATTTTTGCTCTGAGGGAGGACTCCATGACGGTGGACGGCTGTGTGACCTCTCACCCCAGCCCTGAGATAAATGTCCCCTTTTGGTGGATGTACCTGCAGCTCTTCAAACTGCGAACACACCTTCCCTCCACTTTCCTTCAGACCCCGTTCACCTCTTCTTCAAATATCTTGCTTAGAAATTCGGGGCTGATTGCAGAGCTCCTGCAGGGAGACCTGACTTTGCTCCTTGCCCGTAGTGGAGTAAAGCGTGCTTGGCTGTACCTGCGCAGCGTGTCTTCCTGCAGGACCTGACGCCTCAGGGCCAGGAAGCAGGTGCTAGGTGCTTCTCCTGCTCTCCTTCTTGAAATCCTCACAGCAATCCCAGACAGAGGTGAGGATCTGGTGAGCCCATTTGACAGATGAGAAAGTTGAGTCTAAGAGAGCCGATGGACATGCCTGCCCAAGGCCACACAGGTTGATATGAAGCTGATCTGGGCTTTTGAACCAGGTGGTCTGACTCCAGGGCCAGAATTCTTAACCCTTCACAAGGCGAGGGTGCTCGGGGGTGAGCCTGGCACACTGTGGTGATTATTGTCATTTTTGCCAGTGGTGCCAATGGTGCCAATGGTGGTGCACCATGGGCAGCTGGCACTCGCAGACTCTTGTTCATTCCTAGGCCCTAAGAAGACGCAGCGGGACAGCAGTTAGTCCTGGAGATGGCCCTTGTCTCCGCTACCAGGGGTCCTGTGGTCCTTTGCCTCCCCGGCCCAGGCCTGCTGGGCACCAGAAGTTAGGGGAGGGGCCCAGGGTCACTGTACCCTCCCCTAACTTCTTCCTCAGCTCTGCTTTAGGACACAGCTCTGAGTCCCAGCAGGTCTAGGATTCAGTGGGCAAGACCAGATTCTGTAGCCTTGGTCTGAGTGACGTGGAGCTTGTACCTTGCCGAGGGAGTCCCAGTGGGCCTGGGATCCTCCTGAATGTTTTTGGAGGTCCCAGCCACCCCAGGGCCCGGAGCAGCCCCTGGTGCCTGGAGGTCAGCCTGCTGCGGGCGCACATGTGGTGCCGGAACCGGCTTACCCCACACAGGGCCCAGGAAGAGCCTGGAGGTGAGGCAGGTGCTGGCCGGTGAGGCTGGAGAAGAGAGCGCAAAACGCAGAATCACCGGCCTGGTTCACAGGCGCATACAGCAGTCCCCAAGAAGCCCCAAGGAACTTCAGACGGCAGCTCCCTCCCTTCCGATCTTAGGCGGCGCGCCGGTGGGGGGAGGGTGGCACCTACCTCCCAAAAGCACCAGGACGCAAGCGTAGGGGAGCATGGCTGCGGGCATCCCGTCGGGGTGGCAGGACGGCCCCCAGGGAGAGGAGGCGTGGCGTGGGCGCGGGGCTGTCCGGTGGCAGCGGACTCCGGGAGCCCGCCGGCGTCCTGCGAGGAAGTTGCAAGGGTCCTGCGCCCCCCTCGGCGCTCTCACGCGCTCACCTCCCGGGCTGTTGATGGTTGTAAATCGAGCTGCGCACTCATAGGTCCAAGCTGCCAGAAGAGGTGGAGACATCCTCGGGCGTTGCGCGCACTGCCGCGCCCGCGCCCAGCCCTCTGGCGCAGCTCCTCCTGCCATTCAGAACCCCCAGTCGACCCCCCTCCGTGCCCGGGCTCTTGCCTCCCCGCCAGGTCTTTGCAGTGAGCAGGGAGGCCTCCCTCAAACTCTTGTCCGGGACAAGTCGGACGGTGCGGTGCGCTCCTCCAGCCAAAGCGCACCCCTATCCAGGCCGAGGGGGTCAGGGGAAGCTCCTGTACGCCCTCTGGGCCCTCAGACCCCCAAAGCTTCTATTCAGGCCTTACAGATACTCTTGGAAAAGTTGCGTCAACTTGGAGGCGGGCGAGTGCAGGAGCGCAGTGAATGTGGCCAACCTGGGGCGCCCCGCTGCCCACAGCCGCTCTCTGGGATTAGCTCGTCTCCGCTCCAAAGAGCATCTGGGCAAACAGTGTGGAGTAGACCAGGGCGGTTCCCCCCACCCCAACTCCTCCCCCCACCCCCCGCCCCACATTTCCCATCTGAGTGAGTCAGCTGAGGGTGGCAGCTCAGAGGCAAGGCAGCTGCGAGGAGATGGGGGGGTATGGATGGGATGCCCCCAAGCCAGTCACCTCCTACCCCGGACCCCAGGCCCTGGGCCTCCCCAGGCAGCTCCCCAGTGGCAGGCAAGCCTTGAAGAACAGGAGTTGCATCTGGGAAGGAGGACCTCCCAAGTTCTTGGATTTATGAATGAAGAAGAGACAGAGAATCACTTGCATTAGAGAAATGTAAGTGGATTGTTCCTTCGCTCACAGACCACCGGGAGAACGGAAGTAAAGCTGTGTGGGGGTGGGGGTGGAGGCCTGAGATGCGTAGATCAAGGTGTCTGTTTTCATTGTGTTGTCCTTAACTGGGAGAGGCGGGGAGACAGAGAGAGAGAAGGTAGAACCAAGAAAGGAGAGAGAAAGTAAAAAGGGAGGAGGGGGAAGAGAGAAAAGGGCAGAGAGAGAGACACAAAGAAAGGTGGGGACAAAGGAATAAGGCTGAGGGGAGAGGGATGGACAGAAAGGAGAATGGAAAAGGGAGAAGGAGTAAGAGAATGAGAAGAGGGAGGAAGAGAGGGAGAGAATAAGAGAAGAGAGATGGAGATTGTCGCCTTGGGGAGGACTTGGGCACATAGGGAGGGGTCCGTGTCCAGGGTGCACGTCCAGGTGGTTGACCTGCCCTCTAAAGGGCTTATAGACCCACCCGTCCACATCTGTGGGCTGCTTGGCCCTGGGGGTTGGTAGACAGCACCCCATCTTTTGATTCATTAGCAGAAGCTTGGGTGAGGCTCCCAGGGGCCTCCGGAGCCTTTCAACTTCAACTTCAACCCAAGGACCCCCGACTGGGGACCCCCGGGGCTGTCCTTAGCTTTCCTCTTCTCCGGAGGCAGGAATGAGGCCACAGCATGATCTTACACGAATGGAAATGTGAGAGAAACGATCAATTCCCTTCCTGAAAATGACATTTTTTCCGGTCTCTATGGATTGCTGAGAACAGCGTGAGACTCGAGGTGGCCCCCCTGAAACCACGATGGCACCAGCTCCCCGGCTGACAGTGGCCACACGCACGCCACATATGAAGTTTCTGTGAAAGGGGTAACTTATGGGCGGGAGGAGAGTTGTGAGGGGTGATTATTTATAATTGCATAATTGTGATTCTTTGTGGCAATTATGTGCCTTTAAATTTTCAAAATGTACAATTATGGATAGTTTTAAACACTGCATGCTGTTCTGTCCGTGAGTGTTTGAGGCTGTACTCTCTGGACTTCCTGAATGCGGGCATTTTGCTGTCCCAGGTCGCTGACGGGGCTTTGAGTATTAATGGTTTGACACGGGGAGGAGGCGTGACATTGATGTCTCAGGTGGGGTTATGCTTCGGTACTTTCAGAACCTATTGTACTGCTATTAGAAATGGGAACTTCCCTGCAAAGCCTGGTGCTCGTGTATTAATTGTTGTATTGGCTTATTTATAAACAAGAGGAATTTCTGATAATCATTTCGACCTTGGTGTGGGCCAGGTGCTTTAAATGCATATACTTTATATCCGGACAACCTGATGAGAAGTAGAAAGTCTTGTTGGCCCCATTTCACAGAACGAGGAAACTGAGTTCAGAGAGGTTGGGCCACTGTCCCAAGGCCAGACAGCTGGAAGGTGGGAGAACTCTTGAGTCCCTGCTTGTGTCTGGGATGCTCTTTTGTCTGCACAGGGTGCCCTGTCTGACCGTGCTCTTGGCTTCATTCTGAATCTGGAGATCCTAAACGAGAAAGCCCATTCTATAATAGCAGCCGTTCTTCGAAGAAGCTCAGGAATGACAGGGAAGCACTATTGCAAAGTGATGCCTAAGTCTTAGCTAAACTCATCTGTTGAGATTGAGAGTTACAGGTGGTACCTGCGCCTGCCCAGCCACACACTACCGGTGGGTGATGCTTGGGAGGATGGGAGAAGCTGGAAGGGGCCTTCGAGGCCGACTGGCGCGGCTCTCCTGGTTTTACAGGTGAGAAAACAGAAGCACAAGGGCAGATAAGCTCCCTGTTCAGCGCAGATTTTATTCAAAAAAAGAAAAGGAAATGAACAAGTAGCAAAGTAAAGGAGCTGTTACACTGGAGGATTACTGGACTGAATGTCAATATTATGACATAGAAAAATATATATATATGTATGTGTGTGTCATCTTGGGCATGTTACTTAACTTCTTGTCTCATATGTAAAATGGGATAGTAGTAGTACTGTTGGGAAATTCTGTGAGATAGTGTATGTAATGTAGAGCACTTAGAATGGTATATGGTTCAAACAAAGACTATATATGTGTTTGCTTTCTTCATGGTATTTTATTGTGTATATGTAATATAATTAATTTAGCTAGTTTCCCATTGATCAATGTATAGCATTTTCAATTCCTCTGCTATTCCAATGTTGTTGTGAATATCCTTACATATCCATCATGAACGAGACTCCCCTCTGGTCACAAGGAGATCAAACAAAAGAGAGAGAAGGAACTGAAGCTAAACTTATTTGGCTTCAAACATAGATATTTATTTTTAACCAAAAAAAGTTATATTGTCCAGACCTCGCATTTTGCCGAAGAAAGGGTGGTTTTGGCTCGATTCCTGACCCCTTTCTTACCTACAGGACCATCACCCGAGAACACTGGAAATGGTAGTAATTATAAGGTTTTTTGGGGGAGAAGCCAATTCTTTCCTGAGCCCAGACTCTGCTGGCCGTGAGTCATGTCAGTGGGCATTATCGCGTTTTGGCCTCCAGAGGTGCGCTTTTCTGAGTTGTCAACCGCAGGGGCCCTTCCCAAGTGGTCAGAGCGGCAGGGGGTATGGGGGGGACACAGGGTGGGCTTTGCTGGAGCCAAGCACAACCCGTGTGAGGGAGGGCCATGAGCCAGATGTCCAGGGTGGGTGGGAGGCCGGCCCTCTGTGCTTTGTGTTTATCTCCTACCCCACCCTCCCGCCAGATCAAAGTCCAGGGCTGGGCCGATAGGAGAGCTTCGCAGACTGGGCCGCTTTCTTCCCTCTCCACCAAACACCTACCTCCTCAACCTTGTCCCTGTTAAAAACACCACGGGAAGATAAGATCACCCCACAAAATCTTGCTATAAAATGGTCTGTTTCCTCTGCTTGTTATCAAGGGTGTCTGATCAAAGAAGTGGTGTCTGGGCCTGGTTATCTAATAACCAAATAAACATCCAGGCCGGCTTCCCTGGCTGGGGAAGGCAGGCGGGGGCTGCTCTGGACGAAGTGAGGGGCAGATCAGAGCAGGCTGGACCCCCCCTTGGTGACCGTTCCTGCCTACAGAGCATCACATTTGCTGGCCCCGGAGTAAACCAGACCCTCACTACCACCCCTATGTCTCGGATGGGGAAACTGTTCTTGTCCTCTGGGATAAGCCCGTGGTCCCAGGGTAACGGACACTCATCTGTCGCCTCTGGTAGTTGCCGGGGTGTCGGCCTTGCTCCCATTGCACTGGTGCATCTCCCTGCCTGCACCCGCCCCCCATACCTCGCACAGGCCTTGTGTGTGATGGGGGCTCACTACGTCTTGTTGAATGAATGGTCAAGTAAACTATCACAGAATGAGCACTGGGTCATGGCAGAAGACTTGATGGCAAATCTTAATGCTACCACTTAGCAACTCACGAGGGTTACGGCCAGGGTGAGGGGACCAGGGCTCGAAAGCCGAAGGGGTGCCCACCGTCAGGCTCTGCAGGTGCAGGTGAGTGCCTGAAGCCGAGCACCTCCTTACATCCTGAGCCCTGGGTGCCTCTCTGGCCTCATCTGGTCCCAGCCCTGCAACTCATCCTGTCTCCGTTTCCCCCTCTGTAAAACGGGGATAATGCCCACGCTACCCTGTAGGATTAAGGAGACAGTGCCCAAGTGGGCACTGGGTGAGGATCCAGTCTTCTCAGGCCCTGAGACTCCCTGGAGGGACGTCAGAGCTCACACCGCTCGTGTGAGATGGAGCCTGGACGAGACCTGCTCTAGGGCTTAAGGTTCTGCTCCTCAGCCTGACCCTAACTGCCTGGGTCCAAAATGACTCCCGGTTCACCTGCCTCTGGGGGAGGCAGATTGTGAGAATGCCCTGGGATGCCCAGAAGCTCCTCCCACCAGCCCTCACACCTGTCTCAGTCTTCTTGCCCCCTCAGGCTGTTGTGGGGAGGAAGGGGGCACTGGAGGGCTCAACCCAGCACCTGACACGTAGGTGTTCAGTGAACACATTTTGGATGGATGGATGGATGGATGGGTGGGTGGATGGATGGATGGATGGGTGGGTGGGTGGGTGGATAGATGGATGGATGGGTGGGTGGATGGATGGATGGATGGATGGATGGATGGGTGGATAGGTGGATGGATGGGTGGATGGATGGATGGATGGATGGATGGATGGATGGATGGATGGGTGGGTGGGTGGGTGGATAGATGGATGGATGGGTGGGTGGATGGATGGATGGATGGATGGATGGGTGGGTGGATGGATGGATGGATGGATGGATGGGTGGGTGGATAGGTGGATGGATGGGTGGATGGATGGATGGATGGATAGGTGGGTGGATGGATGGATGGATGGGTGGGTGGATAGATGGATGGATAGGTGGGTGGATGGATGGATGAGTGGGTGGATGGATGGATGGATAGGTGGATGGGTGGATGGGTGGGTGGATGGGTGGATGGATGGATGGATGGATAGATGGGTGGATGGGTGGACGGATGGGTGGATAGTTGGATGGGTGGATGGATTGATGGGTAGAATGACCTACCATTTCAGTTGTCATGATTGTTGTTCTGGGTGGTACCCAAGCTGAATGGTTTGTTGATTTTATCCTCTCGTTTATTAATTTGTTAGTAATAGCTCACTAATACACTAACTCCCCTTGGGTTGCTGGTCCCCATGCTGTGGAGATACATCATAATCCCTGCCTTCAACATGTGCTCATTCACCAAAGTTGGGCCATATGTTCCCCCACGAGTAACCACAGAGCCCAGCATAGTGGGAAGGCGCTTCAACTCTTTCCTGAGTGAGGAGCAAACACTTGTTCTTATGTCACCAGGCTCGCTTGCCTGGGAAGTTTGTGGTTGGTTTTCTTTTGAAATCTCTGGGTCCCCAGCCCAACCAGCATCTCTAATTGATGCCAGGGCTGCTCATGGTTGGCACAAAGTTGATTATTTCTCTCCCATTATAACATGAACACTGTTCCTGATATACTTTTTGGAAAATACAAAGTAGAAAGAATAAAAATGACAGTCACTCGGAATCTGACCACACGAGGACAAGCCTGGCTGACGCTGGGATGTATGCTTTTCTTCTCCATTTATATTTATATTTTCCTTTGATGTTGGACAGAGTTCATGTCTTGGCGCTGCCATGCATGAGGTGTGTGACCTTTGGGCAACCTCTCTGAGCCTTTCTGCTCATCTAAAAAGTGAGCATCCTCAGAGAGGTGATTCCGGAGGTGATGGCAAGTAAGCTGTCAGCGTGGGGCCTGGTGGGTTGTGGTCCTTGGTAAGATGGTGGCCATTTCCATTTGTGGGTGACTCCTGCATGCCTGAGACCCCACGCAGGGCACAGTACTCAGGGCGCTGGAGCTGGCAGGGCCTCAGGAGATGGACAGTTCCCTGGTTTTCAAATGGTCCCTTGGGGGCCTCCTTGGGCAGAGGAGATGGGAAGGGGGCAGGTGCAGGGCTCTGAGCTCCCGTTCCTCCCCGGCCCAGGCTGTCTTAGCTTCATCCTAGTGTTTTTGTCGGGGGGGGGGGAAGTGGCGGCCCCCTAGATGTCTGTCCAATATGGGGACTGCACTGGGGGTCCTTGATGCTATCAGAGAAACCAACGAGATACACACAACCATACAGAGAGATCTAGAAAACGCCGTGTCCCGGGAAAGAGGTAGGAAGCAGAAGGGCTTATTCATGGAAGCTCTGAACACAGATCCACATCCACAGGTTTTCGTGCGCGTGTATCTAAGGCAATACGTCCAACAGATTGAAGAGGCTGCCTTTAGGCGGGAGAAGAGGGAGGTGGGCATGGAGATGGGGCGGGGGAGGGAAATATGACAAAATACAACAAAGGAGGGGCCTCACACAGACCCGGGTTATTAGCCCACCATGAACTCAGTAACATGATTGCAACTTTCTGCTCAGAGTTCCAAAGGTAAGATGAGCAAAAGAGAGAGGAAAACGTGGACTCCCCCTTCCTGCACCTGAGGCCCAGCGAGGGCAGGAGGCATCACCCAGGTGGTCCTTCCCTCCGCTTCTCTCTGCCTAGACCCCGGGGCGCCACGCGGGTGCTAACTTCTCCTTCCTGCAGGTGTTTGCAGAAGAGCTGCCCGGAGCAGGGTCTCACCTGTCCTCAGCCACCAGCCTCCCCCGCTGCCCACCCCCAGCAGACCTACTGTGACAATTCCTCTGTTTGGAGGGGCTTTTGTCAGAGGAGAAAAATTGAAAAAGAAAAGTTGGAGGGCATACATGGCCTCAAACAGTTGATTTTTTTTAACAATAAAGTTTATGGTTGTCCCCCAATTAGAAAAATCAATCTACGCTCCTAACGTAGCATTTAAAAAGCACAAAGTTAATTATTTCTCTCCCATTATAACATGAACACTGTTCCTGATATACTTTTTGGAAAATACAAACTAGAAAGAATAAAAGTGACGGTCCCTCGGAATCTGACCACATGAGGACAAGCCTGGCTGACGCTGGGATATATGACTTTCTTCTCCATTTATATTTACATTTTCCAATCTGTGGTCAAATTTAATAATGTGAATGTCTAAATAAACCACTAATTCTCCAATTTCACCTTTGGCTTAATTTTCCAGCCTTTAAGGAACAGCCAGGTGCAAGGCCACGGGGGCAGGGGAGACAAGAGGACAAAGCGAAGTCGCATTTAGTCATTCTTTTTTGGCCTGTGTAGCCTGAGTGTTGGATTTCCTCTTGTTTTATTTTGTTTGAGCCTTTCTACGTGTTAGGTGTCTGTTTGTAAACTTTCCTCTGCTTCCGATTTCAGTCTGGAAGCAGCAGATTGATTTTAAATAGAAATACCTTGAAGGTGGTGGTGTTTGGGGGCTGGAAAATCCATCCAGAGGGGTCCCACCATCAACTGCCAAGTGGAAGTTTTATGGCTGGTTCACTACATCAATAGAAGAGGCAGTGTGTCGTCTGGGGAGCAGATGAGCTACGTTCCAGGGGAGCAGACAGAAATTTGGGGGTGGGGGGAAGCTTACACGTGCTCAGGGCACAGCCCAAGCAGAAGAACTTACTTAGTTTTTCTTTCCTTCTTTTCTTTTTTTTTCAGCTTACAATTAACATTCAGAGTTCAGTCTCCACCCTCCCTCTTGAAATGGAATTTTTATCTTTTGATTCACACTACAAGATAAAATCCCTGTTTATCCAATTGCATGAATAATTGATAAGCTCTTTCCAACTTGCCAGAAGCAACTTAGCAGTCTCGCCTTGCAGCCTGGAACCCCTGGCAATTCCTGGAGTGCCAGCGACAGACCCTTGCACAGTTTCTCCTTGGAGTCCACCGACTTTCTGTCTCAGGGGTGGGATTTATCTCTTGATCCAGATTCGGGAGTTACAGATTAGGGACCTAGGGTTCCAGCATCGCGGATGCGGGGAGGAGGGGAGGCAATGTCGGTGTCCACTTAGATTTTCTGAAATCGAGTCTGTGACAGGTGTGGATTCCGCTGGGAGCCTCCTGGCTGGCGGCTTCAGAGTTCACGGCATTAATTAACTCTAATCTGTTCCCTGATAGTTTAAACCAGACCCGAGATGTGAAGGTATTTTCTTTCCTAAAATTTAAGGGGCTTAATGAGATAGCAACGAGGGCCTGTGTCTCGCCTCTTTAATGCACTTGGCTCTCTGGCCGTGTTTATATGATAAAAGCAGTGAGGTGTAATTTATGTGCTTAGCTGGGGTTTATCCTTTTTAAGCAGGTCTGGACGGCTTACCTGTTATATTTGGCTCAAGCTAGCTTTAAAAAGAATTTATAGAGTGTACTGCAGAATGTCCCAATTCTGCAACACCAAAGGTAAAAGTGACTTGGGGTAATGGTGCAAAATGCCCCTAAGGAAAAGGGTTGACAAGATCGTGTGTCTTCCTCCCCCTCCCACGCTCCAAGCATCTTCCCACCGGCTTTCATGGTGGGTTTGATGGGGCTGAGATTGCCTGCGCCTTGTGGCTGGCGGGGTCTCAGATTGAAACCCGTTGAGAGGAGTCAGCTTCCAGGTCTCTCGGGAGCTGTGTAGTCCTATCTCACCTCGGGGGAAGTGGGGAAGCGGGGCTTTAAGCAGCCGCTCTCACTTATCAACCACACCATTCATTCCGTTTTCTCTTTCATTTTCAGAAGGTGGAGAGAAAATGAATCAGAGGCGGTTTTTTTTTTTTTTTCCTGGCCTGTTTCCCCAAAGCTCCAGGAAATTAAGAAACATGCTGTTAGTTTTAGCAAACAATTTAAGCAAACTCAAACCAGAGGTCTCACCAAAGGCCTAGGATGTGAATGAGACCCCGTTAGTGGTCCTGGTCTTCCTCATGGATGCTGCCAGAAGTAGAGGAGGAGCCGGTGGGGAAGGAGGGGGAACAGGGGCATCTGCGGGCTGCGACTGACCTCCCTGCAGAACCCCAGGGTCAGTGGGCCTTTCCTTGGAAGCTGGTCCCCGACATGGCACTGGGTGGCCTTCTCCTGCCCCACCTAAATCCATAGATTCCTGCAGTGTCTCCAGGCTGTGTGGTTTATTGGGAATTAGAGTGTGTGGCGGGTTTCAACTGTCTGCGCTCTACCAAAAATGTTAATGGGGTGAGCTCTGCCCCAGCGCGGACACAGTGGAACGCAGATCGTACGGGCTGCAGCAGCCCGAGGGTGACTCTGGTGTTTAAGACGCACGTTTTGTTGGACCACACTGATGGGTCTCCAATAGCTGTTCTGAGTAAATGAGAAGATGTGTGTAAAGCTGCAGTCCTGGTGCTTGGCCCAAAGTGAGCGTCAGGTTGTGATGGCAGTGACGATGGCAGTGACGATGGCAGTGACGATGGCAGTGACGATGGCAATGACGATGGCAGTGACGATGGCAATGACGATGGCAGTGACGATGGCAATGACGATGGCAGTGACGATGGCAATGATGATGGCCATGATCAGGAGGAGTCAGGATGTCAGGGATCAGGGTTCTGGCTCCAGCCCAGCCAAACCACTCACCGCCACAGTGACCTCGGCGCATCCCTGTTTACCTCTGCACTCACGTTGTTTGTCCATAAAACATCCAAAATGCATTGGAGGGAGGTGAGGCGTGAGCTTGAGAAACTGACACCCCCCAGCTTCTGGCTTCCAGGGGTGCAGCTTTCTTTCCTCCCTCTCTCTTTTTTTTTTTTTCTAATTCCAACGTGAAATACATGCCTATTACAGAAAATTGTAACAAGCAGAAACACACCCCTAGGAAGACCAGAGTCTGCTCATCCTTCAGTCATTCATTCAGCAGGCACTTGTAGGCGGTGGGGTGGGAATGGAATCGAGACTTGGGCTTTTGCATAGAAATCAACACGTTGATTCTAAAATGCAAAGAGTTGTGTGACTGGAATTGTGTTGACTCTATAAATTGGTTTTAGAAGGACTGACACCTTAATATTGACTCCAATCCACTGACATGGCATCCCTCTCCATTTACTGAGGTCTTTGTTTCCTTCATTACAGCATATAGGGTTTGTATGTGTTTTGTGAGATTCATACTTAATTATTCATGGATTTGGTGCTATTGTAAATGGTACCTTAAAATATTTCAATTTCCAATTGTTCATTCCAATGTCTAGAAATACAATTAATTTTTGTATATAGACCTTGTATCCTAGAACTTATCTAGTAACTTTTTCATAGATTCTTTGGAATTTTTTGTGTAGATAATTATGTAATCTATGAATATAGACAGTTTCATTTCTTCCTTTCTGAAGGAGATGCCCTTTCCCCCCCTGGATTTACTGCAGCAGTACCAGATTGAGGAGGAGTGATGAGAGCCAATATCCTTGTCTTGTCTTGGATCTTAGGGTAAGGCATTTAGTCTTTACTATGTGTGATGCTAGCTGTAGGTTGTTTGTAGATGCCCTTTATCAGTTTAGATGTTCTTCTAGTCCTTGTTTTCTGAGTTTTTGTTGTTGTTGTTGTTTTAATCATGGATGTGTCTTTATAAAATGCTTTCTCTGCATCTTTTGTGATGATCATATGATTTTTCTTCTTTAACCTGCTGATATGGTGAGTTTCATTGATTGATTTTTTAATGTTGAGCCAGCCGTACATTCCTGGGATAAAGTCCGCTTGACTGTGATGAATTATCCTTTTTATATATTGTTGGATTTGATTTACTTGTATTTCATTAAAGATTTTTATCTATGTTCATGGAGGTTATTCATCTGTAGTTTTCTTTTACTGTAATGTCTTTGATTTTGGCACCAGGGTAATACTGGTCTCATAAAATGAGTTGGGAAATGTTCCTTCCTCTTTTGTATTGCGGGAGAATATGTGAAAAATTGGTATTATCTCTTTCTTGAATATTTGGTAGAATTCAACATTGAAGCCATCTGGGCCTGGGGTTTTCTTTCTAAAAAGGCTTTAACTGTACATTTAATTTATTTAATAGATAAAGGATTATTCAGGTTATTTATTTTTTCCTGAATGAGCTTTGGCATTTTGTGTCTTTCAGGGAATTTCTCTATTTCATCTAAGTTGTCATATTTGTGAGCATAGAGTTGATTGTAATATTCCTTTATTATCTTTTAATCTTTTCAATGTGATGTCCAGTCTTTCATTCCTGATATTGATAATTTGTGTTATTCTCTTTTTCTATTGGTTAATCTGGTTAGAGTTTTATCTGCTTTATTTTTTCAAAGAGGAAGCTTTGGGTTTCATTTATTTTTCTCTGTTATTTTTCTGTTCTCAGTTTCAGTAGTTTCTGCTCTTATCTTTATTATTTCCATTCTTCTATTTATGATTCTATTTTATCTACCCTGTTGGCTTAGTATTTACACCTTAAAAATATTTTTTAGTGGTTGTCCTAGGTTTTTTTTTTTTAGATTTTTTTTATAAAACTTATTTATTTTATCTTTGGCTGTGGTGGGTCTTCTTTGCTGCGTGCGGGCTTTCTCTAGTTGCGTCTAGCGGGGGCTACTCTTTGTTGTGGTGCGTGGGCTTCTCACTGCAGCGACTTCTCTTGTTGCGGAGCATGGGCTCTAGGTGCACGGGCTTCAGTAGTTGTGACGCACAGGCTTCAGTAGTTGTGGCACCCAGGCTCTAGAGTGCAAGCTCAGTAGTTGTGGCGCATGGGCTTAGTTGCTCCGCAGCATGTGAGATCTTCCCGGACCAGGGCTCAAACCCATGTCCCCTGCATTGGCAGGTGGATTCTTAACCACTGCACCACCAGGGAAGCCCTGCCCTAGGTTTTACGATATAAATCTTTAATGAAAAATTCTGACTTCAAATAAAATGATACTGCGTTATGTCTAGTCTAGGAAACTTACAACAGTATGCTAATAATTCTTCATTCAAATGCTTTGTGTCATTGGTGTCATGTATTTTAGTTTTGTGTATGATATGACCACACAGAAGCTTGCTACTACTTTTGCTTTTGCTACTACTTTTTTGAAAATCAGTTATCTTTTAGAGCAGGAGTTGGCAAACTTTTTCTTTAAAGAGTCAGATGTAAATACTTTAGGTTTTGCAGGCCATGTGGTTTTGGTCACAGCATCTTGACCCTACCACTGTAGTATTTTTTTTTTTTTTTTTTTGCGGTATGCGGGCCTCTCACCATTGCGGCCTCTCCCGCCGCGGAGCACAGGCTCCGGACGTGCAGGCTCAGCAGCCATAGCTCACGAGCTCAGCCGCTCCACGGCATGTGGGATCCTCCCAGAGTGGGGCACAAACCCATGTCCCCTGCCTCGGCAGGTGGACTCTCAACCACTGCACCACCAGGGAAGCCCCTACCACTGTAGTATGAAAGCAGCCATAGACAATATATGAATGAATTTTATAAATTCAATACAACTTTATTTATAAAAATTGGCAGCAGGCAGTATATGGCCCACAGCCTGGGAATAAATTTGGGGTTGATAGTTTTTTTCTTCTAGCACTCCAAGATGTCATTTCCATTGTCTTTTTAAAAAATCTTATTTTATTTTATTTTTTAGTTTTTTGGAGTATAGTTGATTTAAAATGTTGCATTAGTTTCAGGTGTACAACAAAGTGATTCAGTTATATATATATATACACGTATCTATTCTTTTTCAGATTCTTTTCCCATTTAGATTACTACGGAATATTGAGTCGAGTTCCCTGTGGTATACGGTAAGACCTTGTTGATTATCTATTTTATATATAGTAGTGTGTATATGTTAATCCCAACCTCCTAATTTATCCCTTCCCCCCACCTTTCCTCTTTGGTAACCATAAGTTTGTTCCATTGTCTTTTATCTTGCCTAGTTTCTGATGAGATGTCTGATGTAATTATTATCTTTGTTCCTCTGCATGTAATGTGTTTGTTTTTCTTCTGCCTACCTTTGATTTGCTCCTTGTCCTTAGTTTTCAGCAGTTTGACTATGATATGCCTATTTCGGTGTTTGTTTTTGTTTATTGTATCCTATTTGGTGTTCTCTGAGCTCTTTGGATCTGTGGTTTGATGTCTGTCATTAGTTTTGGAAAATACCTTTTTTAATAATTTCAATAATTTATTTTAAAGTATTAACATTGGTTTCATGGCCCAGAATATGGTTTGTCTTGATGAATGTTCCTTGTGTACTTGGGTGGAGTTTTCTATAAATGTCAGTTAGATGATTATTTCTTCAAATATTTTTTCTGCCTCATTCACTCTTCTCCTTCTGGGATTCCAAATACACTTCTGTTGGACCATTTGTTATTGTCCCAAAACTCTTGGACGCTCTGATTTTTTCTTAAATTAAATTTATTTATTTATTTATTTGTGGCTGCATTGGGTCTTCATTGCTGCATGCGGGCTTTCTCTAGTAGTGGCGAGCGGGGGCTACTCTTCATTGTGGTGTGTGGGCTTCTCATTATAGGGACTTCTCTTGTTATGGAGCACAGGTTCTAGGCATGTGGGCTTCAGTAGTTATGGCATGTGGGCTCAGTAGTTGTGGCTCACAGGCTTAGTTGCTCTGTGGCATGTGGGATCTTCCAAGATCAGGGCTCAAACCTGTGTCCCCTTCATTGGCAGGAGGATTCTTAACCACTGCGTCGCCAGGGAAGTCCTGGATGCTCTGATTTTTTAAAAACTCTTTTTTCTCTTTGAGTTTCAATTTGAATAATTTCTATTGACCTGTCTTCAAGTTTGTTATTACCTGTGTTAAGTTTACTAATGAGTCTGTCAAAATCATTCTGTGTCTTTCTTACTGTGGCTTTTATTTCCAGTATTGCCATTTGATTCTTTCTTATAGTTTGTACTCTTTTGTTGAAATTACCTCTGTGATCATTCATGGTGTCTTCATTTTGACTTGAGCCATTAACATGTTAATCAGTTATTTTAAGTTCCTGTCTGATAATTCCAACATCTATACCATATCTGAGTCTGATTCTGTTGATTCTTTTGTCTCTTGATGGCTTGTTGCTTTTCCTTTGAGTGCCTCAAAATTTCTTTATTGAAAGCCAGACATCTAGTGTTGGACAAGAGGGACTGAGGTAAATAGTTTTTATGTCTGGAAACAGAGCATGCCTTTATTTCTGCCAGGCCTTTAGTATGGGGAGATGAGTCAATCCACTTAGGAGTTCAGCTGGGTTTAGGTTTTGTTGTTGCTATAGTTACCCTCAATGTACCACTAGCTTCAAGCTAACCTCTTTGGTTAGCTTGTGTTTATGTGGGGAGTTGCTTTGCAAGAGCATTTTCCGTAATGTCTGCTCCACCCTCAGCTTTGAGTCTTCCTTTGCACTTTGCCAGAGAGGATCTCTCTGCATCCTGTTGCCCCCCTCCTGGCAGCTGATGCTGTTACTTGTGACTCCACACTGATTTACCTGGTGGTGGGCTGAGGGCGGGGGGAGTGTCCTCTGTTATGAGTATGCCTTGATCTCAGCCAGGCCCTGTGTGAGCCTGTCCAACCACAGCTGTGGGTCTGGGCTCAGGATATCTTCCTTTGCATCCCACCCTACCCCAGGAATAGAGGGGTTTTTTTTGTTTTTTCCTTCAATCAGCTTCATTGGTTTTCACCAGTGTCCTAAGGGTACCAGGTTTTTTTGCCCTTCCCCTAGAACTTTTAGGAGATGGGGAGAAGGACCTGGGTGGGGCTTTGTGCTTTTCCTGTGGTGGCTGCTGTTCCCTTCCTTCAGGCCTGCCCTACGAGGGAGCTCTCTCAGAATTCTCACCCTGCCCTTTCCTATCTTTATCTGAGCACCAGTTCACTGGTGGAAGCAAAGCTGCATATAGAATGAATTCCTCTTATGTCGGTGGCTCCCAGAAGTCCTACACTGTCTAATGAGCCCACATCAACCTTTAGCAATCTGTTAAATATTTTAGCTTTTTGTCATACCAGTGTCCAATGGTACATACTTCCAGTAAGCAAGTGCCCCAGTTCTGTCTCTCCCTACAGGCACCTATCTTCCCTTAGATTTCAGATTAGTTGATTCCCTGGCAACCTCAGATCTCTGCTGGATTAAAGAAAAGCTGCCAAGTTTCAACTTGTCTGGCTTGTTTTTTTGTTGTAATAGTAAGGATGGGAGTGATGCCCTTTCCAGCTTTCTACATCTGAAGCTGTCTGACTTCTTTTAAAGATAAATTTTTTTTCAGTAAAATTAACGTTTCCTTTAAATAATAAGTTCATAACAGGAAGCAAATGGTCATACAGGTTGTAGAGGAAGTGGCAAAAAAAAAATGGGGAGGTGATAGGTGAAGGTGTGATGTGGGGAAACAGTGCGTTAGGGACAGGAGCTTTGGAACCCACGTTCCACCTCATGATATCTGCGTGAACTTGGGTGAGGGACTCGACCTCAGTGAGTCTCAGTTTCCACTTCCTCTTTTGTACAATGGAAGTCAAATGTGATCTACTCCAGAGGATTAAAAGTGCTAATATATAAATAGTGCTTGGTTTGGGGCTCGGCTCGTGTTAAGCGCTCAGTAGAGTGGTTATTCATTTTCATGGATCCAAAGGCCATTTTCACACTGTGGGAGGCACTTCCAGATGTACACAGATGAGAAGGGAGTGGCTTATTTTCTTTTTTAAAAAATTTATTTTACTGAAGTACAGTCGATTTACAATGTTGTGTTAGTTTCTGCTGTACAGCAAAGTGATTCAGTTATACATATATATGTGTATATATATATATATATTCTTTTCCATATTCTTTTCCATTCTGGTTTATCTCAGGATATTGATTATAGTTCCCTGTGCTGTTTATCCACTCTCTATATAAAACAGAACCACCAGGACCTTGCTGTTTATCCACTCTCTATATAAGAGTTTGCATCTACTCATCCCAAACTCCCAGTCCATCCTTCCCCCACCCCCCTCCCCCTTGACAACCACAGGTCTGTTCTCTGTGAGTCTGTTTCTGTTTCATAGACACGTTCATTTGTGTCATATTTTAGATTCCACATATAAGTGCTATCATATGGTATTTGTCTTTCTCTGTCTGACTTAACTTCACTTAGTGTGACAATCCCTGGCTCCATCCATGTCGCTGCAAATGGCATTATTTCATTCTTTGCATGGCTGAGTAATATTCCATTGTATATATGTACCACATCTTCTTCACCCATTAATCTGTCGATGGACATTTAGGTTGTTTCCATGTCCTGGCTATTGTGAATAGTGCTGCTATGAACACAGGGGTGCAGGTACCTTTTTGAATTACAGTTTTGTTTGGATATATGCCCAGGAATGGGATTCCTAGGTCATATGGTAGCTCTAATTTTAGTTTTTTAAGGAACCTCCATACCGTTCTCTGTAGGGGCTGTACCAATTTACATTCCCACCAACAGTGCAACAGGGTTCCCTTTTCTCCACACCCTCTCCAGCATTTGTTTTTTGCAGACTTTTTGAGGACGGCCATTCTGACGGATGTGAAGTGATACCTCATTGTAGTTTTGATTTGTATTTCTCAAATAATTAGCGATGTTGAGCATTTTTCATGGGCCCGTTGGCTGCCTGTATGCCTTCTTTGGAGAAATGTCTATTTAGGTCTTCTGCCCAGTTTTCGGCTGGGTTGTTTGTTTTTTTGTTATTGAGTTGTATGAGCTATTTGTAGAGTTGGTTGTTTTCTATATGATTCCCAAGTCTCCTAGACTCTGGCTGGTGTGTGTGTGTGTGTGTGTATGAGACTCTGATGGGACTTTCTAAAGTAGCTTCTGCATTACTCCCACTGTGGAATTGTACGTTAAGAATTGTATTGCTCAGGAAATATTTTAACGAGTGAGAAAGAGGGGAAGTAACCAGCCCAGCACAGGGCATCCAGAAAGCCCTCAGTAAACACTGGCAAAATGAGAAGAAGAAGGAAATCTTCGCCTGGGGCTGGGGCTAAACTTCCAGCTTCATCTCACTTTTGTCAGTCACGTGTCTGCTTGACCTTGCGAGACCCTTGACCTCCCTAAGCCTCAATTTCCCACCAGCAAGATGGCAGACACCTTTGCTGCCCTCACTTAGCTCCTATGATTGTTATGAGGTTGAAACAGAGCGATGTCTGTGACCATCTGAAAACTCTACGAGCATACAAGGCATTAGTGTTAAAAACGAGCACTCAAATCCATTCTGAAAGGTTGAAGGATATGTGACTAGTGGACCCTGGGGCCTTCTCAGTTACGGCTTCAGGAATAGTTAAGGTAAAGTCGGTCAGCCAGTGATCAATTCTTTTTGAAGTTTCTCTCCCAAGGAGGCATTGGGGTTTTTGCAGCTGCCTGATGTGTTTCTTAACAAGTTATCTCCAACTGGAGAAACATCAGTAGCTGTCGAGGCCACGGTCTGTCTGCCTGATTTATACAAATTGGTGAGACGGTATCTGCAGCCTGTTCTTTGATCTTGGTTTGAAGCGAGTCAACTTAAACACTCATGGGAGCTGCAAGGAGATCCTTCACATAAACGTGTCCACAAATCTTGCCCGGACGCTCAGGGTGAGGCCTCAGCCGGTTGCTTCAAAGGCCTCATCCATCACAGCAGGGGGAATAAAAACTCAAGTTATGCTGTAGTAATCTTATTGATTGCCATCCTTGACCCAACTCAACCCATATCCAACTGCGGCAGGAGTTTCTAAGTCAACTTTTGTTCTAGAACTTCACTCTCCCCACCATCGCCCCACGCCGTTCCCCCGCGGCCATACTTCTCTTTAATCAAGGAGGAGGGTGGGCGGGGAACTTCACTCTCCCCACCATCGCCCCACGCCGTTCCCCCGCGGCCACACCTCTCTTTAATCAAGGAGGAGGGTGGGCGGGGAAGGAAGCTCTCGTTGCTGAGCGCTGGAGGTTAATTGCAGCCCTGGAGCCCGACTGCCCGAGTTTGAATCTCAGCTCCGGCCTACTCCAGCAGGGGGGACCGTGGACCAGCTGTAGAAGCCTGCCCCTGTTTCAGTTTCCCTGTTTAGCAATTTGGATGGTGTATCAGTCAGGGTTACACTAGAGAAACAGAACCAGTAGGATATTTATGTTAAGGGATGCATTTTAAGGAATTGGCTTATGGGATTGGGGGGGTCTGGCTAGGTAAGTTGAAATCTGTAGGCGGATGCCTGAGGCCCCTGTCCACAGGAAGAATTTCTTCCTCAAGGAATCTTCAGTTTTGCCTTTCAACTGACTGGGTGAAGCCCACTCCCCCGGCCCCCGCCACACACACATTATTATGGATCATCTCCTTTATTTAATGTTTTTCCCAAAAGGTGTTTGATTTTTGCTTTATTTAGAGCAGAAAAATTAACTCCTAAAAACCCTAAAATTGGGGGGAGGCAGTTAAAATGTCAGTTTAAAAATTTTGTTTTCTGAATGAAGTCAATTTACAGCTCAAAAAAAAAAAATTTAAAAAGAAAAGAAAGAAAAGGGCACGTGGAGTTCCGTTGTGTGCAAAGCGTCACGCTGCCGAGCTCTGCTCCAGTCTCTTGGTCCCGTGTGCGTGGGGTAATGAGGAGCAGGGCATTTGGGGAGACAGAGATGAATTCAATATCAAATTCATCTCCTGCTACTTTATGATCTTTTCGGGTTGTGTAACGGTTCTCTATCTCATTTAACAAGACTACAAAGTGAGACGATAATAGTACCTGACCTACAGGGACGTTGTGAAAATTCAGTGAGAGAACACAGATTGCTTTCCTCAAGCTTTGCATGCATTTATAAATGTTCATTATTAATAATGAAGAAAAAGTAAAGTCACCTGTCAATGCTCACCCGTCTACAAAATACCTTCACCACAGCACCTAGGTTAGTGTTTGGTGGAATAATAAGGTTCAGTAGCCCAGCCAAGCTGACCTATGACATTGACCATCCCAGATAGCGTAGAATTGACGGGAAAAGAAGATGAGGGGTTACGTGTAAAGTGGGGCCTGGCAAAGAGGGTGCTCTCCATAAATGT
Organism: Phocoena phocoena; assembly: GCF_963924675.1. Taxonomy (NCBI): domain Eukaryota; kingdom Metazoa; phylum Chordata; class Mammalia; order Artiodactyla; family Phocoenidae; genus Phocoena; species Phocoena phocoena. The sequence continues at coordinate 83,184,982 of NC_089233.1, forward strand.
TAGATTGTTATTGGCAAGAGGATTAGGTGAGAGAATACTCACAATAGGCCGGCACATAGTAAGTGCTCAGTAAGCATTAGCTGTTACGATGTCTTTGCAGTTTCACTCAGTAGATCTGTATGGCGCTTCTGCCACGTGCCAGGCATTGTTGGGTTGGGGATACGATGGTGTGTGCTCTGACTCAGGCCTATGGTAACAAGTCATTGCGTGCGCACACTCACACCACACACACACACACACGCACTCACACACTCACACACACACACACACACACACACACACACACACACAGAGCTGATGACAATTGGTGGCTCCAGAGGCTGACATGAGAGCTTATCATGGAGAGTCTGGGGGCTTGGGGATACTTCCTTGAGAGTGTGAGTTTGGAGCTGAGGTTTGAAGGGTGAGTGTGGGGGGCTAGGACGTGGGTGGTGGAGTGGAGTGGGGGGCTATGGAAGCACATCTTGGGGAGAAAGATGGGCACAAACACAGGCCCCCTATGCAGGGGCCGGGAGCCACGGGCTGGTTCCCAGCCAACATGGGAGTCTTAACTGTGGATATCTGATTGCTTAGATTTTATGTTTATAGTTCTTTTCTCTCTTAGGCTGCAAATAATTAAAATTGTTGTTTATTGGCTCTTTCTAGCTATTTCAAAATAATAATACCAATATTATTACTAACACCATCATTATTCCTAAAAAGAATTTAAGATCTCTTTGCACTTCTTTTTGTCCAACCAGGATGCACATCCATATCAGTGTATTTTAAAATCACCCGATATGATTCTTCTCTGACTGGTTAAACCAGGAGTTGGTAAACCTTTTCTTAAAGGCCAAGTAGCCCAGGTACAAAATAGGCTCTTTTTTAAAAACTGAAGTATAGTTGATTTACAATGTTGTGTTAGTTTCAGGTGTACAGCACAGTGATTCCGTTATATGTGTGTATTATTTTTCAGATTCGTTTCCGTTACAGGTTATTACAAGACATTGAATATAACTCCTTGTGCTCTACAGTAGGTCCTTGTTTATCTAGATTATACATAGTAGTGTATATCTGTTGATCCCAAACTCCTACTTTATCCCTCCCTACCTTTCCCCTTTGGTAACCACAAGTTTGTTTTCATGTCTGTGAGTCTGTTTCTGTTTTGTAAATAAGCTCATTTGTATCATCTTTTAGATTCCACTTTTAAGTGATATCATGTGGTATTTGCCTTTCTCTGTCTGACTTACTTCACCTAGCATGATCATCTCTAGGTCCATCCATGTTGCTGCAAATGGCATTATTTCATTCTTTTTTATGGCTGAGTGATATTCCACTGCATATATATACCAGATGGTTTTTATCCCAAAATGCCCCCCCACAAAGGATATGAGGAGGGAGAAGTCGTTTGGCCCGGGTGTCGTGCTTGGCCCCTTGTCCAGCAACCTCACCGCAGGTCAGTGTTGTCCAGCCCACGCTCACTAATACACCTTATCGCTTCCCAGCCACCACCGTGACCCCGCCCATCCTCCCCTCTCGCCTGACAAGTGTCACAGCTTCTGAAATGGTCTTCCGGCCCCATGCCTCACCCACATCCTATCATCCATGGCAGATAAAATGATTTTTCTCCCCAACTGAAATGTGACATCATCCAGAAAAAGGATGAAAAGAATAATCACCAGTGCACCTCTGTGGAGCCTCAACCCAGATCGTGAAGTCACCTCTTCACCCCGTCTCAGAAATGGCCCCTCCTGGGGACTTCCTTGGTGGCGCAGTGGTTAAGAACCCACCTGCCAGTGCAGGGGACACGGGTTCGAGCCCTGGTCTGGGAAGATCCCACATGCCGCGGAGCAGCTAAGCCCGTGCGCCACAGCTACTGAGCTTGCGCTCTAGAGCCCATGCTCCACAGCAAGAGAAGCCACCGCAAAAGAAGCCCGCGCACCACAACCAAGAGTAGACCGTGCTCGGTGCAACTAGAGAAAGCCCGTGCGCAGCAACAAAGACCCAATGCAGCCAAAAATAAATAAATTTATTAAAAAAAAAAAAAAGAAAGAAAGAAATGGGCCCACGGTCTTGACATCCCACCCTGCCGTTTCACGTTGCCTGCTTTTGAATTTTCCTTAAACCAAGTAGTTGAGATCGTGTTCTTTTACATCTGGTTCCTTTTGCCCAACATTTACAAAATGTTTAACTCTTGACGGCTATTTGGGTTGTTTCTATTTGGGGGCTCCTACAAACAACACTTTTATATAAACATTCTTGTACCAATTTATTTCTATCACATATCTAAGCCAGAAGTTGACTTTCTGGCTTATAGGGTATGTTCAGTTTTCATAGATATCACCAGATAGTTTTCTAAAGCCGTGGTCCTAGCCTACATGCCTGCCGGTGGTGTATGAGAGTTCTTGCTGTCCTGTACCCTTGGAATACCTGCTATTGTCCAGCAGTTTTGTGTTTATTTTTGTGTCTTTAGTTTACCATTCTATGGGTAGATAGGGTATCTTTCTGTGCTTTTATTTTACGTATTAGATTTTTTTACCATCTTAACCATTTTTTAGTATACACTACGATAGTGTTAACTATGTCCTGCAATAAATCTCTAGAACTTTTATATCTTGCCAAATTGAAACTCTTCACCCATTGAACAACAACTCCCATTCCTCCCATGCCCCGGCCCCAGCCCCTGGTGACCACCTTTCTATTCTCTGTCTCTATGAGTTTGACTATTTTAGATACCTCGTGTAAGTGGAACTGTACAGTATTTGTTCTTTTGTGACAGGCTTATTTCACCGAGCATCCTGTCCTCTAGGTTCGTCCGTGTTGTGGCAGGTGTCAGAATCGTCTTCCTTTCTAAGGCTGCATAGTGTCCCATTGTACGGATGGACCACATCTGTATCCATGGATATTGAGGTTGCTTTCGCCTCATGGTACTTTCAATTTGCATTTTCCGGATGTTTGATTAAGTTGAGCCTCTTTTCCTTTGCTTACTGGCCATTTGCATATATTTTTTGTGAAGTGCCCGTCCAAGTTTTTTGCCCTTTTTTTTTTTTTTGCATCAGGTTACACCTATTTCTCTTTGACTTGTAGTAGTTCTTGGGATAATCTGGCCATTTGTATGAGATTCAATGGTCAAAGTGAATCTGATCCAAAGGGAAACCTGATCACGTCCCTCTCACGCATCCTCCTTTTTTATGTCTCATGTTCCGGCCTCCTTACTTCTCTAGCCTCCCCATGGACCACCCGCTCTCTGCCTTCTCTCCTTCAGTCACGCTGGAGTCTCTTGAATACGCTGCTCTCTCTACCCCGGAATCTGACAAAAGGCAGAAGCTAAGGGCACAGACTCTGGGGCCAGACCGCCTGGGTTTCCTTCCTTATGTTTAAAGTGGAGATGATAATAATAATTAATAATAATAATAATTCATCGAGTTGTGCAGAACCGAGGTGCTGGAGTGCTTCAAAGGATGCTCTGCACGTGGTAAAGGGGATGTGATACTTATCGTTGATTGGCAGAGTGTGGGCTAGTTTTCAGACCCTGCTTGCCCCTTCGGCGGGAAGACTTGTGCAGTGCACACCCTGCCCAGCTGTATGTGGCGGCCCTGGCTTGTCCCCAGGTCTTGAGTTCCTCCAGAGTGGCTCTGTTCTCAGGAGGCTCCTCCCTTTTGGTGTCACCAGTGATTTTCTGCAGGACCAGACTTAACATCCTGCCAGTTTTGCAACCCCTTCCAAGAGAAAGCACCTCGCTCCCAATAATTAGAGCAGGAAATTATTGCAGAGCGAATGTCCCGGCTGGCACGTATCCTTCCCCGGGGGCAGGAGGGTGGGAGGGGCTGCTACAGGGCCATCTCATATGAACCTCTTGGACTGAGAGCCTTCAAAGTAAAATGGAGGGTTATTACTAGAAAAAGAGTGAGTTAATTCTGGGCAGGAAAAACCCACCAGCTTTCCCATTCCTTCCCTTGCTCCCACTCATGGAATCCACCCACTCCCAGTTACCCCACTTCAGGTTGCTTTATTCCACTTTCTTACAAGAAAACTTACTCCCCAAAATGTTCATTCTCTGCCTAGAAAACCCACCCAGTCACACATGAGCTTCAGACAGAGGTCTTCATCTGTTATGAGTTTTTGGGGCATCAATTTTTATCAACAGCCCCTGTCTTTAATCAAGAAGGAATTACCCAGTGGCAAGGCATTATGGTTTTCTTTTATAACTGGCTTGTTTAAAAAAAATTAATTTCAGTTTCAACTTTTAAGCAAGGGAAGAGAAAGGATGATTGTGCCGCCTTTCCTGAAAAGTTATGAAAGCAAGCGAGGGGTCATTTTTCAGAGCTCTGCTCCCCCGATTAATAATGATCAGTCGTGGGTCTTTCATGCGTCTTGCAGCTAAGCCGGGAGCCCTGGAATTAGCTGACTGGGCTCTGCTTCCAAGATGCTTCTTGGATTCTCCTATTTCCAAGGAAGGGGCTTGGAATTAGGGAAGAAGCTGGGGTGTAGTTGGGTGGGGGAAATTCTTGCTCTAAAGGGTGATGGTTTCCACATTCTGCCGGGAAATAGGACCCTTCCCACTTCCACCCTCCCTCCAGAGCAGCCCTCCCCACCCCAGCCCCCCGCCTCTGTTTTCTCTTCTCCAGCCTGATTTTTATTCGAATCATTGGCTGTGTTGTGCTCTCAAGCCTGAACACGGATGCACGGAGTTTTCAAACTGTAATTTATCATGTGTATGAAGGTTTTATCTCTTGTCTGGTGCCCACAACATTGGGGTTCTAATTTCCACCCCAGGACCCGTTCCCTGTGGAGCAGGGCAGGCTTTGTCTAACCTTTCTGTGTTAGTTTCATCTCCTGGAAAATAGAGTTAATATCAACCCTGCTCACAGTAGCACAGGAATTAGTCACTGTTTTTCAGAGGGCTAATCTCATACCTTTGCCGGCGGAAGGCAATTCCGCCCACAGCCCCCAGATTATATCTGATAGCATCGTTGCCGATGGGCAGTATTTATTATCACTATTTCCATTGTGAGGCTCCAAACTCATACTTATGAGGTCGCCACTTAATTCATAAATCCAAGAAGCTGTCATAGTCACCGCAATGAGTGGGGATCAGGGCTGAGGGCCACTTGGAAAAATTATCACCACCCACCCAGAGCTGGTCTCCATCCTGAGGCTGGGCAGGCAATCACAGTGGAAATTATAAGGTCACAATGGGATGTGGCTTCATCCCTTTCCATTTCAGGCTATGATTAATCTCTTCTGATGTTACTTTACTTGAGAGAATAATCTAAAACCAGCCCCAGACAAAATCAAGTCTCCTGAAAAGGGAGATCTAAGTGAAAGGAGATAATGTTCATGGAGAAGAAAAGGCATGAACACTCGGCAAGTTTGGAGGCTACGGAGGAGACTGAGCGGCCAGGTCCCTTAATTTATGGCTTAGAAACGGAGAGCTCTTTCTTCTGGAAAGTTGGTGATTCACGGCCTCATTTTGGGTCTGACTCCATCAAAAATATGTCTAGTTGCAAGAGCTGCCAAAAAAAGTGGGTTTCCGCAGTTTCTCCTCCGGCCAGGAGACCTGGGTGTGCTGTGTGCAGTGAGTTTGTGAGGTCCCTCAACTTGAGTTTTCCTGCCCTTCTGAGTCGTAAATAGTCCACGAGAAAGACCCTCAGGAGGCAGGCTGCTTTGGTCTGGATGGGATTCTCAGCGGCAGTGCTACTGGTACTTGATGCTGGGCTATTCAGTGTGATGAGGTCGTCCTACACATTGCAGGGTATTTAGCAGAGCCCCTGGGTCCTCGCAGGTGTAGAGCACTACCTGAGCATCTCAGGTGTGAGGGAGCAGGGCCCCCACCCGTGGGTAACGTTTGAAGGATGTGAGCCCTTGGGAAGCCTTACATTTGGAGGCCTCGTGCCCCATCATCGCCAGCAAATTAAAACACACCCACACTTTAAGTATAATTTATTTGCAGTAAAAATATTTGAAAGGAATTTAATGATTCTGCTTCTTATATTATCTGGCGGCAGATAATTCACCAACGTCATAATTGCCTGTGATTCCCTCACAGCCAATAGCATCCTTAGGAATTCTTGCAACTGTTTTCTCAAATGTAATGAAGTTTTTATGACTATGACATCATGGATACCGCAGCCAACAAGCGGCGAGGAGGCCTCATTGCTGCGTTTGGCAGGCGTTTAATGAAGCACTTATTAATTTTGATTTTCTTGTCGAATTTTGGAGCCGATCGTTTTTCTCCACATGGCACGCACTTGCACAGGCCCCGGAGAGGGCCGTGCTTGAGGCTCTGAGGACCAGGCTTGCTCTCACCAAAAGGTGAGAAGAAGATTCCAGAGGCCGCTGAGCAGTCGCTGTGCTGCGTGGGATTGGCGGGGCGGGGGAGGTCCGCCCGGCTGTTGGATCCACTCCCAGCCTTCTCTTTCTTCGTTTTTATGGCGGTAAAAATTAAGTTGAAACATCTGGAGATCCACATGTGCGATTCGCAAACATCAAACACAGGCGTTCATTCCTTATTTCTTGATTAATTTATTGGACGGCAGCTTTCTGATCAGCCTGGTGCTTTAATCACGGGGAAATTGCCTACCAGCTGGGTATTTTACTTTTCTCTGTTACAGCAAATGAAGCATAATTGCTGGGATGCGGACCAGTCGGAAAAACAAGGAGAAATTAGGCGTAATTGGGCAGCATTTCCTGACGAGTTATAACACCGAGCCCCCAGATGGGATTAGCTGGTGTTTTATTTTCTTTTTTACAAAGAGGGACCTCCCGATTATTAATAGTGTGAGAGGAACCCTCCCTACTGCTCTGGGATGCGTGGGATTGAGCCGTGGGGGCCATTTCCTCCCTCCCAACGAGGAGTGATGTGTCTCCTAGAAGCTTACGGTAATATTTAAAGGTATAAAAAGGGACAGGACAATTAAAAATGTGCATGAGTAGCTTTAGGGCTGACGTTATTGATGCCTTTGTGATCAACAGCACTATTTTTATTTGGATGGCTGGGTAAGAAGGAGCCTTAGGAAGCTCTGGCCACAAAATCGAGAGCCTTACAGAGGGGTGTAAAACCTTGCAGTAACTCTAGTGTCAGGCCTGGGAATAACGGCTGATGTAAAGCTGTGGGTGATGGAGTGAGGCGGGGTTTTCATCAGCGTATATGCCCAGGAGAGAGGATTACCTCTGCCTGCCTTCCAGACCCCAGGTGGAGTGAAGCCGTTTATAACAGAATTTTGGCCGCAGTTGAATTTTAATCTTGAGATCCACCGATTGCTTGAAGGGCAAGCTCCAGAGGCCACCATTCGCTTTCACTAGCTTTACCCAGAGCCTAAAGAAATCCCCTCCCCCCGCCCCCCTTGCTCTGTCTGGGGTTGTTTTTGTGGAAGGGATTTGAGAGAGAAAATTTCTTAAATAGGAGCCATGGATCAGAGTCCTTTCTGGATGAACTGTTTGACACTGGTTTTCTGATAATAATCGCAGCTAATGTTTACTGGGTGCTGGTGACACGCAGAGCACTGTTAAATGCTTTCATGTCTTGTTTGTTTTCAAACTTGAAACCGAAGTTAGACTCGATTCTCGGGCCCGTCCTCTGGACCTGCGCCGGCTGATACCGTAGCTGCTCATGACGAGCGGCTCTCGAGCACTTGAAGTGTGGCTGGTGCTCACTGAGAGAAGCTGTAAAACACACAGCGGATTTCAGACGTAGGGCAAAGAAAGAATGGGAACTATTTAATTAATTTTCTATCTAGATTACATGTTCTGGAATGCTACTCATTTGGACATACTGTGTTACGTAAAATGTATGATAAAATTACCTTCTTTATACTTTGTACTTTCGTTGTTACTGTGTAAAATTTTGACTGCCAGAAAATGAAAAATTACAGATGTGGCTTGCGTTATATTTCTATTGCACGGTGCTGGTCTAGAGGGAGAAAAGAGGCACAGAGAGGTTAAGTAACTTGCCCTAGGCCACACAGCATCCTAGTGGCAACACCTTTTAGAAGCTAACAGCATCACCCCCACACAGGCGCTCATACATGGGTCTGCTCTTCTCGGTCAGCTTTCTGTCATCAGCCCCCCATCCCTGCAGACCCTGCTTGAAGTCATAACCATAAATCTGTCCTCAGTTTCCCCAGCTGGGTCACCAGGCGGGTTGGGCTATATGATTGTTGTGGGGTTTCCCAGAGAAAGACATTCTCAGTTTTGTACTCTCTAGCACATTGCTGTGTAGTGTGGGGAGGGGAGCGTCAGTCTCTCTCTTAATGCTTATTTAATTATATTTAATTAGGAATCTTGTCATATTTTAGCCTGCAATTGGTCTCCTGCCGCCGTGTGCTGCAAAGATTTTTGAAAAATCCAAACTTTATTCTTTGCCATCGATCTGTGTGGTTAATGGGGCTGGGTAGGAATGATTTCACCCATCCTTCTAACTAGGAGCAAGAGACGAAATGAGAGACTGAACAAAGACGGCCAGGCATCTGAGAGCCACCCTCTGAGAGCAAAGGTGGCCGGACTCCTTCATCCGGGCGCTAGTCTAAAAGTCCCCAGAGTGTGCCCCATGTCGGGATCCCAGAGAGACCTGGGTCCTGGTATCATCTGTGTCCTTGTTGACATGGTACCCTAAAACTGATGCTTGCTCCTGATGTAAAGAGGGGGTCTGCAAGACTTTGCACCAGTTTTCCCCGTCCAGTGCCGTTGGACCAGCCATCGGGCCACCCTCACGAAGGCTGGCCTTTTCTTGCTGCCTGCTCCCCTGCTGCTGGGCTGGGCAGGACACCAGCAGCAGGGGAGTGGGTGTCCTGGGGTGTCATGCCCAGGACACCCCAGAACTGGGGCATGACAGAGAAGGGGGCTGTCTTTCAACATCCTTGCTGGAAAATCGGGGTAGGATTCAAAAGCTAGATTGACGTCACCTACCCCCTTCCAGAAGCAGGCTGAGAGCTCAGCTCGCGGATGAGGCCGGCTTCCCCGAGCCAGGGCAGCCGAGGGGGGCTGGCACTCCTCCAGCCCGCCTTCTGCGCCCCTCTTCGGGCATTTAATCAGTGTAGTTGATTAGTTGCAACACACCACAGAATGGTCGAGGACCCTGGCTGGCGGCCCGCGCTGTCATTTATGGCTGGGTGATTTGAGGCCAGCCTCCCAACCCCACTGAGCCTCCGATCCCTCATTTGCAAAATGAGACTCATCATATCTGCCCTGCCTCCCCTCCCTGAGTTGTTGAGAGGTTCCAACGATGTATGAGAGAGTGATATGAAAATGTGGGTAAACAGGACAGTGGTGTTTAAATGCGTGCTATTACCATAATTGCCTTGTATTGTGTGTGTATATCTCATCTCCCCAATTAGATGCGAGATCCTCGGCGACAGCCACCATGTCTCACCCCCTTTGCTATTCCCCACACAGCCAGGATGGCATTGAGCATATTGTTGCCGCTCGATAAATATTTACTGAATGGGATTGAATTTCAGATCCGTTCCAAGTGACCCTAAAAGCTTGGTCAGGTCCAGCTCAAAGGTTTTCTCAAGGAGAGGGCAGAGTCCGGAGGTTCCACTTCAGGTGTCAGGAAGCGTCTTGGAAGGAATGACTCCGTGAATGAATGAATGCCTGGTGGCATTTGCTTTATTCTCCCAGCTCCTGGCTTTTGACAGTAGCTGTGACATCTGCCGGCTCCGCTCAAAATGACTTCTCCCTCCGTCCTTCAGGGCATGCTTTCCCCACCGGGCCCACTATGGTTCAGATTTCTATTAAGTAGTCAAACATAATATAAAATTGCCAACAAAGAGATCATTCCTGGATTAATTAATCTCCCCTTTACATAGGGAAAGACATAAAAGAGGGCATAAGATAAGAAAAGAAAATGGGGCTTCCCTGGTGGCGCAGTGGTTGAGAGTCCGCCTGCCGATGCAGGGGACGTGGGTTCGTGCCCCGGTCCGGGAAGATCCCGCATGCCGCGGAGCGGCTGGGCCCGTGAGCCGTGGCCGCTGAGCCTGTGCTCCGCAACGGGAGAGGCCGCAACAGTGAGAGGCGCGCGTACCGCAAAAAAAAAAAAAAAAAAAAGACAAGAAAATGAAATTAATCTTATACTTTTGATGGCTGCCTGTTAATTTCAGGCTTTCCTGCATCCGGGCGCGTCTGTTCCTGCTCAGTTTCTAGATCGCTCAGAAATGCTTAAATGAAGCATCTTCTTCATCATTTCCTGGGAATGCTGTGCAGCCATAAAGAATAAAAAGAGAAGCCAGGCGTGCGGGAGCCCCGATGAGTTTATCTTTATAGGAATGCATACCTTATCATCAGGTATGGCCAGTACATCAAAACGATAAGCCAAATTCGGATGCCCTCTCACACCGTTATCGATAAATCAGGTTGACGCTAGGCTGCCGAGTCAGTGCTGCCCTGACACCAGCCTCTCCTCAGAGGAGAGATTCGAAAATAAGTGTGGAGGGAACCAGGGAGCAAAACCGTCTGAGAAGTTTCACAAAAGAAGCTGAACTCTGCTAATGAGAAAGCAGGTGCATCTTGAGTTCCGAGGTGACTGGACAGCAATGCAGCAAGTCCTGACGACAGGCAGAGCCTCTCGGCCCCCAGGCTTGGAAGAGATGGCTTACGTATTTTGCCCTGCCAAGCCTGCATCCTCACATTTTCCAAAGTGTCCATTAACCCCAGAGGACATGCCAGCTGGCCCCTCACCCCACCGAGGCGATGTAAACACGACGATTAACCAATCCGCACGAGCATCAAGACTTCTTGACGTTCCTCTTCACTGAAAAACGCATTAGCTCCTGGCAGTACTGTCTAGAAATTAATTCACGGACAACCGAGCCTCATTACCCATGATCTGCCTTGGCTAACTGCTCTCTGTCAGTGAGTTTGGGGATGGAAATAAGCTATTTCCAACCACTTTATCATCCGGAGACCTCAGGACACAGGATGTCTCTGGTGAGTGCTGTTATTAGAACCCGTTTGTAGAATTGCTGTTGCTATTAATTCTGCAGAAACAGGCTCTCACCCAAAGCCATCAGACGGGTGCCTTTAAGTCTCAAGATCAGCTTGTAATCTATACTGTGAAGTTACTGGCGGAAGCGAGAGTTTTATTTCAGCCCGATGACGGGTTGTTTTAATTTTTTTAAGGAGTGAGCTATTCCCCCACACATGCTGAAGTCCAGAGGCTGCTCTCTGAATGACACCCAGCTTAGGAGCAAGAGATTGTGAGTGCGTCCAGGTGCTTGCTGCTGGTTTGGTGCCATGGGTGTATGGAGGACCACAGGGCTCCTAGAGAGACAGCGCTGGGCTCATCTATCTTCTGAGCTCCGGACCCACGCGTAGGACGTCCTGTGGACCTTTCTTTGGCAGTGCCTCTTGCCCTGCCCTTGTCCCCGAGAACATCTCTTCTCTGTGTTTTAAAACCTTGCTCTGGGGGTCACATCCCTCCCCTGAGTGCAGAGGCAGCCCCATCTTCCTGCGGACCTGGTACCTGTCTGACCACTGTATTTATGGCCCAGATTTGCTTCTGGTTCATCAAGGAAGCACGAGCGCCCCACGCAGCATGGCCTGCGCCTGCACATTTGAATTTCCCTGAGAGGGCTTGACACACAGTAGGTCTCTGCAAGTACTTCTTAAACGAATGCACATGTATTCAAATCCAATCGATAGGGAAGAAAGATTGGAAGGATTTGAGGAACAGAAGGCTAAGAAACGGCTTCCGACTCAAGTCAGTGCTGATCAATTTCACCGCAAATGATTAAACCGAATGACGATTAAAAAAAAAAAAAGGCAAAGACACTCAGTACCTCGGCCCCCTTGGGAAGGTTTTAATCATTATCGCCATCACGGCTCCCACGGACTGAGCATCTACTTTCTGCTGAGCTCCATGCCGAGGGCTTTGCACATAGTAGCTTGTTTTGACCTTGCACGATTGTCTAAAGCAGGTCGTGCCCTGACCCTGGTTGCAGGTCAAGCAGTGGATGGTCGGAAAGCCTAAGCCACCATCATCCAGCCAGGAGACCCCTGAGCTGAGCGAGCGAGTCCTCGGGGGTGGACTCGAGGCCCCTCCCACTGCCGTGCCTGTGGTCTCCGGGCTTCTATAAAGGTTGTGTGATGCACAGGTCCCGGGGAGGACCATTATGAAAAGGGCATGTTCTTTGTTTGGGGCCTGGTGCAGAGCGTTTTCTACCCACCAGTGTATTCTGTTCAGTCTCCAGTACGGTCGGTAATATACTTTCGTCAGAGGGAGGCCGGCGTAGGGGCTGAAGCAGAGACTCTACCTCTAAGAGAAGCTAATGGGCCCAGGATGGGGGGTGGGGGGTGAGCCCCTGACCTTGGCTGGATCAGCCCCAAGCGCTAATCAACATTGCCGAGGATGTCTGTGTGTGCTCACAAAGCATAAATATTTGTTCCCTGTTGAAGGCCTCCGGGGCCATGGCAAACAGCACCTTAAACGTGCACAGTCCGCCTGCCTGTTAAGAAAGAGAAAACACAGAAAAACAGCCCTTCGAATCCATTCCTCCCCATAGAAACAGAAACGATGTTCTGATCATTATGTCTAAAAAAGCAGTAGATACGAAAATTGGATTTGGTCGGAGCTGGATTTTAGCCGCAAATGGGTGGTTTTTAATAAAGTGCCTCATAGCAACCGATCTGTGAAAAGCTGGTACTTAAAAGCAAGTTCATATGATGTTGGAAAATGGCTCATCCAGACAGGGCGGTCTGTAACTGTTTATTTATAGTCGTCTGCGCCAGATCAGATAAGCTGGGGCTCGTGGAAGTGGGGGGCTTCCAGAAAGTACCATCCTCAGACTGTTTATGTGACCGGGAAACAGACCATCGGCTCTGGCGGGGTGGGAGATCGGAGGTAGGTGGGCTCTGCCCTTGGATACACGTTCTCCAAGTGCTGAGACCCAAGAGCTGTCTGTGAAGATGGGGCTGCAGAAAAAGCACGGGGGGCTTGAATGGTGGTCTTTCAGGGAGCAGACGTGGATGGAGTCGGGGCCCACAATTTTCCGGCTGTGTGGCCTCGAGCTAACGCCTTTTCTTTCCTTTATTTCTTTGTGAGCAGCTTTATTGAGATATAATTCACACGCCATACAACTCACCCGTTTAAAGAATTAGAATTCAATGGATTTTAATATATTCACAGATGTGTGCAACCATCCCCCCGGTCTGATGTGGAATATTTTTGTCATCTCAGAAAGAAACCCTATACCTTTTAGCTACCCCCCCACCCCCAGCTCCCCCAGCTCTAAGCAACCTCTAATCTGCTTTCTGTCTCTACAGGTTTGCTTATTCTGGACAATTTTATATAAATGGAACCCTCCCGTGTTGGTCCTTTAGTGTCTGGCTTCTCTTACTCAGCGTCACGTCTCAAGCTGTACCAGCACTTTGCTCCCTTTTAGGGCCGGCCCTTTCTGGTCTTCAGATTCCTCATCGGTCAAACGGGTCGAATGCTGCCCCTGGAGGACGGTTCTGGAGGTGCTGTTCGTGCTCCCTGCTACCACCTTACTGCACTGAAATTCGAGGGACGTGTCAGTGAGAGGTCCCCCTCACTGTCCCCCAGGGGACAACCGCTTCTTTATCCCTAACGACCCGCACTGAAAGTCATGAGAATAGTTGAAGCCGAGTACATTTCATCCATCACAGCCCAGTGATCCCGCTTTTCCCCTCTGTGGCTCCTGTCTTCCCCACGAGATGCGTCAGTTTGCATTTGTCTTGATAAGAGCGGTAACACAATTTGTTCATATTTATTTAGAGGGGCCGGACCTCACGCTTGAGCCTTACTTACAACAGCTCATGTCAACCCGGAGAGGCAAGAGAATCGTGACCACGCCCCCACTTAACAGATGAGGAAACTGAGGCTCAGGGCGGGTAAATGAAGCCGTCTGAGTCTTCTGCAGAAACCTGAGTTCTTACATAAATGCTTTGGGGTTCAAGAAATGGGGTTTGCCTGGACTTGAATTTTTTTAATACACCCCTCTTGAGTGGGTCTAAGGGGACCCGGGGATGCCAGGAGGCTGGTCTCCAAGCCCTGTTCTGGCCACCCAGGCACCTGGACCCCCATGGACGCAGAGAAGTCAACGGGCCAGGCCAGTAAGGTGGTATGACAGTGGGGTGTGGCCTGGGGTGGTGGTGAAACTCGGCAGGCCCCGAGCAGGTGCTTGATGGGGAAGGGGGCTTGGAAAATGTCCCCCAGGAGGTAGCGTCTGAGCCGTGTCTTAAAGCACAAAGTGGAGTCCCCGAGGCAGGAGGGGGGAGGCCCTCTGTCCATCCTTTGATTTACTGTAATTAGAGGCGGTAGGTACAAAATGTCACGGGAGCACAGGGGCGGGGGTGATCAATCCCCCTGGAATCTGTTGGCCGCAGTTTTGCTATTGCAGGAGCGTTTGCTGGAGAGATCGATCCAGACTTAACAGAGTGGTGAAATGGTGTCCGTGGCTGAACCCAGCAGAGCTTCATCCAGAGGGGGCCTCACCCCTGGAGCCACTCGGCTTTGGGGGCTTCAGCTAGTGTTTTTCTTCGTGGACCGGGGGAGATGTTCTCAAAGACCCCATTTGTGCGTTGCGGGAAGCAGGAAGGCCCAGCGGAGAGGAGAGGAGAGGAGAAAAGGAGAAAAGGGAACGTGAGGGGTCATAACAACGCCTTTATTCCATCGGTTACTAGAAGGTGAAGGTGTGCCTTCACCTGACTTCCATGGTCATCCTTTCTCCCAACCCTTTCTCCCTGCCTCTCACCACAATCCTGCGAGGCAGGGAATTTGGGGGCCCGAGAAGCGGAGGGACTTGCCTGACATCGCATCAGTAACCAGTGCCAAATCCAGGATTTAAATGGAGGATTAGCGATTCCAGGTGCAGTGCTCAGCCGGGAGCAAAGCAGAACTCCGGCTGCCCATCATGTACCCGGTCTCCCCGGAAACCCTAGGGTGTGGGCCGGTGCAGGGATTGTACAAAGACAGTCTTGCCACACTGCTGGGCTGGAGGGTAATTTGGGATGTGCGTGCTGGGCTATAGAAGCACAGGGAGAGTCACCCAAATCCACTGGGGCAGTCAGGGATGGCTCTTTGGAAGGGGGGCATGTTGAGTCTGGGTTTTGATGGATGCCTAGGAGCCCTTGGGTTCAGTAAAGGGGAGGCTCACTCTGGGAATGGAAGCTGTATAAGAAAGGCTTGAAGCTGAGATTGACGATGGCGTATCCAGGGAACAATAGGACTTGCAGAGTAGCTGTTGTGTAGGATGTGGGGCCAGTGGAAGAAGAAAAGAGAGCTGGAAGGAGTGTCATGACGCCCAGCTGCTCATGCAGCCCTGCCTTCTCAGAGTGGACACAGGTCGCCTCTTCCTGGGGCGGGATTTCATTAGGGGCAGGGAACTGTGAATGGCTTTGAAGATTTTTGCGCTTAGCGCCCACAGCCCCTCTTGGAAGCTAAAGTTGGATTCTCCGAGGACTGAGAGCAAAGCCACAAGCAGAAAGAGATTCTGCCGGGGAGATTACGTAACTGCTTCCCTCTGTCATTAGCTAATCAAGGAGCGGGTAGGGGGGAACCCCAAGGCTTTGAAGTAGCAAGAGAGAATTCTGAAATGGCTCCAGCTCTGTCCTGCTGGAGGGGTCTAATTACAGAGCAGCATTCTCCAAGGATGAGGTTACTCAGTGGGCAGCGGGTGGGATGGGGCACGTGGAGTGGCTTCGGCATCGAAATAACCAGGACTGAAATAGCTGCAACCACAGGCCCCAGGCACTTTCTCTCTCTGGGGTGATTACAGTGGACTCTGGACATTTTCACCGAAAATCCGTGTGCGTGTGCAAGGGCGCTGCAGAGGGAACCTCAGTGTTGGGTACTCTGCTCCAGCTTCTCATCTTGGGTCTTGACAGGGGCGTTTCCTTTTTCAGGATGAAAGTGAAATTCTTTCTGAAATAAATGTTCAGATCTACCAGCGCCATGGTTGGCCAGAAGGAAGGAAAGAGGAAAGGTGTGTTATCATTCCAACAGCTTCCTTTGGCCGCATGAGTGAGTTTGATGGCAGAGGTTGTACCATGAGCAGGTAGATTTTTTTTTTTTTTTTTTTTTTTGTGGTACGCGGGCCTCTCCCATTGTGGAGCACAGGCTCCAGACGTGCAGGCTCAGCGGCCATGGCTTACGGGCCCAGCCTCTCCGCGGCATGTGGGACCCTCCCGGACCGGGGCACGAACCCACGTCCCCTGCATCGGCAGGCAGACTCCCAACCACTGCGCCACCAGGGAAGCCCGAGCAGGTAGATTTTTTGAGAGGTGATGGGTACCACCATCTCGAAATGTGGTACCCATCTCCTTTTCCACCCGGGTATGCCACTTTTAGGTATTTACTAATTTGGCAAATCCTTATTAAGCAACCATTATGTGCCAAGCACTGTGCCAGGGACGGGTAATACGTGAGGTGAAGTGCAATAGATACAGGTCTGGCCATCAGGAGAGTGTGGTCTGCAAGGGCAAAGATGTAGACAAATAAATATAACTCCAAATTGGAACAAACTCTGTGAAAAAAGGAGGAAGCAAAGGACGGTGGTCAGAGTGACCATGCTTTGGAGGGGACAGCTGAGCTGACCAAAGAATGCTCAGAGGCCACTCTGCTGAGTGGGAGGAGGGCGATCCAGACAGAAACAGTGGCATACGCAAAGATTGATGGGGCATTTCAGAAATAGGCATATGGTCTGTGCGGCTGGAAGGGTTGAAGCAGGGAAGGGAGAGGTGAGAAGGGCTGCAAGTCCAGCCTCACTTTTTCACCATGGACCCAAATAGGACCCTCCCTCCTAACCCCTGCAGGCACAGTCTTTATAGACCGCCTCCCTCCCCTTATGGGATGCGGGGAAGGGGCCACAGGTGGATTTCTCCTGAAATTTCTAAGCCTTTGCATCTTAGGTTTTTGTATTCTGTAGCCACTGAAGAGGTTGGAGAGTCTTTAGTTTGAAACGTAAGATGATTTCTTCAGGAAAAATGATCAGATTCCTCACGACCTCTTGTTCCAAGGAGAATAGACAGTATTTTATCATTGCAGCATTGTATCATCGCTACAGCTAAAACCATCTGAATGCTTGCCAGTGTAACAAAGGGAAGATAAAGTGGGATGACTCAGTTTTGGGTCGTGAGAGCTCAGGAAAGCGAGACAGCATCACCCCCCCCCCCCGCAGCCTGGGTGCAGGAGGAAGGAAGTTTGGCAGGAGCAAGTGTCTCCTGAGTCTCCAACACGCTCTTCACTTAGCAGACAGTCAGCTGCCCGGCCCCGGCCCTTGAGCCCGGGGTCTTCACCATCTCATCTACCTGCTTGGAATGTTAGCCAGTTTTAAAAGCCTTGGTTGAGGGACGCTCTATGAGTGAGTTCATCATGCAGGCTTTAAGCCAACATTTAACAAAGTGTGTTGAGCGTGTTCCCTCGTCCCAAATTCTCAGGGCCGTGACGTGCTGATGGACACCGTGACCACACTCTAGGGATTGTGGCGTGTAGTGTCTCTCAAACTTATTTAAGGATGAATATTTGTTTTGAGGTACATCTTCTGGGCTGGGGATTTCCTGGAAATCAGTTTGAGATCCGCTGCTTTAATCTGATCTTATTACCCCGTTACCACTGTTGTCATCAAGAATACATTTTAAAATGGCAGTGAGCAACCAGCCATCCATCCACTCAGCCACTTATTCAATGGACCATCTGTCCATTCATCCGATCAGTCATCCATCTTTCTATCCATCCACCCAGCCACCCACTCATCGTGTGTACATCCAAGCGAACAGTATCCAGCTAACAAACATCTACTGCGTGGGTCTTTCCATACTCGGGGCACGAAATAGGACTTTGGTAGATCTACGGTGCCTTTGGGGGAGCTTCTAGTCTGATATAAGACTACCTCTCATGTACAACTAAGCAGACTTGTGGGTTGGAAGTGATTTTTGTCCTTGGGGAAACGAAGTGCTAGAAGCTCAGGAAGGGAAAAAGCTCCCCTCCTCAGGTGAATCCTTGAGGGCTTGGTGGAGGAGGTGGCATTTCTGTTGGAGGAGAGATCTGGAGGTGGAGAGATAGAAGCTGGGCAAGGGATGCCTGCAGTTGAGGCGAGTGTGAACAGAGGACCAGAAGGCCCCAAGGGTGGGCTGGTGGGGGGGCGGCACCCTGCCCACCCCTCCTTCCTCGGGTCTCTGCTTGGCTGAGTCGTGACGGTAGCACTGATGAAAAGCTGCTGCCCAGATGCCCCGTTACTGACAAGAATGTCTCAGACGAGGCCTGATTCTTCAGTCGGCGTGCTCTTCCTCGGGCGCTGGCTTCAGAGACATGTGGTTCCATTAAAATCAGAGGCGGAGATGTGTTTGTCACCATAATCCCCACAGGCAAGGCCCCAGCACGACCTGCAGCCACACTGGCACCCAACACTACGTGCCTTCGCCTGACCCCTCAGATGCTGACTTTCCAGAACTTTCTGCCGTGGGGCAACAGAGAGTTGGTGAGATCCCTATACACATCCAGAAGGAGAGGAGAACCTTGGTACTCTTCAGAGAAATCACACATTTGCCCAGTAGAACCATCTACTCAACATTCTAACGAGAGAAGACATACAGCGAGCCAGCAGATAACTCAGTGAGATAATTACGTGTTGCGGTTAACACTCGAAGGATGTACTAGAGGGCAGCTTCAGGGAAGGACAAGTTTAGATGGGGTGGTTAGAGAAGGCTTCCCAAGCAGATGACGTTTAAGCCAAGACACGAATGCCAAGAAGGAGCCAGCCAAGGGAAGAGCTAGAGGAGGGAACCGCCAGTGCAAAGTCCCTGGGGTAGATGGGAGCTGAGACGTTTTGAGAAACAGAAGTCTAAGTGTGGCAGAGGCCCGTGGGCAAGGTGAGGGGTGACAAGGAAAGTCACTGGTAAGGTGGGCAGGGGCCAAGTCACGTAGGACCTGCAGGCCATGAGAAGGAGTTTGATTTTAAGCGTAGCAAAGCTATAGGAGGGCTTAGGTGAGTAACTCTGTGTCTCATTTTGAAATCCTTGCTCTGGTTGTGGAGTTGAGTGTGGCTGATGGGGGTGGGAGTGGAAGCCTGGGGACCAGTGAGGGGCTGGAGGGACCAGGTGCCTTGGACTGGGGTGGGGTAGAGCGTTGTCAGGGGCCTGGAGGGAAGAGGAGGATATGGGATTGTTGTGGAGGTGAAGCCTGATGGATTGTTATGGGTGGGAGAGAGAGGTGACTGAAGGTCCGCTCCAAACAGGGCCTGAGAAGCTGGGTAGATGTGGCCCCATTTCCTGGGCTGCAGGAAGGTGGGGAGGAACAGGTTTGGGGACAGGAGAGTCAAAGAGCTCCATGTGAGCCTGTTGAATGAGAAATGCATTTTAGACATCAAGGAGACAGTTGCATGTGTAAGTCTGGATTTAATGGGGAAGTTTGGGGCAGGAGAAAATGGGACCCAGGAGGCGTGGAATCCACTCGAGTCAGGAGATGGCAGGGTGGAAGGGAGAGTGCACAACTTTTGTTTGATCTCCTGGATCTAGCCATACCTGAAGCTGGACCACCTTGGTCTCTAGTCATATGAGCTAACCTGTCCCCATCCCCCCCCCTTTTTTTTTCCTGCATCACTTTGAATCAGGCTTCTGTCACCTGCAGTGGAAAGAGTCCTGACCCAACACAGGAGGCAACTTCAGTGTTCCGGGCTGACTCCAACGCCTCCCCTCCACCTTGGGCTGGATTTACATCACCCCAGGGTGGTGAGCAGAGAGGCAGTAACAGGTTGTTAGAAAGAGTGGACCCTTCGACATCAGGCGGACCCAGGAACCGGTCCCAGCTTTGCCACTGGCTGCCTGTGTGACCTTGGACAAGGAGACTGGCTTCTCTGCCCCTCTGTGTCTGCGTCCTCGCACGGATGGGTTGTGTGAGGACGAGAGGAAAGAAAACCGGGAGGGTGTCTGGCCAGGGACTGGTGCGTGGAAGGTGCTTCGTAAGTGTCCGCATTTTGGCCCCTCTCCCCACCACAGACACACTCGTGAAAAGCTCACCTTGGCAGTTATTTATGTCTTTGATTAATTAAACAATTGGGAAACAAATTAATTATTACTTAACGAAGGCAGTTGAGGCGACACAATCTTTGCGAACACGAGGCCTGGCAGGGAAGAGAACAAAAGTGATGCTCGGCAGCGAGGAGGATGGAAACCACTGAAGTAGAAAATCCTCAAGGTCCTTCTCATCTGGAAAATTCGCCTTTTCTGGACGTGCAGAATGTAGCTCCGTACAGGTGAATGTTGACTTATGGTTTGAGAGGCTTATTATATGTCGCGGTGCCTTCAAATGGCAAGTAGGCAATCACTCTGGTGTCACCTACATGGAGTTTATCCAAGGCGAGAGGCGGAGAGGGAGACATTGGACCTGAGTCACAGCCGCGTGGCTGCTCACTGCCGTCATTCCGGCTAAATCCACCTCTGTCGCTGTTCCCCGTGGTCCCCCGTGGCCAGCGTCCCCCCCCACCCCCCCGCCCAGCTGTCGGATCTGGACGGCGGCTGCATTAAAGCATCAGTAACAGCGGCCGTAACCGTGCCCTTGGCTCAATCAGGGGAAGTTGTTGTGCTTGAATTTCAAAACAGCCCAAGTTTTTCGCCCCATTAAGTTATCATTTGCTTCAAGGAAAAGTTCCCGGAGTCCAAGCAGCTGTGATTTCTGCCCCCCCCCCTCCCCACCCCCGTCCTCACCCGGTAACTTCCTTGCTCTCTGGAGCACATGGTCCCTCCTGAGGAAATAACATTTCAGCCGTTCCCCAGTCGGCCTAATGCCGGTATCGCTTGAGTGCATCATCTCATTCTTTGAAGGCACCACAGTGGTTTACGGCTTTCTCACCTCCAAACCTGCCCTCGCCGAGTGCAGAAGAAATTCCGATTTGTCAGAAACCTGTCCAGTCATCCGGAACCTTCCCCAGGGCCAGGAAGGTCAACTCCCGCCATGGGTCATATTGATTTTATTGGATGGTTTTTTCCAAAGCAGTCGAACGGCAGTGGGGCCAGTGGGGAGGAGGCTTCCAGTGTGGCCTGGGAGGACCTTGTCCTGCTGCTGTGTTTTAAATGGCTCTCTTCCCCCCTTGAGTGTTGAATTCCCCCTTGATCAGCCCCCCCGCCTATTATCACAGAGGGGCTGAGCCAACCCCGTTTCCTTAAGTCACTGTGAGAGCCCGAGCTACGTGTCACTACAGAGCAAGACACCTCCATCCCCCCCACGGAATAGATCAGGTGTGTGTGCGGTGAAGCAGCCCCTGCCAGCCCCCCACAGGGAAAGAGATGGCAGTGGATGCTGGAAGAGTTCAAGCAAAGGGGAAGATGGAAAGATGGGCATGAAGGGAAAGCCTGCTGGGTCTGGGTTCCACTCTCACCACCTTCCCAGGGAGGCTTTTACGGACGAAGAGCAGGTGGAGACTGTGAGCCCACAGGGTCACGTGACCTGGGAGCCAGGACCAGCTGGAGGACCAGAGTCCTTGTTCGTAAGAGAGAGACTGGCCATCCTCTCCTTTCGGTTCACATCAGAATCACAGGTTCTTGTCAAAAGTGCTGTGTCGGGGCTTCCCTGGTGACGCAGTGGTTGAGGGTCCGTCTGCCGATGCAGGGGACGCGGGTTCGTGCCCCGGTCCGGGAAGATACCACGTGCCGCGGAGCAGCTGGGCCCGTGAGCCATGGCCGCTGAGCCTGCGCGTCCGGAGCCTGTGCTCCGCAACGGGAGAGGCCACAACAGTGAGAGGTCCGCGTACGGCAAAAAAAAAAAAGTGCTGTGTCCCAGGCCCTTACGCCAGATCCAGGGGATCAGAATTCTCTAGATAACCGAGTTATAGACGTGTACTGCCAGGGACCAGGTGAGAAGCCATAGGTACGCTGCTGACGGAAGGTTAGCTCCAGTGATGAGCAAACAGCTCAGGGGCCATGACAGCTGGGGCGTGGCTCAAGGGCGGTGGCCAAGCCCTGGACTCCCAGGTCGTAACACCTAACCGCCATAATTTACCTGATCCCTTCTGACTCGAGCTGGCAACGGTTCTGGAAAGGCCAGCACGTGTGCCACCTCCTCGGAGACGCCTTTGTGTTCTGTCAGGCGGCAAGGACGTCCCAGGCACAGGCGCGGAGGCCTGCGGTCACTCTGGTGTCTGGGGGCTGCGAATCACGTTCATGTTGCTGGAGGGTCAAGTATGGGATAGGATGTGGAAGGGTGGACTAGAGAGTTTGTGAAGGTCAGATGTGTTATCTCCTTTTTTTTCCTCTAGAGGTGACAGGGAGCCCCGTAAAGGTTTTAATCAGGGGAGGGACACGGTCAGTGTTTGAAGGCTCACGCTGGCTGCAGTGTGGGAAGGTGGACCTGTAGCCAGGGCGGTGGTCGGTTGGGAGACTGTGTGTGGTCCAAGCAAAACATGGGGAGAGTCTAAGCTAAGGGAAGGGACTGGAGGGAAGGGGGTGGGTGAGAGGCCTATTAGTAGATGCCCCTTTCTTCAGTAATCCTCCCCGAGTACCAGCCAGGGGACTGGCACTCCGGTAGGTGCTGGAGAAAGAGAAGTCCATCCCCTCACGGGGCTTGCATTCTTGTGGGATAAGCAAAAAGCAATCACACAGAGCATAAAATGTGTGTCCTTCAAAGGAGAAATGTAAGGTGTTATGAATGGATGTAATAGGGAGACACAGTCCACCAAGTCCTCCCTAAGGAAACGGCAGTGGATCAGAGAGGTGAGGAGTGACTAGGAGTTGCCTAGGCAGCGAGGAGAGGAACAGTGTTCTGCGCTGAAGGAACAGCATTTGCAAAGTCCATACAGGTGAAGTGGAGAGAGGGAGGGGAGTGAGGGGCTGGGCAGGGGCCAGGTCAGGCAGGACTTTGGGGGAAGTGGCGGAGAGTATAGCCTTTATCCTAAGAGCAGAGAGAATTTTAACCATGATGTGATTTAAATCTGTGGAAGACTGATGTTCACCTCTGGCCATGGTGGATAACTGGGACTGAATGGGGTAACTAGAAAATTGGACAAAATATATGAAACAACTTGTCCAACATTGGTCAACAGGCAGTCCAGGACTGTGCTCACAGAGGAGGAAACAAGCCAGCTGAGCTCTACAATCACCCTGGATTTCTGCCTGGGGCCTCTTTCTTATCTGTGGAGCAGAGATGGGATTCTAAGCAAACATGACTGTCTTGCTAAGTTGAGGAAGTACAGATGGGAATTTGGGGAGGCCAAAGAGGCTAGAGTGTGTGGGGCGGAATTATAGAGAGGAAGGAGCTATGCAGTAAAAGAACTCCAGAAATTTGCATGGTCTTGAGTCTCAGCTGAATATAAAGATGCATGCGGGACTCCCCTGGTGGCGCAGTGGTTGGGAGTCCGCCTGCCGATGCAGGGGACGCGGGTTCGTGCCCCGGTCCGGGAAGATCCCACATGCCGCGGAGCGGCTGGGCCCGTGAGCCGTGGCCGCCGAGCCTGCGCGTCCGGAGCCTGTGCTCCGCAACGGGAGGGGTCGCAACAGTGAGAGGCCCGCGTACCGCAAAAAACAAAATAAAGATGCCTGCGTACAGGGGGGACTTTCACGAAGCTGTGCAAATGCGGAGCCGGGAGCGTTGCGCTGCATGGCTCTCAGGGCTAACGCAGGGATGTGTGTGTTGGGGGCATTCAAGGATATATTAGCCAGCATGAAGAGTCCTCGTTGACTACCCTGGGCATTCACTCAGGAGACCAGAGGGCTACACCTTGGTAGTGGGCCTCAACTAATCCTCAAGTCTACATTAGACCCACCCTAACAAAGGTTAAAAACGAGTCTCAAAAGTTCAAACTGAACCGCAAGTTCAGTTTGTCTGAAAGAACTTTTGTCTACAAAAGTTTTTATTTCACCATCTCCCTGCCAAAACAAAGCCCAATACTCTTCAAAGGGAGACAACACAATCTAGACCCTCAACCCTGTAATAATCGTAATGTCCAGCATCCAAGCAAAAATTACTCATCCTTTGCCGATGGGGGTGCCAAACAGCACAGCCACTTACAAAGCTTACAAAGCTAAATATACATTTGCTGAAGCAGCCAGCAATCCCACTTCTAGGTATTTACCCAAAGAAAATATACACATAAAACTTGGACATGAATGTTTATAGTGCACTTATTCATATTTGCCCCAAACTGGAAACAACCCAAATATCTATCAACTACATGGGTGGATAAGCACACCATGGTACATCCATACAAAAGGAATTCACACAGTGGGCCGGCTTAGCAACAGAGAGGAACAAAGGACTGAAACACACAACTGGGTGAGTGTGGAAGGTATTATGACGAGCGAATGAAGCTGGGCTTGAGAGACTACGTAATATATGGTTCCATTTATAGGGCATTCACGTTCTGCAAAAAGGGGCATGAAGGAACTTTCTGGAGTGTAAAAGAGCGAACTTCTGACACGATTAACAAAATGAAAAGACAAGACATGGAGACGAGGAGAAAATATTGAATGCACGTATCTGACAGGGGACTCGTAGCTACAATCTATAAGCAGCTCTTACTCTTCCATAATAAAAAGACAAACTTTTTAAAATAGGAGAAGGATTTGAAAAGACACTTCACAGAAGAAGATACATGAATGGCCAATGAGCACATGTAAAGATATTCAGCATTATTAATCACCAGGGAAATGAAAATCAAAACCACAGTGAGATACCGCTGCACTCACCAGATGGCTAAAATTAAAAAGATAGACAACAACAAGTGTCGGCGAGGATGTGAAAGGACGAGTTTTCCTACATGGTTGGTTGGAAAAGAAGTTGGGCAGGTTCTTAAGAAGTGAAATATAGTCTTAGCGTTTGACCCAGGAATCCCGCTTTGTGTGTGTGTCCCTGGTTGATGATAGTTGGAGAATTGCTGGTCATCACCTTCATTAACCGTGCAGGTCTGCCACGTCTGCACTTTGCGTTTGCCTTGCCTGGTCTCAAATTGCTGTGTCTTTTTATGTGCTTGTGTAATTGTGATGGTTTTTCTAGCTGGATGCTGCTGTCTGTCTGTCAGAGTACATTTTTGTCAGTGTTCTTATCTGTAGCAGCCTTTCTCCAATTGTGCCTTCAGTCCGCTGAGTTCTTAATAAGAGCAGGGATAGTATTGTGAGGACTGTTTCCTGGCTTCCGTTCTCCATGCCCTATTCACACATTATCTCAGCTCCTCTGCGAGGACGGGGACCATCTCCCTCGTTACCACTGGGTCCCCAGCGCTGGCACAAGTGTTGAGATTCAGATCCAAGCGGACCTGGCTCCAGTGTGCTCACAAGCGCCAGGCGGACAGCGTGAACCTTGGACTCAGCAGTCAGCACCTTGCACGGATGGACATGGATGGGGGGAGCCGGGGAGGGGCTGCAGGGGCAGGTGGGCTTCCCAGAGTTAGACGGAATGGGATCTTAACCCTGGAGGTTCTGGGAAGCAGAGGAGAGCCTCAAGCCCAGTTAGAGGTTCTCCAGGGGGGCAGCCCAGGGGCTACCCGGCGGGATGGTGGGAGAGCCCCCGTGGGCAGTGAATTCAGTACAGGATTGTGCTGGGCGCTGAATGCCAGGCCACGGTGTCATCACGCCCAGGAGCCCCACCGGCGGGGGGGGGGCCCTATCGGTCATCGCTCCCCGATCGCTAACAGCCCATGCAAGTGGAGGGCATGCCGTCTAGAGGCGGCTCCCTAGGAGGCCGGACCCCCTTCCCTTGCAGGAGGGAGGAGGGCGGGTCAGGCTCAAGCACCGCGCAGAGGGGGGCCCCCTCAAGCTCTCCTGCTGCTGTTTGCAGGGCTTTTTGCCTTTCTCAGGCGATGACGGCTTCTCTTTTCCTCCCTGTCTGCTCCCCTCTGAGAGCGCACCACTTTCCTCGGTAGGAGCAAAAGCGGCCACAGTGACCATGAACTTGAGAGAGGCGACGGAAGTCTTGGGTAAATGTGCTTCGCCGCTTCCCGAGCACGTCCGCGCGGCAGCGTGGTCGCCTCCGCCGGGTGAGCCCACGCCTACCGCAGCTGCCCCGGGCAGGCTCCGAGCAGGTGGCGGGGCCCCGGCTGCCTGGACACGCAGGCAGCGTCCACCACGGAGGCGCCCTTATTTGTCCACTGCCCGTCCTTCCCAAGCACGACCAGCTGCAGAATTTTCAGGACCTGGTGCGAAGGGAAGATGTGAGGCGCCCGTCCAAAAACTATTCAGAATTTCGAGGCAGTGACAGCAGAACATTAAACCGAGTACGGGACCCTCCGAGCGTGGGGCTCCGCGAGGCTGCCCGGGTCGCACAGCCCTGCCTCGCTCCTGCCTGAGAGGGAAGCTGAGCATCCTCACGCAGCGAGGCCTCCAGTTACGCGCCCCCCGCTTGCGAGTGGGGTGGCACGAGGGGGCACTGGGATGCAGTGCCTGTGTCCGCTGCTCATCTGGCCACACCCAGCTGGGTTCCAGCTCCCCTTGCTTGGCGGTGGGTCCTGGGAGGACGAGGATGTGTGTTCCTGATTTTCCTCTTACTTCTCTTGCTATTCGTCTGGGCCCTACCACTGCCCCTGAATTCAGAGTCTTAACGTATTGTCTTCCCTCTGACCAAGCCCTCCTCCAAAACAGTAGATCTCTTCAGGATCGGTACTAGTCGCCCGCCGTGTCGATGGGTTTCAGTGCATCCTGTCGTATCCCCACGAGCTGGTCCACACTCCTTCGAAGCATGGGCTCCACAGCACGGCGGGCAATTAGACAAGCCGGCCCGTTTCTTCTCTGGGCCAGCCCCCCTCCCCTCCTGGAGTCCGTCTCCGGCTTTTAACCCCGGGGACACCTCAGCCCACAAGCGAAGGCCCAGCGTTACCCCGAGAAGCGTGAGCCCCCAGCCCCCAGCAGGTGGAGGTTGCTCACCAATCACTGTGATGAGCCAGGCGCGGGAGGCCTGGAGAAAGCAGGAGGAGGGATGGGAAAGCGGTCGCTGGCGTCCCAGAGTCTCGGGTTCGAATCCCAGCTCTGCCACCCATTAGGTTCGTACCTGGGCAGGTTTTGGAGCTTCCCCTGTCCTCAGTTTCCCCAGCACCTGCCCCACGGGGCCGTGAGGGTGAGAGGGGGCAGGGCAGCGGTGGAGTGAGCACCTGCCAACAAGGCCTTGGTAGCTGTGAGTCAAGGTTAAGGACCCGGGCCTGCAGCCCCGACGTCGGGGTCAGAGCCAGACCTTCGCGGCAGGCACGGTGCTCGGCTTCCAGGACCGGGACCCCTGGCGCCCCTGAGGCTCCGTCTAGCCTCGTTCTTCTCGGCCCCTCGGATCAGGGCGCCCCCCCTCGGGCCCCAGGCTCACGTGGGGACACGCCTGTCCCTCCTGCCTCTGGTCCTGGTCATGCTTCAGTCCCCAAAGGTGCCTTTCTCAGGGAAATGTCCCCCAGCCCTCTCTAAAGCAGGGCCCCTTGAATGCCCTCCAGTCCCCTGTGGTTTTCTGCACTGCTATTTAAAAGTATATGTGTACATAGTTTTACATTTTAATTGTGTGTTTGTTTGGTTAACTTCTGTCTCCCCCAGCTCACCGGACTCTCCGAGAGGACAAAGGTGTGCCCCCCGTTCACCATTCTGTCCTGGGTGCACAGTGCGGGGCCAGCTGGAAATGCTTGAGAAGTCTGCATAAGTAGATGAGTTTCTAGATCAGAGAGACAGAGACAGAGACACACAGAGAGACAGAGAGCTCCAAGAGGGCCTGGGGACAGCAGGGGTGGGGTTAGGGGGCCGGCAGTGGGGTCCAGGTGTCTTTGGGCTGCAGACCATCTGGCCCTGCGGCCGGGGCTAAGGATCCGGGTCTCTCTCCCAAGGATACAGAGACGCCTGTTGAAGGGCATCGCACGGCTGCCTGCCAGCATCCGATTTGCATCGTAGGAAGATCCCCGGCAGCTGTGCAGAGAATGGATGGATAGCCTGGCTGCTTTGTTCAAGTCCCCAGAGGCTTTTTCTTCTTTTTTTCATAGGATTCTGACTTGTTAGGGACAGAGCCAGGAGCTGATGGTTTCTTCCCAGCTCACTTTGTGACCTTGGGCGAGTCCTGGCCACTCTGTGGGAAGCAGGGCACGGACCCCCTGTCTGCTGTGCCCAGCCACGTAGCCACGGTCTCCCAAGCCCTGTGCCCCTCGCCTGCCACTGAGGTGTCCCCTTGGCCTCACACAGCTACGAGAGAAGGGGTCTTCTTTCCAGGGAGTGTGGGACATTCCTTTGGTTGTCACACTTGTGATTTCTCCTGGAGGGGGCGTGCAGAGAGGACACACATACATCTCAGCAAAGCTGCTCCCCGTGGCACTCACCCTTACTCAGTTGGTGACAATTACGTCTGGGTCTGCGCTCTCTGGGACCCATGACTGAGGACAATCCCGTTGTCCCACCCCACCCCTACACCCTCCCAATCTTCGCTCTTCTTGGGGGTCGCCCAGGAATGGGGGGAGCCTGACTTTTCACTCTGTGGCCGCCCCGCCGCATACAGAAGTCGGGGGCCGAAGGGGATGGGGCTCCCGCGGGTACCATTTTTTAAAAAGCCAGCAGAAGAACCCCTCTCAGCTCCTTACCAGCGCCCAAAACAAGCTCTCCCTCCAGATTTATAAAGTTTGCTTAACTTTCCTTCTGCCACCCGGGAGGAACCTTCTCTGCCCTTGAAGGAAACACCTACGGGTTTTTTTGTTGCTGCTGTTTCTCTGAAAAACAGATGAAGGTTTTGGCTAGAAGTCCTGGAGGGTTGAGGTGGGCCAGGGGGAGAGTAAATTTATACGTGGTTTATTGCCCTAAGGAAAACATACTTCGGTTATGAAGTATGCCCCCTTGAAATCTCACCTGACACTCTGTAAAGAAAGAGGAACTTTTTCAGAAGTTGGCCGAGCCACCTACTGCCTTGCCCCCAGAGTGAAGCCTTTTTGAAAGATTAATACAGAGCTGGAGACAGCCCGTCCCTGTGATCGCACTGATCCTGGCTTGTTCCTCGGCCTGCATTGTCTCGGCCGCATGAAAGCTCCATCCGGTGTATGCCCGGGGCTGGTATACCAGCTTAGTTCCATGAAAGGCTACCAGCCCCAAACTTCAGGGAGCTCTCCTCGCAGCCCCTGCAGGCTGGCAGGTCTGAGCTGCCGTCCTTTCTTACCTCTCTTTCCGGAATGGGGAAGAAGGGCCAGGCGCCGTGTTTGGTGTTTCTGGGCATTTTTTAATGGAATTAAGAATGGTTTCCCCGGGCTTCCCTGGTGGCGCAGTGGTTGAGAGTCCGCCTGCTGATGCAGGGGACAGGGGTTCGTGCCCCGGTCCGGGAAGATCCCACATGCCGCGGAGCGGCTGGGCCCGTGAGCCGTGGTCGCTGAGCCTGCGCGTCCGGAGCCTGTGCTCCGCAGCGGGAGAGGCCGCAGCAGTGAGAGGCCCAAGTAATGCAAAAAAAAACAACAAAAAAGAATGGTTTCCCCAAACCATCTATCTTTCACACTGCTTCCCTCCTGCCATCTACTTAAGAGCCGTTGCCCCAAGCAGGCTTTCCCACCTCCATGGTTGCATCCCTTTAACCAGAGAAAAGTTCCATGGAAAGGAAATTTGGGGGCCGGAGGGGGCCCCTGACCTTCTGAGACACAAAGTACTCCCACAGATGCTCTTTGCAGTGCTGTCTGCCGGTTAAAACGAATTGTCTAAATTGTGGTCTTGGCCTGGGTCAGGGCAGACCAGACTCCCTCCTCCAAGGCCATGGAGTAGCCTCTCAGATGGGACAGGTGGGGTGACAGGTTCAAACCCTGCTGAAGCTTAGAAGCGTCAGCCCAGGAGGACCTGTGGCTTCCTCGGGAGTGTTAGGACACTGCTTCTACCTGGAACCTTGGGGGTCAGCTTGGAGTTTACCTGTTGGCTTTTCCTTTACCTCTTCCATTCACTTGGCTGGTTATAACTAAGCAGGCCCTGAACCCCGCCTTGGGCAGCCTTGGGACCTCAGCTTGCTTGACCGGTCAGGGGGTGGTTGAAGTCTCCTCCACTGCCACCATCTGTGGGAAAAAAACAAAGGCCCAAGCTAAATGATTGAAAGGCATCATTCCACCGGAGCATGAATTTCCAGGATTTCACCTGTGAGTGGGAATAGTTTCAGAACTGTAAATGTTATGAAACCACGAGTTTCTTCATCCGGAGGGGGGCAGGTGGTGCAGAAAATCTGCTCTGGAGAAATCACCATGAAGGCAAGTTCCCAGCCCGGGTCCAGCACCTGATCACTGACCCGCTCTGGGCTGGATGTTGATTAACTTCACCGGGAGTTTCCCCCCCGGTGTCCGAGGGCAACTTCTGACCCGGATAAAGTCTGCGCTCACCGTGTGACCTTTACAGAGAGGCAGTGGCGTGCCCCCTCTGGGGTCCCTGAAATAATAAATCACCAGAGGGCTGCTCAAGGGGGCAGACAAAGGACAAAGAAGGGACAATAGCTCCAACTTCCAGAGAGCACTTGTTGTTTTGAAATGCAATTACGATCCAATAATACAAATATCGACATCTGGAATTCTGCGGTCTTGGTGCCTGTCTGTTCTGTTTAGAAATGCAATGCTAATCAGGTACAATTTCTTTCCTGTTCACGGGCAGAGAGCATGGCGTTTGGGGCAGGACTGGTTCAGGGAGAGAGCAGATCTCTTAGCTGACTTGTCATTAGAGAAGCTCCAAGGGTACAGGGCCATCCACCAGGCCCCTGCCCTCACCGACTGACCGTCCAAAGAAACCCAAACCAACAGAGGCCTGGGAAAAGTGCTCTCAGAACCAGCTTGGTTTGAAAAGCACCAAGAAAGAAGCCAGACCTGATCAAATATTTGCACTCGTCCTGTGCACGTCTGTCCTGGGCTAAAAATATGAATTCTAGACAAGGAATTTGAAGATTTTTTTTCTTCTGGAATTAAGGTCTGGGGAGGAAGAAGACGCTTTGCCCGCCAAGAGGCTGAACTGGCTGTGATGTACCCAGGGTCTCTGTTGTTAGCACTGAGTCCCTCTGGAAATTCTGTTTTCTATGTGTTTGGGGCCTCTTTTATTCTAAACTTCCTAAACCTTTTCCAAGCCGTCAGTGAGGTTGGGGGGAAAAAAATGCATGCCCCCTTCCTCACTTTCAGATCCCAAGCTCTAGAAAATCCAAAGTCTGTCCATTTCCCTGATCGTATGACCAAAGGTAAACTGAACTCAAAAAGACAAAATGGGATGTCAAAAAGTACCTTGCAATAGTCTCCTCAGACATTTCAGGGGAAATGACTCAGGCATTTTTTTCCAGCACAGTCTGAAAACAGAGACCCTTTCCTGGGAGAAAGAAAAAACGGCTTCAAAGTTCTCCAAGAGGTGATCAGTCCCTCATGGTTATTAATTTTTAACTTGTGATGGATTTTATTACCCAAGCTTATACATTCTACCTCAAAGGCCCTAAGACAGGAAAGACGGCCCCAAAGAGTTTTGCAAACACTTAAAAAAAAAACCCTACACTTTTAGGATTCATTGCTCTGACTATGCTGTTCCAGGTCCCAGTTAATGGGGTAAAGGAAAGTTCCAGGTGTCTTAAAAGTGCTGACGAATCCAGAAGGATTATACAGCTCCCCCCTTCAAACCCAGGGCCCACGTAG
The DNA here is from genome assembly GCF_963924675.1 of Phocoena phocoena. Taxonomy (NCBI): domain Eukaryota; kingdom Metazoa; phylum Chordata; class Mammalia; order Artiodactyla; family Phocoenidae; genus Phocoena; species Phocoena phocoena. The sequence goes on from NC_089233.1 coordinate 83,216,463, forward strand.
TTTTCATAACCAGATGTTTATCTAGCCAGAATTCATTTAGATGTGTGTTTTTGTTTTACAAGCTGATGGTCAAAACATAAAAGTAGTTTAAGCCCTAAAACAATCACAAAGGTCGGAAATCAAGCAGTTTGTCAATGCACAAAGTTTGATGCCTGGGGGACAGCAAATCTATTTTTCTTTAGGTAACGTAAAGGGACAGAAGTCCTAAATAGGAAAATAACAAAACGGTGGTGATTTCCCACCCCTGTCCCCAGTGCAGAAGATCACAGATCTCAGATCTAGAAATTCGTGTGTCCCCCAGAGGGGAATGTGGGCAAGGGCACCCATGAAGCCAGGTGGCAGGGGTCAGGCATTTTATTCTTACTGCTTTAATAACTTTTTTCTCCCTTGACAGTTTTATTGAGAGCAAAGCACGAGCACGGAGGCTGCAGCCGTCTCAGCTCCCAGCAAACTCATTTCTGGGCACTTGCATTTGTGCCAGAGCCGTTACATTTTCCGTTTTCTAGCTGGGAATGGAATGTTGATACTGTGTGATTGTTTTATTTATTTTATACGTTTTCCTTGGAATGTCTACGTGTGGCCTCTGTCTTGGCTTGAAGGCCTCTTGATTTACGGTAGCTATAAACATTCCAAAGTAGACGTGTCAGTTAAATGATACAATAACATTATACAGTTACCATTCTGTTATAAATGTGCCCACGCTTCCAAAAAAATCCATTTTCCGGGCCCCCTCCCCGACACCACCCCTTTCTGCTACCTACATAGTGATGACTTTGGAAGTTACTGGCTCAATGGAAAGATGGCAGAAGATCTAAGCTTTAGTCAGAAAGTGGCCTCACCACCCCCAGCCCTGCCCTCTGGAAAATATTTCCAAGAAGCCTCAGTACTAGTGTCCAGAAGCAATGTGCTCATGTGAGGAACACATTTGAACTTTCTTCCCACTGAAAGTCTCATTTATTTCCATAAGCAGTGCACTCCCAGGAGAGGCGTGGTTCCAACATGGCAGCCGGGGGAGTAGCTGAGGAGATGACCTGCCTCTCTCAGTCCACTGCCGCTTTTCCACTTCGCCCACACAGAAAGAGTGGTTTACTTTCCTAAGAGATGTTGGAAGAGGGACAGGAGAAACCTTTCCACCAACGCAGCAATCCAGGGGCTTAACGTTCAGTCAGAAAACTCACCTCAGTAGCTCCCACAGAGAAATATCAGGGTGAGATTCCTCATACATCTTTCCACAGAGAACACCGGAACCACCATCTGGACTGCTAGAAACGCCCACTTTCTAACTGATGGGTACAAATCTGACAACTCATATCTGAGGTAAAATGTGCACGTAAAGAATTTCCATTCTTGGGACTTCCCTGGTGGTGCAGTGGTTAAGAATCTGCCTGCCAATGCAGGGGACACAGGTTTGATCCCTGGTCCAGGAAGATGCCACATGCCGCAGAGCAGCGAAGCCTGTGCGCCACAACTACTGAGCCTGTGCTCTAGAGCCCGTGAGCCACAACTACTGAAGCCGTGTGCCACAACTGCTGAAGCCCGCGTGCCACAACTACTGAAGCCCGCGTGCCTAGAGCCTGTGCTCCGCAACAAGAGAAGCTCCCGAAATGAGAAGCCCACGCACAGCAACGAAGAGTAGCCTCCGCTCACTGCAACTAGAGAAAAGCCCGGGCGCAGCAACGAAGACCCAACGCAGCCAAAAATAAATAAATAATAAGTAAATACCTTGAGGATTTTTTTTCTAAAAAAAGAGCAGGATTCTTTTTAAGTTTCTTTAATAAGTTTGGCTGTTTGAAATCTTTGAATAGGTCACTTGACCGTGAACCTTTTGCTGGCAGGGGCTCTGCTTATCCCCAGCCCTGGTGCCTAGCACAGGGATGGCACTTACTATGTGCTCCGTAAATATTTAGTGGGGAGGAGTGCTCGGACACCAGGAGAGGGAGCGCCCTCTCCGAGATACCCTGGAGGAACTGTTCTCCGAGCTCATGCTTCATTTCCTGTCCCACTCCTGCAGAAACGGACCAGCTGCTCCACTCGGGTTGTTTAATGTCGGAGCTCCATCTTCGCCCACGCCGGGCCGGCCTCAGCTCTGCCTCCATTAATTCCCCAAGGCCATCCAAGGAGCCTCACGAAAGCAGATGTCTGAAGACGGCTTATGTGAACCGCGGAGGGGTGTCGAGCTTCACGCCTCGCTGCCTTGCAGTCTGGCGTCTTCCATCAGCATCAGTGGCCCAGGTGGGGTCTCCAAGCAGACATCCCCCAACCCGCCCCAGCTCCCAGAGGCCCTGCCTGCCCGTTCCTGGGCTGTCACCGTTCCACGTCAGGGCCATCGTAGCGAGCAGTGACCTCGACTGCCGGCCGAGGAGTCTCACCTTTTCCTCCTCATCCAGCTAGTTCTGCGATGCTGGGAGAGGGCCCGTCATTCCCGAGCTTCAGTTAACTTTCTGTAAACTGGAGACAACACAGGGCCTCATGGAGTAGGCACTCAAAACACCAGAGCAAGATTTACGGCCACTGCGTGTTGATTGACGGTGAAGCTCGGGGTCCAGGGAGGCCTTGCAGTGCTTTGGAGCAAGGTCCTCTCTGGGTGGCCACAGCGGGGGCAGGGAAGGGGTGCTTTTTCCTCTGATTCTGTCCTCAGAGGTGCAGGAAACCGCTCAGCCGGGCCAGGTGGCCGGGCCTCGCTGCCCCTGTGACAGCCTCTGCCTGTCCCCCCGACAAAGGCCAGGCTTCGCCTGTGCCTGCCCGTGGCTTTCTGTGGCCACATGGAAATACCTGCTGGCAGCTGGGACTCCCTCCCAGAGACCTGGGAACGAGCACGGCCCCGCGTTGACATGATTTAAAACGCGCTTTGTTTATGCTCTTGCGGGCAGACGAGACCTGCATGCCAAGCGGCCCAGTGAATCCTGGGAAGGGGAGATGGTGCGGTTTCGGGGCGGCAGATGTTTCTGGGGGGCAGCCCTGAGTCTGACGAGATGGACGGGTGATCGCTGGGGGCTGGGGTGGGGACTGCAGGTGACCAGCTCCTTTGTCAAAAGAGAAGCCCAGAGAACACGGGGCAACACTCAATCCGTTCATTCAGTATCTGTGCGCCAAGCAGCCACCTTGTGCCAAACCCATGGAGAAGAGTCGGGCGGGAGTGGGGTCGTTTAAGACGTGACAAACCGACTCTCAAGAGGAGTGCGGCGTGGGCAGGGTTTAGGAAAAGCAAGGTAGCATGGCGTGGTCCCGGAGGACCAGTAAGAGTGGGGAGATGTTCCCACCCCTGGGGGAGGGGTCGAGGGGATGGAGCAATGCCCGGAGCCCAGGGAGGGCGGCCCTATGTGGACTGCTTGGTAGGACCGGGGCCTTTAGAAAAGGGACCCAGCACCTGTGCCATCTGGCTGGGAGACCGCCAGGAGAGCAAAGGCCCCCAGGTCTCCAGTGGGCAATTCCACTGGCTGAACGACCCAGAAGCCAGGGGGCGCAGGGCCTGTTGACTGGTCCATATGGGGCAGCCTCCCGGGACCCAGGGCAAGGAGGAGAGGGCAGACATGGCTCCAAGGGGCCATCAGAACGCAGCAGTACAGACCCACTCCCGTAGAATTTTCACACCTGGTTTAGGGGTTGCAAACAACCTAATGGGCCAGGCAGGTAATATAAATGAGGGGAGTCAGACAGGTGTGTGACATAAGGGTGAGGTGGAGAGTGTGGGAAACTAACTTGTTCACTGTGGGAAGGAAAGTGGCCCAGGGTGTCCAGATCTTCCAGTTGCTTTGATAGAAACTGGAAATTGGGGTTTTTTAACGGGTGAGCTCTTGATTTAAAATTTTAGTAGTGGAGTCAAATTTTTGAGAAGAAAACATTTTGCGGGCAGGATAAATGTAATTTGTCTATAAGCAGGCTGTCACTCCTGAGTGGCTGGTCGGGGACTCGTGGGCAGTGGGGACCATGGGGGTGAATAAGTGCGGAGCACCAAGCTGGACTCACTCCCGGCCAGAAAAGGCTGGAGGTGGGACGGGGAGGGGCGCTGCCCGTGTTGGGGGCTGAGCTGAACCTGCTGCTGTGAGCTATGAACCCGGCACCGTTTGGAGTGTTCTCACTCCTGTCTGGTGTCCCTGACCCCACCTCGCCCTGCACTCCCCGTTCTCTACCTCTGCATTGTTTTTTAGAGCACTTAACCCAAGTTATGACTGTATACTGCTTTACCTATTTATTTGCTATTTCCCTCCCTTCCTGAGATTGGGCAGGTGTCTGTTTCCTGCCTTTGCCCCAGAGCCAGGCAAATAGAAAACGATGGATGGATGATCGTTAAGTAACTGCTGTCGCACCCCCTTGGGGGGTGGCATTGTTATTATTACTACTGGTAGTGGCAATTGTCATCATCCTAGTCATCACCCATATTTTATAAATGAGGAAACAGAAGCAGAGTGCTTAAGAGACTTAGTTAAGGTTGCACAACCAGGAAGTATGAGGGTGGGGACTCAAACCCAGGACTGACAGATTCTCAAGACCCCTGCTCTTAGCTTGAACACTGGCTCATTCCTAGACATCCCTTAGATTTGAGCATAGACCTCACTGCCTCCAGGAAGCCCTCCCTGATTTACCCACCAGCTGGATTAGGAGTTGCTGGATCTTGCCTTGGGCTGCCCAGGCTCCCCCTGGCGTCTTCTATGCAGGATTTATTTCTCTGTAATGCATCTTCCTGTTAGGAGAGGACTATCATTAAGGAGTGACTACCGTGTGCCAGGCACCGAGCTTTTATTTAATCTTCATCAGGTCCCCGTTTTACAGACCGGGAACCTGGGACGCAGAGTAGCTTGCTGGAGGCTGCACAGCTGGCTGGAGGGGGAAGTAGGATTCAAATCCAGTGCTGGCTGTCCCTGAGGCCACCATATTGGTCTCTAACCATTGTGCTGACAGATCTCACTGTGGGTACCTCCTAAATACCAGACAAAAGGGTTCGGCAACCTTGTTCTGTAAAGGGCTAGATGCGAACCCTGTTGGCTTTGCGGGCAGCACCACCATCACTGTCCCAGCCACTCAACTCTGGCAGCAAAGTGCAAAAGCAGCCCTTGACAACATCTATGCAAATGGATGTGGCTGTGTTCCAATAAAACTTTATTTAGAAACACAAGTAGTGGGCCAGATTGGGGCTATGGGCCTCAGTCTATGGACTCCTACCATATGTTGTTGAATCAAAGATGTCAATGCTACAAGGCATCCTGGTTTCAGAGAAATTATAATGTGAAAAATTCCACATCTTAGAATAAAGGAGATTTGATATTTGCTGAGTGATGAAGGAGTGAGTGAATGATGCATTCAGGTGTGTGCCCCTGAGTGTCGGGCAGGGAAGACGAGTACCTAGCAGGGGGTTCCACGAACGTCCCATGAATGTCCTCCAAGAAGCCATCGCTCTTCCTGGGAACTGCTGTTGTCCCACAGTGCCTAAGTGGGAACCAGGAATCCAGGACCACGAGGATCCTGGCAGGAGCCGGGCCTCGAGGCTCGAGTGCCATCTGGGTTAATGGGCCTCTGGAGGTGCAGTTCCTTATCAGCCGAGGAAGCAGCCCCAAAGTCACAGCAAGTGCACAAAGAATAACTTTGCCTTCAACTCCATCCAGATTAATTCAACGAGAGTTTATCGTACAGCTTTCATCATGGCTAGATGGGGGAGCGGGGGCTATAAAACACCACTCCTGCCCTCAGGGAGCTTAAGCACATCTAATCTTATAAACCACCCAGATGGAAAAGCGGTGTGAGAATTCGGAGGCACCCGGCCCCGTCCTGTCCCAATGGAGCCTTCCGAGGTCTGTACCGTAGATATTTTCTAGGCAGGAATTAATCACGTTTACGTCGGCGCTCTGAGCCAGACCCTCCTTAATGCCCACTATAAAGAGCCTTATTACCCGGGAACGCTGTATATTACATTCTTCAGTGCACACCAGCCATGTGAGCAGGCTGCTCCCTGCGTCCCTGGGCCAATAAATTAGACTGAGATTACTAGGGATGGAAGGCGGCCCGGCGCATGACTGCCTAACGGCTGCTGCGGACGGAGATGTCTTGATTTAGACGGCCGAATGGCCCTGCCAAGAGGCCGGGAGGGTGCAGACTGGCTCATAAAAAGCTCGTAACCTCCGTTAGCCCACCGTCACCTTGAACAAACAGGCCCGCCGTCAGGGGCCAGGCCTAGGGCTAGTTGACAGCCTGGATCCAATGTCATGCTCATTTCCCGAACCCAAATCATTCCTAGCTGCTGGTTATTGATCCCGCTGAGGAACGCGGTCTGCCTCTGATGCACAGGCCCCTTGTCTGGCTCCAGAGTTTCCCAACTCGGGGCATTCCTGTTTTTCAGGTGCCTCTGTGGGACCAGAGGCCAGGAAAGGCAGCGCGAAGGGTGTGCTACTGTAACCCTGGGTCCCCACTGGGATGGCGGGAGGGCTGTGGGTGAGCAGCTCTTGCCCGGAGCAGAGAGGGGTGAGGCCCTGGTGGCCGCAGGACAGGAAGCAGCCGCTGTGGTGGCAGATGGCTGCGCTCCTCAAACTTGCCCGTGTGGAGGAACCCCTGGGCTACAGATTCTGGCTTAGTGGACCCGGGGTCGGGCTTGGGCTTTGGGGACTTTCACAAGCCTCTCAGGTAATTGTGGGTGTCCTCAGCTTCAGGTCTTTGGGAGATTCTTCCAGAATATTCTAGCCAGAAAGCACCACTGTATCTGATGCTCCAGAGAGCAGGCAATGGATGCTTCCACTGCTGCTTTTGCCATCCTCTGCAGGGAGTGGCCTGCTGGCGGGCTGGCCCCCCTGCTGGATGGGAGTTCTGGTGCGGCTGGAGCTGAGCATCTTGCCTTGGGCTGCCCAGAATAAGCCTCAGAAGATAGCTTGAACGCAAGAAGGAAAGGAGAGAAAATGGGAAGGGTGAAAAGGGTCTCTAGAAAGGACCCTAAATGATCCCAGGAAAGGCCAGGAAGTCCAGAGGAGGGATTTGCCATGGAAAGGAGGAGGGGCGGGATGCAAAGGCAGAGGGAAACCATGCGTGTACAAGGGACGCAAGGCTGCGGCCTCTCCCAGACCATTCAAAGTGCAGATGTCCCTGCAACCTCCCCCAAAGGCAGCCTCATTACCAAGTGTGAACACCTCACCTTGAAAATACATTTGAACCATTTTCTTCCCTTAACAGACCACATTGTAGGTGTCGTCCTGCAACTTGTCTTTTCCGCTGAGAATGTCTAGAGACCTCCCCCAGTCATACCCAGAAGTCCCCCCTCTTTTTTCAAACAAATCATGCTGATTATTTTTTACTCTGTTCTTCATCATGTCTAAATTGTTATAAAATACATATAACATAAAAGATACCATTGTCTCTGTTTAAAGTATACAATTCAATGACATTAAGTAAATCCACATCACTATTTAGTTCCCAGTCATCACTACAAAGGGAAACCCTCATCCCCATTAGCGCTCACTTCCCACCCCCATGCCCACCAGCCCCTGGCAACCAAAAATCCACTTTCTGTCTCTATGGATTTGCCTCTGCTGGGCATTTCCTATGAATGGAATCATACAAGGTGTGGCCTTTTGTGTCTGGGTATTTCACTTATAAAGTTTTCGAGGTTCGTCCATGTCTCAGTACTTCCTTCCTTTTTTCCGGCTGGGGAATATTCCATTGTATGGCTAGACCACATCTTCTTTGTCCATTCCTCTGACAATGGACATTTGGGTGGTTTCCAGTTTTTGGCTGTTGTCAATAGTGCTGGTATGAACATTTGTGCACGAGTTTTTGTGGGGACCCCTGTTTCCCTTTCTTTTGGGTGTACACCTGGGCGTGGACATGGTCATATGGAAACCCCACATTTAACTTCCTGAGAACTCTGTATTCTTTTAACCTGCTGTTTGGTATTCCCGGTTGTGGCTCAGGAGAGCTTATTTCGCACTGCTCTGTGGATGGAATTGCAGTTGTTTGCTGTTCTTGCCGTTTCTGATCGAGCAGCTTCATCGTGCTCTTTGCGTGCCCACGCACGTGCTCTGGGACAGCTCTGCAGACACAGAACTGCTGGGCCGACCCAAGTGCACATTTAAAGTTTTACTGGGTATCACCACCCTGTCCCCATCCAGGCTAATGGGACATGTGGTGTGATCTGCAGTGTGGTGCGATGTGCAGTGATCTGTCTTTTCCCCTCAGTCTCTGTCCTCACCAGATATGATCGACATTGACGGTTTCTGCCGATCTCGTGGGTGCGAAGTGGTACCTTGTCATTTTAATTTGTATTTCCATATATCTAAAGGAATAGGAGTTAGTGGAGGTAAGGAGGAAGCAAAGAACCTTCCAGGAAGGGGCAGCTGTAGGCACAAAGAGGTAGGAGGGAATAGCATGGGATTCACTATCGCACAAGTTATGGGTCTGAAGAGGCCAGGCGAGTGGGGAGCCCAGGTGTCGACCTGCAAGTTAGAATCAGGACCAGTCCGTGCAATTGTTCTGTCTCCCAGATGGGGCAGGCCACCCAGTGGAAGTTGAAGAAGGAAAGGCTTATGGGAGAGGTGGGGAGAACCCAATGGCAAGGTACACGAGTTAACTCGGGAGCCGGGCTGCCTGCCTTCAAATCCCAGCTCTGCCACTTGCTTGGCTGTGCGGCCTTGGGCAGCTTGCTTTAACCTCTCTGAGCTTCAGTTTCCTCACCTGTAAAACAAGGACAAGGAGAATTCTTACTCGTAAGTTTGTAAGACCAAGTTGATGGTGGGACCTGGAATAGAGAGGCTTCAAAGCTGTGGATGTGGAAGGTGTGAGCTGGCCAGGTGGCTTTTCATTATAAGGAAACAGAACCCAACTCAAATAGGTATAAGCTAGAAAAAAAGGACGTTATTAGCTCCTGTACCAGAAAAGACAAGGAGTGGATCAGCTTCAGGAATGGCTGGATCCAGGTGCTCAAATGCATCAGGACTTGGATCCTGTTCTGCTTTCTTTTATGTTGGCCTGACTCTTGGGCAGGCTCTCCCTGAGTGGTGGCAAGGCAGAAGCTCCTTGCTTACATTCCCCCAGCTCACCAATCCCAGTGGAAGAGAGGATCTCGTTCCTTATAGTTCTAGTGAAAGTCCCAGTGTTAACTCGGGTTGGACCATCTTGGGTCACATGCCCACCCCTGGAGTTAGGGATCAGGAGGGGAGTCTGACCTCAGCTGTGTGCACTGGGAGCAGGTGAGGGTGGTAAAATTGGGGTGATCCACAGGAGGACTGGTGTTGGCCAGAGCATCCTCTATGCAGGGTGACCCAGGGGCCAGTAGGTGGAGGAGGAGAGGCTGGTGCCAGGGGTCCTGGAGGGCGTCAGTTTGCTGGAGACGACCGAGGAGCAGAGTAGAAAGGCTTGAGAAGGGGCGGCAGCCGACTCCAGGGCCAGACAGCCTTCCGCTTCTCGCTGCACCAGCCAGGGAGCTGCTAACGCATCACCGAGCTTCCCCGAGTCACTCAGAGAGAGCTGCGTGGCCCATTGCAATGATTCCCTTTTTGCCTCAGCGGCCAGGATGCAGGAGCCAAGCTAGACTATCTAAATGTATCGCCATTTCCCTAAACTGGAGTATTTGGGAGCGTTTCTGACCCCTCCTCCTGTGCGGTGTTCTTGATTTTTCTCTTTCTAGTTAACAGCCTTTCCATTTTATGTGTCGTTTATCGTAAACCACCTCAAATCCTTTTTGGAAGCAGGCAGGGTATAAATTATAAATGGATTTAATTTAACAAACTCAATAGGGCAGTTTCTCTGTAGTGCTCCTGCTGACATTTCCCTCGTTACCCCAGTGGAGGGGGGGGCAGTCAGAGCAGCGGGAAGGGGCTTAACCCTTGGGGTGCTGCGTCTCGGGGGCTCGGCGCTGGTACAGGCTGATGATCGCTGTTCGGAGGGGTCGAGCTGCTGCAGGAGTGCGGTGACTCGTGTGTCTGTCAGCCCTCTCTCCTCCTGGGAACCCATTCTGTCCCGCAGTTGCCCCCATGTCGTGTTTCCGGCCTTCCCTTGTTTCTCCCTTGCCTCGGGCCTCGCACCTCCACAGCACAACAAATGCAGTCCACGGGGGAAAGAATGTGGGAGCTGCGGCCCGGCCCCTTGGGGCTGCTTGCCTTTCGTGGGTCCCCAGAGCCGTGTACAATAGCTCACTGAGCTATAAATGTAGGCCTTGCTCCAGCCAGCCAGGGGTCACACCAGGAAGAGGGGCCCTGGCTGGGGGCAGCCTAAGGGCTTGGCGTGCCCCGGGCTGTGTGACCTTGGTTGAGATACCCAACCTCTCTGAGCCTCAGCTTCCTCATCTGTAAAGTGGGTATAATAACAGGAACGATTTCAGATGGTTGTTGGGCTGATGATTTAAGTTATTAAAATACATCTAAAGTACTCAGAATGCTGCGTAGCACCTTGTAAGAACTTAACCCGATCTTTGCTAGGATTCTGTACTTTCACTTTTCGGGAAAACATACACACACACACACACACACACTCACACCCTGACGTACATCACTTTTATGATTTTTACTCTCCTGTCCCTGGCCTTACCCAAGAACCCCCATCATTTAATGGATTCAAAGTCATATGAGCCATTCATTCATCTACTCTTCCTTCCTTCCCTCCATCCCTCCCTCCCGCTTTTCTTTCATCATCTCGGTTGTTTGTTGAGCGCTTACTTTCTTCTTGGTACACAGGGGCACAGTGAGGAGCAGAGACAGACGTGGTCCCTGTCCTCCTGGAGGCCACTTTATAGACAGTACTTAAAGGAAACAAACAAAAAGAAGTTCAGAAAATGAAAGTACTGTGAAGAAAATAAAAGAGCTTGGAGGCTACATTGTGAGGGATGGGGCTTGCTGGTTGGGACCCCCGAGGAGGGGATATTAGAGCTGAGCCCTGGATGATGAGAAGGAGCTGGCGAGTGAAGCTCTGGGGGCAGAGCTTTTCAGGCAGTGGGAGCAGCAGGTGCAAAGGCCCTGAGGCAGGAATGAGCTTGGTGGGTCTGGAGGGGATTGAATCGGACTGGATGAAGGGTGGGGAGGTGGGAGATGCAGGCAGGGGCTAAATCCCACAGGGCCTGGGGGCCCTGGTAAGGAGTTTGGATTTTATTCCAAGTGGTTAGAGCAGAGAAAGAGAATTCTTCTCCGGCCACCCCCCTGCCCCTATATGAAGGCTCTCAGGCTTCATATAGACTTATGGACTTATGGGAGGGATGGCAGTGGTCAGAAGCCCTTGGTGGCCTCACCTCTGTGACCTGTCCCTGATTTCAGCTGTGCTGGGGCTTCTGGCCCCATGCGTCCCAGAGCATTTAGGTTTTTGGTGCTGTTGCCACTGAGCTCTGTGTGAAGCTCTAACGAAAGGCTGGTGGCTCTACTGATGTCATTGGTTTGTGCTCCACCTGTACAGAAAGTTTGCACTTTGTTAAGTATACATATGCCTCACATTTTCCAAGAGGAGAAGTTCTTTTCCCACCCGCCTCATGCCAGCTATAGAACTCCGCAGCTGAAAGAAATGGTGAATTGATTCATTTGCTTCTCGGGAAGATTCGTTCTGTGTCTCCTCCGTGGGGATGTCAAGCCTGGAGGACACAGAAGAAGGAAGAGGTCATCATTTCTGCCCTAGAGGAACTGGCAGTGGGGCGGTTTTATTAGCATAGGCTGAAAAGTTAAAAACTAAAGAGCAAAGTTTGACTTGCTGGCAGATCTGTGGATATTCTGTGGATCTCAGAATATTCCTTCTAGAAGCTGCTGCTAGAAGCTGAGTAGGAAAGAGCACTCCTGATCAGATACATTGGGATTAGGCTAAGCTAGGAAGCGGCCTCTTCTGTAGGACCTGTCAGAGCCTTCATATTGTCAGTTATCTACTCACATCCCCAATGTTGGTTCCTGGGAGCTTTCTCTCCCAGGCTCCAGCACCTGTATCTCTGTTGAAGGCCGCCCTCAGGCTTCCAGAACCTACCTTCTCTGCCATCATGGTGACAGGAAGAGCCTGGAAATTCAGCCCCCCACCTCGGGGGAGTCATTAACCAGTGATTGGAGAATGTGGGTGTGAGGGTATTAATACCTCTGCTCCCTCACTCTGATGGAAACAACCATGAGATGGACCCCGAGTGTTCCCTGAGCTGTGGCAGGAGTGGGTCTGTCCCCTCTGTGGGACCGCCCCCTTGCTCTCCCCGCTCCTCCCGGCTTGCTTCCTTAGGGCCCTTCTGGGGCCTCGGGCCAACAGAGTGATGCCTCAGGCTGGGAATTGAACATGGCATTAGGTAAAGTTAGACAGCTGTCTACACTGCAGGACTTGTCAGAGCCTTGACTATGTGTGCGTGGTGGTGCTCCAAGAGGGATGGGAGGAGGAAGCATGGCACTCACACTTATTTGCCAAGAGGCTGCTGTCATCCAGGAGCCCCGGAGGGAAGAGCACACTTTGAATACCGTGTTGCAGAGAGCGGGATTGGACTCTCGGAAGAACCTCTGTGGCCCCAGGTCACACCGAGAGTAAGAAGAAAACCGGCCTCTGGAATTAGAACATGGGTCTTTGGACTCCAAATCCATACCTTCAACAGTGCCCCTCCCCAGGCCTGCCGGTCCATGCCCTCCCTGACCCAAGGCTGTGTCAGACCCCTCTAGGGCTCACAGTACCCACCGCCCCCCTCCACCCCGCCCCAGCACGGCAGTTCTCGGACGATTCTGCACTTATCATGCACTTGTAAACCAGGAGCGTGTCAGTGGTGGCCTTGGTCTCGAGTGTTTCCATCCCCGGCCTCCAGTCCGGGAAAGGCTTGCTGAGTGAGAAGAGTCAAGGGACCAAGCGTTTCCTCCAAAGGTGGGCTCTGGGGGTGGGTGAGGCCCTGTGCCCAAGGCCTCCTGCCCACCCCTCTGTCAGCCCAGCCTGGACCTCCCTGGCCCCTCCCCTGAGTGTGCACGGACCGGGCGGGAGAGGCATGGAGGGTCTGGGGCTAGCATCTTTTCCCTCCCGCTTACGGCTTCATCATCCCAGTTATCCGTGGTCCTGACAAAAACGTCGAAGGTCCAGATAAACCCTAGTCGCCCTGATTCCCTGCTCAGCCAGTGATATGACGGCATTTGACAGGTGAGGGGCAAGGAGGGCTGAGGGCTCACCAGGCTCACAGGTGGGGGGCTGGGCTCTGACCCTGGAGCGTCTCACTCTGGAGCTGACTCCCCCGCTTACCCCTCACGTTGATTTCAGAAAATTTCAGCCGTTCATGAAAGGAGAGGGAATGGTCTATTGAGCCCATCACCTGTTACCCATCTGTGCCTGCCATCCTTGCTTCTCCGCCCACGTTATCGGGAGCCCTTCCCAGACCGCACGTCACTTCTCTGTGAAGTTGTTCAGTGCGTATCAGAGCCTGTGCTCCTAAGACTCCACTATTCTGCCCTAGATAAAGAAAATCTCTCTATAAAATTGCCCCTCTAGAATGTAAGCTCCACAAGGGTGGGCGCTTTATTTTGTTCATGACTGTCTCCCCAGCACATAGCATAGTGCCTGGCACATAGCAGACACTCAGTAAATATTTGTTGCATCTCTCTTCCTCATTCTTCCTTTCTATCTGTCTATCTACCTCTCCATCCATCTCTCCATCTGTCTGTCTATCGTCTCTCTACCACTTATATCTACCTATCATCTATCTATACACAAGTTTTGAATGGAAATGAGATCCTTCTAAGCATATACTGTTTTGTAACTTTGTGTTTTCCCTTAACAGTTTATTATAGCCACTGCTCCATGTCAATAAACATGGGTGTCCTACACCACCATCTTTACTGCCTATACAGTATTGTGTTGTGAATGCATCGTCGTTTGTTTAACTGATTTTCTTTGGGACATTTAGGTTGTTTCCAATTTTTCATTATTGTAAACCATGCTGCAGTGAATATCCCTGTTTAGGGGCCTTTGGGAACATCCACAGTGATTTCTTTAGAACCAATTCTTGGCCGGGGAGGGGCTGACTCAAAGAGTGTGCACCTTAAAAAGGTGGTTTTAGTATTTTAAAAAAGCGTTTTTTGTGTGTTTTTTTTGGCCGTGCTGTGCAGCATGTGGGACTTTAGTTCCCCAACCAGGGATTGAACCTGCACCCCCTAGAGTGGAAGTACGGAGTCCTAACCACTGGACCGCAGGGAAGTCCCTAAAAGCATTTTTGGTTGGATGTTAATGATGGATGGCGACCTTGATCAAAAAAAGTGCCCCCCACCACTGGTTTCTTTTTACCTCAAATTTTGTTTGAGAAAATGGATGTGAGAGTAGGAGTGGCCATGGGGACGGTGGTGAGGGTCAGGTCAGCTGACACGATTGCCCTGCAGCGCCGGCCCCGGCACGAGCTTGTCCCCCGCAGACGCCGCCCGCCGTGTGGGCGTCTCGTGGGTGTCCTGCTGCTCCTGTTGCCGCCTGAGAGAGTTCTCCTCTGGCTCACCTGGAAGCCTTCGCCACCTTTTACTGTGAACCTTTCGGAGTGTCTTTGACACGTGGCCCCTCTGTCCTGCTCTGCTTGCCTGTCCCCTGGTCTGCGGGCAGCACGTGACCCTTCTTGGCTCTGCTGGAGTTTGGAGCCCGTACAGCTTAGTGGTTCAGACCGTGAGCTTCTGGAATCCGGCATCCTGGGTTGGAGTCCTGACTTGATCACTTGTTAGCTGTGGGACCTGGGACAAGTTACTTACCTCTCTGAACTTCAGGTATGACCCCTACGTGCCCCGGGATTACCGGGAGGGTCCCTGACATGAAGAAAGGCTGTGCCTGCGTCACCAGCCTCCACAGCTCTTGCTCTCCAAGGTGCTGCTTTGAGGTCTTCCTTGCCTCTGTGGGGTTGAGGGCAGGGGCCCGTAGCAGCCCTCTGGAGGAGGAGCTGGGGTGAACACCCCCATTTCACGGGGGAAGGCCTTTGCTCAAGGGTCCAGCAGTCGCTTAGCACAGAGCAATTCATTCACTTGGCCGACGTACATTGTGCTTCTAGAGTAGCCCAGGAGGGGTGCTCGTATCATTTTGTCCTCCCAAGAGCTATTCTGGGCAGGTGCTATTGTGAACCCCATTTACAGATGAGAAACTGAGTCCGATGCCAGAGGAACCAGAGGGCCGGATTCGGCACTATGTAGCATTCTGGGGGAGCCCGGAGGGCAAAGAGAAAATTCCTCTCTTGCTCTCTGAGGCATCCAGACATCGCCTGCAGCTCTCCAGATGCCCAGGCCCCAGCTCATACCCACAACAATAGGACAGGCCACAAGATAAGTCCAGAGGCCTGACGGGGAGACTCTGAGGTCAGCCCCTCAAAGATGTCCACATCCTAAAACCCAGAACCCATGACCATGTTGCCTTACATGTCAAAGAGGTTCTCAGATGTGACTAAGGACCTTGAGATGGGAGATTATCCTGGGTTATGCGGGTGGACCCAGCGTATCACAAGACCCTGCAAGAGGGAGGTCAGAGGGTCACGTGCTGGCTTTGAAGCTGGAGAAGGTAAAGAAATAGATTCTCCTTCAGAGCCTCCGCAAGGAAAACAGCCCTGCTGACACCTTGAATTTAGGACTTCTGACTTCTAGAGCTGTAGGATAGATGATTTGTGTTGCTTGAAGTCACTAAGTTTGTGTGGTTTGTTACAGCAGCCACAGGAAACTATACAGACTGTATCTGGACAGATGATGTCCAAGCCACGGCACCACTGGGTGCCTTTGCCACTGGGTTCCGGGGGTGCTTGGAGGAGCCAGGACGGGCGGAGATGCGGGCGGCGGCCAACGGGGCTGATCTGCCGCTCTGGGGCCACAGCCGAGTGGTCCTCTGCACTGTTCTTGGCCACACCATCCGCTGGTGTCGTGGCCCCCTCGGCAGTCTTTCAGCTCCCCGTCATCTTCCAGGGACAGAGGCACAGTGGCTTTCTGGAAAGGAGGAGAGAAACCAACAGAGACAGGGTCTTGCCCAGAGCTGCTCAAAGCCACCCTTCGACACGAGGTGAGGGTGGAGGGGCTGGTGGGTGGGACCGTGCTCATCAGCGGTCAGCGTGATGGGAAGGGGTGGACCGTGATGGGATTCGCTGGCCCGAGGGTGGGAAGTGCGGGGGAGACGCCGCTGTCACGGGCAGAGCCCACGTGGCCGGGTCTGCTCTGTCCTCCTGGCTGTGCCTCTTTCCACTTGCCATCCACGATGAGCGTTCAGCTTGCCCTCCGAACATCGCGCTCTCTCGGGCACGTCACTGATTTCCTGATGGGATAGATCATGCTTCAAACTTGTTCCTTTGCCCACTGGTTCGGCAGAGACTGGGCCTGGGAGTCAGGGGGTCCTGCCTTGGACTCTCGGCTCTGTCTTTCTCCAGCTCTGTGGCTTTGAGCGAGCCTCCAAGATTCGCCCACAGCAGCCGTACCCTCTCCTTGTGGGTTATTGGGGAGATCGTCTCCCGGCTCATCTGGCTGTGAGCTAGGACATATCCACCATGGTGTTCTCAGCACCTGGCTCGTGAGAAACACCTTCTACATGTTCGTTGAGTGAATGAGGCACATGGGGATATTCGGCTGTCGGCACAGCGCCAGGCCCAGAGCAGGTCCTTGGCCAAAGCTTGGCTGTGACAGCACAGCCGATGTCAACCTCCCATCCCATCTTTGGTCCTAAAGCTCAGTCTCCCTCCTGCCCTTCCTCCAGCCCTCTCCTTCAAGCTGCTTCTTGGCTGCCTACATTTTGGCACTTTTCGGCAGTAGAGACATTTTTTAATAGTCTGCCCCTTTATTTTCAAAAGAGCATCTTTGGAAGCTGGGCCTTTGATGTCTGGGGACATGACGTAGGTGCCTGTTTTTTCTCTTCTGTACCCCTGGGCATTGCTATCTCTCCTGCCATCTGGGCAGCTTGGCAAAAGCAGAGAAGCACTCAGGCTTGCCTTCAAGGAATGGAGACTCCTGGCCATGGAAACCTGTGCTGATGAATGAATGATGGATGGATGGAGGAAAGCATGCCTGCGTGATAAATGAACGGATGAATTGGAGAACGGAGGGTGAGCCCTGGTCTCCTCTGTGGCTCAAATGATCTTGCAGAAGGTATGCTGTACGGTCTGCCTTTTCTAAAGCACGCTCCACGGGTGAGCAGCTCTGCCAAACACTCGTCGGTGTTATCCAAAAAATACGAAAAGGGGAGAGGACTTCCTGTGGCCAGAATAGTTTGGAAAATACTGGTGTTCAACAAACTTAAAAAGGTTTCTTTCTGGCAGGACTTCTCAGAGCCTTTACTACGCTCATATGCTTTGCAAATATCCCCCAGGCATGTAGACTATGCCGCTTCCTCCAACATGTAGACCCTGGAGTCTGTGTTTCAAGGATGGGGTTCGCAACAGGCTGGCAGAAAAGCTTTTCGGGGAAGGCTGACATGGGGAGGAGGGAACCCCTTTGGTCTGGCAGAGGGAGAGCCAACCGAAAGAACAGAAGGCGGTGCTGGCCAAGCACCAGCTGCTCGGTCAGCCCCGGGTCAAGAACAGATCCTGGGAAGACAGCCTTGGTCTTGTCCTGAAGCAGGCAACCTCCCGTCCAGCAGACTTGGTGTCTCACAGGAGCCAGGGAGGGATGTTATTGTCACCATCATTCGACAACAATCTGCCTCTCTTCAGGGCTAACCAAGGGATTCTGCCAGGTTTTTTTCTGTTTTCTTCATCTTTTGCACCTACTGGGTCCCTGCCATGGGCCATGGTTCCCCCCTAGAAAGTGCTCGTCGAGGGTTAATCCATAAGGTCACTTGAAAACGAAGCCATTATTCCCTTCTTAAAGGTTAATGTGTTTTTTCCAGGAGTGTGTGAGTGGAAATTTCAAGTACTCCACATTCTTCATTTCGCTGGGTAATGTCCTGAGCTGCTCCAGCAAAATGAGCCCTTGAACAGCTAGAGAGGAGCCCCAACAAGAGAAAGGAGGGCAGTGGGGGGCGGCCGGCCCCCAGGAGGTGTCACCGCCTGCAGAGGAGGTGAAGGCAGCTGTCTGACCTAAGCCCCATGGTGGGAGATAATGAAAACCCACAGGACACAGCTCAGGGGAGGGGGCCGTTCAATAAAGTGTACAGCGGGTGTCAGGGGGCCCAGGGGCAGGGGCACCTGCAAATAGGAAGACCAGCAGGACCTGGGGAGTCTGGGAGGCTCTCAAATGCTACTTGGTTCTCTCTGCAGCCAGCCCTCTCTGCTTCCCCAAATCCCCAAGTCTGCGGGTCCTCAGTTTGAGATGGACCAGAGGGGCTGTACCCCAATTCCAAATGCCCCCTCAGGGTGGACACCCACCCCTGGGCGTCCAATTTGACTGGCTGGTCCAATCAGCCATGGTCAGGTGTGACGTTGCATTGTACACCCATGGCTGTGCTAGGCCCCTCTCCCGTAGGTGGGAAACGAAGTACAGCTCAGAGATCGGAGGACCGAGTCAGGTTAGCACCCCAAAATGGGTCTCCTTCAGGCCTGGACATTAGGTTCCAGCACCTTCTCCCCTGTCCCTTCTACCACATACCCCCATATTAGCTCTACAAGATGCCTGTGGATCTCCACCCCCAACCCAGGACATTCTTTTTTGTTTTGAATAAGGGGTTAGCAAACTATGGCCCACCGGCCAAATCTGGCCTGCACTTGCTTTTGTAAATAAAGTTTTATTGGCACACAGCCATGCCTACTCATTTACATATTGTCTGTGGCTGCTCTCCAGACACCATGACAGAGTTAATTGGTTGTAACCGAGACCCTGTGGCCCGCAGAGCTGAAAGTATTTACTAGCTGAATCTTTGCAGAACAAGTCCGCCAGCTCTTGTTTTAGATGACTGTTATGTAACCCTTGCTAAGTGAACAGGAGTCCTCAGGAAACATCTGGGGTGAGGATGATTATGACTGATTATCCAAGAAGGTCTTCCTTCATTTAGCAAGTCCTTACTGCCTAGCAGGCATGTGCTGAGCTCTGGGGATAAAACAGTGAACAAGGCAAGGTCCCTGCCCTCACAGAGCTTTCTTCCTTAAGATGATAAAGTATGTTTTCTTCTAAAAAGTAACCAGAGCATTCAACCCTGGGTGTTTACTGTTTGGGAGTAGAGATCTGGGGCTGAAGGTGGTGGATTGGGTACATACTAAAGAAGACATGGGGTCCCTGGATCAGGAAACAAGAGTCTACTAGGGATGCTGGGACAGACTCACCAGAAATGCCCAGGTTCCAGAATAGCCAAGGGCACGTGGCAGACGGAAGCGTGGGCCAGAGATGAGGTTGACGGGTTAGCCAGCCGCTGGAGTAACTTAACCCCGAAGTCTGCCTGGAGGAGGAGGATTTTGCATACAGCCTTGAATTCAGGGAGAAGGGAGGGGAGTCATCCCTATGGCCCAAAGGCAAACTCAGGAGAGGCTGGGGCTGGAGGCTTTTGTTCTTATCCTGTCTTCATCACACTCCTCTGTGGAAATTCCTGCTGATTTTCCTTCTTCTACATTAACAGACTATATAGCTGGGCACGTGATCACCCCAAATAAAGGCCTCATTTCCCAACCTCCCTAGCAGCTAGATGTGGCCATGTGGTAGACTTGGCCATTGTGCCTTGAGTGGGAGTGGTATAAACCATTTCCAAATTGTGCTCTTAAAGGGAAGGAGTGGGCCCACCCCTTGCCCCTTCATTCCTTCCCACCTGCTGGAATGCAGAAGTAATAGCAGGAATTGAAGCAGCCATTTTGTATCTTGAAATGGAAGGTACGTGTGCAAGATACAGGGAAATGAGGCGGACGGGACCTGGGTCTCTGATGACTGTGGAGCTGCTCCACCAACTCAGGACTATGACCTGAAGCCTTTACGGGAGAGAGAAATGAAACTTCTGTGTTGTTTAAGTCACTGTCATTTCGGGTCTCTTTGTTATAGCAGCCAAACCTATAAGACACCCCCAAGGCACTCCAAATAAACATACAATTAAATAAACACCATAGGCTGTGCAAATGAAGCTCAGAAGCTTCGCCCACTTGGAAATTCTGGGGCCCCATTGCTACTGCTCTGCTGTCTCGTCTGTGTATCCACACAGCCCCCCTCCTCTGGCTACGAGTCAGCTGCCATCTCTCTTCCATGGCCAGGTCTCAACATACATTTCTGGATGGAGGAAGCACTGAAGGTTAAAGGGTGGAGGTGCTTGGCCAGCTAAGGCCAATGGGGTCCTCAGCAGCCCCCTGACCTTCACCTTGGCCTCCCCATCTCCCACCCCGCCCTGTGAATGGGGCCAGCCCTCAAAGAACCCAGGGTCAGCTGTGCTGAGGGGCTGCTAGGAACAAAAGACTAGCAAGGGATGCAGATGAGCTGCCCCAACATGGGAATAAAGATTCACGTCCGCAGCTCCTCTGACCTCTGCCAGGCGGGGCTGCTTTCTTGGTGATCTCAGCCTTCCGCATCTCAGCCCCGTTCCCATAGAATCACGGGAGTACTGCCAATTAGAAGCCTGCCAGCCGAGGCCCCTCTGGATGTAATCAGCCGTAATAACTTAATAGGCTTAAGTTTGGGAGGCTTCGTTTGAAGCTCAGGATCTTGACCCCCGGTAGCCCAGTTCATCTGGAAGAGCCTCCATACCAATTACCTCCAGCATCTCTGAGCTCTTGGACCCACATCTCCAGGAGCCTCTGCCCCGTTGTTTTGCTGATAGGCGTGGCGTGTGCTTCGGGCTCCCCAGCTGTCATTCTGACCGGCAACCCAGCGCAGACCCCCAAGAGAAAACAGTGCAACATACAAAAGGCTCGGCTTCAACCCCCACATCCACGCACACCAAGAGAAATCAAAGGAAGTGCCCACTGGGCACCAAAGATCATTCGAGAGTGAAAAGGACTGTAATCAGGGAGAAAGTTTAATACGCAAGGCTTCACGTTGGATTAAGTGTCCTATACAGCTGGAAGACGAGGCTGCAGATAGAAAACAAATGTTCAGACGTCTTCGTGGGTGACCTCCAAGTTTCCACCGGCTCCTAATCCTTCTGTCATAATTCAAGCTTGTTGGCCTGGAGATGGTGGCTTGGCTGGTGGAATTCCATGATCTATTAGCCGTTCTTCCAAGGCAGCCAGTGGTTCCCTCTGTGGACCCGGCACGCTGATATGTTTCTCTGGCAGGATGGAAGCCCATGTTTCCATCTGGCCGGGCGGAAAATCACCTCTGAGTTCATCTTCCCGGGAGCTCGTCCCGTGCAGGCAGGGGGAGGGGGCATGGGGAGGGGCCGTGATGGAGCAAGCATTAGGAAGGCCACTGCTTCTGAAAGAGCTTGTCTTTTGGGGAGACGAGGGGCAGGGGTATGTTAGGTGTCTTTGGCAGGACCAGCCTTGAGCAATGGAGCATGTATCCCTCCGCCTGTCAGCCCACCTACTCATTTTTCTTTCATTCATTTATTCATCTTCCAACTGCCGGTCTACCGTCAGCCATGCTACGATCTTTTTTAAATTTTCTTTTCTTTTTCTTGTTTTTGGCTGCGTCTCACGGCTTACCGATAGTTCCCCGGCCAGGGATTGAACCCAGACCCTTGGCAGTGAAAGCGTGGAGTCCTAACCGTCGGACCACCAGGGAATTCCCAGCCATGCTACAGTCGTAACTGAAGCATCTAAAACTTATCATATCCTCAATAAAACTTTTGCTTTCTTCCCAGCGTCTAAAAAGACACGCAGTGTAGCTGGTGTTCACACCCCTGTGTACTCCCCTCCCCCGAGTATGGGCAGGACCTAGTGACTCACTGCTACGTCAGAGAACGTGGCAAAAGTGATGGGAGGTGCCCTCTGAGATTAGGGTACCAAAAACTTTGACTTCCGTCTCGCTCCTTCTCTGGCTGCTCACGTACGCATATGCTCGGATGGACCCAGCTGCCACTCTGCGAACCACACTATGGAGACGCCCACGGGGCAGGGAGCTAATGTCTCTGGCCTTCAGTCAGGGAGGCCTGGAGGACCTTGGTCTTGGAGGAGGAGCCTCCTGCAGGTGAGGCTTGGGGTGACCGCAGTTCCTGCTGACACCTCGCTTGCAGCCTCATGGGAAACCCTGAGCTAGAAGCACCCAACTGAGCCACGGATGCTGGGAGATGCTACACACGTGCTGTTTCCATCACTGAGTTTTGGGGTGATTTGTTACACAGCATTACAGAACTGATACACCCAGTTTTCCTATGTCAGTAAAGGGTGCATTGTCTACCCCAGACCTTTCCACAGCCGGTCCATCAGCAGAAATGACTGGCTCTTACTCCAAACCCCTGGGCCATTCTCCTCCTCTGCACTGTGCCCCCCACCCCGCCAGCTGCCTCCTGTCACTGGCACCCCTGTGTAGGCCTCTTGGTCTCCTCACATCCGTTTCCCACCAACTTCCTGCTCCCATCCCTCCGAGGGCTCCCCACCGCCCCGGGGGAATGCGCCTCCTCCCGTGGCCCTTGTTTCTCCCCAGCCTCATTCCCTTCCCCGCTGCCCCCAGCTCACCCACCCCAGGCACCCAGGCCTTCCTTCTGTCCCCAGATGTGTGAAGCTTGTCCTTGCCTTAAGCTGCTCATGTCTGTAAGCCCCCTGGCCTGGAACAGCTCCCCCCAGAGGTGTGAGTGGCCAGCTCCTTCTCACTCCCCAGGTCTTGACTCTGTCCCCTTTCCAGGTTTTCTCTAGCACGTCACTGTTTTATTGCTGTGATAGCCCTTTCACTGTGTGAGATTATCTTGCCTGCTTATTTACCTTGCTTATCTATCAATCAGTCAGCTACCTATCCACTCATCCATCTATTTATCATATTTATCATCTGTCATCTATCTATTTTATCTCCCTACCTTCTATATCTATCTCTCTCTTCTATCTCTCTCCCTTATCTATCCATCATCTATCATCTGTCTGTCTATATCATCTATCATCTATTATCTATCTATCTATCATCTATCTTCTATCTATCTATCTATCTTCTATCTATCATCTATCTTCTATCTATCTATCTATCTATCTATCTATCTATCTATCTATCATCTATCATCTCATCTATCTCCCCCACTAGAATACAAGCTCTATAAGTTCATGACCCTTATTTGTCCTGTATATTAGTTTCCTGTGGCCACCATAACAAACTGGTTGGCTTAAGATAACAGAAATGGGTCCTGTCACAGTCCTGGAGGACAGAAGTGCCAAAATCAAGGTGTCAGTAGGCTCACGTTCCCTCCAAGGCTCTAGGGAAGAATCCTGCCTTCCCTCTTCCAGCTCTCATGGTTCCAGGAGTTCCTTGGCTTGTGGCCACATCACCCCAACCTCTGCCTCTGTCGTCACGTGGCCTTCTCTCTGTCTTCTCCTCTTCTGTCTCTTTTAAGGACCTTGTCGTTGGGTTTAGGGCCTACCTGGGTAATCCAGAAGGATCTCACCTCAAAATCCTTAGCTTACTTATGTCTGTACAGACGCTTTTTCCAAATAAGTTCACAATCACAGGTTTTGGGGCATATCTTTTGCGAGGCTACCATCCAACCCACTGCAAAGGGTTCACCAATGTGTTTAACCCTTGGGCCTCCAGCAATTCCAAGTATATCTGGGAGCACTCAGGAAGAATTTGTTGAGTGAATGAATGAACAAACCCATCCCTTAGTTGAGTTGTTCTCAAACATGAGTTCACATCAGAATTACCTGAAGGGCTTCAGATAGATTGCTGGGCCTCACACTCGGAGATTCTGACCCAGCATGTCTGGGGTGAGGCCTGAGAATTTGTGTTGCTAATTCATTTCCAGGTGAAGCCGCTGCTGGGGGGAGCATGCTTTGAGCCTCCCTGCTTTAGGTCATCTGTTCTTCCATTCAACCATTATTAGCAGGACCTGAATTATGCTTAAGGTTTCATTTTCCCCTCAAAGAGCTTATAGGCCTCCAGCATCTTTCAGCTGTCCATGGTTTTTCCTTGTCAAAGAGAACACACTATCTGATTACCTAATTCTTCTCCAAAGAGCCTGGTACCCTATGTCCTCCCTAGGAATGATTGCAGTTAAATCGGCTCTCTGGGGAAGGCCGGACAGGACCAAGATGGGAGCATTGCCCAGCGGATGGGGCATTGCTGGGTGTGGAAGGTTGGGGTCTCCCTGGATTCTCTGAAATCACACCTTGGGGACCACACTTAGGGGCTGTTACAGAGGCCAAGTGTGGTCCAAGACTCACCCCCAAAACAGAATTCCTGGTTTCTGGGGCACATGATCCACAGAGGAAAAAAAAAAAAAAAGTGTGGGAAGGGAATATCTTGAAAATGTCACCATTAAGACGGATTTTCAGCCAGGAAGACAGGTGGTACATGGGGGATCTCCACTGAGCACAAGAGCCTTACCTGGGGCTTTTGCTGGGGGTCCCCAACTTCCACCCAGCACAGCCTTGGGGTACCCTTCCTTCCTTCCTTCCTTCCTTCCTTCCACTTTATTGAGATATATAATTCGTTGGCCAAAAAATTCACCCATTTTAAGTATATAATCCAGTGGTTTTTAGTATTTTACAGTTAATGCCCAACCAATTTTAAAACATTTTTATCACCTCAAAAAGAAACCCGTCACCCTTAGCTACCATACCCCTATCCCAAGCCCTACACCCAGGTCTAAACAACCACTGATCTACTTTTTGTCTCTATAGATTTCCCTCTTCTGGACTTTCACGTATATGGAATCATAAACTATTTGTCTTCTGTAACTGGCTTGTTTCACTTAGCGTAATGTTTTCGAGGTTCATCCAAGTTGTAACTCAGTACTCTCTTCCTTTGCACGGGAGAATAATTAATATTCCATTGTTTGGATGAACCACATTTTGTTTATTCGTTATTCAGTTGATAAAAATTTGGATTGTTTTTAGCTGTTATGGATAATGCTGCTATAGACATTTGTGTGCAAGTTCCTGTATGGACATATGTTTTCATTTCTCTTGAGTATAATATCTAGGACTGGAATTGCTGAGTCATATGGTAACCCTCTGTTTAATCATTCGAGAAAGTGCTACCCTGTTTTCCAAAGCAGCTGAACCTTTGAAAATTCCCACCAGCAGTGTACGAGTGTTCTCATTTATCCACATCCTGGACCAAACTTATTATTGAACTTTTTGATTCTAGCCACCCTAGTGGTCATAGCACGTGTCTCACTGTACTTTTGATTTACCTTTTCTCTGATGACAAATGATGCTGAGCATCTTTTTATGAGCTGATTGGCCATTTGTACATCTTCCTTGGAGAAATGACCTTTGCCCAATTTTTAAATTGGGTTATTTGTGTTGTTGAGTTGTAAGTGTTCTTTATATATTTCAGGTACAAGTCCCTTATTAGATTTGCAAATATTTTCTCCCATTCTGTGTGTTGTCTTTTCCCTTTCTTGATGGTGTCCTTTGAGGCACAAAAGTTTTTAGTTTTAAAGCCCAATTTATCTATTTTTTCTTTTATGCACATACTGTCATATCTAAGATTTTTTTTTGCCAAGCCAAGGTCATGGAGACTTGCTCCTCTGTGTTCTTCTAAGAGTTCTATAGCTTTAGCTCTTACTTTTAGATCTTTGATTCATTTTGAATTACTTTTTGTATATAGTGTGAGTAAGGGATCCAAGGTCATTTTTTGGCATGTGGTTATCCAGTTGTCCCAGCACCATTTGTTGAAAAGGCTATTCTTTTCCCATTGGATAATTTTGGCACTCTTGTCAAGTGATGGAGAGCTTTTTTTCTTTCCTAACTTTAAAACAGAGAGGCAAGTAGTCATTGACTTTTTAATCTAACTGTAATTATTTTACAAATTTACGTATGTAACCTATTGTAGTAAGCAAACCCCCACCCCCAAGAGGATTTATCTGTAAATCAAGTTTAAAAAAAACCCTGTGTTTCTGGCTATTAATCCTTGGATATGATTCTTGAGAGTTCCCCCAAATGCCAAAGAGCAACTTTTGAGACATTCAAAGGGAGGTGGGTAGAGAGCTACTGAAAAATCACTGAGCAAACAGGGGTGAGTTCCTACCCTTCTCTCTCTCTCCCTCTCTGTATTTTTTTTTTTTTATTTTTTGTTTATTTTTGGCCGTGTTGGGTCTTTGCTGCTGTGCGTGGGCTTTCTCTAGCTGCGGCAAGTGGGGGCTACTCTTCGTTGCAGTGCGCGGGCTTCTCTTGTTGCGGAGCACGGGCTCTAGGCGCCAGGGCTTCAGTAGTTGCAGCATGCGGGCTTAGTTGCTCCGCGGCATGTGGGATCTTCCCTGACCAGGGCTCGAACCCGTGTCCCCTGCGTTGGCAGGTGGATTCTTAACCACTGCACCACCAGGGAAGCCCCTCTCTCTCTTTTTAAAGCTGCATGGTATTTTATTGGATTGTTTCCAGTTATCTGCTATTACAAACAATACTTCAGTGAATAACTGTACATATACCCATTTATGTATGTGGAAGTACTTCTGTAGAATAAAATTTTAGAATTGGAATTACTGATTCCAAAAGTACATTATGGGGCTTCCCTGGTGGCGCAGTGGTTAAGAATCCGCCTGCCAACGCAGGGGACACGGGTTCGAGCCCTGGTCAGGGAAGATCCCACATGCCGTTGAGCAACTAAGCCCGTGCTCCACAACTGCTGAGCCTGCGCTCTGGAGCCCACGAGCCACAACTACTGAGGCCATGAGCCACAACTACTGAGCCCACATGCCATAACTACTGAGGCCGCAAGCCACAACTACTGAGGCCATGAGCCACAACTACTGAGCCCGCGTGCCACAACTACTGAAGCCCGTGCGCTTAGAACCCATGTTCCACAACAAGAGAAGCCACTGCAGTGAGAAGCCTGCGCACTGCAACGAAGAGTAGCCCCCGCTCGCTGCAACTAGAGAAAGCCCGCGCACAGCAACGAAGACCCAACACAGCCAAAAATAAACAAATAATAAATTTATTTTAAAAAGCACATTATGAATTTGTTATTCTTGTAAACGCTGTCCCATTCCACCCCTTTAAGGGCTATGCCGAGTGATACCCCAGCAGGAGTGTTTGGGGGCGCCTGTCTTTCCAAAGGCTGATCAACACAGAATATTATCAAACTTCTGGCTTTTTATCCATCTGATGGGTAAAAGTGAGCACCTCAGTGTGGTTTTAATCTGTATGCCTTATGTTATGAGTGAGATTACACATCTTTTTAATATATTTAAGACCCATTTATATTTCCTTTTTGGTGAATTATCCATCAATATGCTTTGTCCATTTTTATTGGGTTTTTTTTTCTTATTTGTTGAAACGTGCTTTATCGTTTAGGAATATTAGGTCTTTGTTTACCTAGGTCTTTGTCAGCTCTGTTCAATATAGGAAGAGATCACGGAAGGGCACGAATGTATGGCCAGAGGTGAGAATCTTTGGGGACCACCCTGGTGATGGGTGACCACGTTTATATTTTCATTTTCTTAGCAGCCTGGGGAATTCGATTCTCTCTTCTGAGCCTCAGTTTCCTTATCTGAAAATGGGGATAATAATTCCCATTTTTGAAAACGTCTTTGAAAGCGCTTTGGGGATCTGTGTAGACCTTCATCCCGCCTTAACCCCACTCTCCTTCGAGGCGGCCATTCGGCTCCTTGAAGCTAAACTCCAGCTTCTCCCGGACCCCAGGGCATTCATTCTGTCGTTCATTTACCTACTGAAAACCCACCATGAGCCTGAAGCTGTTCCAGATGCCAGGTGCTAGTGACCCAGCAGTGTGCAAAATAAAGGTCCTGTGCCCATGGAGCTTCTCATAGGAGAAATGGACAGAAAAACAGCACCACAAGGAAATCAGGACTACTGAGCATAGCAGCTGTGACTCACAGGGCATCAGTGACGTGACAGGCCCTGTGTTTCATGCCATCCTACAACAACCCTAGGATGAAACAATGATCAGCTCCATTTTATAGATTTGAGAAAGGTTCACAAAGATTACGTGACCTGCCCAAGGTCATACAGCTAGTCAGAGGATTCAAACCCAGTGCCATCTGGCCCTTAGGACCTGGGGCAGAGAGGCAACCCCTAAACTCCCAAAGCAACTTTGAGGGTGTTTGGGATGGGGGCGTGGGGTGGGTGTTGGACCAGAAGGGAGCAGGGAGGATGGTCTCACGAGTTACAGCATCGCTCCAGAGAAGCCTCTTGGCAGTCCATCACCTGCCACCCCACCCGAGACACAGGTCCCAGCAGAGCTGCTGGTCAAGGATGAGCCAGGTTTCATGAGCGATTACAGTCCATGCAAGATAAGATGGCGGAGGAGATGCTTAATTAGACTCTTTCTAAACCTCGGGTTTCTTTGAGATGAACAGCCAGAGGGATGTTGGGCGTTGTGTGTGTGTGTGTGTGTGTGTGTGTGTGTGTGTGTTTTCCCCTTCCCAGAAACAGGCCCAATCTCCACAGCTGGAATGAAAGCAGAGCTGGCTGCTGCTCTGAGCCCTGTGAAGGCATCTGGGCTGCCTCCTGTTCACGATCTCTCGCTTCCCTTCCCGCCTCTCAGCCACTCCCCCTCCTCTGCTGACCCATCTGGCTATCAGGGGTGGGAACTCATCACAAGGGGGCAGGGTGGACCGTGTCCCGCTCGGGAGATGCCAGGTGTGTTGAGTCTGAGCCCAGGTGGCCCCTGATTACTGGGGAGGCCTGCCTGGGGCGTGAGCTCCGCCGAGGGTCCCGCCGGCCTCTGGGCCTCCTCTCAGAAGCACCTCCACCAGCCTGCCCTCTCTGAGCCTCGGTCTCCCCACCTGTGCAAGCTGGTGGTGACCCTGGGTGGTACAGCTGAGATCAGGGACCTCTCCTGTGTTACTCATGCTGGAACCACGAGCTTGAACCAGGGTTGGCATACAGCGGCGGACTCCATACAGACCTGCCCAATTTGGGTTCCTGAGAGGTATGTATGAGTCACTGGGAGAGCTTTTGTTCCTTGGGCACCTGTGTCACCTGGGGAAAGGGTTGCCAGGATAAAGGCAGGACACCCAATTAAATCTGGATTTCAGATGACCAACAAATAATCTCTTAGTGTAAGTATGTCCTGTGACATATTTGGGACATAATCATGCTAAAAAGTCATTCACTGTTTATCTGAAATTCAAATGTAATGGGGTGTCCTGCATTTCATTGGATAAATCCCTACCTGGGCAAGGCCACTCAGAGATTCAGGGTCAGTAGGCTTGGGGTGAGGCCCAGGAAAGTGCATTTTGATCTCCTTTACTGGACACCTCAATGCACAGGGTCCTTCATCCACACTTGGAAAAACATGCAGTGTCTCCTGTGGGCCAAGGTCAGGAGTTGAGAGTGAATGGCCTCCCCCTCACCTCCTCTGTTAATACAGTGTGCTCCCCACCCTCCCTGCACCCCGGGGCTTGACTGAGACCCTTGGAGTGGGCAGCTTTGAGGGGCAGCTCAATGTCCTGGCTTAAAGCCCTGGAGTGTAGAGTCAGGTGGTCCTGCTTTCAAATCTGACACCTCTCCTCACTGACTGTGTGACTTTGAGCAAGTCACTTAACCTCTCTGGCCTCTAATTTCTTGTAGAGAGATGAGCACTTCACAGGCTGTCAGAAGGATGAATTGAGATCACGCGAGGCAAGTGCTGTGCACAGCGCTCAGACATAACAGTGATTAATAAAGGGAAGAGAGTAATAATCCTCGCAAATATATATTGAGCACTGCCCCATGCCTGGCATGGTTACAGGTGCTCAGAGAATCTTCATCCCCACCGGGTTCACTACAAGGCACATTGCATGGGGTTGTGCAGTGCACGGCCTGAACAGCTGTACACAGCATCCCTAGGGTCGGTTCTGTGTCAATCCCACGTGCAGTAGGCTCACTCAAGGCCATGAGAACAGCCCTGAGGCCACACAGTCCACCATGGCCTGAAGTGCTCAGGACTTAGTGGGTGTTGGAATCAGGAACCGTGCCGCTCCCTAGAGTTCAGGTGTAAGGGAGACAATGCAGCCTCAGTCACGTGAAGGACACAGGGGACTCCAAAGTACAAAATAAATCTAGGAAAATGACAGTAAGAGTCTGAGACGGGCCCCAGGATCCAAACTGCTCTGGTCTGTGGGGCACAGAGACACGCAGCTCAGGAGGGACAGCAGCGGGCCTCTCTCTTGAAAGAGAAGGGAGGCATGTGTGACAGCGCTGGGGGGTGTGAGATAGACCCGGTGTGGGGCTTGTTAGGAGAGTGGGCCAGCCGGCCCCCACTTGTGTGCTTGTAGAGGATTGAGGAGATGTGGGTACCCCAAACCCAACATGGAAATAGTCCTTGGGCGCCTGGGAAGCCCTTGACCATTCCACGGACCCACGGAAAGTGGAGGTGGGGATGCCGACAGCCGTCTGTCCTGGGCTGGAGTCCTGGCTTCTGCACGAACCAGCTCTGAGACCCTCAGCACAGCATGTGCCCTCTGAGTCTCACTTTACTCCTGTGATGAGTGGGACTTTTGAAACCCACCTCACAGGGCGGTTGTGGGTATTGGAACGGAAGCCGAATCTGGTGGAGAACTTGGTTTGCTGCAAAGGGCTGGCTGAGGAGGGGATGGCTGACATCATCCTTCATCTGAGAGCCACACGTTTCCCCTCTGGCCACCTCCAGTCCTTCTCTCCGATAACCTGGGGAAGAAGAAAAAACAGTCACGGTCCCCTTTCTTCTCTTACCACACTCCCTCCTGCCTCAGGGCCTTTGCACGTGCGGTTTCCTCTGCTTAGGATGCCCTTCTCTCCCCCGAGCTCACTGATTCCGCCTGGCCCCTCTGCTTTAACTGCTCGTGTCACCCTGCACCTGCCCTTCGTTGAACCTGTCGGCGCTGTGGCTGGACGCTCACGCTGAGCAATTATAATACTCAAGCCCCCTCTGAGCTCCGAGAGGGCAGGGGCTACGCTCGCTTTTGCTCCTTACCACGTGGCTCCCAGCAGTCCCTGGGCAGACGGAGGGTGAGACGGATGGGGGCGGAAGGATGGAAGCCCAAGAATCTCGGGCTGAGCCCTACGTGTTGCCTCTGATAATTGTCCTGGTCCCTTCCGCAGGCGCCCAAGAGATTCCAAGTCAGAGCGAGGAAGCCAAGGAGGTGATTTGCTGCATGAGGCTTGCTCGTTTGTGGTGAAATGTTCTCTGTGGCTTTCTCCCGGAGGCTAGCTGGTGCCAAGATAGACACACTCCTCATCTCCTGCCTCTCCCCTCCCTGGCCGCAGCGGAGCCCTCTGCCCTGCGGACAAGCTGGGGCCCCGCTCTGGTTTCCCTTGGCCCCTGGCGTGCAGTGTTCAGGCCACACAGCAATCAGCATGTTCCCACTGACTGAGAGCTGCCAGCTTGCCAGGTCGGTTGCCCACGCGAGCCAGACCCACAGGGGCCTGGGGCCGGAGTCTGCTCAGCGGCAGGAAAAAGGGGAGTCCCTGTCCCTGCTGCCGACCTTCCTGCCACATCCTGCTCCGGACTCCCGTCCCAGGCCCGGAGGACACGAGCCCATCACCAGGAGACAGGAAGGAAAGACACAGGGCAAAGGCGCTCCCACGTCTGCGGCGAGCTCTCAAGTTCTCCCCCATCCATCACCTACGTTTCCCCGCCTCCACCCTCATATTTGGTTCAAACAAGAGCTCCCAAGAACAAAAGAAATTTAAAGGAAAACCCAGAGCCCTGACCACGGGTTGGGATGCTCATTTCACATTCAAATAAATACTCAAGCGAGGGAGCGGATGGAGGGCTGGAGGGAAGGAGGCTGGGCATGGAGTGTGGTGAGTACCAGGCCCAAGCTCCACGCCAAAGCCTACGTTTTGCTTCTGCCTCCCTCATTCTGGTCCCTTCTGAGAGCCCAAGTATCAAAATAAAAATACCTGGCCACATACCAACTACAGTCATCTTTCCCATCAGCGGGTTTGGGAGCTCTGATGCCTCAACAGGAGGGTGGGTGAGGGGCTCATGGGGCACCTGGGAAGGAGGCAGTGGTCAGAGGACAAGGACTTGGTAGCATGTGGCCAGTGCCACCCGAGACTTGCTAAGTCTCGGGCCATGATTTCTGGTGGGTTCTACCGTGAGTCAAATTGTTCGTCAGGCTCCTCTGGAACTGGTGGATTCTCCCACAGGCGTTTCCATCTTCTGGGTGGTGCTTCTCTGACTCCCGTGCCCCTTCAGCCTTTTGAGGGCCCATCTGACTCCCCAGAGCCCTTCGCAACCACTAGCACAAGCCATGGGGAGCAGACCCAAGGATCCCAATCTGGCCGCAGTCGCAATTGTCCCTTCAAATGAAGAAGCGGGCATGGGAGGGGTTATACATCAGTCTCTTACAAATTTAGTTGCTGTGATTCCATCCCAAAAGACTGATAAAATTTGGGGCATCTGTGCCTGAAGAGGTGTGGTCTTCCTTTGGGGGCTTTCTTCTGGTGGCCAAATCCTCACCCTCGTAACTTTAGGGACGAAGCTCTGAGCTTTATTTCAAAGAGAATTCCACATTCCACATTTATCTTTTAAATAACGTTGCATCATGTTAATAGTTTGCCCAGCACTTTCATATGTGATTCTGCAGGGTCCTGCTGGGTACCCTAGAGGCATTTTTTGTATATAAAGTGCATCCCACTTTAAACTGTAGCTACTATCTCAGACAGCTGATACTGTTAGGTTGAATCAGGAAATTACCAATATTTGACTCTTTTCATCCGTATAAAATGGCAGTTTCCTGTGGTTCAAGCAATAACGGCTGGCACGTGCGGAGCTCTGGTCGCAGAGCCAACACCTCCCAATGGCATCACCCACTGTAATTGTTACTGTCATTCCTGTGAATTTCAGAGAGGTTAAGTGTCTTGCTGGAAGTCACACAGCAGTAGCTCCAAGAATTAGCACTTGAGCCCCAGGAGGCTCTAAGGAAGTCCTGGGTAGTGCTGGGTGCCATTGCCACCTGTGCATTTCTGTCCATGGCCCTGCTTGCTCCCCTCGCCAGGCCACCTCCCTCTCCTAAGTGTTGTATCTGGATAGCTTCCCAGATTGTCCTGGCCCCTCTGGCTACATCTTCGCTCTGCATGCTTACAAGATCCCTGCACTCGAGCTGCAACGATTTCTCTATGTGGTGGCAGGAGCTTGCTCATCTTTAAGAGGGGACGAAGGTGACCACCGTATAAACGGAACTGATATGCTAATCTGTTCATTTGACAACGCCACCTGAGCCCCTCCAGGGTGCAGACACAGGAAGACAACAGCGGCCCGCAACACCCTTGCCTGCCCTGCAGGAGATGACAAGCACCGCCAGGACGCATCCGCGAGGCACGCTGGTCAGGGAAGCCTCTCTGGGGAGGCGACATCGGAGCCGAACATAAACAGAGCTGGAAGAAGAGCGTCCGGGGGTGGAACAGCGAGTGCAAAGGCCCTGGGGCACAAGCACGCACCGTGTGTTCAAGGAATGATAAGGGACGAGAGCAGCTGGAGTGGGGAGCGGGGACGCGAGGGGACTCGATGTCTGACCCACGAGGCACACGGTCTTTGGCACAGAGGAAACACTTGCCAACTGTTGGCCTTAGGATGAGCTTCCTGGGGGGACGTCCCGGCCAGGGTCCCGGAAGGGTTTGGCATAATTCCCTGGCTGTCTGTCTGTCCGTTCATGCCTCTGCTTGCTCAGTGGCCCTCCGAGCTTCTACCCTGGCCCCGCGCTGCAGGGGTGAGAAGGCCATCTGGCGCTTCCTGCCCTTCCTCTCCTTCCCCTGCTCCAGGCGAAGGAAGCCAGGCCACACCTGGCATCTGGGTGCACGTGTGGGCCCGGGGCGGTGGGGGTCGCTGCCGAGGGCTCTGCGGGGCCCAGCTTCCTGTCTGGGAGGCCCTGGGCGCACAATGCCTCATTGTCTCCGCCGCTGCGAGGAGCTTCCTCAGGACGTGGAGGCCCAGGCCGGAGGTGCCAGCTATTTCGGGTGCCGGGTGAAGGCGTGGATTTGCTTGCTACGAGCATTTTTCTCAGGAGAAAGGTCAGTGGGCCCAGCCTGGGGGGTAAATCAGTCCCATGGGCCTAATTTCCCACAGTGTTCCCGCTTCCTCTCCAAAGAAGGGAGGGCTGGGCGGCAGTGCAAGGCCAGGCCGGGGGGCCTCGGGTGACTGCGCCTTCCGCCCTCTGGGGCCACCACGGGGCCTCTGCTGTTCCCGGACACGCCTGTCCCCTCTGGGGCATCTCTGCAATTTCAGGGCCCCCCACCGTGGACCCCTGAGTATCCGGAAACCCCAGATCGAGAGGGTTGCCCCAGGACGGAGCCTGGTAACGGGGCTCATGGCCCCCCCACGTTCAGCCCCTGACTCCCAGTCAAGTGCTCTTTCCAAAGCTCGCGCTTGGGGTCGGGGACCACCGAGGTCGGCTCCCTCACGAAGAGGCACGTGCAAACGCTCACACGTTGGATTTCGGGGAGGTCCCGGGCCAGATGGGCCAATTCTGGGGTGTCTGCAGTCTCGCAAATGGTTCCGTTGTCGTCATCAGCACAGGCCGGCTTTGACCCTGGCTCCCCCCCGTGTGACCATGGACAGGGTCTTGAACATCTTAGAGCCTCAGGCTCCTCACAAAATAGCTATAACAGTCACACCTTGAATCCACGAGTTCAAGGCAGAGCTCACGTTCTCCAAGGGCTGGTGTCCCTCCCCACCCCGTACTTCTCGGGGGGTGAGCAAAACTTTACGTATAAAGCACAGGTCCGTGAAGAGATGCCCAGTTTATCTGGGGTATGAAAATTTTCATGGGAAGGGGCAACTAGGAAAAATTGTCTAAAGGTGCTCCTTAGGGGGACGCTGACGAACGATGCTTACAAGTGCTGATGTGGAGAATGAAGCAGGGGTGGTGCCTGGAACACAGTATGTGCTCAATAAACTTGAGCTGCTTTACAATGACTATTACTGACAGCAGGTGTCAGAGAGGAATCTGGGAGCTCTGCCACTTTCCAGCTGTGTGACCTTGGGCAAGTTGCTTGACTTCTCTGTGCTTTGGTTTTCAGACCTCTTTCAAGTAGTCATTGTGTAGGTTGAGCTGATTAGTGTAACGTACGTAGTTCAGTGCCTGGTGAACGGTAATCACCCAATAAATGTGAGCTATTACTATTATTTATTATTGAAATTATTCATATTATTACTACATGCACAGGGACTTGGGAGCCAATGGTTCTAAGTGGGGGAAAACCATAAGAGACGGTGAGGTTCAAGGTTGGACCCCAAAGAGCTTGTTCCTTCTCCTGGGCATCTGGTTCCAGCCTTAACCACCAGGGTCCGCCCTTGGCACTGAGGAGGGGCTGGTTGGCAACAGGGGGAAGGGGAGCAGTAACGCAGCACCCAATCTGATGTCAGTAAGGTGAAGGCCTTTGCACCCTGGTGCAATTCCTGGATGTGCATCACACGTATGCAGGGAACAGCTGTGTCTGCCTCGGAGCAAGGGGTCCTGGGTGCGTAAACCAGCCGTCAC
This sequence comes from Phocoena phocoena, assembly GCF_963924675.1. Taxonomy (NCBI): domain Eukaryota; kingdom Metazoa; phylum Chordata; class Mammalia; order Artiodactyla; family Phocoenidae; genus Phocoena; species Phocoena phocoena. Next base: position 83,251,689 of record NC_089233.1, read on the forward strand.
ATGCAGAAGCCAGGGATCACTGTCTCCAGCCTTTTGGCCACTGCAACCCTCTCCATTCTTTGGCCCGGCTGAGGAGGGAGGGAGGGGTTTGTACCTTCATAGGACTTCCCAGGCGGATGGTAAGCCCTCACTTTCCTGATCTGGACCCCTGAGCTGGGTGAAGACTCAGGATACCAGGAAGGTCTCACGAGGCCCCGTGCGGTCCAGCCCTGCCTTTCTCTCCCACCTCCTCGCCCACCCTCCTCCCTGAGTGGGCCCCAGCCCACTGGCCACCTGCTGCTCCTGGACATGTCAAGCCCATCCTGCCTCAGGGCCTTTGCATATGTTGCTCTACTGCCTGGAACTCTCTTCCCACGTCTGTGTCCTTCTCAGCCTCCAAGTCACTGCCCCACGGTCCCTTTCCCAGAGAGACAGACCTTCCCAGACCACCCAGTCTGAAGTGGACTCCCCACACTGCCCACCCCCAGTCTTTCTTGAATTCATTTTTTTATTGCTTTTAATCATGAACAACACGTCCGTTTCTTTCTTTGTGTACTTTTTTCTTGTGCTTCTCCCTGTGTGAGATGACAAGCACCACTCCCCGCAGCACCTGGTCCAGGGCTGGGCCTGGGAGGCCCATAGGATCTGCTCGGTGTGGGCAGTGAAAGGCCAGCCAAGGCCTTTCACTGCCATGGTCATTAACTCCAGTTGCCATCCCATTTTACAGATGAGAACACTTAAGGTAGGGATTCCGTGTGTGTGTGTGTGTGTGTGTGTGTGTGTGTGGTATCTCAGGGAAGCTTCCAGAATCCCTGCCCAGGACCCAGGGAAAGGGTGAGCTGAAAGGGAGGTTTCAGAGGCTACAAGAATGGGATCCGGGCCCCAGCTTTTTCATTTCCCTTAAAGGAGCATTTTCCTAAAATGTTCCTGTCGCCTCTGGATGCATGAGCAGGGCTGTGGAGGAACCTGGAATTCGATTAGGCAGAAAGATTCGGACAAACAGGACGGGTGGTACTAATCAAAGCTGACGCTCAGATGGGGCCTGTGAGGGCCCCGGGCTTTGTGAGCTCAGGGCACCTGCATGGAGACTTCCTTCTTCCCGGCTTGGGAGGATGGCTGTGAGCCGGCACTCTCCCCTGCCGGGGAGCTGTCGGGGGAGGGACACTCATGGGCCACATGGGCCACCCCTGGGTGCTCCTGGACCGCCGGTGCAGGTGCCACGAAGGAAAGTGGTACCAGGCTGGTGTTTCTTGGCCCTGTCTCTGGCCAGTGGGGATGACGAGCTTGAACTGGCCAGGTGATTTAAACTTCTCTGGGCCTCAGTTTCACCATCTCTGAAGGCCACTGGCCCAGGGGCCACGCTCTGGCCCGGCCTGGTCTCACCCCAGGGGCGGGGCTCTCCCAGGGTCTGAAAGAGAATATACATCCGCCCTGCAAGCTGGAGCCTGGGCTATTCCCTGGCCCTGGGTCCCCCTCTGATCTCACCTGGAGCCACCTGCCTGCCCTGCCCACCTGGGAGCGCTCTGATGGGCCTCCCGCAGCCCGCTGCTCTGGACGGCCTCCCGCCATCCTCCCTCCACTCCCCTGGGGTCTGGCACTGAGCTGCAGACGTGTTCACACGCAGTAGCCCCTTCAGCCTCCCAGCAGCCCCAGAAACCAGGCCCTGTCCTTGGCTCTCACTTTACAGATGTAGAAACAGAGGCCCCGCCAGGGCGGGGCCGGGATACGGACCCACGCTGGACTCCAGAGCCTTTGCTCTTTGCACCCGGACTTCATTCTTCTTGGCTTGAGACCCCCAGGCAGCTGGAGAGGAAACCTCCCTCCCTCGGTGCCTGTTCCCTCCTCTCTTCACTCATCCCGACCCGGTCGTGTGGTCCCTTCATCCCGTTCTCAGGAGTCCTCCGTGCCTCCTTCCTACTCAACCGGTCAGCTCACATTTTCCACTGGCTGCCCCACGCCCCCTAGGCTGTGAGTTCCTGGGGGGACCCCAGTGCAGCGGGCGCCCATGCCTGGCCGAGGCCTGCCCCGCACAGCCTTCCACCTGCGACCCGGACTGGGGGCAGACGGGGACTCCCCTTGGGGGCTGGGGCCTGCAGGAGCCGCACAGGCCTGGGGCTGGTTTGGTCTGGCGCCTCGTGGAGAGACTTGCAAAGACTCCCCGCGCTGAGCTTCCTCGGGCATCTTTGCCTTTTCTGAAGCCACTGCGTTGTGTGCATAATGCCTATTCTTTCCACGGGCCACCTGCCAAAGTAAATGTGCGTGTTGTTTTAAAAACTTACGTTATATCACCGTGGGAATCTGAGTGGACAGAAACCTTTTTTTTTTTTTTTCTCCTTTAAACGAGGGTTGGGAGGGAGGCAGAAGTGGAAAGGTTTTTTGTTTTTTCACTTTTCCTCTATTACTTTAACACGAGACACCATTGGGATGGCGCTGGTTTCCCACAGCTCCAAATGTATGAACTTGTATTGATTATGTTCAGGACCGTCTTCCCCCTTCCTACTCTCTGAGGTTCATGCAGTCACCGGTCACTTCCTAGAAAAAAATAAAATAAAAAGGAAAAAGGAAGAGAGAAACAAAGGGGAGGGTAGGTGGGAGCTTCCTGGAGCAGAGACCCTAAAATTCTCAGGAGGAAATGTTGAAATACACAGTCAGGAAAAGAGGAGGGAAGAAAAGGTCTTGGAATGAAACCTGCTCCGTGTTTGTCTGAGCCTCTGCCCTGCAGAAGGGCGGGGGGGCTGATTTTAATTGAAGGGGACAAAATTAAATAAGGCCTGGGCTTCAGGTACGTGGGAGCCTGGCGGACCTGTCCCCTGGTGCAGTGGCCACCACCACGGCCTCATGCCAATTATGCTGCCCCGCCACCGAATTGAATGCTGTGCCCCTGGGCAGATGGAGGTGCACGGCAGCCTGCCGCCCAAGACACCGGGAATTTGCTCTTCCGCCAATGCCCCGGTGAGTCAGGTGAGGTGGGACTCCAAGGCCGGCCCGGTTCTCCTAGGTCACGGTAGCCGGAGGCTGTGCCACAGCCTCTGGGCTTGTTTGGGATTTTGGGCAACAGCAGCAGAGAATGGCGAGGCCTTGTTGGCCAGTCCTCCAGGGAGGACTCCTGGATTGACACTTGCTGGGCCCCTCGGCACTCGCCTTGGCTGGCGTGAGAGGAGACCTTCCTCCCTGCCTCCTGTTCGTCGGTGATTACTGCCGGCGTGTTGGACATTGGGGATGCAGCAGAGATGGGGACACCCCGCCCTTCGTCCTCCTGGAGTTCACAGTCTGGTGGGGAGAGAGACGGGACCCAGGCCCGCCAGGAGGCTGCGAGCTCCAGAAGAAAGTGTCGTGTGCCTTGGGAGACAAGGAATGGAGCACCTGAGATCGTCTTGGGGGATGGGGAGGCCTCTGTGAGCTTGAAAGGGACAGGCAGGGATGAGGCAGGCACAGAGGGGACAGTGGGGAGATAGGAAAGAAGGCCTGGGAGCAGAACAAGCTGCTCTGTGGTCCAGCCGACTTGTGAGGGGCTTGGGGGGGATCTGTCCTGAGTCCCCTGAGCTCCCACATCCATAAACACGCGCGCACACGCGCGCACCCACACCGGCGTTTCTGAGAGCTCACCGGCCCGCCGGGGAAAGGTGCTCAGCCCCGCCAGCTACAGCCTGGCAGCCCGAGCACGGAAGATCCCCAGGGCCCTGGGGTCACCCCGCAAGGCTGCCCTGTCTTCAGAGCCGACCCTCCTGGCCTCTCCATGTGGCACCAGGGCCGGCCTGAGTCACAGGGCCCATGTGCCCGGCCCCGGAGGTCACACTCTGTCCCCCCGCCAACCTCGCCTCACAGGTGGGCACACGCCCTCCCTCCCACCCCAGGTGAGGTCGCACGGGCTGCCCGCCTGCGCATCCCTGGGTGTGCGGACGCCCACGGGAGCAGCAAGGACGCTGCGGCCCCGTGTCACCTCCACCTGGAGGCCGGCTCAGAAGTGAGGTGAGGGGGGGAGGGGGGAGGAGCCCGAGGTACATGAGGGCACAGGACACCCTCGAAGCCGCCAGGCTTGTGATCCCCCCACAGGGCCTGGAGCTGCGTCGCTGCGGCTGCTTTCTGAGGACGGTGTCTATTACTCTTTACCGCTTCCTAGCTGTGCAGCTTTGGGCAAATGACTTAATCTTTCTGAGCCTCAGTTTTCTCATCGGTCACATGGGGCTGATGGCAGCCTCTGACATGCGGAGCCAAGGCGGGCGTGGGGGCTTAATGCGTGTGAAGCGTTTAGAGCAGCGCCTGGCTCGTTGCTCTTTGCCTCTCCCCTCCGGTCCCGGCTCCCTGTCCCTTGACGCCCAGGTGCGGGCTGCCCAGTGCCCAGTGTGTGCTCGTGTTTGTTGTGAAATGGGAGACGCAGACACCCCACCCCCACCTGGTGGTTGTGTGCCCACCTGTCACACTGAGTGTCCTCTGGGTGCTGGGCGCTGGGTGAAGCTGCTTTGCACAGCTTTTTTCCCTGTGAGCTCACGACAGCTGTCCGCATTTCACAGATGAGGAAACAGAGGTTCAGAGTGGTCCCAGCAGTCACCCAACATCTCACGGCCAGCTAGTGTTCCCAGAGTGTCTCCTTCCCACCACCACTGCCCCTTGCCCCATGCCAGTGCAGGGGTGCTTCCCTGGAGGTCATGGACCCCGCACACGTCTCCCTGCCTGGCGGTGCCCCTGTCTGCAGGATGCAGGCAGTTCCTATGCCCCACAGGCCACAGACATCACCAGGGCTGGGCTGGGTTCGAGGGACGTGTTTGTTGGAAGTACAGGAAACAGTAATCAGGAGCTGTCCACACGCTTTTCCTCTGCTTTACGCGTTTCCTCTGACAAAGATCAGCAAGGCGAGGTGGGCGCCAGGGCGCAGCCATGACACCATCTCCATGACCCACGGAACCAGGAGGCTGGAGAGGCAGACAGCCCCCCAGAAGAGGCGCCATGGCTGTACCATGAAGGGCTCCAGGCTCAGACACGGGCAACGAGAAGGTGGCCGAGGCAACGTATGAACCCACGTCCGTTGTTTCTTACCAGCTTTACTGGGATGTAATTCACAAACCACACAGTTCGCCCACGTGCAGTGTGTCTACAGAGTCGTGCGACCATCACCACAACCTAAGTTTTAGAACATGACCCCCAAAGCCCGTATCCATTGGCATTCAGCCCCCTTCCCACGCCCCCTCCAGCCCTAAGCAAACACAAATCAATTTTCTGTCTCTATAGACTGACTGTTCTGCCCATTTTATATAAATGGAATCATAGAATATGTGGTCTCTTGTGCCTGGCTTCTTTCATTTAGCATCGTTTTCAAGGTTCACCTACGTCATAACATGTACCAAAACTTCCTTTCCAGTTGTGGCTGAATAATATTATAGAGACACCACACTTTATTTATCAGCTCATCAATTGAAGGGCGTTTGGGTTGTTTCCACATTTTGGCTCTTGTGATGCTGCTATGAACATTTGTGTGCGAGTTTTGGTGTGGACGTGCGTTTTCATTTCTCTTGGGACTATGCCGAGGTGTGGACTCACTGGATCGCATGGCGATTCTATGTTTAACTTTTTGAGGAACTGCCAATCTGTTTTCCAAAGCACATGCACCATCTTACATTCCCACCAGCAACATATGGGTGTTCCGATTTCTCTGCAGCCTCGCCAACACTTGTTATTGTCTGTCTTTTTGATTCTAGCCATCCTAGAGGGTGTGATGTGGTATCTCACTGTGGTTTAGGTTTGCGTTTACTTAGCACTTTTAGCATACTGCTTCCTCCTCTACCAAACGAAAGAAGTGGTCTTCCTTTCCCTCCTCCTCCAAACCGCCTCTCCCTGCATCAGCTTCACAAGACACCCTACTGAGCAGAACTCGCGAGGTTTCAGTGGAATCTCCAAGCAGAGCAGACTGAGTCTCCTTCTTCGTTGTTAATAGTCAATCGACAGGTCTTGAGTGCGTGTGCCTGGTCCTGCCTCGGGTAGCGGGGGTGGAAGGTGAGAGCAGGTGCTGTGTTCTCTGACGACGCAGGGTGTGTGGGGAGAGACACGAACACTCCATGAGATCGTGTCCTTTGAGGAGGGCCCTGAAGAGCAAGAAGACTTTTACAGGAAGGGGGTGAGGAATAAGAGACTCAGTACTAAAAAAAAAAAAAAAAAGAGACTCAGTACTTTTTCCTTTCATCTTTTAATAACTACTTATTGATCACCGATTGTGTGCTGGGCATCGTACGCGGAAGCCAAAGGCACAGAGGTGGGACCATGCCTGCTCTCTGCCCCTCCCCCTAGGAAGCCGGGACCTGGGGAAGGCAAGCTTATTTTCCATCTTGACGCAATCCCTCCAGCTATGTGAGCAGTCCCTAAGTTGCAGGCTAGTTTGCGTCTACAACAATTGCATGCAAATCACAGTGATGAGAACAGCTGACATTTGTGACCAACAGGACACACTTAAGCAGCCACCAGCACCTTTGTAACCATTAAACACCATGGCCCGTGCAGTGGGCTTCTAATTGCTCCTGCACTCGTATGGAAAGTTCCCTTTTGGACCCAGCTAGGTCTGCCCAAGCGGCACCAAGCTCTGTAGTATGTTAAGATCCTGCTGCTTTCCATCTTGGTAGTATAAGCTACTCAGCCGTTGAGAGAACAGTTCCATGTACAGAAGTCCCTCCCCCGGTTTCAGATTTTTATTTGACGGGGTTTCCAGGTTCCTTACGACAAACTGTCTTGGATGCAGCAATTACTTTGTTCAAGGTCTCAATTCTTCACTCCAGTTTAGGGCCGGGGCATAGGACTCTGGGGAGCAATTCCTGCCCTTCGGCGGGGAGCTCAGGGCTCTGGACGAAGCATATCCCCCATCCGAGGTCGCCCTCTGGTTTCCTGGTGAGGGCCCGAGCGTCACATAAAGTCTGACTGTAATGACTGCACAAACATCTCCAGTCATCTGCTTACTGTCTTTCAGGCTTTAGCTCATGATCTATATGTTTTCCGGATGTTCAGCATATACCCTATTTCTGTCAGGACTTTTCAGTGAAAAGTGGGTTTGTTTACTTTGTGTTAGGGATGTGAGGAGCCCTTTCTTTTTTTTCCTTTTCACTTAAACTACAACGGCTGTGTTTTAGAAAACGGTGCCTTGAACAAGTCAGCAAGGGAAAGGGCCCTGACCGTGACCGTCAGGAAATGTGAAAATAAAGGCCATCTTGGGGGGCTCTGCAGCCACGCAGCTGGTCCAAAGGCCTCGGGAGGAGAGAAGCGTGGGCTCAGCTTGCTAATTATATTTCAAGATCTACCCTGCCTTCGACAAAGTGGCTGTGTAAGTTGAGACAGTGCCTGGGGGTCCCCAAGCTGAGGGCTGCTTTCCCTCTGCCCCTGGTTGAGCAGTTCTTTCTCCTCGAGCCCTACTTGCAGTGTCCACTCTGGACTTCAGACAAGCTTCCCCAAGTTCAGGCTTCTACCAGGGCTGGGGTTCACGGCCATAGGAGCCGAGGGGCCCATCTACCTGCCCAGGCTCCAGGGTACCACTGGGAGAGAAGCAGAGGAAATGAGGGAGAGATGCCCTGAAAGGTATGAGGTTCTAGGGCAAGGACTGGGGTGCATCCCAGAGGTCAGCAGCCTCCCAGGGCAGAAGCGGCTTTGGAAATCACCGGGCCCGACCCCCAGCTCCCAGATGAGCTCACACTCCCTGGTCTCCGCTCGGACGGCAGACAGGAGGGAACGCGAGGCTGAGCAGCCTCCTTGGCGCCCGGAGCCCGGCTCTGTCCTGAGCGTCCGAAGCACACGTGGTCGGCCCTGAGCCCTCTCAGCCTCTCGGCCAGGGCCCTTCCTGCAGCCCCCGGAGCTCTGGCTCCCCCACACCTCAGCTGAGGGGCCGGCTGGGTAACGATGCCCACAGCTCCCTGCCTGGGCCTCCCTCTGAGGGTCAGACACATAGCAGGTGTCCGGGGCCCGTCCCGTGCAGTGAGCCAGAGCCGGCTTGGCGCCCTGCCCCTCACTTACTAAACTCAATCTGCTGTTCAGTCATCCAATGATGATTTTCAGTCAATGTTTATTGACTCCTGTCACTCACTTGGGCTGTGCTGGACCCCCGGTGCGCAGTGGGGAGCAAAGCCCGGCCCCGCCCCATCAAGGCTTCCAGTCTGGTGGAAGAAACAAAGGAAGCAAAAGAACCACGCACATAAACATATAATTACAAATGTGCAATGTGCCATGAAGGAGAAGAAAAGAACGTGATGACAGATAATAACAAAGTCTACACGTTTTAGACAAGGTGGTGGGATATGGCCACATGTTTACCAAGCTCTAAGGGATAAGTAACAACATCAATAGTAATAATAATGTTAACAGTAATGAGTACTTTTTTGAGTGATTAATGGGTAGTGGGGGACGCATTCTATCGTATCGTCCTTGTATGTATTGACTTATTTAACGATGGCAACAACTGCATGAAGTACTGTTGTGAGTGATTAATGGGTAGTGGGGACGCATTCTATCGTATCGTCCTTGTATGTATTGACTTAGTGGGGGACGCATTCTATCGTATCGTCCCTGTATGTATTGACTTATTTAACGATGGCAACAACTGCATGAAGTACTGTTGTGAGTGATTAATGGGTAGTGGGGACGCATTCTATCGTATCGTCCTTGTATGTATTGACTTAGTGGGGGACGCATTCTATCGTATCGTCCCTGTATGTATTGACTTATTTAACGATGGCAACAACTGCATGAAGTACTGTTGTGAGTGATTAATGGGTAGTGGGGACGCATTCTATCGTATCGTCCTTGTATGTATTGACTTAGTGGGGGACGCATTCTATCGTATCGTCCCTGTATGTATTGACTTATTTAACGATGGCAACAACTGCATGAAGTACTGTTGTGAGTGATTAATGGGTAGTGGGGACGCATTCTATCGTATCGTCCTTGTATGTATTGACTTAGTGGGGGACGCATTCTATTGTATCGTCCCTGTATGTATTGACTTATTTAACGATGGCAACAACTGCATGAAGTACTTTTCTGAGTGATTAATGGGTAGTGGGGGACGCATTCTATCGTATCGTCCCTGTATGTATTGACTTATTTAACGATGGCAACAACTGCATGAAGTACTGTTGTGAGTGATTAATGGGTAGTGGGGGACGCATTCTATCATATCGTCCTTGTATGTATTGACTTATTTAACGATGGCAACAACTGCATGAAGTACTGTTGTGAGTGATTAATGGGTAGTGGGGACGCATTCTATCGTATCGTCCTTGTATGTATTGACTTATTTAACGATGGCAACAACTGCATGAAGTACTTTTCTGAGTGATTAATGGGTAGTGGGGGACGCATTCTATCGTATCGTCCCTGTATGTATTGACTTATTTAACGATGGCAACAACTGCATGAAGTACTGTTGTGAGTGATTAATGGGTAGTGGGGACGCATTCTATCGTATCGTCCTTGTATGTATTGACTTAGTGGGGGACGCATTCTATCGTATTGTCCTTGTATGTATTGACTTAGTGGGGGACGCATTCTATCGTATTGTCCTTGTATGTATTGACTTAGTGGGGGACGCATTCTATTGTATCGTCCCTGTATGTATTGACTTATTTAACGATGGCAACAACTGCATGAAGTACTGTTGTGAGTGATTAATGGGTAGTGGGGGACGCATTCTATCGTATCGTCCTTGTATGTATTGACTTATTTAACGATGGCAACAACTGCATGAAGTACTGTTGTGAGTGATTAATGGGTAGTGGGGGACGCATTCTATCGTATCGTCCTTGTATGTATTGACTTATTTAACGATGGCAACAACTGCATGAAGTACTGTTGTGATCTCCATTTTGCAGATGAGCAAAATGAGGCATGGAAAGGACCAGAGACTTGCCCCTGGTCTCAGGGTTGGTACAGATGGCTGGGATCAGAGTGGAAGCAGGACTAACATTTTCTCAAGCAGAGGCCATGCCTGAGTCAGTGCTTTTCAGCTGGGAAATGAAGGCACAGAGATGCCGACTCTTCCCTGAGGGCGGAGACCAAGCCTCAGGCCCCTCAGAGCCTGGCCTACAGGACCCTCCAAAGGAGCCTCAGCTCCAATCCTGTTCACGCCCACATTACTGCCCAGGGTGAGGTTGGGGCAGGAGAAGCCTAGCTTTCCAGGCCAGTCCCTGGTGAGGCCCATGCATTCCTGACTTGGTGGCAGAGGTGGGGTTCTCTGCCTGGCTCCCCCATGCCAGAACAGCCGGTGGCACGGGACCTGGTGCAGTGGGCAGGCTCCGTACTGAAGCTGAGACATTTGCAGGGGACCCTAGGACAGCTGTGCTCCCAAAACACCTGGGATGGCAGAGCATGTGTCCCTGGGGTTGGGAACGATGAGATAGATCAGGGCTGCTGCCCACAAGCAAGTGTGGACGCCTCAAATCCCAGAGCCCAGGCCTGCATCCCCGGAGAGAAATCCTGCTCCTGGGCGGGCGAGCTGGGAGGGGGTGGCTGGACGGGCGGGGACCAGTGTGCGCTTGGCAGCCGAGATTAGATAAGAGCCTGGGAGGAGCGAGGATGGGCGGGAGCCCGCCGTCTGCTTCCCTCAGCGGGAAGTACGCTGGGTTTGGGTGTCTGATTTGGGGACGAATTCCTCCCCCGCAGCTCCCCACTCAGAGGATTAAACAGATTGGAGGAAGTGGGGTAATAGCGTCGTGGTGACAGCCCAATTTGCTTCCTTTCGGAGGGGATCTCACGTCTCCTCCGTCCTAGCTCACTCTTTCCCAGAGCTCGTCGTCTGCGCCTCCCTTTCCAGGCAAAGTCAGGTCCAAGGTCATCCCATTTTCCCCCAGGCAGCCTCTGGCAAACTGCCGTGGCCAGCGAAGGCTCTACGAGGCAGTGAACGGAGACGTGAGTCCACAGGCCACCCAGGTGCACACAGGCCCCGGCTCGCCCCCCGTCCCAGCTCTGCCCAGGGAGGCCTGGCTGGGTCCCCCACGCTGGTCTTGGGGCCCAGAACTTAAGTCTCGGTTCTGCCGGTGTGACTGGTTCTCACCGCCACTTTGTTTCTGTTTCTCCATTGGGACAATGGGTCGAGCAGCTAGCAGCGCCTCTCCACTTCACCGCGTAGTGCAAGGGCCTGTTTCTAGGCCCGTGAGGGCTCTCTGAGAACCTCCTCTTGGCCTTAGAGTCAGGTTGAGTTTGAGTTTGGCAGGGGTTGGAGTGCAGTTAGGGTCAGGGTTAGGAGTGGAGTTTGCATTAGAGTTCGGCTGGGTTGAGTTGGGGTTAACGTTCCGTCGGGTTGGCTTCAAGCCCGGGCTTAGAGTTAGGAGTGAAGCTGAGCTGCGTCGTCTTTAGGGCTGGGGTCGGGTTGGGGCTGAGGCTGAGTTGGCTAGTTGGAGTTACAGTGAGGTCACACTGGGCTCGAGACCACAGTCAGTGTTCGTTCGGAGTTCAGGCTGAGTTAGGGTCAGTTTGGGGAACAAAATATCTATCCTTTTGGCCTTTCCCCCTTCTCCTCCTTCCTAGGAATGACTGGGCATGACTGGGACACTGCGTGACATTCGAGCCAAGACCAGAGGACGTTTTCACCTATCAGAGCACTAAGGCAAGTGAGTTTTAAGAATGGGTTTTAATAGGGTGTGCCCTCTTAACACGCCTCCCATGGACGCAGCCCAGAGAGCGAGGAAGGGGTGACCCAACAAATGAGGAACCGCTTCCCCAGACCCAGTTCTGGGAGCCAAGGTGCTGGTTTGGCTTGTCTGGAGGACCGGGGCAAGCAGAGCTGCACCCTCACTGACTTACAAAAGGGAGAAGCATTCGTTCTATCCCCAGATCAATTTTTGTTTGGGCCGCTCCCACCTGAGTCCTTGACCTCTCTCTCCCAGACCACGCTCTCACGTGACTCATCACTGAGCCCTGTCCATTCTCCCTCCCTGTAGCTCTTTTTTTTAGAAAACATAAGCATTTTTAATTGACAAGGAATAGAAACAGATCATTTAGCTATCAGTTTGTATATAAACAAGGGGAAACTAATCTGAAAAAAATCTATATGGAGTGAATCACTTCGCTGTATACCCGAAACCAACACAACATTGCAAATCAACCACTTTCAGTTTAAAAAATTAAAAAGTCAAAAACAATTGTATATTCGCAGTTATGGGTTTGTGAAGTGTCCCTGTAGCTCTTGAATGCATTCATCCATCTCCACCCCTACCGATGCCGCTTACACGTGGCCACCGACACCTCTCAGCTACCCCTGAGGAGTCCTAGCTCCCAGGTTTGCACTCTCCCATCTCAGCCTTGCGAGGCTTCTGGGACGTGGCTGGGAACCCGCCTCTCCCTGCTGAGCTCTCTGCAGGCAGGCATGGTCCAGCCTCTACTGACCTCGCCACCCCCTCTCACCTACCTCTCAAGTCTACATCCTACTCTTCATCCATCTTGATCTCCCTGCTCCCCAGATGCCCCCCCGACTCACACCCAAAGCACGTTTGAATCCTCTTTGCCAGCTTCATCCCTGTTCCTCCTCAACCTGGCCCACCTGCCCCCAGAGCCTTGCCGGGAGGGTGTCAGTGGCACCGTTGGGTCCATTCATGGCAATTCCACCTGGATCTTTAGGCGGAGGTGCCTGCCAACAGAGCTGGGCTCTGCAGGGAGCTTCCCAGAGGCCCTGGCTGGTGGGGGAGCAGCCCAGAGCACTTGTGTGATGGGCAGAATCCACGTCCTAATTCCTGGAAACTGTGGAAAGGGATGTTGCAGACGTGATTAAGTTATGGACCTTGAGATGGGGAGAGTTTCCGGGATGATCAGGTTACGTCCAATCTAATCACAATGGGCCTTAAACACAGGGGACATTTCCGGGCTGGAGTCAGACAGAAATGTGACAACAGAAGCAGGGTCAGGGATGCACATGGGTGCCTTTGAAGCTGGGGAAAGGGGGCCATGAACCGAGGAATACGGGAGGCGGCTAGAATCTGGAAAGACAAGGAAATGGATTGTCCGCTGAAGCCTCCGGAAGGAACCAGCTCTGCCCACACCTTGACTTTCGCCCCGTGAGGCCCACCTTGGTCTTCCGACCTCCAGGACCATGAGACAGCAGATTCGTGTTGTTTAAGCGACCAAGTTCGTGGTAGTTTTTTTACAGCTGTAACAGGAAACTCACACCACTGGCTTTGGAGTGAACAGAACTGGGTATCCGTATCTTGGCTCCAGCGCGGAGTATCTGCGTGCCCCTGGCCGAGGAGCCCGCTCTCACCTTGATTTCCTCATTGGTAAAATGTGTATCTACCTCATCAGGTGGTCCATCCACTCAAGTCCTATTTCTTGAGCACCAACTACGTGGAGGCACTTCCGTGTCCCCTGTCTGACATGGAGGACGAGCCCAGCCCACGGCACCACCCGGACCCTGGTCCCCGCCCACGGCGGGCCCTGGCAGGAATCTGCTCCTTTGGTCTTGCTGTGGAGTTGGGGGCTGAGCAGAGGGTGTTCTGTGGACTCTGACCCCGGACGAGGGACACAGGTGGATGCACGTGGGCACGTGGATGCTCCGTTTGTTGGGTGTGGATGGACCCACGTGCTCCAGGACTCTTGAAGGCAGCCTCCTTGTCATCAGAGGGTGGGGAGGGCTGAGCTGGGTCAGTGGCAGAGGTGAACAGTGGGGTCCCGAGAAGAGTGGGAAGCCCACGTGGACGGGCGGGCTGTCTGTGGCATTGAAGGTTTGGCAACTTCTCCCTCCCCTCTCCTCTCCTTCCTCCTTTTCTCTTTTTCTCCTTTCCTTCTTCTCTCTTCCCTTCTCCTTCTGCTTCTCTTTCACTGTCTTTCTTCCACGAGTAGCAATTATGCTTAGTGTGTGTGTGTGTGTGTGTGTGTGTGTTGTTTTATTTAATAAATCTAGTATCTAAACCTGGCCCACTCCTGGGTGGTCCCAGCAGCCGTCCCCTCCAAGCCCCAGAGTATACATGAGCGAGAACAATCTGACAACACAAAAACGCTTTGAGGAGCCATCTCCCAGGGGCAGATTTGGGGCTCTGAACCTCCTTGCTGGGCGCCTCTCCTGGTTGGGGTCCCCTTCCCGCCTCCCTCCCTCGTCCTGGGGAGGCCAACTGGGTGGTGCTTGGGGCAGAGGCCCCGGGCTTCCGAGAACCCTGCAGGAAACCTCTGTCACGCCTTCTGGTTTCATGAGGTGGTCTTGGACGGCTGACTAGACCACCAGATTGGAGCCCAAGAAAATGAAGAATGGGGTCCCGCGAGGGTCTGAGCCGGTGTAGAGTTTCATTCTGTTGGCTCAGATGCACCATGGTGAGCACTTTCTGAAACTCTGGGGGCCCCTGCCATAGCCTGGAACTAAGCACAGTGCTTCCAGCTGCCACGGAAATCACAGCCCCGGACGCCAGCCTCCAGCCTCCAGCCTCCCCATCTTGGCTCTCCCTCCACCTCCTCCAAAAGCCCGCCCGTCACCGTCTGAACTCCACCCCACACGTCGAGGGACTCGTTGTCTCCTGCAGACCTGCTCATGCCCCCCTGTTCTCAGGGAGTATCACCACCATCCCCTCTCCCGGCCACCCAACTTCAAATCCACGCGCCAGGCTTTCCTCTCTCCCCTGCTCCACAGCTGACCCTGGCCACGCCCCCTCCTCCAAGGACTCTGCCGGCCTCGCCAGGGAAGGTGTGCGCGTGCGTGGAATTGGCTCTGTTGCGGTCCCTACGTCAGCCCCCAGCCAGTGGGCAGCACCGGGATGCGGACCTTGTCGAGTTCACGGCTGCATCCGTCCCTGGGCTGAGCACTCGGTTGGTGCCTGATGACGTCACGATAGATCGGCAAGGAAACAAATGCGTTCCTCTGACTTGCTCACAGCACTCCAGTCTCTTGCAGAATTTCGTAAATTCCCTCTCAAAAATAAGCCTCCTTGCCACTGCACACGGTTGAATTGTGTCCCCTACAAAGAGATGCCTACCCGGAGCTTCAGAATATGACCTCATTTGGCATCAGGGTTTTGGCGGATGTAATTAAGGTAAAATCTGGAGATGAGATCATCCTAAATTAGGGAGGACCCTAAATCTAATGACAGGTGTCCTTATAAGAGACCGAAGAGGAGGAGACACAGACATGGAAGGGAAGGTCGTGTGCAGATGGAGGCGTCTACAAGCCAGGGATTGCTGGAAGCCCTCAGCAGCTGGGAGAGACCTACGGCAGATCCTTCTCCTCAATCTTCAGAGGGAACAGGACTGCCAACACACCTTGACTCTGGACTTCTGGCCTCCAGAACCAGGAGAGCATACATTTCTCTTGCTTGAATCCTCCCAGCTTGGGGTAGTCTATGGCAGCCCTAGGAGACCAATGCACCCTCCTTACTGGATCTAATAACCCACCCCAAGGAGCTCCATCAGCCCACCATAGATCCCAACCTCTCATCTACCTTGAAACCCGGTCTCTAGCTGGGGATGTGGCCTGTTCCTGTCTCCCCAGTGCCCCCCACTTGTGAATCCAGCCCATCTCCTGGGCCCCCAGCCACCATCTTTCTGCCCCCTGTGGTTCTCTAGAGAGCAGACTTCCTTGCTCTGCTGCTGGAGAAGATGGACATTGTTGCCTCTGATGGCCTGCCATCTATTCCCCCCTCTTCTGGTAATGGTGCATTGGCTTTCCTTTAGGGGTGGGAGGCTATCCTTCCCCTATTTTCAACCCATGAGGTCTTCGTGGGGTCCATGACCCAGGGCGACTTAATCAGAGCAGTCCACTCTCTGTCCACTATGGCTCGCTTAGAGGTGGGCACATGACTGGTGGGTCAAGGAGATGCACTCATGGGCTTTGGGTGGGACTGTAGGGAAACAAGCCTTTCCTATGGGATGGCTGAGGTGGGAAGATATAAACTGGGATCCACCATGAGCCACTGTGTGGGGAGAAACTGCCTAAGAAAGAAGCTAACAGGGAGGGAACCAGAGCTCAGAGTAGAGCAAGATACTTACAGCACCTTTAATGTGACTGGGTCTCACCATGTCTGCAATCCACCCTATCCCTCCAGATAGGCACTTTCATGAGAGAGTGAAGCCCCACGTTTTTCCTTGAGCCACACTGAACTGAGTTTCTGCTCTTGTCAACCAAAAGAGCATTGTTGACCCAAGAAGACAAACTGTACCTCCTCCCAGAGATGAACAAAAACGAGGGAAACAGGGAGAGTGTTTTCTTCTCACACAGCCCTGATCACCTTCGGGTTCCTCTGGCCAGAGGCCACTTCCATGGCTCTTGAGTCCCCACTGACGCTCTCCCCCCACCGTAACTAAAACAAGCTGCACTGATCTGGGAGCCATCTCCCTGTTTTCGGTCCTCCCTCCAAATCACTGCTACGCTTTTCTTCCTAAAAACCCAGGCCCCCTGTCCCCCTCACCTCCACCCCACTTAGTTCCCAGCTCTGTAACTCACTTGCTGCTCTGTGGGTAATTGTGAGGATGCACAAGCTTATGTCTGAGTTGTTTGCCTGCCGTCTCTGCTCCAGACCTCGGGCTGCAGAGACGGGGATGGTGTGACAGCCGGGGTGCCCCGTCTGCTCGCTGGGTGCTTGTTAGATGCACGAGTCAACGACTGGTCCCAGCTCCGGGGGCCCAAACCCACCCAGAGCACCTGTGATGTGCCAGGCCTCATTCTAAGCACATCCCATGGACTTTGATCCTGGGAAGTGGTGTTAATCGTCTCCATGTCTTGTAGATGAGGACACGGGGGGGAAAGGGCTGTGGAGTGACTCGTCCATGGCCGCATGCGGCTGGTATGTGATGGGTGGGGGAAGGTGGTCCCTGGTTCCAAAGCCCACGGCTTACCAGGAAGGAAGGTGGGGAGGAGAAGGAGAGAGAAAAGAAGGAGGGGGGAGGGAAGGAAGGAGGGGGAGGGAGGGAGGGAGGGAGGGGAGGGGCTGTGGGTGTGTGCACGCGGGCATGTGTGGTGTGGGTTGTGTAAGTGAGCGTGCATGAGTGTGTGGGTCTGTGTGCAAGGGTGTGTGTGAATGTGGCTGTGAGAGTGAGGTGGGGATGTTTGTGCGAGTGTACAGGTGTGTGTGTGTGTGTGTGTGTGTGTGTGTGTGGCATCCCTGCTGCTATCCGCCGGCTGCCCATTTCCACGTGCGTTTTGATGCTGGCCTCATCAGTGTGCACAGCGCATCTCTGGCCGAGCTGACTCACGCCAGTAACTCGCCGCGCCGCCGGGTGAGTCACTCCCCGGCAGAGCCGCAGGGGTGCGGGCCCTGCGGCACCGAATCCCCACCTGCCTCCTGTTCTCAGCCTGAGCCGCATGGTCCGCCCACACGGCGCCTCTGGCCCTCATTGTCTCGAAAATGCCACTTTGCGAGCTGGGATGGGAGGGTGACGCCCCCAGAGACTGAGGACGCTCTTCCCAGACAGACACAGAGGGCAGAGGGCAGGCAGATGCGCTGTCCAAACTGCCCGCTCCGCAGCCCCTCGGGTGCCGCCCACGTGCAGGCAGGGGGCACCGCCGAGGTCATAGCAGCCCCTGCCCATCAGGAGAGACGGACAGCAGACAGACAGGCAGGTAAATAAGAAGGAGCAGACTGCACGGCGAGAGGGCTGCTCTGTGTTCCTTCGTAGGTGTTAGGACCACCTGAGGCGTCGTCCACGTTTATTTGTGTCCTGAGCACACACCCCCTCAGTCAGGGCTGGACCCTGTGCCTGCCCCAGCCTTGCCCACCCAGAAGGGGAGGAGGCGGGGGTGGAGGACGGCCAGGCAGCCCCCGAGGGACGCCCCCCACTGGGCTCTCCATTCACCCCGCTCCCGGCGGTGCCCACCCAGCGCTGGGCGCTGCCTGGGTGAGCTCAGTCTACGAACCACATCCAAACACCCAGGTTTGCAGAGAGCAATGCAATCAGCTTGCCTTTCCCCAATGAGCTTGACTTTGGGGACTGGAGAAGTGACGTGTAGCACTTTCCAAACCATTTATAGATCAGTTTGTTACCACTGATGACAGAAAGCATGCTATAGTGGCGGGAGATCTCAGGATTTGGGTTTTGGCTATTTCGTATTGCACTGTGGTCCTGGCAGGGCTGTAGGCTGAAGCCACATACAGCCTTGGGCCTTCCTGCCACGCATACTTCCCTTTGCCTGGCACCACCCTTGACTGGGATCCTTAGCAATTTTCTCCTCTGCAGAAAATTGCTAGGCCTCCCAAGTGCCCAGCTCGGGGATGGCTCAAGTTTGGGGTTCGAGACAGGTTTCTTGGGTGAACTGGCAAGATGGTGGAGGTCAAATCTGTTGAAATTGGTTCCATGTCTGTTTGTGTCTCAAGCTTTTCCTTCTGACACTCTGGTTCTGTCCTCTCCTTCCATGTCTTTGCCTTGGCTTTCTCCTCTCCCCACCTGCTTCCTTGTCCTCTTCTTCCTCCCTTTCACTCTCTCTCCTCCTTCTTACAACTTCCCTGTTCCTCTCTGAGTAGAATCCAAGGAATTTTAAGGACAGGACAAGAGTGAGCTCGTCAGGGTCTCTTGCCTTGGTGACCCATCTCATATTGAGAATTGGGTTCCTTGTTGTATCTGCTGAAGTTGCTTTTCTAGAAGAGTCTGTGAGATACACACACCGGACGGCATAGTGGTACCCTCCAAAGTCACAAGACTAATTCGATTCCCAGTTCCCCTGTAGCTGGGTGCTAACTATGTGCCAGGGGCTCACTTTCTTGGAAGGAAGCCAGGCACGGTCCCAGCTGGCCTGAGTGCGAGGCAGAGGGTGGCAAGGCCAGCAGAGGAGCCGAGGAGAGGAGCGCAGGTCCAGGCTGGGAACCAATATGGCGCTGGGTGGAAGTGGCAATGGGGTGGCCCTGGGTGCGGTTCCGTGTGGTCTTGGTCAAGCCCCTTCCCCTCTCGGATCCTGTTTCCTGACCAATTAAAGGGAGACCCATTCCCTTGCACGGGGATGACATGAGACATTTGTTGAGTGCCCGGCACACGAGAGGGTTCTGTCCTCACGCGAGGGCTAGATGGAGGTGTCTTCCGCCGTGATTCCCACTGGGCAGAAGAAGAAACAAACACGTTCTTTCCGCATGTTTCTCGCCTCTCTCTTGAGGGCTTCGGAGGCCAAGCTACGGGTTTGGACTCCCCCGGCGGGACGGTGGGTAGGGACCAGCCCCAGAAGTCTGTGCTGGGCAAGGCGCAGTCTCATCCCTCGTGGCCTGTGGGGCGAAGGACCTCGGGGGCTCTGGAGTAGCCGGTGTTGTTCCGGTTTCTGGGAATGTCCCTCTCGGCAACCTCGTGGCTGGGGAGCATCCTGTCTGGGGTCTCTGGAAGGCTCGCCTCCTTGTATTTCCTTCCACACTGATGTCCTGACGACATTGTGTGCTGGGGTGGGGGTCGGAGGTGGCTGTCAGAATATTGTTTCCCTTGAGTAGCTCACACAACTGCTGAGATATTTGGTGACGTGCCCTCTGTAAGGCCTGTCCCCAGAGACCCTGTCTTCCAGTGGGTGCCAGGGCTTTCCATGCCGGGTCACCTTTCCGGGGACCATCAATATATGGAATCCTGGCTCCATATATATTTAATTTAAGAGAACAACAGACTCCTCCCTCCCCTCCCTCCCCCGCCTCCTGCCACTGCCCCTGGCTGTCCCAGAAACACAGGGTTGTTGCTACCTCTGGGGTTTTGCTACTGTGTCCAGCCTGGAAAATCTTCTCCACCCAACCCCCCCTCGGCTTGGCCAAACTTTCCCAGGCTTTGGGGGCCACGCCAATGCCCTGGAAGGACCAGAAAAGCCCCACAGACACCCTTGACCCTTCCCACCTCCCCATCACCCCCTCCTCTCCCTACCCTTGAGACAGTGTCCGAGAAGGAGAACAGAGACTTGGGAGGGTCTGGATGAAAAGTCCGAGGGGATTTAGCCTCGTGGAGCTGGGCGCTGCACAGAAAGTCCTGGAGCTGCCAGCGCCAGGAACGCCTACCTGGACTCTTTCTCCACACCGGCCACTTTCTAACCGCCAAGATGCATTATTTGATATTGTTCTCATTGAAAGCCCATTCTGTAGGCGAGAAAGCCCAGTCTCAGGGAAGCTGAGCGGCCTGCCCAAATAGATAGAGTGGTCCAGTGGGGACTTGACCCGGACTCTGACCCCACAGCCGGGGCCTCCTACCTCCTCTGTGGACCGGCCCCCGTGTCGAGTCCATCACGGCTGCCTTTTAAGACCCAGCTGGGGGAGGGGCCCCTCTGGGTACTTAACATCAGTGACAAAGATGGGTTTTTGCTGAGATTCCTTTTGTCGTGAGGGATTTAAGTCAGTTAGGTTTGGGGTGGGGGAAGAGAGAAGGAGAGAGACAGGGAAGGGTGGGGTCATTGTGGCTAATTCAGTGCCCAGCACACCTCCCTCCGGGCCTCTCCTGGCTCCAGAAGCCCCCTCCCCAGCTGGCACGTCACCAGCCACCCCTGCAGATGACAGCCTGTGATTCATTGTCAGCCATCTGCTTTCTCACCGTGGGGGCCCAGAGCGGGACCCATTGGGCTGGGGGGCAGCTGCAGGTTTACCCGACGCAGCTCCTGGATGGTTTGCATTTTGGGAGACGCTGGGAGAGGCTTGGTCTCACCCAAGTCTGCAGATAGCAGCATCTCACCATCCTGGGTTGGAGTTTCTAAACAGTCAGATAACCTCGCTCCCAGAGAAACAGCCTGAATGCCATTTACAGAGAGTGACACGATTTAATGAGATAAAGCCTTGGACATCCATGAACCAATGTATGGTACTAGCCGTGATGAAATGGCTGTTTTCTTAAGAGATACCCAAACCGAACGTCATCCAGAGCTCCGAGAGCTTCAGAGAAACTCCTCAGCCCTAGCCTATTGAAATTTCAGGCAAAATCCAAACATTAGTCAGTCTTATCACTACCGTGAAAATGATGTGTTTTTCTAATATTATGCGGAACCCATTTGCCAAGGGAGAGATGCCCCAGCTGCTTTGGGGGCTTAAAGCCAGCATCTTCACCCTTGTTTCACATAATGCACACACAAAAAATTCCAATGCCAGTTTCTAGAGGAAAGATTTTAGATGGGTGGCTTGTCCTCGAGAAGTTTAAAGAGACAGAAGGGAGATAAATATTGAACTTTCATTAACTCCCAGTTTCCTTGAACTAGCTGTTCTTCTAAAGACTCCAGCGTGGGGAAACTAGAGCAAGTGGACAGCTAAATATAAGACCTACTCCTTCAAAAAAAAAAAAACAAAGACTATCCCCCCACATCCCACCATTGTGGATCCCTCAGACAACGACCCCCTCAGACGGTAGCCCTACGGGCCCCCGTTGAAAGGGCACTATCCTCCCCCCAGCCCCACGGTGTCTGTCTCTTCTGCCAGCCTTGGACAAATGGCTCCCTCCCCTGAGTTGCTAAAACATTTATCATCCCTACGATTCATGGGGCAATTAGTCGTGTGCCACCTTGAATATGTCTTCTGCTGTTGTATTGAACAGCTGTTTAACCCTTATCAGTGGTGAACTTTTCGATATCTAACCTTCCCCTGCCCGTAGCCAGAATGTGCCTGGTTTGTCACCATCAGGGGACGGGCTGTGTCTCCCGTTAAGAGTCAAGCGCTTAGCACAGAGGATGGTTACTCGTAAGTGCTTGAGAGCCTTTGGGTTACCATTATGGGTAATAGTATTGCTATTTGGTTTACTCAGATATGCATCCAGCACCTACCATATGCCAGGTGGTTCTGAAACCACCTGAAAACGGTGCCCATGGATTTCCCCGAGGCCCTCTGGAATCCAGTTGGAAACTCTAGGCACTATTCCCTACTGAGAGGATGCATTTATCCCCCGGGTGAGAACTTGTCTTTCCTCCAAGGCCCTCGGTTGGTGTCAAGGACCCTTCAAGTCTGGGCAAAGGTGGTTGTTTTGGTCTCAAGAGCTGTGTGTGATTTTCAAAGAATAGAGGGTTTGTAGGCAGATCCTCATCAACTTCTTCCCCAGAGAAGTCAGGAAACGGCCACAAGGGGGGAAGTACAGCATAGGGGGCATCGCTGGTGTGGCAGGGGCTCAGAGAGGCCCGTGCTCACTGTGGCCGGAGATACTCATCCGTGTCCCAGCAACAACCCTTCCTGGACAAGAGAGAGGGTAAAAAAGCACAGGAGGTTGGGGGAATGTGTGTGTATAGAGCAGCGGTCCCCAACGGTTCTGGCACCAGGGACCGGTTTCGTGGAAGACAATTTTTCCACGGACGGGGGGCTGGGTGGCGGGGAATGGCTCAGGCGGTGGTGCGAGCGATGGAGAGTGGCAGATGAAGCCTCGCTCGCTCACCTCCTGCTGTGCAGCCTGGCTCCTAACAGGCCGTGGCCCGGGGGCTGGGGACCCCTGGTATATATAGAAACTACTTTCTTGTCATTTTCAATAAAATGGTTATCGTTGGACCATCCAGGAGAGCTCTACCTACCTCTGCCTACGCCAGCTCCCTCATCTGGTTTATAAAAGTCCCTCTGGTTCCTGTGTGGAAACCTGGGAGCCCAGCGAGGGGGCCTGTCATGATGTCATGGAGCAGGGAGGCAGCGGGGGGACCAGGCGGGACCAGATGGAGAGAAGCCGGTGTGTTCCAAAACCCGCCTTCCTGAACCCCACACCTGGCTTTCCTCCCCCTTTCCCCAGCACCCTGCCTGTGTGTTTGTCTCCACCATGAACAGGGGGGGTCCCTGAGGGCAGTCACTCTGGTTTGATTGCCTCTGAACACTGGAAGGCAGGCAGGCCAGTCCTTAGGTCTCTTTTCCTGCTTCAGATCTTCCCAGGAATCCATCTGTGGGCTTTGTTACAACACCTGGGCCCTGGAATAAGAGGAGGCTTAGCTCCCAGGCTGTATATTATTCCATTCAAAGCCTAGCCTTTTCAGCCATGCTTCATTCCTGCCTGGGGTTTATGACTCTCACGGGGTCCATTCTACCACCCACTTTCCAGCAAAAGCGGGATTCAGGGACAGCTGGGACCAGCCTCAGGCCCAGGAGGAGAGAGACCCACATCTCCCCGGAGGGCACCTGGCCCTGGGAACAATGGGCCCTCTGTTAGCCTGTGGTGATGTTACAAGAACTTAAAGACTCTTCCGTGGCCCTGACCTCCTTTTTAAGAAACAAAACAAGT
The DNA here is from genome assembly GCF_963924675.1 of Phocoena phocoena. Classification (NCBI taxonomy): domain Eukaryota; kingdom Metazoa; phylum Chordata; class Mammalia; order Artiodactyla; family Phocoenidae; genus Phocoena; species Phocoena phocoena. The sequence continues at coordinate 83,274,714 of NC_089233.1, forward strand.
TAAAAACATACCACTCCAGAAAACAAAGTAAAAATCAGTGATGATGGAATCCAAGGGGCAGGATGACCCGAGCTCCATCCTGGCCCTAAAGAAAGAAGGCAACGCAGGCCCTTCCTGAAGTCATCCTGGCAAACGGGGCTGCGTAGACCCCACTGAGGGGGCTTGGTGCTGAGGAAGGATGGGAGGTGGGAGGTGGTACCTACCAGGGCAACAAGCCAGAGGGCAGCTCTGGATGCCCAGGGGCTGCTGTCCGCATCCAGCCGCTGTCCTGATCACCCCTGGCGTGGACCGAACTGTGTCTCCCCCAAATTTCACATCTATCCAGAACCTCAGTGGAAGGAAGATCTTCACAGATGTACCTAGTTAAGGATCTTGAGATGAAGTTATTGGTGGGTCCTAAATTATTATTCAGGTGGGCCCTAAATCCAATGACTGGTGTCCTTATAAGAAGAGGAGAGGGGACTTCCCTGGTGGTACAGTGGTTAAGAATCTGCCTACCAATGCAGGGGAGACAGGTTCGATCCCTGGTCCGGGAAGATGCCACATGCCGTGGAGCAACAGAGCCCATTCCCCACAACTACGAGCCTGTGCTCCAGAGCCCATGAGCCACAACTACTGAGCCCGCGTGCCTCAGCTACTGAGCCCACCTGCCACAACTACTGAAGCCCACTCGCCTCGAGCCCGTGCTCTGCAACAAGAGAAGCCACCACAATGAGAAGCCCGCGCACCACAACGAAGAGTAGCCCCCGCTCGCCACAACTAGAGAAAGCCTACACGCAGCAACAGAGACCCAACGCAGCCAAAAAAAAAAGAAGAGGAAAGGAGAAGACAGAGACAGAGGGGAGGGGATGATGTGAAGACAGAGGCAGAGATTGGAGGGATGCAGCCACAAGTCGACCACCAGAAGCTGGAAGAGGCCAGGAAAGGATCCTCCCCTAGAGCCTGCAGAGGGAGTGCGGCCTTGCCCACACCTTGATTTCAGATGTCTGGCCTCCAGAACTGAGAGAGATTAGATTCCTGTTGTTTTAAGTCACCCAGTTTGTGACACTTTGTTTCAGCAGCCCCAAGACACTGATACAACCCAAAGGAGGTTGAACTGGAGCCTGGGTGGGAAGACAGTTGCAGAAATCAAAGAAACCTGGATGGGAAGCTGCACAAAAGATGGGGGACTGGGCTGTGGAGGGCTGTTCCAGGCTGCATGGGGCTCTGATAACCAGAAAGGTGGGGAAGAAATGGGTAGCCTAGAGACCATCCAAGATGGTGGGCCAGGGCCCTCGGGCCTTCTCCAGACACGGGCTGGGCTCCAGGTCTGTGTCTGACATGGCTTCCCACTTCAGACCAGAGGCCCTGGGATGGCTGTGGCCAGGGGCAGCAGCAGACCTTCTCGGGGTTCCTCCCAACTAAGGGAGAGCCCCTCAGCCCTGAGCCCATGTGGGGGGCCAACGCCTTGACTCTGGCCAGGCCCCACCTGCCTCCCCTTCTGAGACCCTTTGCTGCAGGGTCTCTGAATAAGGAGTACCAGGGCCTGAGAGGGTAACGCCACCCAGGCTTGAGCCCTGGCTCTCTTGCTTACTAGCTGGGCAGCCTTGAACAAGCAACTTCACTTCTCTGAGCTCCTCTCTCCCCCTCTTTAAAATGTTGGCCAAGCCTCTCTGAGCCTCAGTTTCCCCATCTGTAAAATGGAGGTACTAGGTTGTTAGAAGGACTGAAAGGAACTTGGCCGGGGGACTCTTAGCACAGGGCCCGGGCCAGGTGCATGGGCATTAAGGCTATTGTTCATCTTATCCCGTGCTAAGGGGACAATGTCTCCATTGCTTTCCATCAGCCAATGGGTTGGCCGCACCGTTGCTTGCCCCCAGTGCTCACCCCACCCGCAATTCACGTGGGAAGGTTCTGCAGAAGCCAGCTTCTCGGAGGACCAGTGAGCTCACTTCAGGGGACAGGGTTGCCGTACGGGTTTCTGCAGCAGAAGAGTTAACAGCAACTTCAGGGTAGTGACCAGGGTTCCATGAGATGTGCGATGTGGTTTGTTGCTTTCTAGACAGGCTTTGCAAAGGCCTCCTTGTCCCCTGCACCTTCCACGAAACATTTTGAGCTTCATTCCTTCTTGGGACAAATATTTATTGGTCGCCTATAGTGTGCCTGACCGTCTGTGTTAGGGCCGGAGTCATGAGCTGCCCAGGCCAACTCAGATCCATTTTGTTTTTTACCGTTTTCATAGCGTTTATTTTTATTTATTTTTTTAACCATTAAAAATTTTTTATTCATTCACTCAGGCATTCAACGTAGTCATTCATTTATTTTTGTCTTATTGAAGTACTGTTAATGTACAATCTTATATAAGTTACAGGTATACAAGTGACTCACAATTTTTAAAGGTTATACTCCATTTATAGCTATTATAGAATATTGGCTATAGTCCCTGTGTTGTACAATGGATTCTCGTAGCTTATTTTATACATGATAATTTGTACCTCTCAATCTGCTACCCCATCCTGCCCCTCCCCCCTTCCCTCTCCCCACTGGTAACCACTGGTTTGTTCTCTATATCTGTGAGTCTGCTCCTTTTTGGTTATGTTCCGTAGTTTGTTGTATTTTTTAGATTCCACATATAAGTGACATCATACAGTATTTGGCTTTCTCTGTCTGACCTATTTCACTTAGCATATACCCTCTGAGTCTATCCATGTTATTGCAAATGGCAAACTTTCCTTCTTTATGATGGCTGAGTAGTATTCCATTGTGTGTGTGTGTGTGTGTGTATATATATATATACACCACATCTTCTTTATCCATTCATCTATTGATGGACACTTGGGCTGCTTCTATATCCTGCAGGCCAGCTCACATCTAGTGGACAACACAAGGTGCTGAGATAGAGACTTATGGGAAGACCCAGGGTGCATCCAGAGGACTTCTCTGAGGGGGAGTCATTTGAGCTGGGACTTGGAGGTGAGGAAGGAGCCAGCCATGGGAGGAGCTAGGACAAGGGCATTTTAGGCAGAGAGAACAGCAGATGCAAAGGCCCTGGGGAGGGGAAGGTTTGGCCAGTTCTAAGAATGTATCCAAGGCTCCCATGGCTGCATAGCAGTGGGTTCCACTGAGGAGCAGGGATGCAGGATTGCCATGTGATCAGAGACAAATGCCCTAGTGAGACAGCCAACACACTGGCATGCCACCTCCTCTAGGAAGTCTTTCAGGCTGGCCATGGTGGAGGTGAGCAGTAGCCCCTCAGGAAGCCTAGGCCTTCTGCCATGGCCTCATCTGGCCATCAGCACTCATGGCTCTGCCTCCTAAGGGCCTTTGCTTTATGACGGATGGGTGTCTAATCCTCCCAAGATACACAGAATAGGGTGACAAGACGTCTGTTACTCCACTGATCACCAGGATAGATGTGACACGTCTGGCTGGCCAAGTGAGTGACCCCTTATCTCCCAGAGCTACATACTGAGAGACCTTCCCAAGGAGGAGCAGCCCAGAGCTCTACGTCAAACAGAATTCTGGAGCGACACGTGCAGTGAATGATTAGCGATGTCTGCCAGGAGCACGGGAGGGAAGAGAGGGCATACCATGTATTTGCCATCCTTCATCACTGAGAGTCTCATTCCCTCTCCCCAAAGCCCCATATATTGTCTAGGTCTTAACCCAGCGGTATATACATGATAGACGTTAAAAAGATTTGTTATTTGATCGATAGTTTATTCAACAGTCGTTATATAGCCCAGTGACTACAAGCTAGAATAAGCGAAGGGGAGAAGAGCCTGAGGGGCTGGGAGGATCTGTGTGCTGGAGAGGAGACTGGGCGGGGGATGTGCCAAAGACCAAGATCTCGCCAGTCTGGGTGTAAAGGAGTCATTCTTCTACGCCTACTAAGTACAGACGACGTGCCTGACGCTGTCCTGGATGTTGGAAGTGCCGTGGTCCCCGCTCAGGAAGGCACCTTCCTGTCTCTAGTTTCATGAACTCGATACCGGGGAAACCCTGCTTGCCTCTCCCAAGGCCAGGTCCTCAGGGCTGAGATGCTGGGCCGGTGTGGGAGTCTCCGCATTCCCTACGGAGGGGGAGTGGGGATCTGTGCTGTTTGACCAACACTCTTATGAAAGCAGCCCTCGGCAGGCAGGAGGGAGAAAGGCCCTATTTAATGGGGCCGCGTGTCAGAGTCCGAAGCTTAAAATTTCTTCTTGAGAAAGGAGAAATGCCATCGAGACCCACCCCCCCCCCAAATGCATACATGTGGGCGTGATTTATTAAGCCACACGTCAGCCAGTGTTTTCTCTGAGTAACTGTGAAATCTTTCCTCCTCTCTGAACAAGACATCGACAGTATGGTCACTGTATACCTTTTTCCACTTTTTCCAGAGCCAAGAACCAAGGGAAATAAATTAAAAATGAAAGTGTAAGAAAAGTAAAGCTTAGGCCATACCCACCCCAGTTTGGGGAGCTGTGTAAGGGAGGTTCTCAAAGAACCGCCAGGCCCCAACTGGCCTTCCTTGTTGGGATCTGATGTGCTGGAGGTCCGCAGACCCCTCTCTCCCTGCAACCCGGGAACACATCTCCCGCCGAAAGGGGCTGATGTTCCTGTAGGTCACAGAGCAGCAGGAACACGGGGGCTTTGGGAGGATTCTCTGCATCCTGCGGGCCTTTCTGAGCACTCAGAGGAAGTGACATCTTTTCCCAAGAGAGGGGCCTCCTAGGCGATGATGTGTCCCGGTCCAGGTGAAGGGTTGCCTCGCACCAGCTTGGGGTCCAAGTCTTTCCCGGTTCCCCACAGTGTCAATGTGCCCCAGTCCTTGAGGCACCAAGAGCCTTCCCCTTGAAGGCCGCCAAGTCCTGACAGCTACCAGCCTTGGGGACACCATCCAGGGCCTTGGGACATAAAGAGCAGTGGATCTCAACTGGGGGTGTCTGACAGTGTCTGGAGACATTTTTGGTCGTTACAGTTCAGGTTTTCCACTGGCCTCTCATGGGTGTGGACCAGGAAAGCTGTTCCATACCCTAAAACGCACAGGACAGCCTCCCAGCAGAGAACCAACCAGCCCCCAGGTTGGGGACCTGATCTAGAGAGATTTCTCTCCAGCTTCCTTTCTTTCGAATGCTTGCGGCCACGTGGAAACTCCTCCTTCCGTCTCTCAGGACTCTCCTGTGGGTCAAGAATATATGTGCCCACCTGAGGAGCGGACAAACTGAGGAGTCCGGTGGGGAAGTGACCTCCTTGAAGGCCAGGGACAGTCATTGGACAGCTGTTCCCGCCCCTCCCCACCTCCCTCACTCTGTCCTCCTCGGTGTTTTGATGGTGGCCTGTTGCACCTTTAAAATCAAGTGAGAGCGAGAGCGCCAGAAACATTCCTGCAACCTTTTCCACCAGAGGAAAGAACGTGAAGCCAGCTGGAGATCCATGGTTGTTAAAAGACAAAAACAAATCAGAAAGAAAGAAAATGTTCTTAATGGTGAATCTCCCTGGAGCAGAGGAGAAAGTGCTGGCCAGCCCTTGTGTCACATGGAGACGTTCTGGAGAAGTTTTGGGAGAAGGGCCTCGGAATCCTTCCATTTCAGGTGACGGCCAGGGCAGGCGACCACAGGGATGGGGGAATGAGACCACCCAGCCGGTGGAAGCCCGCCAGACCCAGCGTGGAAAGGAAAGGCCGACTCAGAACCTCCTCTGTGGCTGTAGCTTGCAGGGACTGGATGGGGGCTTCCAGGCCAGAGGAACTGCTGCTCTCAGACCACAGCACTTAGGGGCACAAAGCATTTCAGAACTGGAGAGGGAGATGCGGAGGTGGCCCACAAGTAAAGACTCGAGGAATGGGCAACAGCCCGATTAGATTCAGCCAAACCCCAAGTCCTTCGGCCAACATCACAGATGCTGCTATTCCCTCTCCCTGAGACACTCTTCCCCAGACCGTTTCTCTGCTCCAGTGTCACCTCCTAGGTGACAGTTTCTCTGCTCTAGGTCACCTCCTAGGTCCTAGAGGCCTTCCCGGATCACACTTCATGTGTCATAAAGCATGAGGCAGGGACCTTGCGTCTTGCCGGCCACGGCATCCACAGCAGCCAGCTCTGTGCCTGGCACACTCTCAGTGTCTGTCCCACCCCTGTTCCCGGGGGCTCTGCTACGGTTGTCCTCGGAGGACTTGCTTACAAGGTGCTCCAGGCTGAGTGGGCTTAACCAAGATCATCGTGGGTGGCATTAGTAGATTCCCTCAATATTTACAACATGATCGAGGGGTTGGGTGTGGGCCCTGGAGCCAGCCGGACCTGAGTTCCATCTTGGCTCTGCCTCTCCATGACCTCAGGAACGCTAGCCCCTGGGACTGTTTGGAGGGTTATCTGAGACGACTCGTATCGGGTGCTGAGCACAGATGTAGCACAGCACCTCCTCCCCACAAGGAGAAGCACGGTTAGGCAGAGTTTCTTGAAAAATGGGATGCTTTTTCTTCGTGAGTCGAGAGCCTGGGGATGTTTCTTTCCCAGTAGGTCCTTTGGGGGCTACCAAATCTTTCCAGCCTCTGTGTGCCTCTCATTTTAAGAACAAGGAGCTGTGAAAAAACTGCTCCCACATATGGGGAACTCAATCATGGGATTTGCATGAAAAGCATCCCAAAGCAGCCTTGTTTAGCATCCAGACGTGCACGGCCCCTCCCCAGTACCCTTCCCAGGTGTTAAAGATGGCCCATCAGAGCCTTCTGCACTGGAAAAAAGGAGTTGTCTGTTCAGTCACCGTTGCCCATGCCCAGCATTACTGTCAGGGGCCCAGGGAGCCCTGCTCCAGCCAGACCAGCCTCTGGGGAAGGGATGCTGCCCCGCCATCTCTTCGGGGTATTGTCCAGGCCCCCCCAGCAATCCACCCCCCAACTCAGGAGACAAGCCCATCAACGATTCTTCATTCTGGGCTGGTGACGGCTCGGCTTCCCAGGAGCGAGGAAATCATCGCGCCTGGGGGCTCCCTCCTATCACTCTGGATCCATCTGTTGCTTGGAAAGTTCCTCCAGGACCAGGGCCATTGGCCAAGGCTGACACAGGGGGAAGAACAGCCCTCATTTCACATGGAGCTGCACCCTGAGCCTGTAGCCCTGCCACCAGCATGCCAGCTCACGCAGCCTCCGGCTCAGCTTCAAGCCCAAGCGCCTTTGGCAGGGGTGCAGTCAGCCTGCCGGGGCCTCGTGTACTCTCCATGAGCCAAACGTGGGGTCCGGGGCCGTCCCCTCCTCTGTTCCCACCGTGGGGACTGCCTCTCTCTCCCAGGAGGTCCATCATTCACTTACTATTCATTTATTCATTCATTCACTCCACAAATGTTTACAAAGCCCTCACTCTGCCCGAGCATAATGTAGAAATGAATATGTGGACCCGCAGCTCTTTGTGGTTCTGAAATGGACACAAGGAAATCCTTGTTTGCGGTCTCTGGGGCTCGCTGCTCCTTCTGCCGGCCCAGCATCGACTTTCCCTTCTTCCACTAACAACACCCTGATTTTCCTTGGGAAGGCCTCCCCACACCTGCCTCAGCCCTTGTGGGTGAACCAGGCCAGGCCAGACAGACCCTCCCTCCCCCAGGGATAAAGATTGATTGGTTCTGGGATGAAGAGGCAGGTGACCTAAATCTGGCCAATGAGGCTCAGTTCTGGGACCTTTACTGGAATGACCAATGAGTCCAGAAACGCTGGTCGAGGCCAAAGAATCCATTCATCTTCCATCAATCCAGGAAGGCTTTTTGAAGGTAGAGCTTCGGGTCTTAAATGATGGGAGAGAAGTGAGTACAGCCAGCCCTCCCACGAGGTGACCAGTCATCTTCCGACCCAAGAGAAGCCGGCTGTGTTCTAAGCCTGTGTATGGCTTGGCTGAAGGGTCCGAGTCCTTTCCCCAGCGTGTAAGTGGTTCCCTGCTTCCGTCCCCTCTGACTTGCACACCCAGCCCACTTCCTGCTTGGGAACAGGCCACGATCTAAGTGATTTAGTGAGAAGGGAGACCCACATAGAGGAGATGCTGGTCTTCGTCGGGGACCCAGGGAAGGTACTGATTCTTCCCAGAGGGACTCTAGTGTGCTGAAGGCCACGGTGGGAGTCGAGCTGGGCAGCACGTGACCTTGGCCAAATGGCTTCCCTCCTGCGGCCTCCGTGGTCTCTAAGTATCTATCTAATAAATTCATTATTTCTAAATCAATTAGATAGAAATGCTGAGGCCAGGAGGCTTGGAACAGGAGCCAGAGACGTGGAGCAATGACCCTTGGGAAGGTGGCTGCCATCTGTTGTGTTCTGAGAGGTCCTCCCTCTGCTGAAAGGGGGCCCAACTCCCCGAGACCATTTCTCCCCTTTCGTTTTTCTTCTGTTCCAGGAAGAGCAGGGTAGGAAATTCTGTTGAAAAAAGGCAGAAGGGCTCCGCGTTGCTAATGGCATCCCGGGGTAATGAAACGTAAAACCGTGCGAGTTATTCAGCTTCACATAATGCTTTTATCAGGGGCCTGGAAAGAACTCCTTAGCAGGAGGAAGTCTGATCTCCTTGGAAAGATGGAATTCTGGTGAGACCAGCAGGGAGCCGGGCCCTCCCAGCACAGACGCAGGGTGGAGAGATCTCCAAGTCAGCCCGAGGCAAGACGTGAAATTTCTCTCCCTCCGTCTCTGACACACACGCGCGCGCACACACAGCAAGACCACGGTTTATCCCCACTTCTCAAAGGAAAAGCTGTGTGTGGCCTCTCACGTGGCCAACTTTGAAAGATACCTTGACTCCAGGATGCTTCTAGAATAAAATCCAAACGCCCGACTTCCAAGGCCAACGAGGCCCTCGGCTCTGACCTCACCCCTCACGCTCTCCCCTCCTTCACGACCCGCCAGCCTGTCGGCTCCTACCTGTTCCTCAAAGGCTCTGGCTTGGCCCACCTCGGAGCCCTTGACCTCGACCTTCAGTCTGAGCCTCTACGACTGGCCTTCCCCGCTGTCCTTCAGATCAAGGTCGCTTGTTCTGAGAGGCCTTCCCTGAAACATCCCTGGTCTAAAGCAGGCCACTTTTTTTTTAGTTTTCTGCTGGCAAATCCTTACTTTCTGAGATCGCATTATTTATTTGCTGTTTATTTTCTGATTCTTCCTCCTGGCAAGGGAACTGTCAGAGGACAGGCGGCACACTGGTTTGTCCATCCTGTGTCCCAAGTCAGGAACGATGCCTCCGGAAACTTGCAAGAATCTCCTTGTGGCCCATCCCGACTACAAACATGGAAGAAAGGGGATTCTAGGAAATGTCGTTCAGCCTGGCCAAGTGCTATGGTCTGAATGCTCGTTTCCCGCCACTGCCCCCCGAAACTCCTGTGTTGAAATCCTAACCCCCGAGGTGATGGTATTAGGAGGTGGGGCCTCTGGGAGATGACTGGGTCACGAGGGTGGAGCTCTCATGAATGGGATTAGTGCCCTTATAAAGGAGGACCCGTCGAGCTCCCTCGCCCCCTTGCACCGGGTGAGAAGACACCAGTGATTCACCAGGACGAGGGCCCTCACCAGTGGTCGACCTTGCTGGCACCTTGATCTTGGGTCTTCCCAGCCTCCAGGTCTGTGAGAAGTAAATTTCTGTTGTTTATAAGCCACCCAGTCTGAGGCATTTTGTTCTAGCAGCCTGTCTGGACTGAACCGGGCAACCGAGATACCAAGTTAGCATATTGGAGAGCCATCCTGAATCAGTATTGACTGATGGAGTGAGTGAGTGGTTTTGGATTAAGGTGTGAACTCCTCAGGCTGGAACATCATTCTCGTGCGTTATGGTGCATCTTCTACCTGCCCATCGTCCTCCCAACCATCTTTAAGGGTCTAGGAACACCCAGGCTCGTTTGAGCGTCCCGTCCCCCAGAATACTGCTCTTCACCCATCCATTGGCTGGCCCTCCGCACCTTTTAAGATTCAAGCTTCAAGCGATGGCTCCTTTTGGAGTCATTTTACACCAAGGCTGAGTCACAGCCTTCCTCTGTGCTCCCCTGCTGGCGCTCCTCCCTGGAAGCCACCATTATTCCATATTTCTTGCATCTCTTTCTAGAGATGTCTAGTCATTTGCCAGCAAAACACATATATAATTTTTCCTCATGTGAAATAGAGCATACAGTATTTTTTTTCTGGATCTTGCTTTTTTTTCTCTCTCTCTTAACACTGTATCTTGGAGACCTTTCCAAATCAATATATACTGAACTGCTTTATCCCTTTTAACTGCTCTACAGAATTCCATATGGATGGACCATAACCTATTGCATCAGTGGCTTTTTGCTGGGAATTCAGATTGTCTGCCCGTTTTCACTCTGATAAACAACACTGCAGTGAACATCTTTGTACATGACCATATCATGCTTCTGCCCCTTCCCCACCTGGACAACTTCTGATGCTCTATGACATTCCCTCTGAGAAGCCCCCATTAACCTTCATTAAGTGAGGCCAGCTGCCCCTCTCTGGCTTCCAGGCAGCTGATGGGTATGTCCCCTGTACCACTTACTGGAAGATATTTATTGAAGTGTCTGACTTTCCTTGTGTCTGGTTCATCTCTGAACCTCCGGCACAATCCACAGTGCCTGACACAGAGTAGGCACGAGATAAGTGCTTATGAATTGAATGAATGTCACATTTAAACCCCTGACCTTCAGGGGACTCCAGATCTCGCTCCTTCTGCATGGTCACCTCCCCAGTGTTTACGGGGCTCAGTGGGGCTCTCTCCTGGTCCCTCGCCCACCTTCTTCTGAGTCCTGCTTCTTCAGCTTCGCCCATGCTGCTTCCCCCTCTCTGGAATGCCCTCCCCCTTCTGAAGCCCTTTCCCATCCTTCCAGGAAGAGGTCCTCCTCTGCTTCCTTCATGAGGAAGCTTTCGCTGAAATATCAATCTCTCCCTTTTCTGAACCGCTGCTGCCTTTATAGTCACTTTGGCATATTTTTTCAAGCTCCAATGCTCACTAATTTTTTCCTGTCTGTTGGTTTTGTGTCCCCAGCTAGACAGTGAGTTCTTTGAGAGCAGAGCGTCTTCCATGACTCCAGAGGCTCCATGATGCTGTGTTCATGGTAGCTGTTCAATACTTCTGTATTGGTAAAACAATTGGTACCTTCATTGATTGAGTGGGATCTCAATGCCGACGGCTGGAAATGGTGCTCAGAGCACCAAGGAGGCGCTAAACATCTCAGTCCTGGTAACCTTTGAAGTAGGAGATGTGACCCACGTAGAAAAGTCTGTGGGGGCTTGGCCCCTCCTTAGACCTCTACCTCACCCTGCTTAGACTTGGTCTTCGGCAAGAGTGAGTCCCAGTTACATCAAGTCGTGTCACTCTGTGGTCCCCATGGGCCCGCACACAACTCTCCACTGAATGTTGCAAGTGGCACACGCCCTGCTTCCCTGGCTCCTTGGGGGAAAGAGGGCACCTAGAGAGAATTGAATGAGTTTCACTCAGACTCATGCCCAGTCATAGTTCCATAGATAATTTGACTCCAGTCTGACTCACTCAGCCTCTATTTCCACCAAAAAGACATGAAGCACACCGCTGATCCCATCAGGGGAGAATAGTTGAGTCACATCTAATAGAGCCAAAGGAAACACTTAACTAGGTTTGTAACTGAACCTTGGAAGCAAAAAAAGAGAAAGGGGGTGGGTACCAGAGGCATGTGTTTACCCCCGACAATCCAACCTTGAGGCTTAAATTGGTTTAGACGGCGGCTAAGGATGAGCTGGACTTTCAAAGGAGATCTGCCAATTGGAGATGCAGAATTCAGCTGGATTTTTCTCCCTCTGTCCTCAGTTTATACAAACTTCTCCTTAGCCCCAATACACCTCGACCCATTTGGGCTTATGGATGCCTCCTGATCACAGGTAGCTGGCCCTAAAGACATCTACCTGGACTTCGCTTGGTCCGGCCTGGCCTCACAAACCTCACCTCCCAAACCCTGGGCTTTGGTTGTAAAACGAGGATTCATCTTCCCACTGTGATGTGCTATAACCTGCCTCATTCCACATCCCCCATCAGCAGTGCTCAAATGTCATTCATCCAGTCACGCTCAATGAGCAAGTACTTCCCCCGGCAGTGCCTGCCCTCCCCACGGCCCCCGATGAGCGGAGAAGGTATATGTGGAAACAGACCAACACAAGACAGCGTGGCGTGTCCTCCAGGCCATGAATGGACATGGTGCTTTGTGCTCCAAGAAGGGGAAGTGACGGATGTTGCCTGCGGGGCTGGGGACAGGCTCACTGGTGACATTGGAACCTGATCTTGAAAGGTGAGTGAGTCTTCCAGGAGGAGGGAGTGGGAGTGAAGGAAAAACTTCAAGGCAGAAGCTATCAGATGTCAAAAGGCACAGAAATGGTAAACACGGAGGGTGCGGAGAACGTTCCACCAGGCATAGGATTTCCCCGTGGGTGTGGCTCGAGAGGCATGGGCACTACAGGCATTTAGAGGCAAAGTTAAGGCGTTCGTTTTTTCTCCACATGCAGTAGGATGACAGAGCAGGCATCTAATCAGGAGAGAAGCACGACCAGATTGATCTTTTGGGGAAGGTGACGGTTTAGAGAACATCCCGCATCAGGGACCAGCATTAGAGGCGTGGAGACAAGGCTGAGAGGCCGCTGTTGTGATTTTCCAGGCAAAAGGGACGAGACCAGTGGAGTGGTCGTGGGCACGGAGGGGCAGCAGGACCGCCCATACGTAGGAGGAGGAATCTTTTGCATTCTGGTTGTGGATGGTATGTTGACTCAGACAAGGAGGCTCTAGGATGGTGGATGATGCCAAAGGCTCTGCTTAGGGGCTCGGCTGACTGGTGGTACCACTGATGATCAGGAATCCGAGAGGAGGAGTATACCTAGGTGGGAAGCCAGGGGTTCGCTGTGGGACGGGGAGGACATCCAGGAGGCTCTGTGCTGTTGGACACGGTGGAGTCTGTGGAGAGAACCTCTCGCTAGGTGGTCCCTGAAACCACGGGTAGGTAAAGGGTAAGATAAGAAAAGCAAGAACCAAACGTCTGGGGACTGGGCCACAGACAGACTACGAAGGAGTGAGTTTCAAGGAGAGGCAGATGGCCATGTGTGAAGGGCACAGAGTAAGGATTGAAAACTGGCTTGAGGCAGAAACCTGCTGCATTCGAGTACCCAATGTCCCTTTTCTTGGGTCCAACACACTGATTTCAGAAAGGGCGAACTTGCAGTGCATTTTGTTTGGGTGGCTCAGACCCAGCCACCCTCACCTTCCTGAGTCCAGAAGTGGTCACATGACCTAAGCCCGACCAATCAGATGATCACTACTTTCTGGCCACAGTTTGGTGTTTAGGGTCCAGGGATGAGGATGGAACTCATTCTCACTAAGACAGGCCAGTGAGAGTCGGTTCTAGCCTTTTGTTGAAGTTATTGAGAAAGAGAAGCGTCCTTTCTACTGGGGTTGCTATGCCATGAGACACCAGGGCTGGGCTTCCAGGTATTAATTTGCCACCTCCTGGGGAGAGCTAGCCCGAGCATGAAACCCACACAGAGGAAGGAAGAGCTGAGAGATAGACTCTTGTGAATAGCGTTTCCCCTCTGGATCCAGCTCTGCCTAGATTTTTCTTTCCTTCCTTTTTTTTTCTTTTTTAGTTATTTGGGCCAATACATTTGCTTTTAAGCTGAAACCAATTTGCTTTGGGTTCTGTCCCTTGCAGCCCAAGGAGTCTTGACTCCTACTAGGCCACGTGGCTAATGAGAGGCTGCTGGTCACCAGGGTGGCATCTGGAGAAGACTGGGTCCAGGTCTGTACTTGGCAACACTCAGAATACCATGGACAGGCCAGTGGTTACCACCATGGGAAAAAAAAAATATAGAAATAGATGAGCTGGCTGTGTCTCAACGCCTGTTAACGTGAAAACACAATGATTTCCTTTATATTTTTCAAGGGTTGAGTCATCCAGGTCAGCCCCAGCTTGGCACTTCGACTAATTGATCTTGCCAAGGAAGATGGTTAAGATGTGAAGGTTGATTTATTTGAGGACACATGTGTCAACATCATCCCACAGAAGAAAACAGAGCACAGAAGAGAATAGAATGTATGCTTTGCTGGCATGAGCTGTTACTTGAGAGGTTTCTTTGGGGACCTCAAAGATCAAAAGCCATGAGGTTAGACGTTGTTCCAGTCTTGAAGTTGATCAAACACAGCCACATGGTATGATGGCCCAGGGCCCCAGGAGAGGACGTTCCTTTCCCAATGGCACAGACGAGGTTGGGGGACTATCTTACATGGGGTGATCTGAGACCTGAGTCGTGAGAAGGAGCCAGTCGTGTGAATAGACGAAGTAGGCAGGAGCAGCAAGTTCTAAGGCGGTCTGAGAAGTAGTAGGAGGGCCAGTGTAGCTGGAGCACAGTGAGGAGGAAGTGGGGAAAGAGGACCAGAGGCCTTGACCTGCTGGTATATGCTGGTCCTTAATATATCTCCTCTCATCTTTCCATCTGTCAGTCCAACCATTCATCTACTCCATAAACATTTATGACATGTAGACAATGGATGGCACTAAGAATTGAAGGAAGAGTTCACAAAGCAAAAGGGGAAAGACCCACAATCTAGGCAGAGAAAAACCACCTGAGCCAAGGTCTGGAAAGGGAAGAGCTCGCTGTTTGGGGTGGAGGGCTGTTGGGAAGGGTCTTGAATGCCTGGCCTCCCTCCCCGCAGACCCCCCACCATACAGAACACCCATGTGCAGAACGCCAGGAGATGTTGATATGTGAAAAAAATTTGTCAGTGAAATTCATGATCCTGGGATCAATCAGATATAATCTTACACTATATTCAGCCAAGGGGTAGCAGTGAACAAAGGCTTAAGAAACAGTGAGGGGAGAAACACTTAAAATGGAGACTATTCCATCAATTAGCTTAATCTGCTTCTGCCAACCAAGAAAAGACCGTCATCAGTTACTATTAGTGATGGCCCGGCTTGGAGAACACCTGTTTTCTTCTGAGCGTCGCTGGTGTGGGCCAGAGGGAGCTGTTTCAGAGCCTCAATCAGGCAGTAACGTGATGAGAGTCGCGCTTTGGAAAGGTCACCACGGCTGCAGGGTAGAGGATGGATGGAGGGAAAGAGAGAGTGTGTGTTAGGCTGTTGGAGAAACACACATGATGAGAAGCAGCATTTGGGCAGAACAGTGGAGGCTGCATTCCTTGAAGGCCAGAGGTTTGCTCTGGTTCAGCCGTTTTAGCAGTGCCTGGCAAGAGCTAGGCAGAGCCACTGCTAGATTTTTTAGAAATGCTTCCTGAATTGAATTGTCTGCTATAAAAACCTAATGGAGTCTGGACAAAACAAAACTTGCCTCTCTCTGGCATCTCTCTGCGCACGAGAGCCATCGTGGCTGAAGGCAGACAGAGCTAGGGCGTTTCCAGAGGTTGGAAATACTCAAGGTTTTGAGGAGCTATTTGGGGAGACAGAAAACAAAGCTCCTGTTTCCTAAATCTGGTCAGAATCTACCTGTTACGTCAGATCTGTGCAAACGAGACGTTCATTAGGCTCAGGGGCTTCTGCTCCCCATCCTGATAAAAGAATGACCATCTGTCTTCCAAAAGGCGCTAGGAAGCCCCAAGGTAAAAGGTGTCCATTTGACACTGTTTAAACCCCCTTTCCACCTGTTTTGACACATCTGGGTTCCTAAGCCACAGAATAAGAATTTTGAAATGTATTCAGGGAGTACCCAGTTCCCACCACCATGACCTACTATTTGGAGTTTGCTGTGAAACCTTCCAGGGAGAGTCCAGCCTACGTGAGCTTTGTGTCAGCAGGACGGCTCCTGAAATAAAACACGTGGCCACGGTCGGCACACTTAGTACGCGCTGGCCCCAAATGAGGGTTCCGTGAGCCCTATCTCATCTAAACTCCTTCCCTGAAGGGTGTGGGTCTGGCGCTGCTGACCCATTTTGTCTAACCACTGACCTATCTGCACTTGAAAACCTTCTCCTGCCCCTGCCATTGTCTGGCTTCAGCCAGGAAAGTCCATGTTTATGGTTCCCTTCCGCACTGATTAAGATGACAAGAAGACAATGAAACACTTGTCTCCCAAAGTGACTTCTTGGATCCACTGGCAAAATGTTAGAAAGTGGGTACAAAGCCCAAGAAACAGGACACCCAGGCTCTTTGAGCTTGGGGAGTATTACAGAATCCTATCCCAGGCCAAGAATGAGTCACAATGAAAGCTTTTAAAATATAAAACCATCAACCTAGATTTCAATTCCAAGGAAACACATACTTGGCCATGAGGGAATGCTTGAAAAAAAAAAAAAATCAGCCTTGAGCCACTTGACAGGAAAATAAAACAGCCAAGGAACATTCAAATGTAATGATTTACATCCTCCCTCTCCCCCCAACCCACCTCCCTTCCAGTAGGGGTCAGGGCGTACACGGACTGGACACGGTCTCCACCAGTGTGCATGTCCTGGCCAGGGCTTCCATTTCACTTAACACTATTTCACGCACATGATCTTGTGCATGGACGCAGCCAGGTTATAGCTGCACGCTGCCACCTTTGGGTTGCTATGCCAGTCTCACGGATTCTTCCTGATTTCCCTGCTCTTGGGCTCTCGGGTTGCTTGAGGTGGCTGTTTGGAGAATACAGGGATTTTTCTTCCATTATTTATGTGGGCAAGCGCCCGTTCATCTCTCTCAAAGAAATGGAAGCTTGATTGATTTCCTAAATGTAAGAACGAGATTGTCCTGCAATAAATATTTAAGACTGACCAGGAAGGGCGACCACCATCTGCTAAAACACAAGCCCAGGAATTACTTTGTTAAGCTTTCCCAGTGAAGGGAACGAATGAATAACCATCCTATATAATATTTGCTCAGCATCTGATAGTTGACAAAGGTTTTCACTTATCCCATTGGATCTTCACAATAGCCCCGAGAGGTAGACAGGGCACGGATTATATGGATTATTAAAACCCCACATTTTCCCCTTCCTAACCGATAAGGGCTCTAAAGGCTTAAAGTCGCTTGAGGGAGGTCAGAGAGTTTGTGGAGGGTATCGCGGGTCTCTCATTCATTCATGCACGTCAAAACAAAACATTTATCTGGAGCCTAGTCCCAAATAGATGAAATGGCAGAGGGTACAAAGATGAATAAAGCACGGTGCCTGCACAGGAAGATCACGTTCTAGCCTGGGGGAGAAAGCCAGTGATAAACATGTCCCCGCTTTGCAAGGTGATGAGTGCTCAAAAGAAAGGAACAGGGTGCGGACCACGTCTCTAATCTGATGTCTTGCCGAACACCGGCTCGGTTGTTATTTACAATATCTGTCCCCCGAAGCGGGGAGCAGGGGGCTTAGCCGTGCGCCCTGGGTCAGGTCTCACTGCGGGGATCGCACGCGGTGTGGGGACCGTTCTCTCCCTCTTTCGGCAAACAGGCACATATCTCCCGGGGTGCTGAGCTTGCCGGGGGTCCGCACACAGGTTCCCCGAATTTCCCTCCACGAGATAACCGGGGTCCCTGCCTTTGGAGCAGCGGCTTTCTCCCGCCGCAGCCTCCCGCTCGGAGAGGCAGGCAGCTCGCTGTCCGCGGAGACACGCGGCGGCGAGACGGTTGCGAGGTTTTGTCTCGCCCGAGCATCGTCCACCGCCCGCGAAAGCCCGCGAACGAGCGCCGCTTCCCCGCGCATCTCCCTCTCCCGCCGCCCGGCTCCGGAAACCAGAGCCCCTTCCTCGAAACGAACGCGCCAGCCCTGCTCGCTGGCTCTCCCGGTTCTTTTTCTTTTATGCATTTTGATATATTCCTCCCAAAGATATGTTTCACAACAATTTTTAGTTACACAACCGATGCACAGAAACATTCTCCTTTAGGAAAGAAAAATGATATATTCCTATCTAGCGGGTCGCCAGCTGCCCGGCGGATCCCCGGCGGGACTCCGCCGGGCGCCTCGCGGATGCAGCTGAGAGCCGCGCGCGGGTCTCCGCACCGCCCGGGTCTCCGCGCCGCCCGGGTCTCCGCGCCGCCCGGGCGACCGCCCTTTGTGAGCGCCGACACCGGCTTTGTGTTTCCCGTTTTGCTTTCCTTCTTTTTTGCAAACCCGGAGCTTAGCACGCGGGAAACGCTCGGAATATACACACATGTGTGTAAAGTTTGCTTAATGCAGGACCAATTGCGGGGATGGGGGCCGTTCCCGAGTGCCGGGGCGATTTTCCTTTGTTAAGACCTCAGTCGCGAGCGTGGCACGGCGGCCCCGGCTCGCCCGGGGAGGGGAAGCCCGCACAGCCCCGGGCCCGGGCCCGGGCCCGGGGGAGGCGCGGCCGCCTGGCTCCGCGACCCCGACCCCCTCGGGCCCGCACGCCCGGCCCAGGCCGTTTCTGGCTCGGGTTTCAGCCTCGGGTCGCCCAGGGGGTGACCTCGTGCCGCCGGTGGGGTGGCCTCGTGCGGCCCGTGGTGTGGCCCCGGGCTGGACACCTCTCGGGGCGACCGCCTAGTCCCTGCTCGCGCGCTCGGGCTCGGGCGGCTCGATCCCAACGCGCCCCGGCGGAGCCCCTGCCCGAATCCCGGCCACCCGGGTCCCCAAACTCCAGCGGCGGTCGTGAGGGGCTCCCCGACCCGACTCCAGCGCCGGAAAGCGGGCGGGGGTCGCGGGGCCAGGCTTGGCACGCCGGCGCGCGGGCCCACTAGGCAGGGAAAAGTTGCTGGGGGCGGGGGGGGGGCTGTCAAAGTTTCGGGGAACTTTTCCACTTGAGATTCTACAACCCTGCAGTGCCCCCTACAGAAAGCGGCAGCCGGGGAGGGCGGGCACCCCCCACGACCCCCGACCGCAAGCGGCGGCGCGGCCCAGGCGGCCTGGAGCTCTAGCTGCAGATTTTGCTTTTTTTTTTTTTTCCCCTCCTGGTTGTTTTTCTGATACATCTTTTTTTTTTTTTTTTTCAGAATTGGAAAAAAAAAAAAAGAAAGAAAAAGAAAAAAAGCGAGCGTGAGCCTCCGCCTGCAGTGGAGCGTGCTCGGCCTCCAGAGGCAGTCGTCTCCAACTTTTCCTCTCCCGCCCCAACTCCGCGCGCCTCAAACTACGGCTCTGCAGGAGCCCAAATTTGCCTGCCGCTCGACTCCACTCTAATAAGCGCGCCAAGGCCCCTGGCGGTTGTTTGCAACGTGGGGGCCACGCTCTCGAGGCTCAGGCCCGCCCGGCGGCCCGCTCCCGGTGCCTGGGCCCAGTTGGGAAGGGGAAACCTAGCGTCGCGGGAGCACCCCGGGAGAGGGCGGAGCGCTCCCTTGCCCCGGGGCAGCCGAGGGGGGGGGGGTTAGGGATCTCCCGCGCCCGGAACGTTGCGAGCAAGGCTTATGAACGTCGCAGGGGGGCACTCGCGAGAGACGGACAGGAAGAGGGCCAGGGGGGACGCCAGAACCCGGGACCGTAGCACGGAAACGGCCCGGGGCTGAGCAGCAGTCAGATCCCGGGATGGAGGGAGCCGGAGAAGAGGAGTGAGGAGGCCGGGGAGGCAGGCCCTGCTGCCCTCCTGCAGGCCGGCAGCCTGCTGTGGCAGTGGAGGACCAGGCCGCCCACAAAGGGAAGGGGTCAGGAGGTCGGGCCTCGGCCTTAGCAGGCTCAGACCAGGCCCCAGAAGGCAGCAGCGGGAGTTCAGGGCCCAGGCCTGGCTCGGGTTGTCCAAAGGGGACCTCAAGCAGGCCTCCCAGGCCTCTGGTGGGGAAACTGAGCTGGAGACAGGCCTGAGGGCCCGGCCCAGACGCCTGTGTGCCAAGTTAGGCAGAGCCGGCTAAGGCCCTAGGGGGTGTCAGAGACTAATGTGGTAGGGGGCTTCAGGGCCTCCCAGTCCAGAGCCGGATTGGCGAGTTAGACGCTTGTAGATCCAAGGTTGGATTGGGGAGGGGTCTCTGGGAAGTTGGCTAGCAACGCAAGGATTGGGGGGATTTAAGTGCTTAGAGATCGAAGGCAGGTCTTGGGTAGGGGGAGTCAGACAATCGGAAAGCCTAGGTGGTTATTTGGGGAGGGGTCTTTGTGCTGAGACGAAGCGCAAAGCAGCGGCTGCTCAGCTGAAGGCCTGAGGCCTTGTCAAGAGAAGCTCCTGTGAAGGGTGGGCTAGACTAGGCCAGGCCAAGAGAAAGAAAGTGAATAAATCTGGAATCGAAGTGGGCGGGGGGCCCCTGAGCGGGGGTCACAAAGGGTGAGACATGGCCACCAGGCGTTTAACGGACGCTTTCTTGTTGTTGCGGAATAATTCCATCCAAAACCGGCAGCTGTTAGCCGAGCAAGTGAGTAGTCACACCACCTGCAGCCCTCTGCATTCACGTAGTATCGCTGCGGTGAGTCTCCCGGCGGCCTCTCCGACACACGCACCGTGTGCACTGCGGCTCTGCCTGTCTGTCTGTCTCTGTCTGTCTCTCTGTTTAAAAAAGAAGATAAGACTAATACGGAAATGCAAGGTCTCTTGGCTGGGGTCCGAGAGCATCGATCACCCTGGCTGGGGAAGAACCAGTGCTAGGCCCCTGCTCCACCTCTGCCTTGCACTCTCTCCTCACTTCCGCATCCCTCCCAGTCCCCCCCCCCACCCCGCCTCCCCGCCGGCCGTCCCTGCGCGACCCGCAGCCTCCAATTTACATATGTTTTAGCACTAAGGTTTGGAAGCTTTGGGCCTTTCTGAAGCCTTTTCGTTCCGTTTTGTTTTAAGCTCCCCTCCCCCACTCCGCCCCCGCAGACTGAGCCTCACTTCGGTTCTGCTGGTCGGGTTGCAGGCTCGCAGACCCAAATCCTTGCAAATGCACGATGCCCTTCCCCCAAAGAGGAAGGAGTTGTTTTGGTTTTTTTTTTCGTCCGTTTTCTTTTAATGGCCTCGCAGCCCTCTGTGTTTCGTGTTCCCTGTGAATAATTGCTTCGCTGTTTTTCCTGGGGGCTCTCGTTTGTGAGGCTGAAAGGTGCTAGCTTCTTCGTTTTCCATTTCCCAGACAGGAAATTAAGCTTTTCCCTCCATTCGAACTTTTTAAAAAGAACATGGTGTGTATGTGAAAATCAACCCCCCCAAATAGCCCACGGTTTTTGATTTAATTAACCTGAAACTTTCTTTAGCCCAGCAGTAGAATCTTTTACTGGGAGGGTCTGGAAAGATTGCTGTTGCTTTTCTGTTTGTTTAAGGGGCTCCTTTCTCTTCCTGAGCCTCAGTTTCCTGCTCTGTTGAATAAGGGGGTGTGTGTGTATGATCTAAACAGGAGGAGGAAGATGAGCTCTGTGGTAGCCTAAATGGAAAAGTGAAGCTACGAAACTAGTTGGTGGTGGTGGTGGTGGTCGGGGGTCCTTGCTGTAGACGGGCTGGGTTTGAATAGAAGCAGCATTGGAGGAGGAGAGAATAAAGTCACCCCAAGACCAGGTTCTTGGGGGTTATACTTGACATATACAGTTTGGGGAATCTCACATTTATTTCACCTGTTAGGGACTGTATTCCCTTTACATTTTTTCTTTATGACTTGATCTAAATGCGTCACAAAAATCAGGCCATCTGTCTTGATTATCGACAGAGGGTCTACAAAGACAGTTCTTCCTTTTTGTAAATCACAAGAGGAAAATGTATTTGGTCAGCTTGCTTATATAGAAAAGATATTGTAAACTGTGTGAGCAGTTTTAGGAATAAAATCACGGTAAACTTAGGTCAAAAAGCATAGAAAACAGAGGGACAGAGTGTGTTTAGCTTTTCATTTACTTAAGAATTTGAAGGTTTTTTACGTTTGTAAACTGAAAGAAGTCGTATTATACTGAAGTAAGTGCAAAATGGGAACGGGCTAATTCCAGCGCTAGTTTTGAAAAGAATGTTCTGAAATAAGCCAAGAAATAGAGAGTAGAAGTGAGTGAAAAAAAAAAAAAATCCTCCACGAAACTTTAGTTTTGCTAAATAAGATGTAAAAATTGCATGTTCCTTAAATGACTTGATTTTATGCTACCTCGTGGGGAGAAAAAAAACAGAACTAAAACTCCCGTTAATGTTTTCAAAGGTATCAGTCTTTAACTGATTTTAAAGCATAATGTTTGCTTTAAAATTTTTAATCATGTAAGGTTCAGAATACACTGAACCATAGGATAACATGAGACTTTTTTTTTTAATCATTTGGTCAGACGGTTTAAAAACCTGGTGTCTGAGATAGGCAGCTTTTTAAAAGTGCATCTCTAAGTCAAATCTATTTTTAAAATGCTTTTCAAAGTTAGGTAATTTTAAATATATATATAAACTAAGTCAAATACTTTAAAATATATAGCTAAACTGTACAATTTGGAAAAATAGATATGTCAGAAAATGTACAGGTATATTTAGCTAACTCAGACATTTTCTTGAAAATAGATTTCTAAGTCAGACTAAAAATACATGCCTAAGTCAGAGCAGTAAGAAGTATTTTTTACATATTACACCATTTAAAATGTTACATATATTGGTTTGACTATTTAAAATCTTTCTCAGATCATTATGGGCAATTAGATCATTTAAAAGATCCTTGTAGTCAATTAAGACTATCTAAAATATAGATTTTTGCAGTTAAACAAAGACGGTTTGCCTAAGTTAGAATTAAATAGAAGTCACACGTTTATGTATTTTAATTGTGTGCATTAAAAAACATGGCATGTCATAAATTTCCAAAGTGTTTAGGGGTGAATTATTATATTTTCAGCTTGCTTACAGTTGATTCTACAGAAACCATTTATACACACACGGACACACAAAATTAAGTATGTCAAGATGTTAGCATGACTACACAGAGGGTACAATATTTTCAGTTTTTCTGGCAGTTGGGAAAATGTTATAAACATTTTGGGGAAAACTACGTCTAACACAATTTTTAAAACTTTATTAAATAACTGATCTGATTTTTTCACTGCATATCTAGCTCATAAAAAATTTTAAACCTCATTTCTGAGTTGTAAATTTCAAAATCATGTAGCAAATCAAACAAAATTAATGCTATAAAATTTGAATATGGACTGGGTTTTAGGTGGTATTAAGAAATTATTAGTTAATTAAATAAATTTGTTAGCTTTATTAGAGAGGTCTCCTGAAATGTTTCATACTGAAATGTCAAAACATCACCTAGTTTATATACTTAACACCCCCCCCATAAAGGAAACAAATAAGGCAGAGTATAACAAATTGTAAGTTTACTGATGAATATGTGGGGGGAGGCTATGCCATTTTACATAGTTTTCTGTGTGTTTGAAAAATCATAAATAAAAACTTAACAAATACCTGGCATGGTAAAAACACAAGTAAAACAATTAAAAGGCAATTTGTATATATTTATCTAAAACTCAGGTAATTAAAAAAGGAAGTAACTAAATTCTAGAGTGTAACTTAATTAAAAAATCATAAACTGAAATTTCTACTTCCTAGTTAGAAGAAAAAGCTGTAGACCTTGATTTTGGGGTGTGCAAATTATCTCACAATTAGAAGTAAATCACATCGGAAATAATTTTTTTTTTTTTAGTTTTAAATCTGAATTTGCACATCCTTATTTTAGGTGAAAGCTGTGGAAATTGATTGTAAAGTGGTGTTTGTGTGTGCGTGTGTGTATTACACACCTCAAAACAAAGGGCACTTAAAGCCATATCATTCAAAGAATTTAAACAGGCATTTTTTTGCATCCTAGTTGGAGGAAAAAAATAGAAGTTGGTGGTTGGTGGTGGTGGGGTTACTGTGTGTACCTATACACGCATATAAAACAGGTTTGTGCCGCATTCAGGCAGATATGTCACAGCTAAGCAGGAATTTAAGGAGGATGTGCGGTGACAAAACAAACAAAACGTCCCAAGGGCCAGAAGGGACCTAAAGGTCGTTTGACCCAACATCCCCTCTGTGATAACCCCTCTGCCTGCCTTCCTTGACCGCATTATGTGATGGGGATAGGAAATTCCAGCAGCCGTCACCTCTACCTCTTTCACTGCGAAGAAAGTCCTTGCCTCTATTAACCCCATCTCTGTCTGTGTCTTGCATCCTGTGATCCTAGCTCTGCTTCTGGCCCCCGGGTCTCTGACACAGGAAGCCTCTTCCTTCTCCTGCAGGAGAGATAACCCTGCAGCTTGCTGGTGCCCCGGAGCTTTCTCTAGCTCAGCAGTCCCGGCTCAGGCAGAGAGGTTAAGTTTTCTTGCCTATGAATGAAGTCTAGTTTTTCTGTGTGCTTTTTAAAGTTCAGCACCCAGAACTGAACAAAATTCTACTTAATTGTATTCTCGGTTGTGTTGATATTAGTAAAACTAATTGTTAAAAATAGACCAGGGGTTTAATTTTTAGACTGTCAGCAAAAATGCAGCTGTTGGCATTTCCCATTCATTCTGTTTTGGCCTCAGTTCTGGATGCCCCATCACGGTTATGCCTCAGGGCAGCGTGAAATAAAGGGAAGAACCCTGGAGTTTAAACCTGGGAATTTAGGGCTAAGTTTCACTCTGTGGCTGAAGCAGAATGCAGGTCTTCCTGCAAGCTTTTAATCTCTTCTGACATCTTTTGCCTTAATTATAAACGGAGGGTTTGAGTTAGGTGATTTCTCCTGGCCCTGTGGATTCAGCAGTGCTTTCTTAGATTCTGTGTTAATACATTGTTTCTCCTGACCAAGGCTTGCATCCTTAGCTTTAACTTGAAAAGGAGGAAATCACAGTCAACAGCATTGCCCTGCTCATCAGCCCGATGTTAAAATCCCCAAAAGTAGCTCCAATACCGTGGAGAAGCTTTAACATTCTGTCTGCCAAGTGCAGGTTTTAAGGCAGCACCTCATTCAGGTAGTTACAGGCAGCTTAGCTTTAAGGAGCTAGAATGAATTTACAGAATTAAATAATCATTCAAAAAAACGTGTAAAGTCTTGAATGAATGATAAGTAGATGTTGAGTTGCTGTTCTGATCCGAGGAGGTGATGTGTGACTTGGGTGATTTCCTTTGATCTCCTGAAGCAGGTCTTATAGAGGGATTTGAGCTACTTTGTTAGTGTTTACCGCTTAACGTACTCTCTGTTTCAGAATAATGCACAATCTATAAATGGAAGCTAGAGTTAATCGGTCTTAGATTAGTTTGAAAGTAGCACATTATTTTTAATAAAACATGGTGTGCTTTGGGGAAAAAAAACAACTGAGGATTAACTGTGGTTTTAAGAAAACTGAGGTCCTTCTTCAGTCTTGACTATAATATTAGCCAAGATTTATTGAGAGCTCACTGTGTGCCTGGCACTGGGCTTAGCCCTCTCCAGGTGTAACCCTACTTCATCCTCACAGAGCTCCGTCAAATAGGTGGTGTTGTTTTCTCATGATACAGATCTGGAAACTAAGGCTTAGAGGAGTTAGGGAACGTGCTCAGTATTGCCCACCTAGTGAGCCAGGGAACTGGAATGGGAACTCAGGCAGACCTGGCCCTGAGCCCTGTATTACCTGCTGGGCCACAGGTGTGCTGGTTGCTTCTCCCGGACTTGTGCTGCAGGTCCCGGAGAATGGAAGAACCCATTAAAAAAATCTTTTTTTTTTCGTACGGTGGGACTGCATCTTTATCTCATTTTACAACCGTGCAAGTCCATTTTGACTTGCATATTGAAAGTTCTATGTTTTAGTCCATGCTGAGTCTGTTGGAAAGTTAGTTCTCTGTCTTTAGAATCCAAGTATGAAATCATTGTATATTTCTCTTTAGACCTATTTGCTTTTCTGCTTCTAAAGATTCCATTTGAGCAGAGAGGCGTACTTGAGAATAAGGGTACTTTGTTGGATAAAAGTGAAGCGAACTTTTACTTTGGTAGTAACAGAAATAAAGTATCACTATAGCATAGACCTGTATTTCCAACTCATTTTGCTCAACTTTCCCAGACTTCCTGAGTAAACACAGATGGGTTTCCACTTATTTTTCAGTTTTATGTAGAAAGTTCTTTAGACAATAAATTCCACATGCTACTTGGAGTTTTCAGTATTTGCTCGATTGTATGCCATTGGCAGGTCAAAAACCTAGATGTAGACGTTATAAAGATTTAGAAGGTGATGGTGTGCAGTACCGTGTTTTCATTTGGCTGTATTTTGGTTTTTCCTGATGGTAATTCTGAATGTTTTAATTCAGGTCTTGACAACATTTTCTGGTAAATTGGTGGCAGGGGGAGTTTTGAAAGGCCTTCTGCTTTTAAGTAGCAAAATGGGAGGGGATAATACTCTTCAAAAAGATGACCTCCTGAATTTAATTCCCAATGTGGTATGGTAGCAGCTGCCCATCACTAGTAACTCCCTGAATTGTTAATAAAATTAGAGAAACTGGAAGGTGGGGTGGAAAGAGGCCTGAACACCTGGGTCTGTCCCCATCTCAGCCCTGTGACTTTGGGGAAATGGATTTATATATTCTGAAGCTTGATTTTCCTATTTGTTAAAAAAAAAAAATAAATAAAGAGTCGTATCTAGCCCATGATTCTGATTTCACCTCTTGTCAACTAATAATTGTAGAAACCAAAAGATCAGGGTGTGTGCTTGGTTGATAATCCAAGAGGCCAG
This sequence comes from Phocoena phocoena, assembly GCF_963924675.1. NCBI lineage: Eukaryota > Metazoa > Chordata > Mammalia > Artiodactyla > Phocoenidae > Phocoena > Phocoena phocoena. The sequence continues at coordinate 83,301,112 of NC_089233.1, forward strand.
GCTCATATGCAGCAGAGATCTTAACCAGGGTTTGCAGTAATGCTTTATCCAAAGATTGGATGCCAAGGAGCCCCTGCAGAACAGGCAGATGTGCAGACTGAGATACTGAATTAGGAGGTTTTGCTTTGTGTGTTGTTTTATTAACAAAATCACTTCCATGCTTTCTTGCTGAAAATGTTAAGCTTTTAAAAACTAAAGAGGTTTTCCTTTTAAAGTAAAAGGTAATTAAATCAGATTTCCATATGACACTATCTTCTCTATTAATATCTTGTAGTACTACTGTTATGGCAGGGTGTGTATAGAAATACAGCTCTCTTGCTCGCATGGCAAAGCGTAGAAGGGATGAAGAGCACTTCCAGCTTTCTATAATGTCAGCTGATTGAATGTTTACATGGAGGAATGTTGTGGTCACACTGTTATTGCTGTCATTGTTTAATAATATTTTGGCCCTGATAGACCAGTTTCATTTGCACTATTAATTTTTAAAGAAAGAAGTTATGGTTTTTTATTTTCTAAATTGACTGCTCAGCATAAAAAAAAATCAACAGTTGATTATTGAAATTCACCACTAATTATTTCAGTGATCAATACTGTAAAAAAAAAAAAAAAGACCTAGTTGTTCAGATTATCTGTCATTAGTAAATGTCTGTTCAGAAGATAGAGTTCCACTTTGATCGAAAAAAGAACCTTTGGTTTTAAATTGAAACTTAATCTTCTGCCTGCCTGTGCTGCTTCCTTTCTACTCCTCCTTTAGAAAACAAAACAACAAAAAAAAAAACCCCTCTCCTTACCTTTTGTTTTGTTTTACTTTCCTTTATAATAGCCTAATAAATAACTGTGTGCCTTCTAGACTAATAATAATGCATGCGAAGCAAATGGGAAGAGTTTTTCTTTTCTTTTACCACCTGTGTCTCTCTCCGGGGAAGAGTGGTTTCTCGGCTTGCTTATTACCACGGAGAAAGCCGTGTCTTCGGGATTTAATCTGTAGAGCCCTTACATATGTGGTCACTCAAATATTATCTGAATTCGGCCATAGACAATTTTGGGGGTTTTTCATTTTCTAATTTTGCTGCATTTGCAGGGCTGATTTACATGTTAAAATTTACATTTATTTGACATGGTAAAATTACATTTCAGCTTTGCACTCTTGATTTTATCTTCCTCAGGGAAATTTAGAATCTTGTGTATGATATTTGATATTTATGAAACAATACCATTATATTTTATTGAAACTAAAGCAAGTGTGTTTTATTTGTTTCTATTGTATTTTAATTTTTACAACTATTTATTGTTTGTATCCTATCTCATTTACCAAAACAACAATCATGGTAAATAAAAATAAAAAACATAATAAGATAAATATTGACGTAGCTTTTTTTTTTTTTTTTAAAAAGGAAGAATCAGAAGGGGGAGATTTTTTTAAATGCTTTGGTTAGTGGGTCTTTATTTTTAGTCAACTTTACAGTTGCGTAAAATCTCAGTGTTTTCTCAACTGACCATCCCTTATCTGTCTGTCTGTCCCCATCCCTCTTTTTTTTTTGCTATCCCTAACTGGATGGGCTGATGGGAACAACATATCTCTCAGGAGCTGGATGAGGTATTGTGTTTTGACTATTTTTGTATGTTAGTTTATAAATTTATGCCTGTTTTTCTGAAATCTTTGGTCATATGTAAAATGCTAAGAGTGTACACATATTTTAGCATTTGTTTTGATTACTTCTAATTGTCGTGTTTTACAATTTAATACTTAGGATTTATTTAATGTATTTTCAGGCCAGGTGAATTGATGATCTAGGGAAGGGCTTAAGAACATTATTTACTACTGTCGGGAAAGTGTCTCAACTTTGGAAGCAGTAAAATTTCTTGCACTTAAAATAAGCCAGACTGTTTTTAGGATTATGCATGCAGCTCCCTTGATTCCTGAGACTGTGCAGTGAGGTTGCTCAGAGGTGTAGAAGGACGTGATGTCTGGCAAAAGCCCTAAGGAAGCAGGACCCGGGGCCACCAGACCTGTTGAGATGTCTGCTGAGGTGTCACTGGCCCCCAGCGAGTGGCCCTCCGGTTGTGCTGACTGACTGATCGTTACGTGCCCCCCCCCCCCACTTCCTAGCAGCACGATTTTGGCCTTTTCATCACTTATTAGCAATTCTCCCAGAAGATGGAGAGGGTATGTGTTCACAGCACTTTATTCTAGTCGTGTGAATAAAAGCCAACGTTGAGGAAAAAGGGGATTGAACTGTGATTGTTGGTTTTGTGTTTCTGTTATCTTTTCAGCCATGAAGGGGTTGAAAATATTTTTCCTAAAGGTAGACCTTTTTAAAAGAGTCCTTTTAAAATTGGGGGTGGGAGGGTGTCATTGGTTTTTGTTTTAATTTTAGGAGTGTGAACGGTGAGGCGGGGTTAGGGCCACTGTCTTCGAAACCAATGGGATCCCTTACTAGTTGATAATAACAACAGATGGGAAACAACCTAAAGGTCCTTCGTGGAGAACTGGTTAAATAAATTATATAGCAACTCTAATTCCCTGTACTGTACCTGTTAAAAAGAGTGCAGCCTGTCTCTGAGGGCTGCAGGGAATGAGCTCCCAGACACACGGCCAAGTGGGGGAGAAGCCTGATGTGAAACACTGGACACCGCGATTCCTACTCTTAAAAAAAAAAAGTTATTTTATTTTTTTAACTAGCATTCAGGCTTGTGTGTGCTTAGATTTCTGCAAAGAGACAGAAGAAACTATTAACAGTGGATACCTTCCAGGAAAAGTCTGGGATGGAAGGGAAACTGCCTTTCTGTTGCAAACCCTTTCCGTAGGTTGGATATATATTTTTAAACCATGTGTACCTATTACTTGAGTCATTAAAAAACAATTAGTATTTAAAACCAAACCCATCCATCTAAGAATGGATGCTACCGCTTACTGAACGGTTTGGAAATGTGGGACTTGTGGCCCCAAAAAGGAAGTGGGCCGTGGGGAAAAAACAAACAGCAGAACAGCTTAAGTTTGAACACTTCTCCCACCGGGCCTGTCAAGGGTCGTCTTTCCTGAGGGCTCCACCGTCTGAACCTATTTCCAGTCTCTCCTACTTCCTCTTCAGGCAGCAAGTTCCAGACACTGGCTCCCCCCGCAGAAATTCTCTCTGCCACGATCTCTAGCAGAGACCCCGAGTGGAGAGCCCCTTCCCAGCCACACGCACCTCACGTGCCAAGAGGCCCTCCGAGCTCCAAGCCTTTACATTCCGGGGCCACGTGGCCCTTCGGCCACCCGAGCCACTCACTTCCCCTTCTTGTCCTTTGTCCAGAACCATTGTATCAGTGAAGTGAATTGTATATGACCTGTCTTTTATTTACTTCATTCATTCATTCCATTTGTTGTTGACTCACGCATCTAATTATAATTGTGTATTTATTACCACGAAGTGCCGGGCGCTGACCGAGGAGCTGGGGCTGTGTTAGGAACGGTGTCCAGAGCCTCACCTTGCCAAGGCTGCGGTAGGGTTTTGAATCGATCCTGGCGTGGGTCAGATGGAAGCCCACCCCTGGGTAGGTGAGGCCTGAGCACACTGTCCTGACTGCGTCACGGGGTGGCCTCCTGCAGTGTGTTCACATTGGTTTGTCGTTTCTCCGACTCAAACCAGTTCGAAGATCTGCGGCACCGTGGGGATAGCAGGCTGTGTTCTTCTCCAGGAATACTAAGTAAGGTGTGCCCAGGGAGAAAACCCACCCACCGTTCACCCTTTTGCCCAGCGTACGGCCCTGTCCTCTGCTCTCTGCTGTCATCTACTCCCTGCCTAGGACAAAGTCATCTCCCAAGTTGTGGGGTTTTAAAATTCATAGGAGGAACTATTAAAAAATTACAAGATGTAAAATCAGGCTCCCAAACCATATAGCCTGGGAAGGGCAGGGTGAAGTAGCAGGGACGTGGGGGCCACAGGCTGGCTCACTGGTCCCCCTGCTGAGGGCAGCATTGAGAAGGAAAGTCTGTGAGCCCCTCGGTGTCTGTATCTGTAGAACAGGGAGCAGTACCCTCTGGACTTCTGTTGTTGGGACTAAAATGACCAAGTCAGTGGGGGTCCATTACCAACAGAGCGCAGGTTAATTGTTGCTCCCTACTTTTTTTTTTTTAGGACGTATATAAGAGTTGAGAAAAAAAGGAAAATCAATGAAACTAGTAACATTGTATCTGGGTGGTGTGATTGTCAGGTTTTTTAATTTTCTATATTTTTTGCACATTTAAGGAAGTGTCAATTTTGAACATTTATTGTTTCATAATCAGAAAAAGTAAACACTTTTAAAACTATCACAGATTAAGAAAAAACAAAACTGTAGGGCTGACAGTCCCTGATTCTCTTTTCTACAACAGGCTTATTCACTCCCTCAACGAACTGAGATTTCTTCAGCCTAATTGTCTCAATTAGCCTTCCGAGCCCAGTGAGTTATGCTTGTGGTCTGACTGCAATCATACACACTCCCACACTGTCTCAGGTGGAAACCAGAGCTGCCAGGCTGTAATTGTCAACGTCCCTTCTGGACTTTTTTTAAATGTTCGTTGCCACAGAACATTTAAAAAGTCCAGAATGGTCAGTACTGGTTCTTATTACCAGGGCATTATGGCTGAACTTGGTGTGTTTTTTTACATGGGTGTGTGGTGGGGGGTGGGAGGGGCTGTGTTTGACTTTCCTAGTCCCTGCAGGGGCCCTGCCGTTTCCTTAATCTTACGGTACACCAAATCAGCCTTCTCGTAAAGGCAGGGTTCACTAAGAGGAGGAAGGCTGTATGTTTGGGACAGCAAGATTTACAAGACTGTGCTTGTGTGTGTGTGTGTGTGTGTGTGTGTGTGTGTGTGTGTGTGTTCCGTCCATAGATCAAGCACTCGTGCATACTGTCTGGTACTCTTTAAAGGGACAGTTGTCAGTGTCTAAAATGAACCAGGAACAGAAGATAATTTTGATGAGCTGAACAAGAAGCCTTTGGGTGCGCCGTTGTGAGCATCCGTTGCAATTTTCCTGCCTTGATGCAGTTGAGCTGGATGACGCTGGGTTGTGGTCGTGCCCTATAGTTCTTGGAGGACAAGGGTTACAAATCAAAGAGACAAGAATTCTTAATCCTCATAAATACAATTTTATTAAAAATTTTTTTTCTTATTTAAAAAGTAAGAAAGATTTTTTTTTTACTTCAGAAGCACAAGTTCATTAAGAAAAGCTTTAATGACCAACACCATCTATCTGGGAGGGGGACACCGAATGGAGTAGGGACAAGTAAAGAGAATGAAAAATCTGGCAGCTTTTTAAGGTCTGAACCGGCTTGGATGGCAACTTGAAAACTGATATATTCTGGATCTTAAAAATGAGAAAACGTGTTGAGGTTGGCAGTGAGGTTTCTGAAGTTGAAAGGGTGATCGTTTTGCATTTAAGATGTATTTTTTTAATGTTCATATTTGTTCCCATTTTTAAGTGACACTTATCTTCAATTAGGTTTTCCCTTCCCAAAACAGTCTTAAAAAAAAAAATAGTACATACTGTGAAATGTATTACAAATCCATACTGATAAAATAAATGCCACATTTCTTCTGAGTCAGGCTGCGTTTCTTCGTCATGATGAGCTGTTGCTGCAGGTTATAGCATAAAGGGGACCAATTCCTCCCTGTTTAAAGCTCTCAGTCTCAAAGAATCAGCTCCTCTGTCTTATTGGCAACATCCTGATACAGCATGTGGGAAAGCTAGGGCCAGCTAGATGGGCTAGCATCTGTCCCCCTCACGTGGGGATCTCTCGATGAGCAAGCTTCCTTAGGGCACTTGAAGAGGGTGTGTTCGCACACTCTGTTACATGCGTTTTTTGGGGGAACACATCTATGGTGTAAAATCAGGTACTGCTTAAAAAAGAGTTGAATCCACTTCAACTGACTTTTCATATGTGATTTATAATTTCTTATTTGTTTCAGAGAAGTTGATACCAATTATCGTGCAGATAAATTTAGGTGAATACCATCTCTGTATCCTTTTTAGTTTAATGGATATTAGTAAACCGTAAGAGCAGTTCAAAATCGTGAGTTTAAAAGCTCTAAATAAAACAAATTCCTATTATTACTTTATTGAGATACGGTGTCATAGTAAAACGTAGCGGGTTAGATGATAAACTGGCGTAGTAGAAACTGACCCGTAGGTGTTGCTTTATATGAACAGCTGGAGATTTAAGATCAAGTCCTGCTCTCGGGCAGCTCTACCGTGCCTGCTGTATAGCTGGCAGACGCTGGGTGCTGATGTGTGATTTGTCCCTTCCGTTTTGGTCATCGTGCCCTCCACAAAGTTGCATAGCTCTCGGTGACTTTGGGGCAGGACTTCTGAGGAATACACAGCTCTGTGTGGAGTGAGGTCTGCACCTTGGGGCTGCATCTGCAGCTGGTCCTCGAGAGAGGCTGCTCTGTGGATGCCTCTGTGCTCAGCCAGAGCCTGTCCTGTAGTCCCTGGTGTAGTTGGTAGGGAATGGATCCGAGGACCGTGTCTGGCGTTACCGTTTAAGTCTGAGGGCTTCTTGTCCTGGTGCGTTCAGCAAGTTACAGTTATATTTCACGCGCCTGCCAATCCGGGTGGACGGCGCTCCCGGAGTAGCCGATCCAGGTTTTGATCTGTCACATACTACGCTGTGACCTTGGGCAAGCTAGTTAACTTTCCTGAGTTTCAATTTCCTCATTTATAGATTGGAATAATAGTTCCTAGCTCACCTAGCTTTTGTGAGGATTAAAATAATAAAGAGAATGTAAAATTCCTGTTAGTGAACTCTTAAAAACAGACAAGGTGGCTCTGGTTGAGAATTACCAAGTCACAGACGCAGAAGCCCAGATAGTGCAGGTGGGATGACGCACCATTTGTTTAAGACCTGAAATGACACCGGCCCTGCAGGGTCCACGCGGCGGCGGAATGCGCTGGCCCTGATCACGACTCAGACACTCTGGGAGCACTTCTGGGGCTGCTGATCCCCTGAGCCAGTGGGGGCAGCGCCACCCCAGGCATGACGGGTGGCAGACGCAGGACTCTCATTTGCTTTTAGGGATTTTGCTACGATCTCTCTGCTCGGGATTTAGGGCTTATTACTTGAAGAGTTCTTTTAATTTAGGCTTTTCCTTATGTGATTTATCTTCCCCCTTCGTCTGAGGACGTTAAACATTTTGCCTTGTTCCTTTATTGTTAGAAAAGCAAACAGGTATTTGCCGAATGAATGAAAAACAATAAATTTAGATAAATGCAGAGGTGGGGAGAAAAGCAATATAAATTCTTCATCCAATTCTGCAGTGTGATGTAGAAAATTTACAAAGTATTACCTGTAAAGGACTTTCACGTGCTGTTTTCCATGCTATTTTGATCATCATTTGCATCTTCTGAAACTGGCATTTGTAAGTGCTGGGCTCCAGAGGGTACCTCGGGACCCTTTCAGCATTCACTGCCTCCAGGCCAGAGGGCAGCTTCAGCATGCCGAACCCATGATTTCCCCCCCATTCTTAAAAGCTTCCTCCGGCAGTGTATTATATAGGTAAAGTAAACAAGAACTACTGAGATCATTTCAAAATAAGTGAAAATGTTGCCCGTGGACATTTAACCAAAGAAAGGAAAGGACAGTGTAAGAGTGCCTTGAAATTTTAAGGATTGCTTTTGCCAAATGGTGGATAATTTGCTGACTGTTTTAGGCAATTCTTTCACACAGTTTAACACATGGTTAATGATCTTGTGACTAAGATAACTAGATCAGCCCTATTTACAAAATAAGCTAAGTGTATGTAAGTAAACCGTGACCTTTTTGTGTTAGTTCCATTTACAGCCTCGAATTTTTTTTTAACTTGCGTCTGTCTGATCGAATTAATTGCTGCGGTTCATGCCATCCCATCATAGGATAGTACTAAGGTTTTTCTTGTAAGGATCTTTTGTTGACTTTTTCATTACATTTCCATAGCCAGAGCAAGTCAAATGCGTGTTCACAAGTATGCCCAAGGAAATTAAGAAGTGGTACATGAAGAGACAGGAAAACCATTCCATACCCTAGCAGTATCAGAAGCAAGTTTGTAACACAGGGAAGTGCACTTATTCCTCCGTTTCTGAATCTTCTTGGGGAGCAGCAGTAAGAGGGAGTAAGACTGTGCTTATCTAAATTGAATTTGAATAATTCTTTTAATGTCCCTTTATTTCCCTGTAGCTTGCTGATGATCGCATGGCTCTGGTGTCGGGCATTAGCTTAGACCCAGAAGCAGCAGTTGGCGTGACAAAGCGGTTACCTCCTAAATGGGTGGATGGAGTGGATGAAGTAAGTTGAATGTTAGTTCCACACTCTCTTATTTATTGAGGTAATTAGGACATTAACGTATCTTAAGATACCTGCCATAAAGACTCCAACGAGTGTCCCTGGAAGTACGCTAGATTTAGGATTATTCTGTTCACATACCACAGGCAAGGGGTGTGTGTGTGTGTGTGTGTGTGCACGCTTGTGATTTTGGTTTTAGTACTAACTACCTGAATTATAGAAATAAGCTGAAGAACTGTGTAACCAGGAGTGCTATTTGAATGTCTGGTCGTTTGAATTAAAAGTTGCTCAGGCAGCTACAAGTTGGCTGAAGACTGAGCTCCGTACTGTGAGTGTAGCCAGTTGTCTCAGAGGCAGACAGATACCTGGCGGGCGGCAGTGACGTTCTGTGATTTCATGTGTTTAGATACAGTACGATGTTGGCCGGATTAAACAGAAGATGAAGGAGTTGGCCTGCCTTCATGACCAGCACTTAAACAGACCCACCCTGGATGACAGCCTCGAGCAGGAACATGCCATCGAAATAACCACCCAAGAGATCACGCAGGTGAGGGCGGAAGGGCCCGGGTGGGAGCCCGCGCTTCCCAGCCTTCTCCCCCTCTCAAAATCCGGAACGCGGTCCGGCTCTAAACCAGATCGCAGGTTAGTCCCAGAGTTCCACTTCCCAACCGGAGGTTCACCGAGGGACTCCAGGAGGCCCTGAGCTGCTCCAGGTGGCAGCATCTGCTCCATGCCTTGGAGGAGTGGGGACTGTTTTCCATTTGTTCGTAGATACCACTGTGGGTTGATCTGAAAATTAAATTCAGAACATTATTGAGTTCAATCATTTGGTCTTAAGATGTGTAAGTTCTATTGTATACTAGTGTGCAAAATTTTTTCATGTTAAAAAAAAATGGTGGTTGTAACTGAAAGGATGGAGAGCTACTGCCCCAGACTGAGTCTATTAGTATCCTAGAGAAACTCAGCATCCTAGAAATGTTTCTTGTAAAATGTTACATTTGAGTAATTTTAAAATAGTGTGACTAGTGTGTAAACTAGCACTTACACTTTCCATTTGTTCGAATCTTCTGTGTCGCGGATTCACAGAGAAGCGGCGTGGTGGGTGGGAAAAGCCCTGGGGTGTTGGAGTGTTTGGATCCTGGCTTTTAGCGATGTAACAATGGCACGACTCTCATTTAATCCCTCGGACTCCAGTGTTCTCGTCTGTAAAATGGGAGTGATAATAATAATACCTGCCTCTTAGGGTGGCTGTCGGGACTAAATGAGAAGAAGGCCGTAAGGAGTGATGCACACAGCGTGCGCGCGCACGCACGCACGCACGCGCACGCGCACACACACACCCCATTTGTTCAGGTCCGGTTCAGCATTGATCTCTTGGCCGTTCTCGGAGCCAGCCGGTCTGGACAGAGCGCTGTGTGTCTCACTCTGGCCGGTGAGCGAAGAGGCCGAGGGGCACCTTGGGCCACCACCACCCCCACCCGCCGGCCTGCTGTGAGCGCCACCTGTTCTCCCAGCTCTTCCACAGGTGCCAGCGTGCGGTGCAGGCACTGCCCAGCCAGGCCCGTAGGGCCTGCTCGGAGCAGGAAGAACGGCTGCTTCGCAACGTGGTGGGCTCCCTGGCGCAGACTCTGCAGGAGCTGTCCGCCCGCTTCCGGCGCGCGCAGTCGGGCTACCTCAAGCGTGAGTGTCCGCCCGTGCAGGGCCTCGTTGAGTAACGGGGGTTCCGGCGTTAGAGCCTGCAACAGCTTGGTGTTTTTACCCTTCTCTTTTGCTACTAGTCTCCATTTTGTCCTGTGCCTTTCGTTGTTAGCTTTTGAGCACATTCCCACCTTACGGAACAGAAAGGAGCTCCCTTCCGCCCCCAATGGGAAACCATGCCCAGGTTGAAACCACGGCGACAGGGTGTCAAATCGTTCTCATCTAAAAAAGAACAAGACAGAAACATAGGCCGTGTCAAGTTTAAAGTATTTGAAAATGAGTCTGGCACATTTTAAAAGCTTGTAACTTTCTAGATTTAGGGGTGGAGGAGCTGCTGCTACGTAGGTAAAAAACAGCTGTAGTCGTGTTAAAGCTTCATATTTGCGCGACAGCAAGTATTTGAGAGAGAGTCTACACCTTTCCCGGGAGCAGTTTAAACAAACGCTTTCTCCCCAGGCACAGTGATTTACTCGGCCTCCCTTCCTTCCTAAATAGTGCCAAGTCAGGCTTCAGCTACACCCTCATTCTAATTACCCTATAAACTGGTTTTTCCGTTATTGCCATTGTAATCAACAGTATCCCCACATGCTCCCCCAAAACTAGTTCTCCCTCCTCCTGACAACTGGCATATTTGTGTTTTAATTTTAGTATTTCTAAAATTTGACTAGGGCCGTTTGGAATTCCACTAGAGATGGTTTTAGGGAGAGATATTGATTTTTTTTTTTAATGTTCTGTAACAGCAGTCAGATTAAATATTTCTGCTTCTCTTAGAGAGTCTCACATGGTTGTGTCATTTTGTCATTCACTTGGCATCCAGTGAATTATACACATTTACGGTGTGATTTTTGTCTTAGATAACCCCAAGTACTCCATACTGTTGCATGTTTGTAGTCCTTTACTGTCCCCCCCCACCTCTGTTGGAGGTGAGATAGGGTTCTTTTCAAGCTGCTAAGAATGTCTCCATTTTGACTGTTGAGTTTTACTCTAGATTTCCCCTTTTTAATGGTGGGACAGTAACCAGGATGGTTTACGTATTCAAGTAAAGTGAATTCCTATCCATGATAGGCCTGAAGAATCGAGAGGAAAGATCCCAGCATTTTTTTGATACATCAGTACCACTGATGGACGATGGAGACGATAATACTCTTTATGATCGGGTACGTGAGGGGCTGCAGAATTGACTGCCGTGCATTTGCGCTCCGGTCTGTTTTCCTTCTCTTCGTGGACCTTTAACTTCCATGTGATGCAAATGGATCAGCCCTGCGTGACGTGCACATCCATCACGTGGCTTTTGCAGCCAGCGGAAGAACGGTCATGGGGGCCATACTGTTTCTTCCTTTCCAAAGGCTGCAGGGAGACCTTGTCATCTGCCTTCCAGAACCTTCCGGAAAGCAGTCTGCCCACCCCACTCCTGGGAAGAACCCAGAGGTGCGCAGGCTTCTCCCCGGTGGTTTTGCTACTTAGCCCTTGGGTAGCTGCAAACGCGGGGTTCTCTGTGTCCCCTGCTTTGGCCGCTAGTGCTTTAGAGCCCGCTTGTTTGGGGAATTTGGATCTTTCCTGTTAGGGAAGAATAAGTGCTTATCTGTGGTTTATGTGCTTTACAGAAATAGTTTCAGAATTTACTTCCTTTCAGTTACATCTAAAATGGTACACTGTAGCTTTCCTGAGGGGAGTGAAAGCTAACGCACACGTTTCGTCCTTTTTGTTTTGCTAGGGTTTCACAGATGACCAGTTGGCGCTGGTGGGGCAGAGCACGCTGATGGTGGACGCGCGGGAGCGGGAGGTTGGCCGCATCGTGCAGTCTATTTGCGACCTAAACGAGATATTTAGGGACCTAGGGGCCATGATTGCAGAACAGGTACGTGAACTTACCTGCCTCCTCAGCGGGCTTTCCTGCCATAGTATCTAGTCCTTCTCCAGACGTTTCTGGTTCTGCACTTCCGTCAGGAAAACGATTTGAACCTACTCCCCGAATGTATGTATATGTGTGTGTAAGGATTATGTACATATACTGCTATCGTTCCCCATAAAAACACGAATAAACTTCTTTTTAGATAAAAAACAAATGTCAGTGACAGTTTTCCTCGTGTCTGCCTCTACCCCAAGGGTGTTTACGGGAGCACCCCACGGCGGGGGCCCATGCTCAGCAGTGACTCTGCCAATAGATAAGGTCTCCCTTCTAATTTCGGCAGGTTATTGTGTAATGGCAACTGGAACCACTAGCTCTTGAGTAGAATTAAATTGTTTGTTCCCTGTTGCAATCTGATTAGGGTATTTTATTATCTTGCCAGCAGGGATTTGGGTCCTGATCCCCCTGAAACCAGCCTCAGAATGGAGTGGCGAGGCTCTGGGAGATCTAGTTACATTAATTACTCCCGAGGCTCCCACGGAACTGCTCTCGCTGTGGTCTCCTAACACAGCACGTTTCCATTCACAGCCCTGTCCTTCTTTGTAGCCCAGCGTCCCTTCTTCCTGTTTGAACCAAGAGATTAAACAATTAAAAACAAAATTCTCCCTGAGGCGAATGTGTAATTTTACATGTGGCTTGGAGCTTACCGTGTTTGTTCTGACCCATGGAGCCACATGGTGACTGACGTTTATAGACATGATGGTCAATTTCCAGGCCTCATCGTAACCAGGCCTGGCTTAACTGGCCCTCTCTGCTTACTTGAATCCAAGTATTTAAGCAACAAACGGGCACAGACGCAAGCCCTTCACCACTCAGAGCCTATTTCCACTGAACCGTATATTTTTTAAAGCCCCAGTAAGTCTGAATATGGCGTATCCTGCAGTGGCTAAATCCAGAAAAGAAACCTCAATTTGTCAGTATCTCTTCCTCCTGAGCTGGACTTTCATGACAACTAGTGCAGCCGCCTGCCCCTGAGTGCCTCATATGTTGCACGGTGATGGATCCCAGGCCTGGCAGTGTGCACCTTTCCATCACAGTTAAGTAGGACAGATAATTCTGTGGATAATGATGTCTGTGATTTGCATCTCTTATTTTTGAAGTTCCGTGTTCCCAGTTGTGGTTGTTGATCGTCTGTAACTGTCATTTATTACTCAGGGTACCGTCCTTGATAGAATCGACTATAATGTTGAACAGTCCTGTATCAAAACGGAAGACGGCTTGAAACAGCTCCACAAGGTAATGCCATATCTTTCAGTGGTTGAGAGTCTGAAGAACTATTATGAGATATCAAGGATTCCTGAGAGGCTTCTCTTCCATCGTAACTGTCTTCGGCATTCTCGTCTGCCGTCGGCTCGAGATAGGACCGTAAAAATGCACCATGTCGTTTTTATTCAGAGCCGACCACGTGCACTGTTGCCGCTTTCCTGCAGCCAGTGGTTCCGGGTGTACCTCACACGCGGGTCTGAAATTGCCGAGAATCCCCTTTCGTGACAGGGAGTTCTGAAGGAATTAGGGTTTTCTCCCTTTTAGAAAGTATTTTATTCCTTGTTTAGGTCTTCTTGTTTTAGGAAATCGATTTGAGTGGGTATTTGTTAAAATACGTGTCGAGCATTCTATCTGCTTGTCGCTGCTGACTCAGGCCTCTCTTTGTTGTGACACTTTTCTGATAAATTGCTGGTGGGGATTCATTCTGGAGGAGATAAAAATCTGATTTTCCCTTTTAATTACCGCAGCATATCTGTGTACTACCTTGAGGAAAGAGTAGTTTGTTGAAGTGAGAGTATTAGCTCTCTGATTCTTGGCTAGTAATAAAGTGGCTGTCTCAGGAATGTTTCTCATGACATTTGTTAAAAATAGATGGAAGACGTCTTAAGAATCTCGTAGTGAGTTACGAGAAGCATACACATACGCTGCTGAGTGACTCTCACATGTAATTGGGTGCATGTTTTCTTTAAAAGGAATGCGATACTTCACAAATAAAACAAATTGTGTCCATTTCCTCATGTCTTTGAGACCTAGCAGTATTCCTAGCCGTATATAATGGTCATTTTTCCTAGTACATTCACTAATGTACTTCTCTGTCACCTTTCTGAAACCAGCCACTTCCTGTGGCAGAGATGGCCGTATCTGACGGTAGTGTCAGGTTTACAGAAAGGCCTCGCATAGGTCTGACCAGAAGCCCTTCACTGCCTCTTCCACGTGCTTTTGTCACCACATGCCGGATGGGGAATGGCGCTCCAGCATATACTGAGAAAAAAGAGGCTTGCCTTGTACATGCAGAGGGCTTTTTAAGCGTCGGGTTCATTCGGTTGCCAAGCTTTGTGTATTAAAAGAGTGAAAACTAACTTTAGTTTGTCACTCTGTAATGCCTGGCCTTTCATATGCTGTCGAATTATGCATCGGTTTTGAAGTTTCTTAAATAAAAACTAGCGAAACTTGTTTTTTTGATATAACACAGATAAAGGGCAAAAGCTTTCTCCGCCCGAGTGTACAAATCTAGTGGGAGCTAAAAATTTTGTTGAGGGTTCTACTTTATAAACCGTTTTGAGAGGTTTCGAAGTGTATCATTTGGTGTCAGCTTCCGTGGTGTTGCAGGTTACTCGCTAGAAAACTAAGCACGCGCCGTCCTCTTTCTCCAGGCACGGCTGGCCGTTGCCTTGGCGGTCAGCTCATCTGAGGCTGATGGAGCCTTGGGAGCTGCTTCACACGGGCCGGGCTCTCCAGACGGGTGAACCTGTCTGCGCTGAGGTTTCCTCCTGTGGCTGCGTGGCTCCTGGTGGGCGGGCAGGCTCGCTTAGGAAACAGACGTCCTGGTCAGAAGGTTGGTGGGGACGGGGAAGTAGGGCAGGAGAGGTTGCACGTTCTGAGCAGGTACGGCCCTCAGGCCGTCTCCTCGCTTTCCCCTTCACTGTGAAGCAGCGCTGTCCACGGAAGGGCAGGACGTGCTCTCCCCGACGTGGACGGGGACACCCTCACGACTCTCTTCTCCCCTCTCCTTTCTGTGGGTCACATTCTGCACCACGGGCGTGTGTGTCACCAGACGCACAGCACTGGACTCGGTGGGTTGTTTCCACGCTTGACACCACAGGGCCAGCTTTCCTGTTTCTACTTCAAAGGTTGAATTTCTTCTTGTTCCCAAATTCAGAGGAGGTAGAAAACAAGCTTCTTTGGGACCCTCGGTTCCATCCCTGCTGGCTGGGGTAACTTTAGCCAGGTGTTCGATTTCTTAGTGAAGGAGCTGTGCGTTCATCCAGAGAACTGTGTCCGGAAGCGAGAGGCTTCTGTTGAAAGAGTGGGTCCTTGCGGTCAGTGGAAGGAGAAGTAAGGAGAAGCGGCCCACAGGGATCTGAAAGCAGAGCCTTCTGCCTCTCCGGCGGCCTCCGTGTGATGGCGGGTCCCCAGCGCGGGCGTTAGCGAAGCCGGGTAAATAGGGAGCTCCGGGGTCATGGGACTCGCGTGGATTGAACCCGCGGGAGCTGATGGCAGGGATCGTGGTGATGGAGCCGGTGGCAGAGGTGTCGGGTGTGTGGGTGCGGCCAGAGGCCTAGGACTGGAAGTGAGCGAGACGCGATTTGGGATTTTGGGGAAAATGACGGCCTTTTTTCCCTCCTCTCTCTGTAGGCAGAGCAGTATCAAAAGAAGAATCGGAAGATGCTTGTGATTTTAATATTATTTGTCATCATCATTGTCCTCATTGTTGTCCTCGTCGGCGTGAAGTCGCACTGAGCAGCGTGGGGTCGGTGTGTGAGGCCCGCGTGGACCCGGGTGCGCGCGCCCGGCGCCCGTGGGTTCCTGCGGAGGCGCGGCCCCGGGCCCGTCGGGGCCGCGAGCGTTTCCATGGACTCGGCCGCACAGTCGTGCTCACGCGAGGGGAAGGGGCTTCTGGTTTTCCTTCACTGTCAACACTTGAAGGACCTTGGATCCTGCTGCAGATTAGAGATGAGTTCCCTCTTCAGTTATAATATATATATTTTTTTTTTAGAAAGAGAAAACGAGTTGAAGGTTTACAGGCCTCCTCCCGCTGTTCGATATATTGTATCTGTATATGCTATTTTTTTAGCAGTCATGTCTGAGCAGCATGTTAAAATAATTTTTGGAAAAATTTTTTTTAAACCATCTGGTTTTTAAGAAATTTGGTACCAAAAATTTATGAGTAAAGGCAAAAATGCCTCTTCATTTTTCTCTATATATTTTCCAGTTGAAAACAAACTGAGAAGTCCTTTAAGAATTTATAATCCATTCCCCATTGACTTAATTTAGCTTTTCCATCACTGTTAATGATCAGAGTAACAAAGTGTGAAAAAATAAGAAACCATCATTGATGTTAATTAACACATTTAGATGGGCCAGTTAAAACAGCTTTATAAGTTTAAATT
Organism: Phocoena phocoena; assembly: GCF_963924675.1. Classification (NCBI taxonomy): domain Eukaryota; kingdom Metazoa; phylum Chordata; class Mammalia; order Artiodactyla; family Phocoenidae; genus Phocoena; species Phocoena phocoena. Next base: position 83,317,378 of record NC_089233.1, read on the forward strand.
AATTGTAAATGGAGTATTCCTCATCTAAAATGTGTGCACGGCATGTTCTCCTGTAACCAAAAGGGGTCACTAAGCAAACCCACCTAAATTTAAGAGTTGGTGATTTGAAACAACCTCACATCGAGAGGAAGCTCGCTAGTGCTGTGCGAGTCACCAGAAGCAGCCGGTGTGTCCCTGTGCTCGTCCCCAGCCATCCTTGCTCAGTGCATTGCTTATGTACTCACTACTTAATGACCTGTGCAAACCAGACACCATTGAATGAACTGTGAATTTACACAGAGGCCATTCTAAATGGGTCACCCCATATAGGATTAGTGGGTCTCAAATTATTAACCACAAATCACTCCATGTCAAAGTAAAATATTCCACCAGCGGTTTGATTTATTGGCCCTTCCATTGCCACTTACCATGCCCAGAAAATGGGCATATGCTTGCAATTTGTGAAAATCTTGCCTAGAAAAGCCCCTCGTTTGTGTGAGCGTGAATCAGATCGCCAGTGTAGGACTTTGTTGTTTACTTACCTATTATCAATATGGTGCTTGAATATATTCCTGGACCTGTGGGATAATGTGGAAAGTGATGATAACTTTGAAAACTGAAGTTGTTCATGTTTTAATTGGTCTTGAGACACTAGTATTGTTTTGACGGTCTTTGCATCATGTTCAACGGCTTTCCATGATTTTTACCTTTCTTAACATGTTTTAAAAGAGCATGGTCTCATTAAATGTGCTGCCGTTTATTTGGACCAGTCACATAAAATGTCTCTGTAGGATTGACTTTGAAGTTATTTCCAGAAATTGAAACTCAAGTCCCGAGATTCAAGTTGTCCAAACAGTTCGTGGGCTTAAAACCCAGACCCCCCTGCCCCAGCCTTCCCTTCCCAAGTGGTTTACGACGCCGGGCAGTCACTGGTTTTCTTACTGCTGATGTGGCCGTAGGAGGATCTAAAGGTGCCCCTGGCATTTCAGGAAATAGCACGGCATTCCCTGACAGTTATTTATTGGGAAAGAAGGCCAGGGGGTAAGAGGCCAGCCCCTCCTCGATCGCCCCTGAAACGGCGGGGGGCTTCTGCGGTCCTCGAGAGTAGCTGTAGGCGTCTTTCGTCTCAACGGTTTTGACCTCATGGAGTCGAGCTGCTCCTGGGAGTGGGGCTGTCGAGATGAGGGGCTTCCCTCCCAGACAGCCTGCGATGGTGATACGGGTTACTTGCTGAAGCTTTTCAAGTTTGAAGGAAAGTGACCCATTAAGAAAGGATCACTGTTCATTTGCATTTATTTTCAGTGAATAGGGTGACTAGAGTTGGGTTTTTTACGCAACTCATTTGGGTAAAAGTATGAATCTGACTAGGAATGGTTTGAAGGATCCTGTGCGGGATCCGGGCAGCCGACTGGATCCAGTGCAGTGCCAGCTAAAGCCCAGCCGTCCGCGGCCACCACTGTGGCCCAAGGTGGGGAAGTGGCCCTGAGCCCATGCACCGCAAAACACTGTACTTGCCCTGTTGAGCCTTCACTTGCGGAAAGCGCGGCAGCGTTGCGGGGGGCGGGTTAGTACTCAGCGTCCAGGCACCTGAGGGTCCTTCTCGCCCTCCTTTTCCTGCCGGCAGCTCTGGTGGCGGCGATGGCCTGCCCAGTTTCTCCCCTCGCCTGGAGTGCGCCCCGAGAAGAGGACCCACAGGGAGGGCTCCTCTGGGCGCAGCCCGGACCCCTGCCCCCTGTAACGTGCCCTGGGTGGCTCTGTTGACCAGGGCTGGAGAGGGGAAACGTAGACATTGACTGTCAGTTCCCCAAAGCTCCTGATCTTTCCCGGGAGATCGTAACTGAAAGCGACTGTCTCTTGTTTTATTAATTTGGGGTTGGGGGGAGGTGCTGGCTCGCCCACCATGGGTGTGAAGCCGCATACGTCTCTAATTTAACGAATTTACTGCGTTCTCTGCTAACTGAGAGAGCATTATTTATTTGTTTTGACACAAGCGCTTTCAGTGTTCTATCCTGGCTAATGGCTTCTTAAAGGTAATAAAACCCTTCCAACCTAATTGGTCAGATAAGACTTTTTTTCTTGTGTGCTTAAATAAAGCAATTAGTGAAGCGCTTCTATCTAAAATGACTTTTTTTGTCCTTTTTTTAAAACTAATTTACTGTTACTGGAAACTTTTTGTACAATAAAGCAGTCGTGCAGATTAAAGAACATCCTGCTATCCTAGTATTAATTTTAACGATGGGGCGCATGTTTTCTTCACGTGCGTCTGTGTTTCGGGAGAGCCTGGCCTGTTCTGTGATCGTTTGGGCTGATGACTGTTTGTTTTGTGCCGAGGCCTTTGTCTCAGTGTCTGAGAGTCCATCTTTCTGTCTAATGGGTGCTTTCAAGGGGACCGATCGATTTGCTGTCCACTATACAAAAAGGCAGATAATTACTTTCCTGATGAAAATGTATGCTCTCTGTACATACCAAGAAACACTGGAGATCTTAGATAAAACCGTAGTTATGCGTGCCTTTTTGAGAAGTAATTCGTACACACGGGCTCCGGGAGACTTGAACTTCTAAATGACTTTGAACGTTTCCCATCCTATTAATCCGAAAATTTCAGGGGTGAAATTTGCCAGTCGAACTCAAAGCCAGGACCGTATTTCCCCTCGAACGTCCTGGGCCTCCTCCAAGGCCGGGATGGTTCTCTGTTAACTCATCGCTGACTCTCACCCGTGCACGCCTGGCGAGAGATGCCATCGGGGCGCGCCGGGCGTGTGTCTTCTTAGCTACACCCCAGGGTCCGCACACATGGAAGCGGGAGCTGACTCCGCAGGCGGTCTCCTTGGGCGCCGGGCATTCAGTCCTTGGAGGTCGCTGGTGCCCCAGGCAACACGGTGTCTTCGGAGCCCGCTGATCCACTTGGAAGAAGCAGCGTCCTCTTCCTGTGCGCTCACCTTGTCTTCGGACTAGAGCCACAGCCCCCCAGCTTGCTTATCAGCCATTGGCTCTGTCCACGATCAAGTCCACTCTCCGAGGACACACACCGAAGAAACGCTCCATCCTGATGGGGCCGCGGTAGAAGCGGCCACACGCGTGGGCTCTGCCGGACGCGTGTGTTCCTTGAGCGGTAGCCTCGTGGGTCGTGTTCCCACTGAGGTTTCGGTGGCCTTCTCTTGAGGTGGTGCTCCAGGGATGCGCAGGTACGGTGACTGGAAGCACTGCTTGCTGGGCAGAGAGCTCCTTGGGTGCTGGCCCTCAGGCGTGACTGTGTCGCGTGTGGGCCGTTGGGTGGTTCCTCTCGGGGACACACACTGACGGTAGGAGGACAGGCTGCGAGTAGTTGCCCCTGTCAGCGTCCTGAGCGCCTTCTCAGAGCTGTGAGGGTAACCTGGAGTCGGAGCAGCCTGGAATCCCTCCTGGTTTGTCCGTCACACCTGTGTAGCCACAGCAGAACGACTCACCCAGCCTGCCACCATCTGCTTCTGCGTTTATTGGGTGGCGTGTTTCTCTACCTGCTGGCTTATTAACTCTGGTCATCAGGACCCCCTGTTCTAGTCAAATGTGGGACCCATGCGGAGAAACTGGCTCGCTGTCTCCACAGATCGGACACTCATTAGTCGGGTGTAGGGAGGATGGGACGGTACTAGTTCATCGGCTGGCTATCCTAAGCGTCCTCTCCTCCTAAGACTTAGAGGGGCACACTCGGTTTGTTTGATGTTAGCTACACTCCGAAACTCAGCGCCGCACACACGTGGACATGTGGGCCCGAGGTGTAGATCCCTGTGTGTGTGAGCCCTTTAAAAACTCCTAGTTTCCACTCTCCAAGTTCCCTCGACCACCCAGATGCCACCTCTAACCTTGCTGCCTGATGTTTTTGTTTAGTTTTGTTTTTAAATTGGGAGACAACAACCCCCTTCGAAATGATGGGTGTTAGAACTAATGAGGGTGCTGGTGCGGGAGTGTAGAACCTCTGCTCGTCTGAAGGTGCCTCCGATTCAGGACTTGGAGTTGGACGGTGGGCATCAGCCGTGTGCCGTGCGCATCCCGTCCCCCGACTCCACACCACCCCCACGGCGGTCCACCGGTCCGTGGCTGGGTCTTCTTCCAACACAAAGGGACATTCCACAGCATCAGATGGCAGGGATTTGTGTACAATTATCTGGTCAGTTGAGGCAAAAGAAAATAACCGTTTGTCCAATTGTCCAAATGAGCTCTCTGGCCTGCCCTGAATGTTTAAGATAATTGTGTGGGCCCCCGTTTCAGCTCTGTAATCTGGCTAAAATGGATCATTTAAGTGAGACTCCACTCAATGCGATGCACATTTAAATCGGGCTTAGTTAAGCTAGGCCACTGGGTTTAGTGATTTCTGTTTGTCAACTGTTACGCTAAAATTGCTTCTTAGCTAATTGTCCAAGTTCCGTCGTTAGGAATCACTATTTCTCTCATTTTGTAATTGTTGTAATGGAAGCAGAAGGGCTCTGGTTTGCATCGTTTGGTCTCTTTTGCTCAGAGGAAGTGCTGAGGGAATCAAATGGTTGTTTTTGTTTTTTTTTTTTAAACTTGGCGTTCTGATTCGGCACCATAATAGACCTCCATTTTCATCAGCTGTTAGGGAAATAGAGCAGCCCCCCTTCTCCCCGCCAAACCTCCCCCTTTTCCAGATGGGGAAACTGAGAGCCGACAGAGGGTTTGCCAGGGTCACAAGACTAGTGGAACGCACGGCGGGAATTAGAATCTTAGACTTCCCAATTTCCAGACCAGTACTGTTTCTGCTTACGCCCTTTTCATTGTTCATTTCTTTCCATAAAATTAAATGACCTTCTTCCAGAAAGATTTAATGGTCAAGATGTGATTTGGTAAAAGCTTCCTCAAGGATTTTTTTTTTTTTTTTTCTTATTACAAAGATTAGAGCAGACTGAGGCTAAGAGAGATTTGCCAACAGCGGTATGTCATTACCCCGAGCTCAGTTTTTCGTGTAATTGGTGTGAAGAGCTGGCTGCCGATGACTAAGGCTGCCACCCAGCAGACAGCAGTGCTGCTTTTGTGATGTGCCTCGGTGTGCGTACGTGTCCATCTGCGGTTGTCCGCGTAAAAGGTGTACGTCTGCATAAAACGCTGACCAAGATGGATCGTGTCATGTTGACGTTGTAAATAATAAAAAATAGTCTCGAGCAGAACTGATTTTACAGTTGCCTGAGAATGTAGCGCTTCATTTCCACGATAGGCAGTGGCTAGAAATTGATTTTTTTAAATCCAATTAAGCCTCAAGGTTGGTTATCCATTTAAAAGGTCGGCTGAGTTAAACGATGACAGTACCTTCAGTTCATGCTGATAATTACATTTACACAGGACTTCAACACTTAACGTCGTGCCTTGTGGAGGCACCCGTCGAGTGTTTTTGCACAACAGCGGCAGGCGAAAGTCCCCGGCGAAGGTGCGGACGCACACACAGATTATGCACCCTGACTTGCTAAGTCCCAGAGCTGGCTGCCATGCAGCCCTGTCACTCCTTCCCCTCGGACTGCCGCAGCCCCCCGCGCCTGACACTCTACCCCGCCCACCTCTCCTCTCCCTGTTCTATGGCCCCAGGAGTACTGGAGGATGGAGAGTAGCCTCTCATTTAAAGGAAAGGGGAAAAAAAAGAGGGGAACTCTTGGTACATACACAGCTTGGTTTCATGTGCTGCTGAATTTATAATGTAACAAATCAATCATGTTTTAAAAACAGTACTTTATAGTGCGTACTTACGTTTTAAGAAAAAGCCTTCAGAATGTCTTTTTATGGTTCTCATAGGTGACGTTTAAGTGTTACTGAATTTACGAAGATGTTAGGAGAACCACAGACCTGATTGGAATGCGCTTTACTCTGTTTGGGTTATAACGTCACTCAAGTCTCGTAAATCACCGAGAAGGGATAAGTGATCTGATTTCAAACCTCGCATTTTAACCTGCATGGTAATACATGCAAGGTTGCTGCATCTTTGTGCTTCCCATCCATGACTAGGAACCGGCCCAAAATATGGAGCCTTCCAGAATCAGTGAGAAAAAAAATACTGAATTTCCTTCTCATGGGCCTTAAAAAAAAAAAAAAAAAAAACCCAACGATTTCTGGTTAATTTTTCCCTCCCCCAGCCTTACCTCCACACTGCTCAGCTCTACCAACATCATCAGCAACAGATTCGGATTCGTTTTTACTTTTTAAGAGATCCACATTTAGATACTGAGATAGACGTGTTGCTTTACACAAGAGTGTTTCTGCAAAATAAATGTGACTCAGGTTTTTGAAGACTGAGTCATTTTCAAGGCACTCGAGAAGCCTACTACTTCAGAGGATCCTATAAGGGAAGCTTTTCCTAAAGAAACGATTTCTCGATCAAAATAGACACGGACCCCTCATTTCGCTTTCCTATACATCTCCATTTTATATGCTGAGTTTGCTTCAAGGAATGTAGAACCACGTCTGGTCTGTTAATGATTTCTCTCTTACTTCCTTCAGCCACCCCATCCCCAGGCTCCAGGTCTTCAATATGCCCTTGAAAACTTTTACAACCACAAAAATAATTTTGCAGGTGTTGAGAAGTAAATAGAAATTTAGTTCCCGAGACATGAGGGTCATTACTATCTGACACTTTCCCCTTCCTGGGAGAATAATTTAGGCTGCTAGCACGGCCAGGGAGCTCCGAGAGCAACTCATTCAGCCCTCATTTTATCGAGAAGCCCTGAAAACTGATGTTAAGAAGGCATGCTTTTTGTTGTTCATAAATGATTCCACTAGTAACGTTTTGATTAACACAGTCGGTCATCCCACTGATCCTGGAAGGTAAAAACAAACACAGGACTTGAGATGAGACGACAGAATGTGCTTTTAAAGCAGAGCGCAAAAGATGACGTGCAACATGCTGTCTTTTGTGTAAGATCCGTGAATATATATAATCTTTTTTTTTTTCAAAAGGAAACAAGAAAGATAAACTAAAAAGTAATAAAAATGGTTACTGTGGGAGAATGTGGAAAGGGGTGGGACAGGAGATTTCTTTGAGCATTCCTTTTCACAGCTTCATCCTTTTCACAGCTTCAGCTCTTGAACCGTACACATGTTTTACGTGTTCAAAAACTGAAAATGTAAAAAAAAACTACAAAACGGCTGTAAAACAAAGAATGTTGCCCGTCATCCAGTTCTACCTACCATACACCCTGAAAGGAATTCAGGGTGGAGATCAGGAATGAGGCCCTCTGTGCTCTGGGAAAACAAGGAGAACAGACCCTCAGATAGCTAGATATTTTCAGGAGAAAATTTCATGAACCTAGATTCTTGTATCTTCCCATACTTAGAAAAGTGCTGAAATCTTGAACTGAGGTATCTGTTCCTCATGACTAATAGTAACCTTCTACCAAGACGTGTGCTTGATAGCACCCACTCCTTCTCCAATATCATATATATACTGACGCCTCCCCCCGCCCCACCTCTTTGGAGCAGTTCCTCAGAGCTCCTGGGCTAGAGTCCTCAGTGAGTCCCCAAATAGAACTGAACTCACGGCTCTCACATTGTGCGTTTTTACTTCAGTTGACCCAGCAAACCCTTATGTTGGATACAAACAGAAACATAGGAATCTAGATGGACGTCAGATAGACAGACCACACAGACACGAAGTAAACTTTGAAGATATCAGTGGGATACATTCTAAGAACATGAAGGAAGAAAGGAGGGAGGGAGGGAGGGAGGGAGGAAGGAAAGAAGGAAGGAAGGAAGGAAGGAGGGGAGGAAGGAAGCTTGATGCGGTAGGTTTGTTGTCAGGAGTGGACGCTGTTTGGTGAGAGTTGTAGGAAAGAACAACTGAGTGTCCCTATAAAACAAATTCTACTGCTGTCCTCTAGAAGGATTGGGAGCAGTGACACCCAAGGAGCGGTGAGCACACCTGGAATGCAGTTCTGGGTTTCTCCATAGGAAGCTCTTACTTTCTTACCAGCCATTCCCCCAACCAAAAGGAAACAGGGTTCCTTGGAAGTGGCTGGCTGTAGATGTGGGGCAAGGAAGGCACACTGTGAGCCCGGGGGTCATCTTATTGTTCCAGAAAGGACAGAAGTACACAAAAACCGATAGGGACATGGGAAAAAGACACAGGAACCTGCCTGCTGGGCTCTCATCGGCCGAAGTGGGGACGCTTGGAGCAGAGACGCTGAAAGATACCCACTTATGTATGTCCTCAGTGGGGGAAAGGCCGGCATCCTGGGCTTGCAGCCACTGCAGTCGCCCAGGCCCTGTCTTGGGTTCAGTGCTCTTCTGTCACCATCTTGAAAAAGAGGCTCCACATTTTCATTTTGGCCCTAGACCTCCACAGGTGATGGGCTTCTTTACCCAAGAATACCAGGCAGGGCTTCCCTGGTGGCGCAGTGGTTGAGAGTCCGCCTGCCGATGCAGGGGGCGCGGGTTCGTGCCCCGGTCCGGGTAGAACCCACACGCCGCGGAGCGGCTGGGCCCGTGAGCGTCCGGAGCCTGTGCTCCGCAATGGGAGAGGCCACAACAGTGAGAGGCCCGCGTACCGCAAAAAAAAATACCAGGCAGCAAGTGTAGAAGGGATGAGATAGCTGGAAAATAACCATGCTGCAACCAGTCCTTGATGCAGGCAGAGATCATTATTGGATTTGAAAGCCGTGGGGGAAAGGTTGTCAGGAAACAGAACATTCTCATAGTCTCAGAGTGTCACTCCATGCATTATAAAGAGGAAGCTGATTTCCATTCTATTCGGTATAAAGGGGGAAGTATACCTTTACCATGAAGAGATCTGGCCGACCCCGCTTAAACCAAGTTACCAGCCTTGGCCAATAAGGCGAGACAACCTAGGTTATGCGGTTCCTGATGGGGCCCAGTGGGAAACACAATGTGCACTGTTGCCAAAAACATCTATCCCGAATCTAATCATAAGGAAACCATCAGAGGAGTCCAGACTGTGGGGACCTTCTGTGAGACGCGTCAATGTCAGAAAAGACAAAGGCAGGGATTGTTCTGGATTAGAGGAGACCAAAGAGCCTTGACAACCAAGCAGAACGCCTGATCCTTACTTGGATTCTGGATTTAAAAGGAAAAGGCCATGAAGGACATTTTGGGGACAAATTAAAGAAGTTTCAATGGGAACTGCATTAGATGATAGAATGGCTTCTGTGTTAAATTTCCATGGCTGTTGTCATCATGGGGGCTGGTGTCCCTGTTCCTAAGAGAGATGCACAGAGGCATTTAGGGTTAAGTGTGTGTAGCTAACTTTACATGATGCAGAGAAAAATACCTGTGTATACACCCATACACATCCATACACATATATATGAACCTAGGTGAAGGGCATATTCATTGTACTGGTTTTTCAGCTTTTCCATAAGTTCATGCATTTTTCAAAAAAGTGTTTAGGGAAATGTGATTTTTATGGCAATCAGTTAATTTTCAATCCTTGAGGGAACATACGAATCTTCTAGTTGGCACATCTGACGCAGTATTTACAAAATGTAACTGGGAGGCTCCCTGAGGTCCAGGCGTGGTGATGGAGGGCACACGCCGGACACAGGCAGCCTCCAGGGAGGTCATGCACGGGTCACCCACCACCTTTCTTGGATGGGGGCTTCCTTGCAGGCCAGCTGCTCCATGGAGGGAGGTGGCTGGAGCCGAGCCTTCCTCTGCATCCTCTGGGAACAAGAAGCAGCAGGTCCTTCTCAACCAGGAACAAGCCCTCCCTTGATTTCACGTTGGTCCTGACTGAGGCACGTCCACTGGCTTTCAGTGGCCCGCAAGGTCAAGTCCAAAGGCCAGGGCTCAGCATACATCTCACGCACACTTTATGTGCAGCCACGGGAGCCACGGTGGTTCCAGAATGGGCCCTGCCCGTTAGTAGTACTTTGGGTCTTCGCGTGAACGATTCCCTTGTCAGGGATCAGACTGGCTGGCACACCTGCCCTCAAGACCCAGCTCAAATATCTCATCCAAACTCAGTCTTCTCCCAGTGACTGAATTTCTTGGTTTTACTGCTGTGTTTGTTCCTTCACCCCTGTGCGCGCGCACACACACACACACACACACACACACTGCTGCATATCCCCAAAGCCTGACCTGGCCTGAAGCTCTTCAGAACTGGTACTCATATGTTTTGATTTTATATAGGTAAACTCTGGCATGAAATTAACACAAAAATGCACATTTCATACACAGAGAGCCATCTTACGTGATATGACTTAAGTATTATGTTCTAGTGTGTAACCTGTACCAAAAAACTTCCTAATATGTCCTGGGAACTTTATTCTGATTTCTTCCAGAAGATTTTAGTCTTTTCCTCAACTCCTAAATTAAAAGTCTGAAGACCCAGTTGAGTTTGGAATGAGTTTCAAGTCATCAAAAACATGAGCTACTTCTTGGGTTGCATTAAAGCGCCTGGTAAGTTGTTTTAAATTCTCATTTTTTAAGAAGATGAAATTGAGGTGAATTTTTCATTGACAGTGAAATATATACTAAGCTTAGGATTAATACCTTCATAAAAATTTATCTAAACAAAGTGGGGCCTGTCTTATTTATGTTGAAGTCCGCAGAGGCTGCAGTGAAAAGGGGAAAGTACTTTCCTGGAATATAGTTATATCTGTCACAAGCGGCATCTTGAGGAAATTGGCAGGCGTTTGAAGTGGAATAATTCCTTAGTGTTCTGTTTAGTTTGGATTTCTTCGATTCAGGGATGGCTTAAAACCAGAATCAGGAATATCTGCTTCTAGCAAGCATCTACCATTTTCTCTTGCTTTGTGTACGTAAGTGTTCAATAAATGTTGGTTGCATTTAATCATCTTGTTCACCCTTTCTTGGGGCCATCGGGGTTATTCAGTCTATTATTAAATACGGGAGAATTCTAAAGGGAAAGATGGTCTACCAGCAGTTTCTCTGCCCCACTCCCGCCCCCCAACTCCCTGTACACAAACACTGCCAGATCTGGCTTTCTGAAATGCGGCTTAGATCCTCCCTCACTTTGCAAAAGTCTATGGATTGAATCAAAGACTCCCTGGTCCCCCTGACCCCGCTCCTTCCCTAGTCTCTGGCAACCCACTGCTCTTACACTCTGGTTTCAGAGCCCCGTGGACACGGGGGTCTGTGCCTCCCCCCATCCCCGTCCCGTCCCGTCCCATCCCAACCCGTTAGCCTGCGTAAGTCCTATTTCATCCATCAGGGCAGGGCTTAATGTCCCTCACCTTCCAGGAAGCCCTCCCCACCGCCCCCAAGTGCCCCACACGCCTGTCTGCAGCATATTTGCAAACAGAAGAAAGAGTGATAGATCTTCATACATGCTCTTCGTACCCTTTACAAATGTGTGAAAACATTCAGCTGCTGTAAAATCTTTTGAGGAAAATAAGATCCAATTAGCGCTGACTTTTGTGTCGGGAAAGCTGAGGGTTTCGAAGGAATTCCTTTCACTCAGTCAGAAACTGAGGGCTGCTCTGTGCCAGGCCCTGAAGAAAGAGGCTCTAGTCTGTGGGATGCTTGGGGCCGTCTGCCCTGTGCCAGGGACAGACGTGGAGGAAGCAGACAGGCAAGATGGGAGTGTGGCTCGTGCGTGGGTGGCGCAAGTCACAAGTCAGGGAGTCAGGGACACGCTGGGAGGTCAGCGGCCGTGGCGCTTGGCTGCCACACTAGAGAGTTGGCTCTGCTGCTTTTTAAGGTTGGTTATGAAGAGAAAACTCTAAATATAAGAGGACTGGTGCATGGAACTAGCTGAGGGAGCAGAGAGGGGTGCCAACCAAAGGCCCTTGAGCAATCAGGATGTGGATGGGATGGAGTGACAGGTGTTTATCTTTAAATGACTCCTGGTAGAGCTTCCTCAACTGGGTCCCCACCCCCGGACCCTCGTACCTGAGCCGCAGTGGGAGCCGGGCACACTCACCATCCACCAGGTTCCCCCCACCCTCTAGGGGCCCCTCCACTAGCCTTCCCTCCTCAGCGAGGGGTGGGCTCAGGGGTCTTGTAAACCACTGGCTGTCCCTCCTCTCTCCCTAAGCGCGCTGGGAGGCTGCAGGGACAGCTTCTCGCAAAGGGGTGGTCTGGGGAGGTGATGCCTGGGTTCATAACTGGCCATCCCAGAAGCAGCAACCTGAATGGACACCCAGTCCCCGGTGCCCTCGTTACATCCAGGACAGGCCTGGCAAATACTGGGGTCTGACAAAGGTTCAGGAACCCACTAAGGAGAAGGGGACTATGTACACTGCCTAGCATGCCAGGGGGGCCTCGTGCGACTGGAAGCTGGCCCGAATCCAAGAATCACCCAGCCAGCCCAAACGCGACGGGGTGTGGCGAGGGCTCCGGGAGGGGTCCAGCTGGACCACCACTGCCGCGCAGAGAACCCTGGGAGGCCTGCCTCTCCTCGGGGCTGGGCTGGCTCAGGGCCCACCTAGACTGTGGTCCGGTGGACGGGCTGGGGTGGCCTTGAGGTCGGGCCTGCGTCTGCTCAGGACCTGCTGGAGCTCAGGTCCACTAGGGTCCGCTGGCAGCCTGCCGGGGCTGGGGGGCCCCTTCCCGGAAGTACCGTCTGGAGAGCTGTGTTTCCTCACTAGCACGGAAGGACCCACCTCGGGACCTGCCCCAGGGTCAGGGCCTGCCACGGTCTGAGGCCTGCCGGGAATGGGGCCTGGTGGGGCCGGGCCTGGGCCTACTGCCTGCGGTGCGGGGCCTGGCGGAGTTCGGGGCCCGCCCCGGGCCGGGGCCTGCAGGTCCGGGCGGCCCCGGGCCGCCTGGCCCGGGCCTGCCCCCCGCCCCGCCGGCCCGGCGCCCCCTCGCGCCCCGGGCGGGCCCTGCACGTCTCGCGAGCGGCCCGGAGCGGCGGGGGAGGCGGGGCCGGCGGCCGGGCAGGGCCGGGGCGGCGCCGAGGCCCGGCCGGAGCGGGAGCCCAAGCGCGGCGGGCGCGGTGGCCGGGGCGGGGGGCTTAGGCCGGCGAAGATGGCGAGCGTGGGGCTGCAGTTCCAGGCGAGCGCCGGGGACGCGGACCCGCAGAGCCGGCCGCTGCTGCTGCTCGGGCAGCTGCACCACCTGCACCGCGTGCCCTGGAGCCACGTCCGCGGGAAGCTGCTGCCCCGGGTCACCGAGGAGGTGAGCGGGCCGCGCCGGCCGCCATGCGCCGCCCTGCCGGCGAGCGGAGGCCGGGCGGGGCCGGGCCGGCCGGGAGGCCGCGGAGGCCCCGCCTCGACCGCCCGGCGCCCCCAGCCCGCCCGCCCGCCCGCCGGCCCGGGCGCGCCCAGCAGGCCAGGCCGGCCGGCGAGGCCCGGGGCCGCCCGCCTCCCAGGAAGCAGAGGAGCGGGCTCCCGTCCAGCAGCCCCGCCCGGAGGCCGCGCGCGCCCCGCACCCACCCGGGCCGCAGGCTCATGGGCAGAGCTGGCCTGTCCTTCGACCAGGCGCGAAGGAACTGCCCTCGAGGGGCCGGGCCCCGGCAGCCTGCGCGGCCCTGACACCACCTTCCAGAACCCTTGTGGCGGTGCCGCCCGCCCCCCTCCAGGGGCACCTGGCTGCGTCCCACCCCAGTGCAGGTTTCCAGCGTTTGTAGCAGAGCAGCCTCCAGCCCGGCCGTTTAAGTCCCCACTGTTTAATCCCACGAGGGTGGACGCGTGCCAGCGTACGCACACAGCGCTTATCTAGTGAGATGTGACACTTCTTAATTAGGGATCCTGGGTGCCGCGGGGAGGCTGCAAACGTGCCCTTTTAGCAAGTGAGGCAGGCGTCTGCGCGCAGGGCTCTGGCCGGCGGCCCTGTAAAGGCTGGTGTCTGTCTTGTGTCTCCCCTTCTGATGCAGCTCTGGCAGGCTGCCCTAAGCACGCTCAACCCCAGCCCCACGGACAGCTGTCCCCTCTACCTGAACTACGCCACCGTGGCCGCCCTGCCCTCCAGGGTGAGCCGGCACAATAGTCCCTCGGCCGCGCATTTCGTCACCCGGCTCGTGCGGACCTGCCTGCCGCCGGGAACCCATCGGTGCATTCTGGTGAGTTCTTCTGAGGGGCTGGCCCCGCACGGGCCCCCGAGCTTCGGGTCGCTGCGTGCTGGCCTGTTGGCCGGGGCCTGTGGCTCAGCCCTCCGGACCGCAGAGCACTCCGGCCCACGGTATCCCCGGTGCGGATGATGCTGCCGCGACCGCACCGTGCAGCCCCGGCCTTACCGCTGCCGGGGATACCGAGGGTCCCGAGACGGAACGGTCTACCCCAGACCAGTTTGGGTGGCAGATCTGAGACTCAGACCCAGGCTTCCTGAGCCTGTGTCCGCTGTGCAGCGCTGCACGTCCTGCCTTCCTGTCTCGAGAGGCAGTTGACCCCATCTGGTGGCTGACGTTTTCTTCTCACATCGTGGGACAGTGATTCCGGGGAAGGCCCCTGGGGTGATGGCTTTGCTGGGGCATCTCCGTCCAGATTGTTTCCACAGTGGCCTCTGACCCAGCTCTGGGGCCCTAGCACTTCCTGATGGCGGCTCCCATGGGCTGGGCCCTGGGTCGCATCCCCCCGCCGCAACCCCGCTTCGCTCCCCTTCACCACAGCTCCACTCTCTGTGCTGCAGATGGTCTGTGAGCGGTCGGACGCCTTCGCCTCGGCCTGTGCCCTGGCCCGCGCTTTCCCACTCTTCACCCAACGCTCGGGGGCATCACGGCGCCCGGAGAAGAAGACCGTCACAGTGGAGTTTTTCCTGGTGGGACAAGACAACGGGCCAGTGGAAGTGTCCACTTTGCAAGTGGGTGTCTGGAAGTTCAGACCGGGGCCCCGTGCCGCACTCCCCACCGCCCCCCAGCTTGGGCAGAGCTCTCTTTCCCACTCCCTGGGAGGACGGGACAGGGCTGCTGGCATTCCCGAGAAGGCCCCCGGGGCCTGTCCAAAGCCGGGCAGCGGGCTCCCTCTCCCCAGGGTGGTCTCGTTCTCAGGGTTCGGTTCTATTCAGCCAGTGTTGATCAAGCGCCTACCCCACGCCAGGCGCTTCCATGTTTTGAAACTAATAATCCTGCCCGTGTATGTATCACCTGCGCGTGTACGTATCCCGTTACCCTTTATGGCGCGCTTTTACATATGTTATTTCACTCCATCCTCCTTCGCTTGATCCTCCTGAGGCACGGCGAGGCTGGAAGCGATTTCCAACCTAGAAGTCCTCGTGGGGGCCGAAGGCCAGCTTTCCCTCCCGTGGTGACCCTCCCAGCCCAGTGGTGCTGTGGTCTCACCCTCCCCACCTGCAGCCCCCGCTCCAACCGCCAGACTCAGGTGGTCCTTTCCCCTCCCCTCCCTCACCCGGCGCTCTGTCTCCGGCCCCTCGAGCAGCCCCTCATCCGCTCTGTGCCCCCAGGTCTGTAACTGCTCCCCCTCCACCGGGATTCTTTCCCCCAGGAGGAGACCATGTGCCTCATCTCTGCCGTCCTGAGACAGCTCCTCTTTTCTCTTCCCTTCACCTCCCATGGTCCGATTGCTTTGCCTATCTTAACTCCCTTTCCCCCCTCAGCCCACCAGCATGGAGTTCGCCCACCCCCTTCCTGACATTGTTTTCCAAGGGCCACATCTGTCTGACTTGAGCACCGGTCGTCCCTCCTTGAAGGGCACCTGCCCAGCCGGGAGCCTGAGCCTTCTCTCCTCCCCGTACCTTTCCCGCCTGCCCCGCCCTCTCCGCGTTCCCTTTGTGGTCGCCCCCCGGCCCCCCAACCGTGGGAGCATTCTGGCCTCACTCCCTCCTCTCTGGGTGGTTTCAGTGCCCCTGGGTTCCAGCCTGCAGTTGGACACCAATGATCACTCCTTCCCTCCAGCTCCAGGGAGTTCCTTCTGAGGTCTGGGCTGGGGCTGGAGGCCTGAGCACCCTCTAGCCCCTCCAAGCCCCTCTCCTCCTGCCCTCAGCCACAGGGACTGGCTTCCTGCTGTCCCTCGGCCTCACCAAGCCCAGTCCTGCCCAGGGTCCCTCTCCAGGGCCCCTCCGGCTCTGGTTCTGCCTGGTCTCAGTCCGGCTTCTGCCCGCATCCCTTCCTCGGGGAGGCCTGGCCATCCTGGCTAGCCCGGCCTCTCCCACACTGCCAGACCCTCTTGCCAGCCGAGAGCCATCTGCACCGGACATTACGCATCTGAGTTTAGCCTCTGTGCCCTGCGCTGGGGTCGGAGTCCCCCAGCCCCCGGAGGGCAGGGTCCTGGTCCTGGGCGTAATGGTCCCCGCACCGGCTTTGTATGTGATGAGGGGTCTCCCTGGCCCCTACATCCCACCTACTTTGCCCACCTGCACCCCACTGTTCTCTGGGACCATGGCGGCAGCCTCCTAACTGGCCTCGCTGCCTCCAGACTCCCCCCTCCGGTTCCGCTTCCCACTGCCTCACAGCCAGGCAGGGGCCAGCGCCTTGTGCGTGCCTGTCAGGTGTCGGGCGCTGCTCCGAGCACACGTGTGCACACACACTTAATTCTCACAACTGCCCGGTGAAGTGGGTTCTGTTAACTCTCCCCACTTTAGAGTTGAGCAGACTGAGCCTCAGAGGTATTAAGTGACTTACCGGGCCACGCCGGCATGGGGTCGAGCCAGGCTTGAACCGCGGCCACCGTCCGTCAGCCCTCTTTCTCTTCTGTCTTGGATCGTGAGCACATGAGTCTCTGACACCCCGGCTGGCCTTTTCCTCCCCACGGGGACCGCTTAGACCCCGTGTCTGTGGCCTCTCCTACCCTCCTCCTCCGTGGCATCTGATGGAACGATGTGTTGTGATTCTCTGCTGGGCTCGGCGTCCCTTGGACATCTTTGAATTCAGAGTCTAGTGTGGAGCCTGGTGCACAGTACATGCCCCACAGACAGAGACCCTCACCCTCCTGGGGGAGAGCTACACGGCACATCTCGCATCTGAGCTGTCAAGTCTCTGCCTCTGAGGCTCCAGGGTTTAACTTCCTCGGGACAGCCTGAGAGGTGGCTGGGCTGCCGTTGTGGGCCCGGAGCCTGCCCTCCCGGTCCCTGCGGCGCTGGAAGAGGCGGTGAGGAACGGGGTGCCGTCCTCACCCCCGCCAGACCCACGCTGCGCCTCTCTCTTGATGTTGCCTCTTTCCTGCCCAGGGAAAGGCAGCCAGGCCCTGGAGGTGGGTGCTGGAGGGCCAGGTGGGGCAGGAGGCCAAGCCGAGCGTCAGGGCTGACGCTTGGGGCCCACCTTGCTTTCTAAACCTCATCTCCTGCTACGTGGACAGCCGAGGGGAGAGGGGGTGAGCATGACCTCTGCGTGCGCCGTGCCCTGTCTGCAGTGCCTCCCGTGGTGGCCGGTGGCAGGCTCCCGCTGCCCTTTGGGCACTGGGTCGGTGCCCAAGGCCGGTCTGTCTGTGTCCTTCCCTCCTGGCCCTGTGGCCAGAGCAGTGTCACATCAGACGACCAGGAAAAAGGGTGGGGGGCTGTGACACTCACATGGGGCCCACGTGAGAAAAACACCTCCCCAGCGGGCCCAGGGACCTTTTCTCCATTGGGAGGATCCAGAGAAGCTCCTGGAGGATATGGCCTTTGAGAAGTACCTCAAAGCGTAGCTGGGATCTTGGCAACAGAAGGGGAGTCGTTTGGTCTGCTCAGGCCACCATGACAACAGCCCACAGACGGGGGGCTTGAATAGCACATGTTTAGGACGTCCAGGATCACGGTGGGTCCTGTGAGGGCTCTCTTCCCGTCTTTCAGACCACCACCTTCTTGCTGTGTCCTCTTCTTTTTTTTTTTTTATAAATTTATTTGTTTTATTTATTTATTTATCGCCTCATTGGGTCTTTGTTGCTGCGCGCGGGGTTTCTCTAGTTGCCGTGAGTGGGGGCCGCTCTTCGTTGCGGTGCGTGGGCTTCTCGTTGCGGTGGCTTCTCTTGTTGTGGAGCACGGGCTCTAGGCCCGCATGCTTCAGCAGTTGTGGCTCGCGGGCTCTAGAGCACAGGCTCAGTAGTTGTGGCTCGCAGGCTCTAGAGCGCAGGCTCAGTAGTTGTGGCTCATGGGCTTAGTTGCTCCGCGGCACGTGGGATCTTCCCGGACCAGGGCTTGAAGCCATGTCCACTGCATTGGCAGGCGGATTCTTAACCACTGCGCCACCAGGGAAGCACGCTATGTCCTCTTCTTAGGGGCAGTTATCCCATCATGGGGCCCCACCCTCCTGACCTCGTTGAAACCTGATCACCTCCTAAAACCCCCTAATACCACCCCATTGAGGGTCAGGGCTTCAGGACATTCAGTCCATAACAGAGGGCAACACCTCCTCCTGAGAAGGGGGTAGCGGGTTGGCAGAGGCCAGACATAATGTGTGTTCAGAGGCAGGCAGGAGGGCCACCTGCCACCCGGATGAGGGGCGTACGTAGCAGGAGATGAGGTTTAGAAAGCAAGGTGGGCCCCTTGTAGGCCGGGCAGGATGCCAGACTTGAAGGGTTCCTCTGTGATTCTGGAGCTGCGTTGGACTTTATGTAGATGGCTGGAGGGTCACGGACAAACTTTTGCGGCAGCCCTGCAACCTCTCCCGGGTGACATGTGCCTCTGACACCTCTGGGCCCCTGGCCATTGGATGAGGAGGGATGCCTTCCACCTGGTCCCAGGGCCCCAGTGACGGCCTTTTGTTTCTCCTAGTGTTTAACAAGCGCCACAGAAGGCGTGCGGCTGGCAGCCCGCATCGTGGACACGCCCTGCAATGAGATGAACACAGACACCTTCCTCGAGGTTCGTAGCCCTGGGGTCCTGCCAGGACTGGGATGGTGTCGGTAGACCCCAAGGAGAGTCAGGAAACCCAGGGCTGCGGGGGGATGGTCCACAGTCTCTGCACCTCGTCTGGGGAAGCCGCGGGCTGCTGCGGGCAGAGTCCTGCCGTCCACCCAGAGCCGAGGGGCCCCCAGGCCTCAGCTGAGGGTGGAGGGAGGACAGAGCTTCCTCCCCAAGGCCCCTCAGCAGGACTCCAGCCATGGGCTGCAGGAAATCGCAGAGTTTGGAGGGGGAGCCGCCTCTCCTGGGTTTAATCATGCTCAGAGCCAACAGTCAAAGCCACGGCATCACCGCCCATCCCTCTCCCACCGTGAGGCATCTGCTCACCCCTGGCCCAGGCCCTGGCCTCGCCCTGATTTAAGCCGTCTTCACGTGTTTGTGTGTTGTTGTTTTTTCCATGAACCCATCCAGGAGATTAAGAAAGTTGGAAAAGAACTGGGGATCGTCCCAACCGTTATCCGGGATGAGGAGCTGAAGACAAGAGGATTTGGAGGTGGGTGGGGGCTGGTCCTCGCAGATCCTGGCCTCAGGAGCGGCCCGGGGTACCTGGGTGGCAGGGGGGCACCAGGCTGCATGGTGTGTCGTCCCAAGCTTCGCTCTGAAGGAACCCAGCCCGTGTCCAGCCCCGAGGCCAGACCCCGGGAAGCAGACCATCTGTGGGGGAGAGAGGAGGCAGCGATTCAGATTCTGATTCAGATCCTGGAAGCCTCAGGATCCAAGGCCTCCCCCACCCACTCCCTCTGCAGCCTCCCACGTGCTGCCGTCCTGGCTCCCCGGCTCACCCAGCAGGGCCTCTCTGTTCCTCGAATACACAAGTTCACGTCTACATCAAGGCCTGCACTCGCGGCCCTTTCTGTCTGGGATGCTTTCCCCCGAGATAGTCTCACGACGGGGCCGTCTTACCCTGCACGTCTTGGCCACCTCCTCAGAGAGCCTTTCCTCACTGCCAGGCCCGTCCTCCCCCAACTCCCAGGCACTGAGGTGCGGTGACTAGGACAGGAGCTGGGAAGGTCACTGTCTTTGTTATCTGAGGCTGCAAAGCCAATTACCCCAGAGGGTAGCCGCCGAAAGCAACACGTGTCCCTTGTCTTGCAGTCCTGTAGGGGGGGAATCGGGCGTGGCTTGGCTGGGTCCGGCCCAGCGTCTCTCTCGAGGCCGCGGTCATCTGAAGGCCCCCCTGGGGCTGGCCGTGTGCTCCCAGCAGGGCTCGCTCACGGCCCTGCCAGCAGGCCTCCGGGCCCCACTGGCTGTTCCTTGTCTTGTGGGCCTGTCCTTGAGCAGCTTACAGCGTGGCAACTACTTCTCTCAGAGCAAGGTCTCTGAACAAGAGACAAGAGAGAGCAACATAGAGGCGAGGTCTTCTTCTGTCACCTAATCTTGGAAGTGGTCTTGTCATCTCTGCCACTCCCGGAGGCACTGAGACATGCCGTCCTGCCCACACTTCGGGGAGGGGATCCACACGATCGTGAATGCCCAGAGGCGGAGTCTGGGGGCACACGTTAGTGGAGGCAGAGGCCGTTCAGTCAGAAGGCTTCACGGAGGAGGTGGCGTTGGCAGCGGGTCTTGCGGGATGAGTGGCAGTTTGCCAGGCAGCTGTTACGGCCATTGTGCAGTCCCATTACTGGGGGACTGTGAGGCATGGGCCGTGCCCACCGCAAGCCACAGTTTTCTTGAGAAGATAGGGCATAGGAACCAGCAGTGAGGCAGTGGTGGGAGCGAGGTTGGAAAGGGAGGTACCTCCTGAGTGCACAGAGAGGTCGGGGAAGGGAGGGCAAGCAGGGGCTGGAGCGGCCTTGCAGAATTACCCAGAACCCAGTCCATTCTGCAGTCCTGTTCACGTCTTTCTGGGAATGGTACAATATTTTTTTTCTCAGCGGGTTTGCTTGCCGCACAGTACTTCGTGCAGAATTCATTTGCAGTCCCAGGGCAGTGAACTCATTTGCCTTCCCCTATCCCACACCGGCCAGGGGGTGGGAGGGGGCAGGAGGGGGCAGGGAGCTCTCCGGGAGGAACGTCCACAGGCCAGTGGCTACTTCGGGGGGGAGAGCAGTGTTGCTGGGGGGCTTCCGGGAGTCTTCTGCTGGGTCCAGCCCACGCCTCACTGACGTGTCCTGTGCTTTCCCTAGGGATCTACGGTGTGGGCAAGGCCGCCCTCCACCCCCCAGCCCTAGCCGTCCTCAGCCACACCCCGGACGGAGCCACCCAGACCATCGCGTGGGTGGGCAAGGGCATCGTCTATGACACCGGGGGTCTCAGCATGAAGGGGAAGGTGAGGTGCGGGGCTGGGGCTCGGGCGGGGCCGGGTGGGAGGGCCCCTTCTCAGGCGTCGGAGGAAGGAGCAAGGTTCCTGGGCCTCGGAGTCGGGGCGTCCATGGGGGAGGCCGTGGGGCCCAGTCCCCCGAGAGGCAGACGATTTCACGCCCGCACTTCAGACAGGAGGCAGGAAAAAGAAAATCTGGAGGAGAAGAAGGAAGGGGCCTGGGGAGACGCCCACCGTCTCCACGACCGTCTGAGGTCCTCCAAGAGGATGCTTAGTGGTGGTTCTCACGAGACCTTCGGAAAGCAGATGTCCTGGTTAAAGGGAGGGGAGTTTGGGCCCAGGAGCCAGGCACCTGGGAGCATTGCTGGGAGGCTGCAAGTCCCAGAGTCTCTCTTAAGGGCGGCCCCTTCTCACGCCCAGGGGCCTGCCCTGCACCAGGAGCAGGGGGAGAGGTGTCTTCATCTGCTCATCCCACGTGCAGGTGCTCCAGGCCTGGGCTGGGCTCCAGGGGGAAACTGGAAGAGGAGAGTCAGCCATCCCGGAGAGGGAGCTTTTAGACGGCTGAGCGCGAGCTAAGCTCGCGCAGGGAAGACATTGACGACTGGCAGCCCTCGTGGCTCTCAGACGCGTCCTCTTGGCCCAGATGGTGTTTTAAAATCCGAATTAGTTACCAGCATTTAAAAACAGGAAGAATTCTCACGGGACTGGGTCTCTTACCTTTTGTAACCTCAGGGGACCTGGCAGCGCTGGTCGTGCGTTGGCACCTGGGGCGCCCTGCTGGAGCTAAGCGGCAGCTGCCCCTGTGGGTGCGCCTCCTTCCTCCGGCTGGCGGCCGGTCCTGCCACTCCCTGTCGCTCCTCTGACGTCACACCCCAGGGTCAGCTGCTGTTCAGGGTAGGGCTTGGGCTGCTCCTTTTTGCACTTCTGTATTTGGTACCTAGAGTAGATGATCTTTTTTTTTTCACATCCCTCCTCTTCTAAACAACAAAATTACTTTCAGGACTAATCGGGAAATGAAACAAATAATGTATGTTTAAAAAAAACCAAACACCAGTAGTGAATTCCCTTTTATTGAATTCCATACATATTATCACGCCAATAAAAAATTAAAAATGAATGTTATAGTACAAATAAAACAGTCATCCATTAACACTTTTAAACAGCATTAATGTGGGCTTACCTGGTGGTCCAGTGGTTAAGACTCCACCTTCCACTTCCGGGGACGTAGGTTTGATCCCTATTCAGGGAAGTTCCGCATGGTGTGAGGTGCGGCCAAAAAAAAAAAAGAAAATAGCATTAATGTCATTTTTGATAGGAAAAAACTGACGCCTCCACGTTATTCTCTCGTGGTGATGTATGCCAGCATCAGACACTGCCGTCAGGCCTTAGCTTCTGGGGATTTGTCAATGACTTTATCAGAATTGGTCATCTTCACGTCTTTGTGTTCACTAGACGGAGGTACCAGGTTGGTCAGTCTGTGTTCACTCACAGTTGATCCAAAACAACACAATTCACTTTAATTTTGAAGAGTTTCTATCCCATGAAGCAACTGATACACAAATACTCAGGGAAAGTCTCCAACAGTAGGGTCCCTCGGCAGAGACTGCTAAGAATCCCATTTCCCAAGAAACTCCCCAAATTGGTACAGCATCCATGTCTCCGGTCCTTGGAGATCAAGTCCAGCAGCTTTCAGACGTCTGTGGAGTAAAAACATTTTAAACACCACGACTCCAGTGGTTCCCCGAGACTGAGGGCAGCAAAGAGGCTCGCTGCTCCCTGGGGTTCACTCCGAGCGCACCATCCGAGGGCAGGAACTCGCCATCGCAGGCGCCGTGGACGCTGACCGGCCGGCCGCCTCCGGAGCCCGCCCGACTCAGAACCAGGGCACCTCGCGGAGTCTGCACCACCGGCAGTGATGAGTATCCGTGTAGGACAGTGTTGCTGGAGTCAGTGTTGTAGGAGTTAACACAGGTGGATTTGAAGCTTTTATTCATGTGATTAGGGCTCGCTTCAGCCAACAGCAGGAGGAATATTTTTCCACTGATGACAACAGGCAGACTGACTTCTAGTCGGTTTATTACCATTTTAAATTCTCTGCCGATGGCGAGCCCCTCTAGCTGCACCTGGTGCTGGCTCCCCGCCCACACCCTTGATGGGGGCTCTTGCCCTGAGTTCTGGGGGGCAGAATTTCAGGCTCATTTGGATGGTGGCTTGTTGGAGGGCGGGAGTGAGAAGCAGGGCTTCCTGGAAATTAGTCATTTTGCTGGTGGCACCCTCTCCCAGTTTTGCAGGAACAACCCCGGTTTTCAAGGCAAGTCAGGATCAGCGTGAATTAACAGGCCTCGAGTGTGTTAGACTCAGGACCCCTTCCAGTCTTACCAAGTGTTGATCCCAAAGAGATTTTGTTTATAAGGGTGATGTCTGCTGGTGTTTACCCTACTAGAAATTAAAACTGGGAAATTTTAAAGATATTTATTAATTCATTAAAAAATAACAGTATGACCCCATTGCATACCATTGTAAATAATACAGTTTTATGAAAAGAACTGTATTTTCCAAAACGAAAAAAAATTACCGAGAGGAGTGGCAGTGTTTTACATTTTTGCAGCTCTTTAATGTGTGCCTTAATAGAAGACAGCTGTGATCTGCGTTTAGTCTGTTGTGATCTGTTTTAGTTGAAATACAAAAAGAAAATCTGGCCTCAGTCCTTTTGTAGTTAGAAAAGGGAGAAGCATTTTAGTACCCTCTTCAGGTAACTCAGGACATTCTTCTTTGCTATTACACCAAAACTCGACAGGTGGGAGCTTCTGAAAGGTTAGTTATGATGTGGAATCTGAAACCATGTCTGTGAGCTTTGGTGTTCTGCTACGTTGAAATCTGCGGGGTCTGTCTTGAACTTTGAATGTATGATTTTATAATACCACACGTGATGTGGGTCATTTGGAAAATATTGTTCACAGAGTTATGTGGAACCTCCAGATTTGGACACATTTCATTATATAATATTTTTAAAAACCATATTCGTTAATATCACCATCTATCTCATGTAAAAAGGTGAGTGTTAGGAAGCCATCATGGAGGCAGATACAAGTTTCCCAAAATTCTGATTTTTGCTTGGCAGCTCAAGTTTTACCACTGGCACCAAGCACTGCCTGGTGCCCTCCCGGAGGTGCGAGGTTCACGTTGATAGTCTTTGAGAAAATGTCTGCAGATACCTGA
The DNA here is from genome assembly GCF_963924675.1 of Phocoena phocoena. NCBI lineage: Eukaryota > Metazoa > Chordata > Mammalia > Artiodactyla > Phocoenidae > Phocoena > Phocoena phocoena. The sequence goes on from NC_089233.1 coordinate 83,341,508, forward strand.
GTCTAGATCCCCAGCACGTGTCAGTGGTTCCTCCAAGTACAATGGTGTTTGCAAGAACAGAGAGGCTTGCTGAGCTCAGGACAGACTCAGTGCCCGCTCCCACTTGGGCTCCAGCCGACCCACCGCGATGACCGACTGCCGGGCGTCGGGGAGAGAGAGCAGGGCCTTCCCGGCACCTTCCATCTCATCACAGACAGTGTTGGGAACGGCTGTACTCCACGGCTGAGATCTTGAAAAGTTAATCATTTACTGCTTCAGCAAGAAGACTCGAGTGAAATGAGCAGTGCCTTATTTCCCGGAAGGCCGGGAAATGAATCCAGTGACCGCCAGTTCCCGTGGGGCCCCGGGCCACGGCTCCAGCCATCACTGCCCCTGCCCCATTGGCGCAAGTGTCAGCCTACCAGTGACCAAGGCGTTACCATGGAAATCGTTTCTCTTATAAAAACAGGAACGAGGGGTGGGGTCCGAGAAGCTGACACAGTCAGTTGAGCTGCGTTTTTGGTGGGACATTTGTTCTGCCCGTGACAGGGGATCACGGGGTTTCAGTGACCATCTTGAGCCATTTTCTGTGTGGCCATTTTGCAAGGGGTTTGATTCTAGGTCTGAGGCCCTGTTTTTCCATTTAAACAATCTTGTGGTTTCTTGCAGATTAGGTCAAAGTAGATGGCTTATTTTCAATAGTACTAGCTGAGTCATTTTCACTCAATTGTAAAAGCAGCTCCGTTTATATCTAAAGATACTTTCCATTAAAACTCGAGGCTCACGTAATCCAATAAGGGTTCAGAAAAATCTCTTGGCACCTTTCAATCCCAAATCCTTACATCCGATGACCTGTTGTTAATTTAAAATACGAACCTGTCAGTTAGTGTTGGGAACCTATGGAATGTAAAAACGCGTAGCTGCTCTCAGCTCGCTTAAAGAAAATCGTGTTGCCTCTGTGGCCGGAGGGCGCCTTTGTCTCCAGTGATCCTCCCATTAGACCCGTCACCCCAGAGACGCCAGCTGGGGCGGGTGGCAGGTATCCTCAGGGTGGGGGTGGGATTGGTGATGTCACAGTGACTGGTGACATTTGGGAAGAGCTCCCATTAACCCGGACGGGGCGGTCAAGGTAGGGGGACTTGGTCATGGCCTAGCCAGGAGCCAGGTCACGGCGAATCCGGCAGCTCTGGACATCTCCCCCTCCCCCTCCCCCCTCGCAGAGTTCCCTTCAGTAACTCCCAAAGCTCTGCTCGAGCCGGAGGCACCCCGGCATCTTTAGCCCTTGCTTCCCATTGCCTCTAGGGGACCCCACGCGACCAGTGGCGTTTCCTGGGTTCTGTGGGCACCAGGTCCTGCACCTCCGGGGCCCTGATGTACGGGCTGCGGCGGGGGCCCTGGCGCTGGGGGGTCAGCATCCACTCACCTCTCTCTCGTCCCCCTGTGCCACCCACAGACCACCATGCCAGGGATGAAGAGGGACTGCGGGGGCGCCGCGGCCGTGCTGGGGGCCTTCAGAGCCGCCGTCAAGCAGGTGGGTGCGGCCCCATCCTCCCCTCGCGGCCCTTCTCCCCAGAGCGCCCCCCGCGTCCTTCCTGAGCCTCTGCAGCCCCCTGGCCCCTTTCCCTCTGCACCCCAGCCCTGGGCCCCTCGGGCTCCTCCACCCGAGCGTGTCACCTTCGCCTGCGCGTCTGGCTTCACGGGTCCCCGCTGAGTTCTGAGAGCCTCGCCCATCCGGACCGAAACGGGAAGGGTGCCGTGGAGCAGACTGCCCACCCGGCCTGCCCGCCCTCACTCGGGGTCCGGTGCTCAGGGTCGGGGTCTGGGGAGGGCCGGGGTGCTGTTTGGAGGAAGGGGCCCGGGGTCAGCCCTGGAGTAGCCTGGGTGGCCACTTTGAGCACAGACGTCCAGGGTAGCCGGAGGGCCCTGCACTGCCCACCCAGGGCACGCCAGGCCTCGTGGAGCCCAACAATTGGAACCCGATTCCTGAGCCAGAGGAGCCCTGTTGAGGGGGCCAGCAGCAGTGGCTGCTCCCCGGCGTTTGGAGTTGTAGAGGGTGTTTATCCAGCAAAGGAGGGTGGGCGCACACCGGCTGTCCAGGGCCACTTACCTCTCAGTGTGGCTCCTTCGGGCGCTTCTGAGAAGCCCAGCCCTTCGTGTCACCAGATACAAGCTCTCCTTCCCCACAGACAGGGGCCACCTGGGCAATGTGGCTCCCATGGGTGGACGTCCAGTGAAAAGATTTTGGCAAATAGTTTCTGCCCCCGAGAGGGGAGCAGGAAGTCCGGGAGGAAGGAGGGCTCGGCCTGCATCCCGACGGTGCGGGGGGTCCTCCCTAGGAGGGAGAGCTGCGGCCACGGCACCGACCCCCGAGGAGCAGCGCGTTCCCCCCACTCTGCGGAGCCAGGGGTGGGGTGGGGAGGGGGTCTTGGCCCTCGTCCCCTCGCCCTGCTCGGCACACGCAGGCCCGGCCTGGGGGCCACACCCAGCTCACCTGCCCACCTGGGGCCCTGCGGGCTGAGCCGGGCCCGCCCCCTCGGTGGATGAGCTCCACAGGGATGCGAGGGGAAAGGCCCAGCTGCGGGCGGCCGCTGCTTGTTGTCAGCTCGTGGGGAGTGTCTGGAGCGCTCACGTGGCCGCGCTGCCCGGAGTCTTTGCTGAGGGGCCCGGGTGACTGCCCGCGCAGGGTCTGTCCTGGCACCCGGACAAGCCGGCCGGGAGGCGCCCCAGCAGGTAGACCCGTCCTGTGTGCAGGGAGCTGCTTGGCACTTAACGCCGGTTCATCAGCTGGCGGCCGTGAGTGGTCTCGGGACCCTCTGGACCCTCCACCGCCAAGGGTGCTGCCGTGGGGTGCTGAGGGTCCCCACCCCACAGGGGCCGAAGCCTGGAGGCTCCGCTTGTAGCTGGTTTTGTAAGGAAAGGAGCGGGCCTCAATATGAGCCTCGAAACGCTTAGCGACGGAGACGGATCGTAACCCACAGAGTAGAATAAGTGTCCCCACGTCACACGGGCAGGCACAGTCGTCTGTTCACAGCAGAATCCCGGTTGCTTACTGTACCAGTGACAGAAATAGAAAACCACCATGTGGCAAACAGCAGTGTAGTAATTGTCTCAGGTGAGAACGACCAACAGATGCTAAAACCAGAGGTGAGTGTGGTGAGAATGGGAGCGAGGAGGTGAGTCCACGCAACGGCTTCTGTGGTGGGACACGGGGGCGGGGGTCACTGTGTCCCCGTGGACTCCACCGGGCAGGGACAGCACACACGACCTGAGGGTAGGCACAAGGAAACACCAGAGACAAAAGGCCAACCTCAGAAGCCCGCAGGTCGCAGGTTTGTGTGGTGAGGGCCCGTGACCGCTGGCCACCCTGTGTGGGCGGGAGACAAGGGCTGAGCGAGGCCCCTGGGGAGCGGCCGGGCTGGGACTCAAACCCGGCCGCACAGCCCCGCTCCGGGCTTAACGCTGCATTGCACGGACTTTGGTGGCGGACCCCTGGTCTAGAGCCCGCCGCCAGGACCGCGGGGAGCGCCGGAGGCTGTGCTCGCCGCTCCCTGGACTCCTGTCTGCCTGTCTGTCTTGTCTGTCGCTGTCCTGGTGGGTCAGAGGGGAATTCCGGCCCATCCTTCCCCCACTGCCGGCACCCCCAGACTGTACCTGGAGCCTCCGCCCTTGTCCCTACAGGGTTTCAGAGACACCCTCCATGCCGTGTTCTGCTTGGCTGAGAACTCGGTGGGACCCAGCGCCACGAGGCCGGACGACATTCACCTGCTGTACTCAGGAAAGTAAGGCCGACCCCGCCCACCCACCTCACGGTGCCTGCCCCCCTCACGTTGTCTCTGTTGTTGGAACTCATGGCCCTTCCCAAGACCCGGCAGGCAGCCCTGGCCACGCCCAGCTCACCCCGGCCAGGGCCAGACGCAGCGGGGAGGACGCCCTGTGTCAGGAGCCCCTGGGCAGCAGCCGCTTGGTCCCAGGGTGGCCGCGAGCGTGGCCGTGTCGCTGCGCGAGGTGTCGGGCGCCCCGCAGGGGCTTGGGACCCACCCTGCCTTAGGGGGACAGGCCCTTGCCGACCTTTTGGCTTACTGTCCTTCGGGTGTCTGAAGCCTGCACCCCCAGACCCCCAGCTGGGGGGCCCTCCCTGCATCTCCTCCCTGAGATCAGCCCTTGGGCTACTTCTCAGCTGCAGGAGGAGACACTCGAAAGTCACAGCAGGCAGCCTCTGGCAGAGCAGGTGGCCCAGGGTTCAGAATAGCGGAGTCCGCTCGCCCGCCCAGCCCTCCCACGGGTGCCTGTCCCCAGGGTGACCCCGAGAGGCGCCGCCTCCCCTCACTTGTTCTCCCATCTGACAGATGAGGAAACGGAGGCACGGGAGCGGGGGGGGCGGGCATCGCTCCGGACCCCCTTGCTCGTGGCCCTGGCGCTGCCTTTCTGTCGGGGACAGGAGGGAGGGGCTCTCAGTGGGGTCTCGGCCGCACCTAGGACCGTGGAAATCAACAACACGGACGCCGAGGGCAGGCTGGTGCTGGCAGATGGCGTGTCCTACGCGAGCAAGGACCTGGGCGCTGACATCATCCTGGACATCGCCACACTGACCGGAGCTCAGGTGGGGCCCTCAGCAGCGGCCCCCGAGGAGCCGGAGGCCACCTTGACTCTGAGAGGGGCGGGGTCTGCTGTCCCTTCATCTTCGTAAGGGGCCGGAGCTGGCCCACGGGGCTCCGTGGGGGTGCAGGCGCGCAGGGCCCGAGGACCACAGCGGGAACGTCAGGGCAGGACAGGGACCGTCCCCCAGGTGGCCGCGCTCAGGCCTCTCTCGCTGTCTTGCTGCCTCACTTTCTGTTGGCCCCTCTTCTGTCCTGGGTGTTCCCCGCCACCCCGACCTGGATACCCTCCCCGCCGGCTCTCTCCATCTCTCCCCACGTCCCCAGGGCATCGCCACGGGCAAGTACCACGCGGCAGTGCTCACCAACAGCGCCGAGTGGGAGGCGGCCTGCATGAAGGCCGGGCGGCAGTGCGGGGACCTGGTGCACCCGCTCGTCTACTGCCCGGAGCTGCACTTCAGCGAGTTCACCTCGGCCGTGGCAGACATGAAGAACTCAGTGGCGGTAGGTGTGGAGCAGGGCGGAGCGGGGTCAGAGCGACCCCGAGAAGCAGCAGCAGGGCAGGGCAGGGTACCCCCCACGAGGCCCCGATCCGGGCTCTGCCTCCGGCGCCCCCTCGCCCGGCGTGAAGGCAGAGCCCGTAGCCACGGGCACGGCCCTCGGGGTCACTGTCTGCTGCCCCCCACGCGCTCGCTGCGGACGGTGGGGTGGAGCGGGTGCCGAAGGGTCACGGCCGTCCTCCTGCCCCAGGACCGGGACAACGGCCCCAGCTCCTGCGCCGGCCTTTTCATCGCCTCGCACATCGGCTTCGACTGGCCCGGGGTCTGGGTCCACCTGGACATCGCTGCGCCCGTGCACGCCGTGAGTCCAGGCCCCGGGGGTGCCCCCGCCTCCCCCCGTTAGGACTCGCTCGGCCGGCCGGCCGCTCTGCTCCCCTCCCCGGCCCGTCCTCACCCTCTCTTGCGTCCAGAGCCCCTCTCTGGCTCCAAAGCTGCAGGCTGAGCTCATCGGAAACATTGTGTGTGAGGGTCACACGGCCAGCTGTGGTCCCCCTGACCTCTGGCCTCCTCATCCCTGGGAACAGCGTGGCTGCTGCGTGGAGTCCGTCCCAGCCGACCCGTCCTCGGCAGGAGGCCCAGGGCCCTCGGTCTCGCCCTTTCCCACCCCAGGGAGACGGGCTGGGGGCAGGGAGCCCAGGGCTGTGTCCACCAGCCCGTTGCCCACCGGCCCGGAGTGTAGCGGGACAGAGAAGGGGGCCGTGGGGCATGCTGGGGGGCAGACGCCCTGGTCCGGGAGCCAGGAGTCCCCACCCACACCCCGGCCGCGGTTCGCCGAGCGGCTGTGGCCCGGCCGCACGTGTTTCCACTGCCCTCGCCCACAGGGTGAGCGGGCCACGGGCTTCGGTGTGGCTCTCCTGCTGGCACTCTTCGGCCGGGCCTCTGAGGACCCTCTGCTGAACCTGGTGTCCCCGCTAGGCTGTGAGGTGGACGTCCAGGAGGAGGATGCGGAGAGGGACTCCAAGAAGCGCAGGCTCGTGTGACGCGGCTGCCCCGCCCGGCGGCGCTGGGCTCTTTACCTCACTTTGCACTGATTAATTGTAAGCGATTGGAAGATTATACCTTCAGATGAACTTCGGTTTGTTTTGTTTTTCGTTGTCGTGGTGACGGAAAGGGCTCCTTCTTGCAAGGCTTAGGAGGCAGCCCAGGGTCTGGCGGGGGCCCCGGGGAGGGACGTGCGGGCAGCAGTGGGCTTGTTTCTGTTAGATTCGCCGTCAGCTTCTGCAGACCGCGCTCCCCGCTGGGGCCTCCGCACGACCCCGGGCCCCAGGATGCGTGCACGGCCCTGGCGCTCTGGGCCGCGCGGCCCTTGTGTCCACGGTGGGTGCCGTGGCCCGGTCTCCAGCCCGGGCCCTGCGCGTGGCACCCACGTTACAGAGAGCCCCGGCCCGTGCTCCAGCCAGGGCTGCCGCTGCCTCCAGGCAGCCCTGCCCTTTGAAAGGATGGAGGTGACTTACTTCGGGGACCCAATTTTATGGAGCAAGCGGAAGCTCTACTCTGGCTCCTTAGAATTCACTGGGGGTGGAATTAAATATGGCTGAACCACGTCACATCTCGGCCTCCGTCTCACTCTCTCTCCAGCCTGTTTTAGAAAGCAACCCTGACGCCTGCCCGTGGGCCTGAGGCTCCGGGATGCCACCACCTTCCCCCAAACCAGCATCTGGCTTTGAGATGCAGCTTGTCAACCTCGTTTTTACAGATGAGCACCCTGGGGCCCTCGGGTCCAGGCCTGCACACAGCCTGGGCCATCTTGGACCTGAGGGTTCAGAGTGTAGACTCCTCGGGCTCTTAGGGCTTTCCCACGACCTGTGGTCTGCAGGGAAGGCTGTCCCGACCCCCCGAGCACATCACGAGGCAAGTGTTGTACGGGTTCCAGTGAAGGTCCCCCCCGGGCATGTTCCTAGGTGCTGAAGGGCCCAGTCTGGCCAGGTTTCAGGGAGACCCCTGACCCGGGCCCAGGGGAGGGGATCGGGGACTCGGGCCCCACCCGGCATGGAGGCGGCTGCCCACGCCGCCTCTGCTGGGGACAGGAGGGCGAGAACGTAGCTGCAGGACACTCGTCCCCAGGCTGAGCCCTGACAGTCAAGGTGACTCTTTCTGGGTTTGGTCCCAAGCACGTATTTAATGACTGCCTGCCGTGGGCACAGCCCCGTCTGGGAAAACCATGGCCCACGTGTTAAGTCGCAGTAGTAGTGGTCACAGGGCGCTCGGCGGGCCACGCTGTGAGCTCAGGGAGGCGCAGGGGCCGGAGGGGCCAGGAGCCTTCACGGGTCATTAGCGCGCTTAATGGTCTTGAAGTAGGCAGCTCGCTCCAGCTTCCGCCGAGAAGCCCTGGAGGAGCCAGAGATCACCGAGGTGGCCCAGCTCCTCCTCCAGGCAGCTGGCACTGTCCGCACCCCCGCAGAGGCTGCAGGATGCAGGGTCAGGGAGCCGGGGAGGAACTGAGTCTCCCTTGTGCGGGTACAAAGGCGGCCTCAGGCCCGGGGACTCAGCTGGGGAGCAGCTGCAAGGGCTTGGCGTCAGGGGGACTCAGGGCTGAGGCAAAGACCCTGCTTCTCGAGGCCAAAGGGCCTGAGGACGTGACGGCTGCTTCCCATGGCCCCTCTGGAGCCCCGGCAACAGGGTGGTTGGGGGCCGGCGGGCGCCGGTGCGTCCACTTGATCGTGGTCTTGGGTGAGCGGTGCAGGAAGCTGAGCCTGGCCAGCAGCTTCTGCTCCGGCTGCAGCTCCAGCCCAGCTCGCGGACCGGGAAGACGGCAGCGCAGAGCCCGAGCACGCGGACCACGTCGGGCAGCTGGTCGTACGTGATGGACCGGGCGATGCCGGGGAAGTGCTCGTGGATGAACTTGGCCGCAACCATCACCACCGACACGTAGAGCCTGACGAGGCTGGGTGGGGGCAGCCGTCAGCGCCGCTGTCCCGGGAGAGGGGTCACGGCCCCCGACTCAGCCCAGCTGTATAGGGGCACGAGTGCTAGCCGCTCACGGCCCCCGAGGCCTCCTGGGGGTGGGTCTGGGGTTCCAGGAGGGCGGGGTGACGGGCACCCGTGGAGCGACACACGTTATTACCCTGCAGACAGGAATGAGGGACAGGACGGTGGGAATGTCCCTTTCTGCTAGTGGCTTGTGTGACAGACAGTAAACCACCGTCTTGGTATGTTTCTGAGGCCAAGGGAACAGGGGCTTGTGTCCCCTCCCCCCCTCCCGGGGCAGTTCTGGGGAGCAGAGTGAGGAGGGACCGGAAGGTTCTGAAGAGCCCAGGGCACGAGGCAGGTTCTTAGAGCCGGGGGAGCCTTACCCGTATCCTGCCAGGAAGTCCAGGCTCCGGGGGCTGACTTGGTCGTGAAAGATGCCCAGCTCCATGTCCTGGCCGCAGCCCCGGGTCTGGTCACAGCCTGGCCGCCACTCCTGGACACCCCGCCACTCAGCCACCGGGATGGCTGTGAGGGCCTCCGCCGGCCTCAGCTGCTGCAGCCGGACTGTGGCGTTGCGGACTTCTGCCAGGCGGTCCACGGCCCAGGACCTGTGGGGTGGGCTGTGCAAGAGATACAGCATCAGGCCCTGGGGGCGTCCGCAGGCTCGGGGAGACCCAGGGTCACCCAAGGTGACCGGCTCAGGGAGCTCGCCTCGGATGGGCCCGAGACGGACGTTCAGGGGAACGAAACCTCTAACGCTCTCCGGCTCTCCCCATACGCCATGCAGCCTCCACTCGGGCGCAGCCTGGCCCTGCACCCAAAATGCACCCCATTTTCCTGCCTTGTTCAGGGACCCCCCCCCCCCGGAGGCCCCTTCCCCAGCCGGCCCCTGGCAGTACCTCCCGATGGGCCGGTAGTTGTGGTCTCCCTGGAAGGCTCAACCTTGTCCCCTGGTGCACACTGATGCACCCCTAAGAGCTCTCGGGGCCCCCGGGAACACATCCACGCGACCCCACCAGCCCCCTCCCCCAGTCCACGTTGGCTGGGTTGGCCTCTGCTGCAGGGCGCCCTGCCCAGAGCCTCTGCTCACACTGTTCCCTGGCACATTGATACTCAGCAGTTTGTTTATTTGTTTGTTCTTTAACAAAAGGTTGCTTTGGTTTGAGATTCAGCAAAAACACACGCCGCCTTCTGCTTCCTCTCCATTTGGGATTCAGTAAATTAGCTGTTCTCCAGTTGGCTTCGGGGCCTCGCCTCAAATGAGTCTCCAGCAAGATAATGCGTTTAAAAGCCCTTGGAAAAGTACCAGGCACCACGCACGTGAGAGACAGTGTCAGCCTGCGAGCGGCTCGCTCAGCCCTGCGCCCGAGCCAGGCGGGCTCGTGGGGCCTTAGGCCCCCGGGTAGGGCCCGGGGGCGGGGGGCTGCCTTGTGCCATCCTGCCCCACCGACCCCCTGTCTGCCCCAGCAGCACCATCTGAGGCCGGGGGCAGGGATGTGAGGGCGGGACGGGCCCTTATCAACTTCCAGCCGGTGGGCCTCTCTCTGGTCCTGTGAGCCTTGGGGATGAGTCCAGGGAGGATTCTTCGGTCAGGAAATCAAAGAGACAAGAATCCAGAGGCCCTGCTTCACAGTCACCTGCATTTAGCATAGTTCAAACACGAGGGGCCTCCGTCTGAAACCGTGAGTTCCTATTGGCTGCGTGAGAAACTCTGCGGGGCTCAGACCCCCCCGCCCCCTCCCCGAGTCAGCTTAGAAAGTCTCCCCAACTCCGTGACCGTGGCCGCCCTTGAGATGCCTGACTGTCCCTTCCTTCTAATGGGTTGGCTGAGTTTCTGTGGCGTCCGCGAGCGTGTTTGGTCCAGCGTGGGGATGGCCTGAAGGCGGCTTCCTCGGCCAGCGATCTTTATTAAGCGCCACCTGTATGCACCCGTGAGACACGCACTCCTCTCATGGGGTCCTTCCCAGCCTGCAGCCCTGGAGGGCCAGCTTCTAGCTGGGGAGCCAGAGCTGGCCTGTGGGAAGCCGGAGGTGGTCTGCCCCCGGCACCCAGGGGGCCCAAGCTGTAGGCGGCTCGCAGGCCGGAAGCGGCCCTCAAGCCCACCTCAGACACTCGCTTTCTTGTACCAACCATGGAGATGTCATTAGCAACTAATAGAATAGCATCTTGTAAGCAATTTGCCTCGTTCAGGGCACATTATCTCATTCCCGCCCCGGGGCACGGAAGCCAGTGTGCGTGTGTGTGCGCACGCGCGTGCGTGTGTCAGGCAGGCGGGAGATTCAAGCCCAGGGGGCCGGGCTCTTGCTGCATGATTTCCGCCTTCCGTCCAGAGCCCTCTGACCTTTGGCAGCCCTCGCGGTAGGCACCCGTCCATGGAAGACGGAGGTGAGTCCACAGATGCTCAAGGCCGAGGCTGGCCAGACAGAAGCGGCCAGTTCACAGGGCCCGTCACTGGCCAAATGCCCCCGGAGCTCCGCGTGCGGCCCCGGGCTCTGGGCCTCAGTTTCCCCATCTGTCAAGTGGCCCTGGACCCTCTGGCCTCCTGTGATCTGAGAGGCCGGACGCTGAGTGTGCTGCTCACGGGCTCCGGGCCGGCAGAACTGGGTTCAAACCCCAGCCCTGCCTGTTTTGTGGCTTGAGAGCTGGAGCCGGTTAGCCGGTTACCTGTGTCCTAGGGACACCATGCGCCTGGGAAAGTGCTGCCTAAACAAGGAAAAGCCCGCACACTGCCGCCCCCGCCCGTGCCCGGCGCGCAGAGGGGACACTTACACGGGCTCGCTCCTGGCGAGGCTGAGCCTTTGGACCAGCTGCCCCGTGTCTCCGCGTCTGTGTAACACCCCGTGTGTTTGCCGGATGCCTCCACGGTCCTGACCAGAGACACATTCCTGAGGGTGGAGGGAAAGGAGACACGATGCTGAGAAACAAACCAGCCAGGGGCATGGGGCAGCTTCCCTCCCACCTGGCTGCCAGGGCTCCCTGCTAAGATGGGCTGAATGACCCTTGTGTTCACCTGGGGCCCCTCAGTCCCCGAAGCCGGAGGAAAGGGTGACAAAGGATCCTGCCACTGGGGAGTCTGGGGTCTTCACCAGGCAGCATCCCCCCTCTGCCCTCTGCCCTCTGTGCGCCCTTCCTCCACCCGGGCCTCACTCAGCCCTGGAATTGCACCTGGGCCGGCGCACCTGAGCATCATTTAAGGCCTAAGAGGCCAGCGGGCATCAGGCTTGTGGTCCTTGTGCTCCCAGCACCCAGAGGCTGCTGTGAAGTTGCCCAAGGCGGGCGCTCAGCACAGGAGGACGGTGGACACGGCCAGCCTGTCCCGGCCCCTCACCGCCCCCAAGCCTCGGTTTCCCCGTCTGAAGGTGGGGAGGGAAGGGGTGCTCCAGGTGGAGGTACAGCAGGTCTCCGAAATCAGGGTTTCCTGGTGTTATGACAACAGGAGGTGCCCGGCCACCTTGCACGAGGAGAGTCGTCACGGCAGAGGGACCCCATTACACGTGGGAGCTGCCATCGTCTGCGCCCGAGCCAAGAAGACAGCACGGAAGGCAAACGCCCTGCACTCCCTCCTGCCAGCTGTCCTGGGAACCTGGAGAAGGTGCCGCGTGCAGGGCGGGGGCCCTCCATGCCTCTCTCTCCTGTCGAGGGCTCTTTTGTGTGTGTAGGCAAGTCGTCAGCCAGGGTTGCAAGGGCCTGGCAAAGCACAGACCCACCAGCCTGCTGGGGCCCCCCCGAGGAAGGCGCCGTTTCCTCCTGTGGATGGAAGACAAGGCAGCCCCATTTCCTCCCCAGCTCTGGCAAGGAAATGGGCTATAAATAAACAGCCCACAGACGACAGTTACAGCAGAGGGGACGGCCCGGCTCTAAGAGGGGGCCCTGGGGAGAGGGCTAGTTGGGGAAGTGCTATCTGAGCTGAGATTGCAAGGATGAGTGAGTATTAAATGATGCAGAAGATGGAAGAAATCATTTCCGGCAGAGGGAACCACGTGTGCAAAGGCCCTGTGGTGGGAAAGGCCGTGACAAGCTGGAGGAGCGGGAAGGAGGCCAGCGAGGCTGGAAGGGAGAGAGGGGTGTGGGGAAGAGGGTAGGGGGGAGTGTGATGGGCAGGCACAGCCTCGCGGGCCACGGGCGGGAGCGGAGTTTTTATTCGAAGAGCGAGGGGAGCCGTGGAGGTGTTTTGTGCAGGTGAGAGGCAGGTTGAATTGACACCTTCAAGAGAGCCCTCTGGCTGCAGGTCACCAGAAGCCTGCCCCCCGCCTCCCATGCGCAGAAGGGAACCCACGTCGACACCCAGTGTTGGCTGGGGTCAACCGAGTTGCTGTGGAGGCCAGGTTTAGGGAGGGCCAGTGAGAGCCAGCATCCTAGGGGCTACGGTTCCCAGGTGTATGGCCCTAAAAGCTGATCGCCACCTCTGCAGTCGTGGACGTCACGTTCCTGTCCCCCCGCAGGGCACGAGTGGGACAGGTTTTGCGGCCCTGCCTGCACTGCCCCTGCCATTTCCCGGTCACATGACCTGGCCCCAGTGACCTAATCAGCTGCCCTTAAGCCATCAGTTAAAAACGTCCACCTTGAGAGGGTCCAAACGCTGTCAGTGGTCATGAAAGACCCATGGCGGGCAAGGCTAAACTCTTATCAAATAGGAAAGACAACAATTTGAAGAAACTGGAGAGTGACAACAGTAGAAAGTTGTTGGAGCCTTGGGGTGGCAGGAATTCCACCAGAAAGCCACAGTCTTACGGGTGGATGTGTTAGAGAGGAGCTCTGGGCTGCCCAGCAGGCGACGGCCATGGTGATGCAGTTGCGGGGTTGGGGGAGGGGGTGTTCTGCCGGGAAAGAAGCAAAAAGCCAGTGTTTAACACCTCCCGAGGGCTGGGTCTGACCTCCATTTCCAGCCAGGTTGGAGGGGTGGAACTGGAGTTACCTCCTGCCTTAAGCAAGTGAGAAAACCAGACAAACATATAGAATGCAATGCTTTTCAGACACTAGAAAACAGGCAGCATGAGAGGGTTATCCCAGAGAGAAAGGAAGCAAATGCGATGAGCTGCCTGCCCAGTTGCCCCAGCTGACGGCCCAGAGGCCTCTTGGCTGCATCACAGCCCGGAGGAACCCAATCAGAGCCCAGGGAGCCTCCGGAGCGACAGCGGGGGACAGAGCTGAGGATTTGGGAAGGACCCAGGCAGCTGGAGTTGCAGGGTGGAGACCTGGAAAGCAGAGAGCTGCCCAGAGGGAGGGAAATCCAGAGCTGGGCAGAGGGTTCCCTAAGCCTCCAGCTGAGCCCTGCTGAGCCCATGGCTGGGGGGATGGGGTGCCTGTGGGAACAGAGCTGCACAGGCCTCGGTCCCAGGGCCAGGGGCTTGGGGAGGTCAGCAGAGCTGAGACCTGAGACACCACCACTCAAGTCCATGCTGACCTCTGAGTGGGACGCATGTGGGCATTTGAAACCAGCACCACCGGAGCCTGGCAGCTGAATGGACAGGAGCCAGTGCCCACAGAAGGTAGACAGAGCTTGCAGCGTGAACCCAGCTGCTAAAACAGAACCAGGAGGATGGGGGAGGGAAGGGGGAGGAGGAAATGGAAAAAGGAGAAGGAAACCCACATTCTCCAGGGTGTTTTTAACAGGATCCAGTCTTCTCACATAACACAAACAAACAAGATGTCCAGGATAAAAATCCAGCATTACTCAGCACACCAAGAACGAGGAAAACTCTGACCAAATCTCTAGGGAAAAGGCAATCAAAAGATGACAGCCCTGAGATGACCCAGATGTTGGAATTATCAGACGAGGACTTAGAAGCAGCTGTTCTAATTATCCTCCATGAGGTAAAGCCGTACGGTCTTGAAATGAATGGAAAAAACAAGTTTTGGCAAAGAGAGACAAACTATAACAAAGAATCACTAAATGTGATGTGGTATTCCTGGATTGAATTTTGGAACCAAAAAAAAGAGAAAAGACATAAGTGTAAAAACCGGTGAAATCCGAATACAGGCTGGAGTTTAGCTAAGAATAATGTACCCACGATGTTATCTTACTTGTGACAAACATACCATAATTTATGGCAATGAAAGAGGTTAACATTAGGGAAAACAGGGTGAGGGGTATTTGGAAAGACTATTATCTTTACAACCTCCTGCAAATGTAAAATTTTATTAAAGAAAAAGTTTACTTAAAAAGAAATAAAAACTTTAGAACTGAGAGGCAAAGTATAAGATATAAACATTTCACCAAATAGGCTAATAGCAGAATGAAGATGACAGACGAAAGAGTCAGTACACTTGAACACAGATCAATGGAAATGATCTAATCTGAAGAACTGAAAGGATTTTTAAAAATGAGGGCCTCAGGATATGTTAGTCAATATTGTAAGATCTAACAAGTCATTGAAATTCCTAAAAGAGGGAGAGATGAGGGCAGAAAAAAAATTTTTTAACTACTTTATGGAGATATGACTGACAGAAAACTTACAAATAGCTAATGCAGTAAATTACAGATTTATAGTTATAAGTTATAATAAAAGATTTACATTACAAATGACAGGTAATTGTGTTTGGAGCCCGGGACACCATCATCACTATCAAATCACTATTGATGCATTAACCTTATCCATCACCTCTGAAAGTTTCCTCCCGCCCCTTCATTTTTCTTCTCCTTTTGTGATTAAGAGCCCTTAACATAAGATCTACCCTCTAAGCAATTTTTAAAAGTACACAATTTAAAGTATTTTTCAAAGTATACAATATTGTTAATCGTAGGCCCTGTGTTTTACAGTAGATCTCCAGAACTTATTTGTTTTGAATGGCCCAAACATCCACCGTTTCCACCAGAATGCAAACAAAAAAAAATTTTTTTTGAAAGAATAATGGCTAAACCTTCCCAAATATGTCAAAAGACATAAATTTTACAGGTTCAAGAGGCTTCAAGAACTCCAAACAGGATAAACTCAAACAAAACCACACCCAGGCACATCAGAATCAAGTGACTGAAAGCCAAAGATAAAGAAAAAGATTGAAAGCAGACAGAGAAAAATGATGCATTACATGGAGGTGAGCAATGCCTGGAAACGGTTCATCAGAAACAATGGTGATCAAAAGACAGGGAAACAAGACAGCATGCTTGGAAATTCGCAACAAAAGGCCCGTCAACTCAGAATTCTAAATCCAGCAAAAATATTTTTTAAGAATGAAGGCAAAATAGAGGCCTAGTCAGAAAAAATGGAAAGTATTCATCACCAGCAGACCTGCTTGAAAAGAAATATGAAAGAATGTTCTCCCGACAAAAGGGAAATGATACCAGAATAAAACTTGGAACATCAGGAATGGAGGAAGCACAACAGAAAAGATAACTACCTGGGCAAATATAATGGACTCTGCTTCACGTCTCTTGAGCACTTTAAAATCCGTATAACTTTAAAAAGCAAACAGGGTGACATTGTTGGGGAGATTCAATGTATGTAGATGTAAGATACTTGACAATTGTAACAGCAGGTGAGGATATAGCATAGAGATGGTAAAGATAACTATATGATTATAAGGTTTCTATATTTTACATACAGTACACAAAGTATTAGCACTAAATAGATGGTGAAAAGTTGGAGAGAGATATATTATCCCTAAAGCAACAACTAAAAAGTAACATAGAGATAGAGTCAAAAATTCAATGGACAAAATAAATAGAATGCTAAAAAAGAAAAATTCAAATAATTGAAAAGAAGGCAGAAAAGGGAACAGAGGGAAAAATGAGGAAGATAGAAAAAATAATAAAATGGTAGACCTAAATTCAACTATAGCAATAGTTGCCTTAAATCTGAATGGTCTAAATACGGCAATTAAAAACAGATATTACCACATTGGACTGGGGGGAATAAAAGACCCAATTAGATTATGTCTCTAAGAAATGCATCTTAAAATTAACTGTAGAGGGAGCAGCAAACTGGCTCACAGGACAAATCCAGCACATGAACTGTTTTAGAGAATGGTTTTTACGATTGCTACGGGTTGTGAGGAACAGGAGATGGAGACCTTACGCGGTCACAGAGCCTGAGATTTGCGCACTGGCCCTTTACAGAAAAAGTTTGCTGGCTGCTCATAATGACAGATTGAAAGCACAAGACACAGTTAACACGAATCAGAGTAAAGCAGAAGTGGCTATATTAACGTCGGACAAAGAAGACTTCAGGGCTTCCCTGGTGGCGCAGTGGTTGAGAGTCCGCCTGCCGATGCAGGGGACACGGGTTCGTGCCCTGGTCCGGGAAGATCCCACATGCCGCGGAGCGGCTGGGCCCGTGAGCCATGGCCGCTGAGCCTGCGCATCCGGAGCCTGTGCTCCGCAACGGGAGAAGCCACAGCAGTGAGAGGCCCGCGTATCACACACACACAAAAAAAGAAGACTTCAGTACAAAAAAAAAACTACCAGGTATAAACAGGGCCATTACATAAGGAGAGAAGAACTTACCAAGAAGATATAACAATCCCAAATATGGCTGCCCCAATGACAGAGGACCAAACTACACAAGACAAAAACTGAGTGAACTGAAAGAAGAAATAGGCAAATCCACAGTTATGTTTGGAGACCTCATCACTGCTTTCTCAGTAATCAACAGAATAGATAGACAGAAAATCAGCAAGGATATGGAAGATCTGAACAACACTATCAACTTGACCTAGTTGACATTTACAGACCTCTCCAGCCAATGGTAACAGAATACTTATTCTTTTCAAGTGTAAAAGTCCGGACTTCCCTGGTGGCCCAGGGGTTAAGAATCCGCCTGCCAATGCAGGGGACATGGATTTGAGCCCTGGTCTGGGAAGATCCCACATGCCACGGAGCAACTGAGCCCGTACACCACAACTACTGAGCCTGCGCTCTAGAGCCTGCAAGCCACAGCTGCTGAGCCCGCGTACCACAACTACTGAGCCTGCACTCTAGAGCCTGCAAGCCACAGCTACTGAGCCCATATGCCGCAACTACTGAAGCCCACGCACCTAGAGCCCACACTCCACAACAAGAGAAGCCACCGCAATGAGAAGCCTGCGCACCGCAACGAAGAGTAGCCCCCGCTCACCACAACTAGAGAAAGCCAGCGCACAGCTATGAAGACCCAACGCAGCCAAAATATAAATAACTAAATTAATTTTTTAAAAAATGATAAAAAAGTGTAAGTGGAACATTCACTAAAATAACTTATATTCTGAGTCATTAAAAAATTAAACTTAAAGGAATTAAAATTATACAGTGTATATTCTCTGACCATAATGGACTTAAACTAGAAATTGATAACAGGTATCTGGAAATTAAACAACACACCTCTAAATAACCCATGGATCAAAGAGGAAGTATCAAGTAAATAATCTAGGATTCCACTTTAGAAACAGAAAAAGAGCAAATTAAACCCAAAGAAAGCAGAAGGAATGAAATAACAAAGCAGCAATTGGTATAATTGAAAATAGAAAAATAGAGAAAATAAAGGAAACCAAAAATTAGTTATTTGAAAAATCAATACATTTGATAACTCTCTAAGCAGACTGAGCAACATAAAAAGAGAAGAGACACAAATTATAAATTTCAGAAAGGAAAGATGGAATATCATGACAGATGCTACAGATATTAAAAGGGTGATAAGGTGGTCTCTCTATGCCATAAATTCATTTGGAAGACTGAATACTATTAAGATGTCAATACTACCTTAAGCAATCTACAGGTTCCATGGAATCACTATGAAAACCTCAATAACATTTTTTGCAGAAATAGAAAAACCCATTCTAAAATTCATATAGAATCTCTTGGGACCCCAAATAGCCAAAACAACCTTGAAAAGGGGGGAAAAGCCTGAAGACTCATACTTTCTGATTTCAGAACTTACTACAAAGCTATAGTAATCTAAACAATGTGGTACTGGCACAAAGACAGACATATAGACCAATGGAATGGAATAGCCTAGAAATAAACTCTTGCAAATATGGTCAAATTACTTTTGACAAGGGTGTCAAGACTATTCAATGGGGAAAGGACAGTCTTTCAATAAATTGTGCTGGGAAAAATGGATACTCACATGCAAAGGAATGAAGTTGGATCCTTATCTAACACCATGTATACAAACTAACTCAATATGTATCAAAGACCTAAAGTAAGACCTAAACTTATAAAGTTCTTAGAGGAAAACATTGGGTAAAAGCTTCATGATACTAGATTTGGCAGTGATTTCTTGGATATGACACCAGAGACACATGCAACAGAAGTAAAAATAGATTAAATGAATTTCATGAAAATTTTAAAATTTGTGCATCAGGGGCTTCCCTGGTGGCGCAGTGGTTGAGAGTCCGCCTGCCGATGCAGGGGACACGGGTTCGTGCCCCGGTCCGGGAAGATCCCACATGCCACGGAGCGGCTGGGCCCGTGAGCCGTGGCCGCTGAGCCTGCGCGTCCGGAGCCTGTGCTCCGCAACGGGAGAGGCCACAACAGTGAGAGGCCCACATAACGCAAAAAAATAATAATAAAAATAATTTGTGCATCAGAAGACACTATCCACAGAATAGAAAAGCAACTCATAGAATGGGAGAAAACATTTGCAAATTGTATAACTGATAAGGGATTAATATCCAGAATACAGAGAGAATTCCTAAAACTTGGCAACAACAACCAAAAAACCCCAAACAACTTGATGAAAAAATGGGCAAAGCACTTGAACAGACATTTCTCCAAAGAAGATATATGAATGGCTGATAAGTACATGAAAAGATGCTCAACATCAAGAATTTTTTAGGAAATGCAATCAAGACTACAATGAACTAACTATAATGGGTACCTAATACCCATTAGTGTGGCTAGTCTCAAAAAACCAGAAGGTGATACTGTTGAAACTTTTGTGCATTGTTGGTGGGAATGTAAAATGGTACCACCTCTGTGCAAAACAGTATGGTGGCTCCTAAAAAATTTTTAAATAGAATCACCATATGAACCAGCAATTCCACTTCTAGGTTTACACACAAAAGAATTGAAAACAGTGTCTCAGAGATACTGGTATAACCATGTTCATAGCAGCATCATTCACAAAATGTGGAGACAACCCACGTGTCCATCAATGGATGAACAGATAAGCAAAATATGGTCTATACATACAATGGACTGTTATTCAGCTTTCAAAAGGAAGGAGGATGTCCCTGGTGGCGCAGTGATTAAGAATCCGCCTGCCAACGCAGGGAACACGGGTTCGAGCCCTGGTCCGGGAAGATCCCACATGCCACGGGGCAACTAAGCCCGTGCGCCACAACTACTGAGCCTGCGCTCTAGAGCCCACGAGCCACAACTACTGAGCCTGAGAACCACAACTACTGAAGCCCCCACACCTAGAGCCCGTGCTCCTCAACAAGAGAAGCCACTGCAATGAGAAGCCCGCGCACTGGAACAAAGAGTAGCCCCTGCTCGCTGCAACTAGAGAAAGCCCGCGCACAGCAACGAAGACCCAACACAGCCATAGATAAATAAGTAAATTTAAATAAATAAATAAAAATTTAAAAGATAAAAAATAAAAAGGAAGGAAATTCTGATACATGTTGCAACATGGATGAATCTTGAGGACATTATGCTAAATAAAATAATCTAGTCACAAAAATACTGTATGATTCCACTTATATATGAGGCTTTTAGAGTACTCCAAGTCATGGATACAGAAAGTAGAATGATGATTGCTAGGTACGGAGGAAAGGGAAGAATGGGGAGTTAATGCTTAAGGGGGACAGAGTTTCAGTTTTACAAGATGGAAAGCGTTCTGGAGATGGATGGTGGTGACGGCAGTGCATTATGAAGTTAATACCACTGAAAATAGCTGAAATGATTAGATGGTAAATTTTATGTCTATTTTACCACAATGAAAAATTGGGGGGAAAAGTAATGCATATTATAATCCCTGGAACAGACATTAAAAACGATGTGTAAAGATGCATATTTGAAAAGATAACAAGGAATTAAAATGGAATATTAAAAATACAGAAACATTTCTGTTAACCCAAGAGAAGGCAAAAAACAGAAAAGCAAAACAAAACAAAACAAAAAAAAGAGAGATTAAAAACAAATAGCAAAAGGGACTTCCCTGGTTCTCCAGTGGTTAAGACTCTGCAATTCCAATGAAGGGGACACAGGTTCAATCCCTGGTCAGGGAACTAAGATCCCACATGCCATGTGGCACGACCCCCAAAAAAAAAAAAAAAAACCATGAGAAATGGTAGGCTTAAACTTGACCTTATCAATCACTGTGTTAAAATGTAAAGGGACCAAACACTCTAATTAAAAGGTAATATTGTCCAATTAGATTTTAAAATCCAAGATCTAACTGCATGTGATCTACATGAAATAATTAAAACACAAAGACAAGGATTAAAAGTAAAAGGATGGGGCTTCCCTGGTGGCTCAGTGGTTGAGAGTCCGCCTGCCGATGCAGGGGACGCGGGTTCGTGCCCCGGTCTGGGAAGATCCCATGTGCCGCGAGCGGCTGGGCCTGTGAGCCATGGCCGCTGAGCCTGCGCGTCCGGAGCCTGCGCTCTGCAACGGGAGAGGCCACAGCAGTGAGAGGCCCGCATACCGCAAAAAAAAAAAAAAAAGTAAAAGGGAAAAATTTGCTATGCAAACAGTAAACACAAGTTAGACTACAAGAAAAATATTGCCAGAGATAAAAAGGAACATTTCATAATGATAAAACATTTCATAATGATAATGAAAACATTTCACAATCCATCAGGAAAGCATGACAACCATAAATGTATATGCATCTTAATACTGAAGTTTCAAAATGCATGACGCAAAAACTTGATAGAATCAAAGGGATAGAAAATTCCATAATCATAGATGGATTTTAACACTCTCTGAAACTGATAGTAAAACTGGACCCCCCAAATTAATAAACATGTAAAAGATTCCAACGTTATTATCAACCATCTTTCCTCATTGACATTTATAGAACACCATACCCAGCAACTACAGAATATACATTCTTTCATGTAAATATGTAATATGTATCAAGATAGACCATATGCTGGGTCAAAAAATGTCTCAGTAAATTTCAAAAGATTGAAAACTTACAGAGGTTGTTTTTTTTTTCCCTATGAACACAATGGAATTAAATTAGAAATCAAAAAAGACATATAGTAAAGCTCCCAGATATTTGTAAATTAAGCAACACATGTTTAAATAACACATGGCTCAAAGATGAGATCACAAAGAAAAAATTTAAATATGTCAAACTGAATGACAAGGAAAATTCAACAAATCAAAATCTGTCAGATGCAATTGAAGCAGTGCCTACAGGGATATTTATAGATTTTAATTTGTTTTGGAAAAGACAGAAAGGTTTAAAAATCGATGATATAATTTACCTTGTAAAAAGCTGGAAAAAGAAGAGCAAATTAAGCCCGAGTATGAGAATAAAGGAGATAATAAAGATAAAAGCAGAAACCAATGAAATAACAAGCAACACCTAAGACAGTGGTCCCTGAGCACCATACTCTATACCCCATGTCTTATGAGGTCTTTCCACTATCATTCATGGGCTTACAAATTATTCCTGGCCAGTTTCAGCTCCAGGTAATATTCCTCCTGTTGCTTTCCAGTGTGTTTTTTCTTTCCACCTTGATAGTTTCCTTGCACATGTATAATGATCAACACTCAGCTACAGACTCAGAGGAACCCTCTACAGATGTCCAATGTTTTCTCTGTGTTCAGCTTTCTCTCCTCCCTACTCTGACTTGCAAATTCTCACCACTGTGGCCTTCCTAGACACCCCAACTCTGCTCAACTCATGGGGACCATTAGATTCTGTTTGCAGTCCCACTCCCTGTGCTGTGGCCTTGAAACTCTTTCCAGCCGTACACACACACACACACACACACACACACACACACACACACACACACACACAAAGAGGAAAAAGGAAATGAAAAACAAACGGTACATATTAAAACATGCAACAAGATACTTCAGGCTCAACCACGTCGATGATCATGGTAAATGCAAATAGTCTAGATGCACCAGTTAAAAGGAAGAGATTGTAACATTGGATATAAAAATAATAACCAAATCTATGCTGTCTGTAAGAAACCCACTTCAAAACTTATAAAAGGATGGAAAAAGATACATTAGTAACACTAACCAGAAGAAAGCTGGAGCTGCTATGTTAAACAAGTCAAAGTGGGTTTAAGACCAAGGACTACTACAAGGATAAAGAGGACCATTTCATAATGATAAAAGGGACAATTCATCAAGAAGAGCTAATCCTACTAGATATTTATACACCAAGTAATAGAGCTTCAAAATACATGAAGCAAAAACTGACAGATTTCAAAGGAGAAACAGACACATCCAGAGTTACTTTGATACTTTCTTTGATACTTTCTCTCAATAGTTGATACAATAGATAGATGGAAAATCAGTAAAGATAGAGAAGACAATAATACTATCAAAAACAATGGCAGAACGTAATTCTTATCAAGGACACGTGAAACATTCATCAAGATGGATCATATTATGGGCCATAAAACAACTCTTAATCAATTTTAAAAGACTGAAATTCTACAGATAATATTCTCTCACCACAGTGGAATTAAATTAGAAATCAGTATCAGAATAGCTGGAAAATTACAAATATCTGAAACGAAAGCGCACACTTTTAAATAATCCGTGGCTTGAAGAAGAATTCACAATAGAAATGAGAAAGTATTTGAACTGAGTAAAAATTAGAGCATAACTTAAAATGTGTGGGATGTGGTTAATGCGTAGAGGGAAATTTCAAGCATTAAATGCTTATATTAGAAAAGCAGGAAAAAACTCAAATGACCTACAGTTCTACCATAAAAAACAAAGCAAAACAAAAACGGTAAAATCAGCTCAAAGTACAAGAGAAAACTGAAAACCAATATAGTAAAATCAGTAAAAGCAAAGGCTTGTTGAAAATATCAATAAAATTGATAAACTTCTGGTCAGATTTAGCAGGGGGCAAAATGAAAAAAGATATAAATTACCAATAGCAGAATTAGAGGCCATCATTAAAGAGCCTAAGTGAATGTTATGAACAACGTTTTGTCAATAAATTCAACTGAGATAAAAGGGACAAATGCCTTAAAAGACACAATCTATAAAAGCTCACTCAAGGTGAAATATATAACATGAATAGCTCTATAAACATCAAAGAAATTGGATTTGAATTGGAAAACTTTCTTGCAAAGACAACTTCGGGCCCAAATGGCTTTGCTGGTGAATGCTACCGAACACTTAAGGAAGAAATAATACCAATTCTGCGTAAACTTCCAGAAAATAGGACAGTTCATTCCGAATTCATTACTCTGAGACCAAAACCAGACAAACACATTACAGGAACAGAAAGCTATAGCACAGTATCCCTCATAAAGATAGATGCAAACTTCCTTAACAGAATGCTTTCCAATTGAATCCAATTATATCTATATGTGTAATACCTCATGATGAAGTGGGGTTTATCCTGGGAACTCAGGTTAGCGTAACGTTGGAAAATAAATGAATGTAATTCCTATCTATAGACCACAGAAAAAAAGCATATGATCATCTCAACGGGTGCAGGAGAGGCCTTTGACAAAATTCAATATCCATTCACAATAAGAACTCCAAAAAACTAGGAATAGAAGGGATATTAACCCATTAATAAACACTTCAAAAATCTTTAGCTAACATCATAATTTATGGGTAAGGACGGGATGCTTTCTTCTTAAAATTAAGAACAAGGCAAGGATGTCCAACTCACCACTCTTACTCATAGCACTGGAAGTTCCAGCTACTTTAATAAGGCAAGAAAAAGGGAATTCCCTAGCTGTCCAGTGGTTAGGATTCCGCATTTTCACTGCCAAGGGCCTGGGTTCAATCCCTGGTGGGGGAACTAAGATCCCGCAAGCCAAGCCGTGTGACCAAAAAAAAAAAAAAAAAAAAGGCAAGTAAAAGAAAAGGCATGCAGATTAGAAAGAATGAAATAAAACTGTCTCTGTTTGCACATGACATGACTGTCCATGTATAAAATCCGAAGGCACCTTCAAATAAAACAACCCCTCCTAGCAGTAAGAAATGAGTTTAGCAATCTTGCAAGATGTAAGATCAACAAGAAAAATCGACCACATCTGTATGTGCCAGCAATGAACGTGTGGAACCAAAATTTAAAACACAGTGCTGGGGCTTCCCTGGTGGCGCAGTGGTTGAGAGTCCGCCTGCCGATGCAGGGGACACGGGTTCGTGCCCCGGTCCGGGAGGATCCCACTTGCCGCGGAGCGGCTGGGCCCGTGAGCCATGGCCGCTGAGCCTGCGCGTCCGGAGCCTGTGCTCTGCAACGGGAGAGGCCACAACAGTGAGAGGCCTGCGTACTGCAAAAAAAAAAAAAAAAATTGGAGCAGTGGTTGCAGAAGGCATGGACTACAAGGGCCTTGAGAGAACTTTCTGAGACAACAGAGATGTTATCTGTTTACTGGGATGGTGATGACATGGGTATTTGCATTACTCAAAACTCAGCAAAAATTGTACTCTTATCTGTGAATTTATTGTATGTAAGTTTTGCCTCAGAAAAGTTACCATGAAGGCACATTGCTGTTCAGCCTTCAACTAGCATCGTTGCACCATTGTACCCCATAAAGTTCCAAATTCCTTCCTCAAAAAACCTACCACAAAACGCAAAATAGACTATAAAGCAAAAGATAATAAATAAAAAGTCCATTAACATAATGTCAAAATATTGGGGGGACAAGTAATATATTGGTTGTCCCTCAGAAAGTCCATTTTAAAAACATTTTCTTTCTAAGCATATAATTAAAAATTAAACAGATGGTTTTTGTTTTATTCTAGTATTCTGTATCACAAAATAAAAGCAAAACACACTGACGGATTTTTTTTTTTAACCAAGCAAACCTCATCTGTATTGTTAGAAGTCAGGGTGGTGGCTTCCCTTGAGAGGGGGGTAGCGACCAAGGGAACCACGAGGCAGCCTTCGGGGGGGGTGAGGTTCTGTTTCTTGAGCTGGGTGCTGGTTGCACATGTGTGTTCAGGCTGTGACTGACAGTTCGTCAAATTGCACTTCTCGTGTATGCATGCGTATATATGTGTGTCTATATGCGTCCACTTTTCTCAATGTTTCTCAATTGTACGTCTATAAAATTAAAACAAAACCAAATTCATCTTAAAAAGTTAACCATAGTGAAAGATTGGTGAACAAGGAGTAAATTCAAAGTACAAATTGTTCTTTGAAAGAGAGAAGTGAGAGAGAGAGGAAGGGAGGAAGGATGGACACAGTGCCTGACACGTGGGTCGTCGTTTGGGTTCATCTCTGTGTGCTCGTGGCATGGATTTGCCTCTTCCCCACGCCAGGTCTATTGCATTTTAACAATTGGAGCGTTATGAAGTGTTGATATCTGGTCGGGATATGGGAGAAGGAAACGCATGGTGCCCGGTGGCCCCCCTGGGCTCGGGAAGCACTCACGGGATGGAGGGCGTATTTCTGGGTCAGCCGGTCATAGTCTGCATCCGAGAAGGCGACCAGATTCCATGAGCTGCTGAGTGCTCGTGGAGAACAGGGTCTGGGAGGAAGGAGGACAGTGGGGTAGGTGGGCTTCAGAAAACTGGCCGAGCTGAGCCCAAAGAACCTCTGTTCTCTCTGGGGTGATGAGCGTTGGAAATAAACACACAAGCTGCAATGAGCTAAAATGCCAAGGGGCCAGAATTGAGGAAGAGACTCAGATCTCTCCTCTTTTGAAACTGGCAGGAGGAGGAAATGGGAAGGGTACGTGTGGGGGAAAGAACAGGAACGAAGGCTCAGAGGCCGGTCTAAGCTCTGAACCCACACCTAGGACCACAGCTTGGAGAACAAGCGTTTCGGTCTGGGAAGCAGGTGCCGGCACCTCCCCCCTCCCCTCCAGCCACCTTGTAGCTGTTGATGGCGATCTTGCCCGACACATCCAGGGGCTGGTTGGTCACCCCACCCACTGTCTTCAACAGGGCCATGAAAACCAGGGGGAACCACACGAGGAAGACCAAAGCGAACATGGCGATGCACCCAACCCTGTACTTCATGGCTTTCTTCTGCTGCCGCCCAGGCGGCCGGGGGTATTTCTGCAGAAGAGGGGCAGCTGGTCAGGGCCAGGCAGATACAGGCTCAGTGGGGGACAGGTTGGTGAGTGACCCCCCCCAAAGTTGGGGGAAGATGGTCAATTCAGGGAATGTCTAGTGGTCCAAAGTGCTGGGGTCAGAGAGAGTTGGACCCAAGTGCCGACCCCTCGTTCTTCCCAGCCGTGTGACCTTGAACCCAAAGCCATGCTGAGCTGCCTGCCTCTCTGTAAAATGGGAAAAAATGGTACCTGCTTCTTCAGGGGGGTTGAGCATCCGTGAGATGATGGTGGGAGAACTTAACATAAAGTCTGCCATTTTATGGAGGATTTACTACAAACTCCTGAGCCCCGAGTGAAGCAGGGCCTGGGCCACGCCATGAGGTGAGCACCTGGCCCACTGGGTAGGGCAGGAACCTCACTGCTCCCGGGGGGACGGGGTTGAGACCAGGAAAGCTGCCACCTCCAAGCCTCCCGAGAGGCAGGAGCTGCTGCGTGCCCACCTTCTCGGACTCCTGGCAGGACTTCATGATGAAGATGTTGGCATACACGTCCTCCAGGCATATCCAGTTGGACAGGTTGAGGGCAGTGTCAGTCCACACCCAGTCTATGACAACCCTCAGCCCCAGCAGGAAAGGTACCAGGCGGAACCTGGGAGCAGAGAGGACCGCTGCGAGGCTGGAGGGCACTGGTCCACCCACGGGTCCAGCCCATCCATCCATCCAACCTGTCCGTGCGACTGCATCTCGTCCTTGCCCTTCCCCCACCCCGTCCATCCTTCCAGTGCCATCCACTGTCTCATGCATCTTATCCTGTCTCTTCCCATCTCATCCCGCCCCATCCCAGCCACCCCGTGTATCCTCCATCCTTTCAGCAAGCAATCTCACACTCCGCCAGGCCCCATGCTAAGTATCTAGGCTATGTGGGTTAACAAGAGCTACAGAGCATCCTGGTTGGCGGACACCGACACTACGTAGCTAAACGTTTCTAGATCGTGGTAAGTGCTACAGAGGGAATAAGCAAAGCGAGTGGCAGAGACGCTCCAGCTGGGCAGCTGGGGAGGGTCTTTATGCCGGGACCTAAAGGGTGAACAGAGGCAACTCTGTGGAAGGGGGTGGGATGAGGATTCCCAGGACACAGCCCCCCCAGAGGTTAGAAAGAGCTGGACACAGTCTGGGAACAGAGTGGCCGCAGGGGCCCACGGAGGGGAAGGATGCAAAGTGAGGTAGGAGACGCGGGCGGGATCGGGCCACGGGGTCTCGTGCGCTGCAATGAGGAGAGAGTGTGCAGGGAAGATGTGCAAACACAGCCGGTTCCCTCTTGCCCTGGTTCAGCCTACACAGGGGTCCCAGGACCCCCTCGGACGTGGTCCCATCAGAGGGACTCCGTCCCTCCAGACATGGGCCCAGAATTTGTCCTGGATGGGCCCTGCAAGCCCCAGTGGGCCCCTGCCAGGTACATCTGAAGCTCCGTTCTCTACTCACCCTTTGGTTGATGAGGTTGAAGTGCTTGGTCAGGAAATTTCCGAGGATCTGGTTTGGGTAGCCGCACCTGATCTGGTAGGCGGACGGGCCAAAGTAGATGCATTTCACCAGGTACCAGATCTGAGCCACATGGTTGAGATTAAACCTCCTGCAAACGCCCAGAGAACGGGAGCATCTCAGTCACACCTGGGCCTCCACAGCCCCGCCCAGGAATAGGAGGGGGCTCAGGAACCCAGTGCACTGAGCCCATCAAAGCCAGGAGGAAAACTGGGGTTATTATTTCAAGCATAATTGTTAGCTGGGGAAGAAAGGAGGAAAAAAGTAACACTATTATTCCTCAAATGATTTGATTTGCAGGTGGCCTCTGGGGACACCTGGGCTCCCTTTACTTTCCTGAAAAAGGCAAGTTTTTATTCTCCACTCACCTACTCCTGACAGAGGAGCCAGGGCCACAGCTGCAGGTATCAGAACCTCGCCCCTCTCGGGCTGTCTGCGGCTCGGCTGCTGACTTATTCTTAAGATAATCCTTAAATCTTCTTCGTTGGGCTGAAAGGAGAGCATCTAATCAGAAGGGCCTCGGGAAGCTCTTGATGTGCTTCTTGGCAGAACGGGGAGAAATGAGCCCCCAGCAAGTTTGCTGCAAACGTCTCTTCTGGAGACAAGTTTCGAGCCAGACCCTGGGGTCCAGGGGAGGTTTGATGTCTCTGCTGCTCTAAATCTGGGCTTGGAGCCCAGGCCTGGGGTGGCAGGTC
Source organism: Phocoena phocoena (assembly GCF_963924675.1). NCBI lineage: Eukaryota > Metazoa > Chordata > Mammalia > Artiodactyla > Phocoenidae > Phocoena > Phocoena phocoena. The sequence continues at coordinate 83,369,875 of NC_089233.1, forward strand.
AATGCCACCTTGCGTCCCCCGCCGTTTCTCAGCTGGAACCCAGCCATCTCCTAGTCTCCCTGGCGGGCCCGGCATTGGCCTTTTTCGTAGTGAGGGAACGAAAGTACAGCTGGGCTGAGCCAGGGGAGTCCCTGGGGGAGGTTTACAAGGCCTGATAAATATTTCTCGAGCTTATTTACAAAGCTGCTCGGGGATACATCAGCGGTTCAGTCCTCTGCTTCTCACTCCATCAGAACTGCAAGATGCTCCCCGTGCAGGTGGATCTTTGCGTTTTTTCTTTCTTTTTTTTTTGGTTTTTTTTTGCGGTACGCGGGCCTCTCACTGTTGTGGCCTCTCCCGTTGCGGAGCACGGGCTCCGGACGCGCAGGCTCAGTGGCCATGGCTCACGGGCCCAGCTGCTCCGCTGCATGTGGGATCTTCCCGGACTGGGGCACAAACCCGTGTCCCCCGCATCGGCAGGCGGACTCTCAACCACTGCGCCACCAGGGAAGCCCTGCCTTTTTTCTTTTGGCCGGGGGCGTGGGGGGGGGGGGTGGGGAGGGAGAAAGGAGGGCCGGCAAGGCAGTCAGGGTACCTCTTGGTGACACCAGGCAGGATGAAGAAGGGCCAGAAGTGGGTGCGGAGGACTCCGAGGACCTGGAAGGCACACTTCCCCAGCAAGAACTTCCGCGGGTAGAGGGCCCGGTCCCCCAGCATCGTGCCAAACTGGATGAGCCCCATCGGCAGGAAGGCCTTGGGCACCGTCTCCTCCAAGAGCAACTCCACCAGGTCAGCGGCTGAGTCTTTCTACTGGAGCCAGAAAGGCGGCTTAGGAAGCAGCTGGCGGAGGGATGTGTGGCCGAGAGCGCCTCCCTCCCCTGTCCCCGCCATCCTCACGCTTCAGGCGCTTTAGGAGGCATCTTCCTTCTTAGCCTGGATCTCGGGGGCCCCTCTTCCCCTCACTCTGTGTGCCAGCCTCCAAGTCCTCTATTACAGAGGCTTCGTGCTACTACATCACTCCCTGCACCTGGGTCACTCCCTGCACCTGGGTCCCTCCCTCGGCCCCTGAAAACCCTGGGCTCCACTGCTCTTCTCTCTCTCATTCCTGTCTTGCCCTTCAAGGCCTGTTCTGATGCTGCTGGACTCCAGAAACCCTCCTGACCTTCCCTCCCCGTCCCCTCCCATCCCCAAGCAGAGCGGGTTCATTACGAGCCCCAGGACCCCATCTGGCCTCATGGAGGCTGGATGCCCTCCAGCTTGGACTGTGGTTTGCTGCTCCCAGATACGTGTCCTGTTTCCTCAGTTGAAAGCTCAGTTCCTTGAGAGCTGGGGCTGCCCTTCACAATTCCATGAGCCCCAAGACACAGAGCAGAACTCACCCCCCAAAATCTGAAGTTGGAGGGGACTCTGTCTGCTCCCACTGTCACCACCCCCCTCCCCTTGGAGCACGGAGCACAGGCCACAGCTGAGGGAGCTACGGGGTAGGCTTGTCCTCCCTCCAGCCCCACTCTGGCTGGCAAGCGGCCCCAGTTCTTGGAGTGAGGGTCTGGGGCTTGATGGATTCTCAGCACGCGAGGTGGGCGGTGGAGTGGGACGGGGGCAGAAGCTCTGGACAGAGAAGCATGCCGCCAGCTCGGAGGAGACCCTATGCCCGCACTGCAGCCCCTGCCCCACTTGTATCTGGCTTTCACCTTAATTAGTAGGGGCTTTTCAGAGAAGCAATAAAACAGCGACATAGCAACTTGGACGGGGCATGGAAAGCGAGAGCCATTTCAGTAATGAAGTTGGTGGAATTGCTATTCTAAATAGAGGGACAGAAACGGGGTGGGGAGCGAGACAGACCACCCTCTGCTATTAAGAAAGCCTGTCGTCTGCCTGGTTATTAAGGAACTGACGACCACACCCACCCCCAACTCCGGAGGGACACTGCAGCCCCAGGAACCCAGACGTCTGGGTGGAGGCTCCCAGGAAAGCCAGTTGCTGAGCTGGGCAGCCTGGAAGGCTGTGCGGGCCCGGGGTCGCGGGCTCACCCCAAAGGCCCAGTAGCCAAGGAGGACAACGGCCAAGTTGAGCATCTCCACCAGGAAGGCAAGCGTGTACACGTTGTGCACCCGGCTGGCTGGCGGCCGGTAGAGGTTGGAGAAGAACCAGTGGATGGAGTGGTAGATCTGGAGGGTCCTGCGGGAGAGAGGGTGATGCCGAGGGCTGCCCTCCTGGTTGACCACATCTCAACCAGTGCCGGCCAGAAGGCTCTGGGAGGAGGTCGCAGCTGACAGATGCAGAGGCTGAGGACCACACACAGGTTCATTCTCCTAACACCTGTATTCTCAAAGGGCACAGGGGAGGCTGCCCTGGTGTGCAGGGACCGACCCCCGAGTGACCACCATGCTGCGGTCTCTTGATGTCTTCATCTCCACCCCCTTGAGGGCTGGTTGCTTGAGGTCCAACCTAATCACTAACCCAAGCATAAGCTCTCGAGGGTCTCAACCAAAGGCCAGTGAGACGCAGAGTGGAGAAGAGCTCGGTGTGGTGGACCCTCTCCCTGCCAAGTTCTCTCTGTGTGACACGAGGCAAGTAGCTCTGTTGCCAAGCTTCAGGCTCCTCACCAGCCAAACGGGGCTGATGAGCCCTGGCCTGACTATGCCACAGGGTAGCTGCAAGGGTAAAGTGTTGGAGTCAATGTGAAACAGCTCTGAGGATGAGACAGTACAGCGGCCATGTTTGATTGTTTGTGATATACAGGGAATCCTACAGGTGAGCAACAGGAGGGCAGGCAGGTGGCTGTGGGTGGATGGGTGGGTGGATGGATGGGTGGGTGGATGGATGGATGGGTGGATGGATGGATGGATGGGTGGGTGGATGGGTGGGTGGATGGATGGATGGGTGGGTGGGTGGATGGATGGGTGGATGGGTGGGTGGATGGATGGATGGATGGGTGGATGGATGGGTGGGTGGATGGGTGGGTGGATGGATGGGTGGGTGGATGGATGGATGGGTGGATGGATGGGTGGGTGGATGGGTGGGTGGATGGATGGGTGGGTGGATGGATGGATGGGTGGATGGATGGATGGATGGATGGGTGGATGGATGGATGGATGGGTGGGTGGATGGATGGGTGGGTGGATGGATGGATGGGTGGGTGGATGGGTGGATGGATGGGTGGGTGGGTGGATGGATGGGTGGGTGGATGGGTGGATGGATGGGTGGGTGGGTGGATGGATGGGTGGGTGGATGGATGGATGGATGGATGGGTGGGTGGATGGGTGGGTGGATGGATGGGTGGGTGGATGGATGGATGGGTGGATGGATGGATGGATGGATGGGTGGATGGATGGATGGATGGGTGGGTGGATGGGTGGGTGGATGGATGGGTGGGTGGATGGATGGGTGGATGGATGGATGGATGGATGGGTGGATGGATGGATGGGTGGGTGGGTGGATGGATGGATGGGTGGATGGATGGATGGATGGGTGGGTGGATGGATGGATGGATGGGTGGGTGGATGGGTGGATGGATGGGTAGGTGGGTGGATGGATGGATGGGTGGGTGGATGGATGGATGGATGGGTGGGTGGATGGGTGGATGGATGGGTAGGTGGGTGGATGGATGGATGGGTGGGTGGATGGATGGATGGATGGGTGGGTGGATGGGTGGGTGGATGGATGGATGGATGGATGGATGGATGGGTGGGTGGATGGATGGATGGATGGATGGATGGATGGATGGGTGGGTGGGTGGATGGATGGGTGGGTGGATGGATGGATGGGTGGGTGGATGGATGGATGGATGGATGGGTGGATGGATGGATGGATGGGTGGGTGGATGGATGGATGGATGGATGGGAAGAAGGAAGGAAGAGTGTTTGGATCCAGAGTCAATAGATTGACAGAAGAAGGAAAGATGGAAAGACGGAAAGATGGGTACATGCAAAGATGGTTAAGTGGATGGATTATTGGAAAGACAGAAGGAGAGACCAAAGTATGAACTGAGAAATGCCTGGACAAAAGCAAGGATGGACACACGCTCCGCTACAGTCCTACAGACAGACCAGCGAGAGGGAAAGGTCACAGTAGACACAAGTCTGGGATCTGGCTCCTACATGGTGTTTTCCTGTGGCCCAGGAAGATGTGGGTCCTGGTCTTCACCCAGAAGCACACGGCTCCCCAATAACCATGAGGCCATGTTTTTCATGCCAGATCTACCGGCAGTGAGGTTCTTGTCTGTGAGGAGGGGGGAAGGATGGGAGCCCTCTGGACTCGCGGTCCCAATGCTCCAGAAAGAGTTCCTGGATCACCTTCTAAGGCCCAGCTTCTGGGCTTCCCGCAGCGGTGGCTCCAACAAGCTTCTGCTGGGCCGCTTTTGTCTGAATGGCAGCTTCCTGAGGAGGCTCCATCTCTTCATGCACCCTAGGTCTTGGGGACCCCCTGGCAAGACATAATGACACAGGCCTTCCCCTTGACCTTTTCCTCCAGAAGCTGTTTTGGCTGGGGCCACCCTGCCCCCACCCTCAGGCTGGGAGGGTGCCACGTGGTTGCCGCCAGCATCTGGGCCCGGGCCAGGGGCTCCTGCTGTTGCCTCCCCGATACCAAGGGCCCCGGTCTGGACCCCAGGCTGCAGAGAGGAAGGCCTCGCGGGCTGAGGAAGCCGATGGGGAGGCCTGGGCACTGGGCAAGGACAAGGGGACCGCAGACCCTCTCCCAGCCCAGGGATTTGGGGACCCCAATGGCCTACACTTTCCCAGGCTCTGCAGCTGGGTTGAGACCAATGAGGACTCCTCCTTGGGCCAGACCTTGGGGGGCTTGGGGCCCAGGGCAAGTGGGGTGCAGCCTACCTCTACACCCCATGCCCCACAGATGCCTCCAGAAGGCCCAGCAGGGGGCTGGCAGTGGCAATGGCAGCTCCTGGGAGGAGGGGTCCAGCTGGCCTGTCTCTGGAGGTGCCCATCGCCTGGAGCCTCTCTGCTGCCTTTTCTTCTCTCCCTCCTACTCTTCTCCCCCTTGCAATGGCCTGGTCCCACGGCAGCTGGTCCCACAGCCCCAAGTCCTGGAGGGACCGGGGGGGGGGGGGGGGGGGGGGGGCTGTGGAGGGGGCGGGGACCAGTGTGTGTAGGAGGGAGGGGGAAGGGCCAGGAGGGAGGGGGCACTGACCCCCTCTCTGAGGCAGACCTCACAAGGCAGCGGGGCCTCAGCCCAGGGGCCCAGAGGGTCCAAGGAGTCGGCCGTCTTCTCCTCCGTTCTGGCCACCATGGAGCCAATGATCAGTTAGCCTGGCAGTCGGCAAAGGCTCTCAAAGTTCCCTGAAGACAGTTGATCTGGGGCGTCTCCAAAGGCAGACAGAGGACCTGGGCCACGGGAGGGTCCCTGGGCTGTGAGCAGGCCATGGGATGGGCAGGATCCCCCCCCAGTCCTGACCCCCTCTCCTGACTCCGCCCGGCTGGATTCCAGCCACCGAAGAGCGGAGGTTCGGCTGGGCTCAGGGCAGCATCCCTGCGCCAGGGGCGGGGCCCGCACGCAGGAGCCGGCGGGGGCGGCGCGGGGACCCGGGGTGGGGGGGCAGCAAAGATGAGCGGCAGGAGGGAAGAGGACGCAGCAAAGGGGCCCCATCCCCGGGCAGCTTCAGGAAAGGAGGGCCCGGCCTTCTGTGGAGCAGACTGCCCTCCCCGTGCCGTCTAACTCACCGTCCAGTCCAGCCTTCCGTGGGGAGGAGGGAGTAAGTCCCTGGCAGGAAGAGGGGAAGGAGGTTTCCAGGGAAGGCCAGGACGGTGCCAGGGAGAAGCCTCCGCAGCGCGGGGCCAGATGGGGAGAGCAGGGGAAGGGGCGAGGGGCTCTGAGGCCGCGGAGAGGTTGGGGCGTGGGGAGAAGGGCCTGCGAGTGCAGCCAGGAGGCGGGCGAACGCTGCAGTGCGGCCTCCCGCGGGAGGTTACCGGGAACGGGAAAGTCTCAAACCAAATAATTTAAAACTTCACTGGAAAGGAAACACGCTCCAACGGGGAACAGAGCAGCCGTACGACCGGAGGCCGAGCCAGGCTTCCGAAATTCAATCGTCAGCCTCTGCTGTTGAGATGTCCGGGGCAGGGGTCTCCCTTTCCTCGTCTGGTGGGCGGGGACAGGTACTCCGGCCTCGGCCAGTCCGCCTCTCTTGTTCATGACTAGCAGATGTGGAGGTTGCAGTCAAAGGTCACAGCCCCCTTCTCGAGGTGGACGCACCTTCACGGCGGAGCGATGCGAGAACAGGGCCAGCGGCTGCGGGAGGCCGCACAGCACCTCCCGGCCTGCTTCTCAGCCCCGATGACGCTGGGCAGAGCAAACGGCTTTTCCCTGTTGATGCTAGCATAGTGGTTTGTGGTCCAGGGAAAGAAAACTGTGAAAAGTGTTTCACCACAACGGTGGCCTGAATAAGGGAAGGGAGGGACACACACACACACACACCCCTAAAACAAGTGAATGCCCAGGAAGGCTCTTTATATAGGCCGCCAGGCTTCACAAATGTAAGGAATTGTCTGGTCATCAGCAGAGGCTAGAGATGAAAGGAAATAAGAAACCACCGTGAATACATAAGTGGCCCCACGTGACACCGCTGAAGGCTGGTCAACCTTTTTAATTTCTCTGAGCTATCACGCCCTTTCTAATTTCTCCTGACAGTTGTTGCCTGCTAATCAATCTGATGCGTGGCAGGCAGATCGAGGCGGCTCTCCCAGCCTGCCCCCTCTCACAAGCCAGTAGCGGAGTAGTGATTTTTAGAGACTTCTTTATGCTGAAAATGCTCAAAAATGGCTTTGTTTCCTTTGGCAAGCAGAAAAGGTCACCCGAAGCTCCCGGCCTTTCAGTGCTGCTGTGTTATCAAGCATCCATCACGCCACGCAGAGTTTCTTGAAAGCTTCTGTTTCACAAACTTCTAAACGTCAGGTTCTTCAGCCAGGTGAACTGCCTCCTGCCTCGAGGGCCCCCCACCCCACCCCTTGGTGGAGTGGCTGGGTGGTGATGCTTCTGTCTGGAAGGGCAGGAAGTGGAGAGGCGCTTCCTCTCTCCTGGGGGTGGGCAGGGGGTGGCCGCTACTCGTCTGTCCCTGGAGTGCGGGCAGCCAGGGGCAGAACCGTGGATGGAGGACCCCCCGCACGCCATTCAATGTACAAAACGTGGTATGGACTCGAGCCCTCGTCTTAAATTCTGCCTTGGACCCAATGCCCTCTTGGTTTCCTTGTCTGTAAAATTACAGGGCTGGTTTAGAACATCTAAACCAGTTTGGCCCTCGGTAATTCCCTGAGCAGAAAAACATATTTTTGTTAGTCCATCTGAACCGAGAGAATCAGCCCTGTCGATAAAAGTGCCCATGAGGCGGCCGCAGCCGATTCTAGGCCAATGAAACCCGGTTCATTGTGAGACAAGTTCAGGCGCCGTCTGTGATTGTCTCTCCATTAAGTGCCCTGCGTTGGAAGGCCATGGAAAGCTATGCCCTGCAGGCGGCAGCTGGAGCTTCAAAGACCCGGGGCAGGAAGGGAGGGGTTGCCCCGTGAGAACCAACTTGGATTCATAGGAGGCGAAGGTGATTCCGGGGCAGTAACGGGATATCATGGGGGAGACCTCCCCACCCACGGTGGATTAGGAAAAGGCCACGTGCACATTAAAGAGTATGGACCTTTCTGCTATAGTACAAATGCCGATAAACACCGAGGGAGGAGGGGTGGACCCCAGTCAGTGACCTCAGACCTGTCATTCTAGACCCGGTGTCCCCTCTCACTACAATCGGAGACAAGGCCTGACTTGCCTTTCAAACAGCCTATCCAGAGGCCCCAGTGGAACCACACAGATTATCCAGACTAAGGCCTTCTAGTGCAAGACGGTATTAACTAAAAGTCAAAATTGTCGGAAGACTTTTAGGGAAATTAAATTTTATTGGACTCAGTTACAAGCAGTAAATCAAAAGAGATCGGTTTCACTTGTAATTAGGAGGATCTACTTATATATACAAAATGCAGCACAGATTTTTAAAGGCATATTCCCTCCAGTGGATTAAAATATTCTTTATAATGGTGTTTATTAGTTTTTTTAAACCACATTTTTCTTCCTAGCTCAGAAATGCTAGGATAGCAGAGCTTAGGGAGCCTGACCAGAGAGAGCCCAGACTGGTGGCTGCTTCCCCCGGGGGGTGTTTTCAGTGACTCTGAAGGAGGGAACCCAGAGCCAGGAGGCTCCCCTCCCTCCCTGTCCAGGTCTCTGGGGGGCAGGGGAGCCATAATTCATCCCCCCAGGCTGATAAAAATGATGTGATGGGAGGAACAACCTAATGACTGGTACTTAACTTTTGCACTAACTAATTTCATGGACAGGCTGTCTTCAAGTTTACAAATGTTGCATCCGAGTCAGAAAGAGCAGCAGAGAGCGAGGGCTGCTGGTAAGTTATGTCCAAGATGCCAAAAAACAAAATAAAATTAAAATAATACAGACATGCCTTGCCAGAGATGATGTGGGATAAATCCACTCGTGTTTATCGTGCACCTACTATGTGCAAGGTGCCGTGCGAGCACCATTCCTCACTTTATCTGACTCTTGAAAGCTACCTTGCCCTTGGGAGGGCATGAGTGTAGAGGGGAAACGTTAGGGGTTCCGTTCTCTGGGTCCCCCGGCCGCATCATCCCTGGACACGAGCACTCAGTGTGTTGCCCTGAGGTTGCATCGAAGGTGTGTGGGGTACGGGGGGTGGAGACGGGTGGGCGGGTGCCCACCTGTTGGCAGGAGCTGGGTCTGCGAGGGGGCCTCCTTGGCACCTACCTCTGTGTAATAGATCGGTGCCCTCCAAAATCGTCTGGAGGGCCCGGGGACAGAGAGCACGGCCCGCGAGAAAGACAAGATGGGGAGAACCGTGGAGAGGTTGGAAGCGCGGAGCGTGTGGTTGAGGATGGTCATAAAATAGCACAGCGTCTCAGAGCTGGCCACGCCCGCCTGGTGCAAGGCGAGGGTCGGCTTCACCAGGCACCACAGGCTCCGGTAAATCCTGTCCGACTGCTCCAGCTCGTTGTTGGGGCAGCCTGGAGGGAGGAAGACACCTTGGCATTAAGTCCAGGAAAGGCAGGCTCACGGCCCTGGATGGGGTGGGCGTGGCCTGGCCTGGAGAAAACCCAGTAGGTAAAAATAACTGTGTTTCCCCAAACTCTACACAGGGAGCAATTTTCCTCTTTCCTGGAGCACTCAGCCACAAAGTGTTCTATCGCACAGGCACTCCCCAGATGCATTTTAAAAACTATGTGATTTGCGAAGAAAGCTCCTTTGCTCACAATTTCTCTACTGAGTAAAGTATTTCCAAACAAGTAATCGAGTTCAAAGAACCACTCGCTCTGCCTTCTAGTGTGCGTCGTGTAACACCTTCTGGCTCGACTTGCTAACCTGGACAGCAGTTTGGGCTGCTGCATTGACAGGAAAAAGGTGCTGGTTCCTGACTCGGGTCACAGATGATTCTTGCCTTTTAAGTTACAGATGCCTAGCTGGCAACATCCTAAAAGGAGATTTTCTGCTGGAGCTGCTGGTCTGTTTGATTCTCTGAATGGGTGGCATAAAACAGGAAGGTCGGCAGCTATCGGGCGGGGACGGGGGGCGGCTCTTGGACTCGCCAGCCCACTGGCTGCGAGGGACAACCTGCCGGGCGTGGCGTCCTCATCACCTTCTTCACTCTTCCCCGCTCCCGGCTGGCCCCAGCGACCGTGCGTTACCGTCTCTGTGACCTCTCTAGACCCCAAAGACATCATTTTTTAAAACCTTTGATGACCAATCGATTGCACTTGCATCAAAGGACATTCTAAAATTTTAAAAAAGGCTCATGGATTTTGATTCCAGACTCCTCTCATCTGGAATTTGCAATTACTTGGGACGGTCTGAGATGTATTCCTGCATCATTGATAAAGACTGCATTGCTTTGTCGAACAAGCCAGCAGCAGACACTGAAAGGCTGTTGCGTTCTAGACCTTGAGCTGGGCTGCAGGGGCACAGAGATGGACACAGCAGGCCCCTGTCCTCACAGCGCTCATGTTGCAGGGGGCAGGGGCGTCCCGAGGACGGGTCTGGGGCCCGGGGTCGGGGTGAGAGCCACTTCTGAAGTGGCAAGGAAGTCCAGAGGAGGACAGGGGGCCAGGTGGCTTCCCAGAGCGGCGGCTCGGCTGGCTCTGGAAGGACGAATGGCAACACCCCCAGGCAGAGAGGCCCGGAGAATGGGCATTCCGGGCACGCATTGTTAGATCCCGTGCAACGCAAAGAACACGGAGCCCAGGGACTAGAGAGCCCGTCAGGTCACGAGGGGCCTCGCAAGCCAGGCTGAGGGTTTGGATTTCATTTTGGAGAGCCAGGAAAGACCTGGAAGGGTTAAAAAAGGGGGCGACAAGGGCAGGCTGGGGTGAGTTGAGGTCGGTGTGGAGAGGGAGCCATAAGGAGGAGGCGGTGGCAGGGAGGACAGGCTGGTAGATCAGGCGAGAAGCAGTGACAGTCTGAGCAGGGCCGTGCGCACAGGGTGGGGGGATGCGGGTGGAATCCAGAGACATTTTCAAAATAGAGCCCTGGGTGCCACGCCCCCATCCCCCCACCAACCGGATGCGATGAAGAAAGAAAAGAACAAAGCTAGCGTCTCCTCCCAGGACTCTTCACTAGGAGCTGGACAGCCTGTGAAGGCTTTGCATGAGTTTTGGGGTAGAGCTTTCGCCACCAGAGACCATGCTGGGAGCACAGCAGGGCACCAGCCCGTGGGGAGAGGGAAGTAATGCGCTTGGGTTTTGCAAGGTCAGAGAGGGCTCCTAAGTGGGTAGAAGCCCTGGCTTGGAGCTCAGGACATGCGCTGGGGAAGAGCAAGAAGGGACAGGAAGGGGGCAGCGGGGGAGGGGCCAGCAGAGCAGAGGCTGCCGAACCCAGGAGGTCCCGTAAAAACTCAAGGGACAAATAGGGCAGCTGTCGAGGAGAGGAAGCTTGAGGCTTCAGCTGACCTTCCGCCCTTTACAAGAAGTCGGTGGTGAAGAGAGGAGAGGGGGGACGACACGATCTCTGCAGACCCAAGAAGACCCCAGGCCGCTGGGTCACCAAGAGGAGTGGAGGGGACGGGCTGGGGACAGAAGCCACGGAGAAAGGGGAGAAGGTGGGCGAGAGAAGCCACGGCTCCTGGGACACAGGGAGGGGTCAAGGTGGCAGATTTCGGGCAGGGAAGATAGGATGTTCCTTCTGGGATGGCGGACCAGCCAGGGCTGCGTCCACAGCACCTGGACGCCCAGAGCACCCGGACGTCCACGACGCAGCGGCGCTGAGACGGCAGAATGCGGCCGCAGCGTGACCTTGAGCCACTAAGGGGGTTAATCGACACAGAACTGCTCAGGACCAGCCCAGCAAGGGATCAGCACAGGGAAAGGCCACCGTTCTGCCCACACGGCCATCACCACGGCTTTGTCCTCCTCTGTCCCACAGTGTCTAGGACACATGCAGCCACCGCTGAGTAGCTGGATGGTCCGGGGACAAGCTTCCTCGGGTTCCTCGCCAAGCATCCCTCCCACGCTCCCCTGTCCCGTCACGTCTGCAGGCGGCAACTGCTCCACTCAGGCCTCCCAGGTGACTATTTTAACGGGACCATTTACAAGGTCACAGCTCCCGTGCGGCTCACTTAACGTGCCCAGAGAAAGGGGCCCTGTCAACACCCACTGGGGCAGCCTCCAACTTCTCTAAAAGCCAGATTTCACATTTGAGAAAAATTACATCTCTGCCTGCCGCGGGCCACTGTTATTCGGACTCAGAGTATAATTTCATGGCATTAGCAAAAACGGTCCCTTTTACAGCTCTCTAAACGTCCTTGGCCCACAAAACGCAGTCTTGACCTTCAGAGAGACTGCGGTTTCCCAGGGGGCCCTTGGCACCTGAGGTCGTCCGAGGGCAGGGAGGCTCCCGGGAGCTGAGGGCGACCTGTTCCCCGCCTCGGAGGTCCTCCAGCTACTCCTCAGGGGGGCCCTGCCTGGAGCTGCGGGTGTTTCTGTGCTGATCCGCTGTGGCCGTTCCCTTTGCCATTTCACCAGGCCATGGGATGTCTTCCCGGGGCAGCTGTGGTGTCCCAGGTAACCCTTTGCTGTCCGGACGCCCCTCTTGCCTCTCTTCCCTCCTGGCCGGGGCAGCTCGTGGGGACTCTCGCAATGGCGCATGGCAGCGTCTCAGAATGTTCTCTGTGGTGGCCTTTTTTCCCCTATATAGAAATTTCAAATCATCGTTACATTAAGAAAAAAATGAGAGAGTGAGAGAAGCAGATGCGGTTAAGGGCAGGGAAGGCGGGGAAAGAGCCGGTGGGTCTACTTTCCATGACAGAAAACAGATGGAACACAGTGCCTCGCAACTTGCGTCTCAGGACTCAAGCTAGGATCGCCGAGGGGCTGTCCCACTGGAGCCCCGAGTCCCCTGCGGGAGCTCTGGACGCAGGTGGCGAAGCCCTGCACGCCCCTGCTGGCCACCACAGTCCAAACCTGCAGGGAGGTTGGGTGGCAGGGCCGGGGTGGGCAGTGAGGCCTCCGGCCATCTAGCCAGGAGCTAACGCGAGGCATAAATCACGTGTCAGCAGACCGGGTGACTCTCAGAGCTGTCGGCGTGGCGTAATTAAAAGCAACTGATAGGGCAAGAGGTGCCAGCTCGCCTGAGTGACAGCTCGCCACCAGCCGTGGCGCTCCCCCCGCAGGGCCTCGGACACGGGGGTGCTGTCCCCGCTGAGTGCGCACAGAGCCACAGTGACATCGTCCAGCAGCACCTGTCCCAGCACTCAGGACAACCGGGCTGTGGTGATGGGCCTCTGGGCCGGGCCTCCTGCGGGGAGACAGCAAGAACCAAACAGCCCGTGAAACCCCACCGGGAGCATCCCTCTTTCTTTTCGTCAACTTGCCTCATAGCGACAAGGCAGTGAACACCATCCAGTCCACCAACCGCGTCTGGAGGGGCTGCCGCGTGGGAAGAATTCCCCTAGACGTACCGGTCCTGTCCGCGGTGGGGCCTCCGGGTTATGCTGACGGGCGCCGGGGCGAGCCCCAGAGACAGCCTTTGCGTCTGAGCACCCTCAGCCAGCCTCCACCCCTCCTCCCCTTGGAGGAGAGGGCTGCCCTGTTATTGTTTGCCTTCTGAATGGCTAACACGAATTAGGCACTTACTGTGTACCAGGCCCTGGTGTGATCTTATGGTTTGGCCCTTTCATCCTACAGCAACCCTCTCACTCAGGTCCTCTTACTACGTCCTCCTTTTGCAAATGGAGAGACCGAGGGCCAGAGGAGTGAAGGAATTCGCCCCTGATCGCACCAGCTAGTGGGGATGGGAGCGGGTCTGATTGCAGGCCGCCCGGGCTTGCGCTGAAGGAAGGGTCACTTGAGATGAGAGATGGAGAGGACTCTGGAGAAGGCGCTCTGCCCACAGGCAGGGATGAGCGAGAAGAGGAGACCCCCTCGGGGGTCTGGCTTTGTGCCGGGTGGTCCCAGCCCCGATCCAGGTGCGGGGCCTCGAGCAAGGCACTGAAGCCCTCTGTCCCCCTCTTTAACTGGCCGTTGGCGTTGTGGGTACGTGGGTTGTGCCTGGCACACGGTAGGGCCTGGGTGGGCACCCGAGGTTGAGATTATGGGATTACTGGTGTCACCTTGGGGTGAATATGCGCCTATCTTCTCCAAGCCCAAAGATTCAGGCCTATTCACATTTCTCGATTATGACTTTTCAAGGGGGAGAAGCCCTTTGAGGGGACCAGGGCCCACTCGAGCCTCTAAATGCGACCTCTCCGTGGAAACGAAGGCGCCACCTGACGCCGAGAAGGGCCGGGGCTGCAGGAGCCCACAGTGAAACCCCCTTTTCCTACTCACTTCGGTGACACTGCGGGACCTATGTAAAAAAGCCTTGGTGAAGTCCAGCAGTTTCCCCTTGAAGGTCAAGTTTTACTTGTTCTCGTCTCCGAACTCTACCCACTTTCACCTCCGAGTGAGCTTGTCAGACGTCTGCCCTGATCAGTGACGTGGTTTGCCTCCTGTAGTTTTTTGTTTTTCTGTTTTGGACACGGCAGGGCACCTCCCGGATTCATCTGAATTCTCTGCTCTGGCCTCAACTTCGGCCTCACGAGTTGCCAGTCTCTCACCTCCTGAATCACCAAAGGAAAACAAAATAGACGGCGGTTGGAAATTCCCGTCTGTTTTCGATTGACATTTTTTTGTAAATGTCCGTTACATCCCCATAAGGGTGTCTGTGTGTCTAAGGCAGGCGTGATGATGGGGTCATGGAAATTACGGTCCTCCTGAAACATACATAACATTGCGGGCCCTCTACTGGGGTTGCCAGTACGCTACAGGCACTGATATCTAATCACCTGATCTTCGTTGCAGACACTCCCCAGAGCAGGTCCATCTAAAGAGGAAAGCCTTTCAAGTTTGTACTGGCTCCTGACCACTACTTGTCAGGGTCCAGGGCTTACCTCCAGCGAATGCCTCACTTAGGAAAGACTGGACACCTGACAGACCACATATTTCTCTCTCCCTGGGTCTGGTCAATGCCTTCCAAAGTTCAAGCCATTACGGAAAACAGGCTTGGAAAAATGCATATTTTCCCCCCAATATTTCAGAATAACAAGTTGGCCCGTCAGCAAATGCCCCATTGTCCAAGCGGCGAGGACACCTCCATGAGGCACCCCAACCCAGCCATCAGCGTGTATAAAAGATCCCCCATTCTTCCTACGTGCACCCATGTCCCCATCTTCCCTCCACACTCCACTTGCTGTCAAGGGACCTGGTCAGCAGCCAGAACTGATTGACGCCAATGTTTCCTAGTCGACCATCTATTGGTCCAAGTCACCACATAAGCCCCGCTTTGCCATCGACAGTACCTCCAGGGTGGCACCGCCGGGCCCCCTCTTCCCCCCCGGGTTCCCCATCCCTCCTCCATCCTCAGAGCAGACGTGGCTCTATTGGTCCAGACGTCATGTGTGAGCTGCGGGGAGACAGTCGTAAACCCGGCTCTGTTCTCCGGCAATTTCAGGCATCGCCGGGCCCGGACCCTCCTTTTCTTCCTTAAAGGTCAAAAAATCTAATTAGAACCATCACTAACTGTATATTCTCGTTGTTGGTAAGCCTGAAATAATAAAAATCAGACCGAATGAGACTAATCAAGGGAGATGGAAAATCAATGTCATATTTGTTCCGAGTAATTTCCTTTCAGAAGAGAAAAGGCTCTTAGGAGCGGTTTGTGAATTTAAAAGATGTTTAAAGTTGCATCTAGACATCGGAACATCAAAGTCAAACCCAAACGGAATTTCACTGGATGATCTCTCTCCTCATTCCCGGAAAAGTCAGTGCTGCTTGGTATAAAGGCTAAAACGGGTGACAGTCTTTCTCGTGTCTGCTTTAAGTAGTCCTGGCTTTGCCAAAAAACAAAACAAAACAAAACAAAGCAAAAACATTGAAAAATGCATCCCTTAAGACGGGAGCAAAGAGTAAGTAATATATGGGATTTTTTGCTCTTCCTTCAATATTTTTTGGAGTAATTAATTAATTTCAACTAAAATGTACACTTAAGAAAAAACCCTAAATAATAGAATGCCACAGAAACACACATGCATAGGCATGGTAGAGGAGATTAAGACACACCTTCAAATAACTTATCCTTCTGCCTGAAGTACCCCAAAGATATTGGTTGACATCTCCAGATAAGCACCCCTGTTCTCCACTTGGTTTTGCGTGGGCCCGTGGCAATGGGAGCCATTTATACCAAGAAGACTAGTTGACCAACTTGATACAGAAGGACTAGTTAACTGTCTTCCTCATAATTCCACCACTTTCCCCCAATAGTCAGTGGGGAGCCCCTTCGGTGGGGAAGATACCCTCAGAGTCACACCCTGATCTCACATAAACAAGCACCCAGCATCCAGGGAGGTGGGCCTCCAAAGCACTCGTTGTTCTTTTGATAACTAGAAATCCCCAAACAAACTCGGGCTCAAGTTAGGTTCTAGGCCGTTGTTCTACAAAGTCTGGTCCACTGCGGGTGGATCCAACCATGCCTCTGGCACACACGGAAGCTTCTAAAGAAAGAACATCCTCTGTGAGGACCATTCAGCCCACAGGAGGCGTCTATTGTGCCTGCAGTAGCTCAAATCCAATGCAAAGAAAAGTTACCTGGAAAAAAAGCTGTTCTGGGCTTCGGCTGATGGTCTGTTATTTCTGCCTCGCTTCCCTCTTCTGGCACCTCTTCCTCGCTGTCAGCCTCAGGGAAGCCATAGTTGCCAACCTGGAACGCGTGCCCTTCCGCCCCTTTGCCCACAGACCTCAGGACAAGCCTGGCCCCGTCGGAGACACGCTGGGCGCCTCGACCTGGTGGGCACGTTATTTTATGTGTGGGGTTTCCTCCCTTCCAGCACCTTCTACAACGGAAGGGAACTCTGTCAAAACAGGTCTACCTGGTTCCCTCACTGGATTTAAATTATGTATCAGTATTGACATTTCACGTTAGATGCCTGTGGATTTCCGTCTCCCCTCACTATCAATCTACCTCGTTAGCACGGAATCTCCAAATCCCCGACTTCCTCGGCTGCAGAAGCTCCACGTCCCTGGTCCTGTATCATCTACGGATCGGCCCCGTACTGCCCTGGCGGATGGAGAGGAAGCTGCTCCTCCACTGTCCCCAAAGGCACATACACGGCTTCTTGCGTCCTGCTGGGGCAGCGGGCATGGGCCCACTGCCTGCCTCCTTACCACATCCTTGCCGCCTAAAACGACAGGCATTTCCTAGAGAATGGGCCTATTTTAGAGAACCCTGGAACTGAGGAGGGTTCCAATGGGCCCCCAATTCTCAGTCTCCTGAAGGGCCTTGCTCTAGGCAGCTGTTAACGGTCCCAACTTACTGGAAGGATGCTTCATCCAAGGCTGCCACTATTTTTTCTCCTCTTCATTTTCTTTCGTACTGAGATCATCTAAATAAAGACGGAACCCAAATTCATCAGCCATTCCCACCCTGGACCACGTCGTGATTATTCTAAAAATGGATCAGGGCTGAGTCATCCACTGAAGAAATCAGCTCATTGAATACCTACTAACTGCCCCCCCACCCCAACCTTACAGAATGATTCATTCGGACAAATCATTTAGTGCAAATAAGATCTGAAAAGGAAATGTATAAGAATACGTGTTTTCAAGTCTGCCCGGCACGTAAGCTGACGAGATTCCCAGGGAGGTCTGTGCTGGGTGGTACTTGGGGAGACCGGTTCTAATGGTTTCAGGAACTCGAAAGTACTAAAATGGAATCTCTTTTCTTAAAAGCACCATAATTCAGTCTTGTCACTAATTCAGACAGTGTCTCCCCCAATTAGGAAGGTTAAACCATAGACCACACTCTGCATGTAAATTGCTAGATAAAACCGAATCGTCTTAGTGGTTGGTAGCCAAGGGGTGACATTATTCTCTTCAACTTGTTCAACCAAAGAAAGAGCAAATCCTGTCCAATTGAAAAGGAAGAACTTTTTGAAAGGTATTTTATCTAATTCGTGACCAATAAAAAAATGAAACGCCTTTCATCTTTAGCCACCTGGCCCTTTGGGAAAGTCATGTTTTCTGAAAAAAATCTCAAAACGGAAAGGAAGAAAATGCTGTTTAAGTAATCCACGGATTTCCAGAGATCCAGGGCCCGATCAGATAGAACAGTTTCTGGGCGAGGTGTGTTTCTATTCTGCAAAAGGGGAGGGGTCCTTTCTGGGACTTCAGTTGGGGTTCAGAATTTCGTCTCAAAGCACTGTTCTAAATCTAAACGCTTCAGATGCATCAGACAAAAAGACACCTCTATACCCTAGTTCTGAAGGGAGAGACCCATTTTCTTGCTGGCTTCAGGGGGAAGGTGCTGGTGGCAGAGGGCTCGGTTTACTGTCCCTGTTTCAAGCCCCGGGGCAGGTCACATGCCGCAGCTCACCTGGGGCACAGGGCCCAGCGGTCCCTTCCTCTCAAGGAAGGCTGCTGGTGCTAACCGCCAGGTGGGCAGGACTCCTGCAGGTTCGCTTCAGAGCAGCAACTTTCTTTTGCTTCGCTTTGATTTTCTGCATCCTGGCAATTGAAGACAAACAGAGAAAGCCATTCTCTTCTCCCGCGGTCAAAACACCTTTGCCATTCTGTTGGTTTCCGTGCTTGCCTTTTCCCCTAAACCCGAGGCAGAGGAAGAGATGCCTCGATATCCCCTCCTACCTTTCCCTTAGTTAAGAGGGCAACACCCTCCAGCCCCCGCCCAGCAACCAGTGTCTCGGGCACCCACGTGGATGGGATCCTCTTCCAGGTGTGCATGGGGTCCATGGTGGGGGGAGCATGAGGGCCGACTGCTCTCTGCTTCGGAAGGCGCAGTGGCTTCACAAGTGGAGTTCGCTAACCCCAGATGACGGCCGGGCAGCTGAGGGGCTGGAGTTGGGGGTCTCGGTGGTCTCAGACGGTTTGAGAATTTAGACTTAAGCAGGCGACAAAACAGAGCCCCACCAACTTCATCATGCACACATCGTGATTTCTCCAATGTTAATTAATTTTTAAGTTGATTACAGTCCATTCATTTGTACAACTCGGTCTCATCCTAAGAAATAATATCCTTAAAATCACTCACTGGATGGTCTAGATATTCCCCCCTCCAAAGTGCATTAAGATAAATAATGTAAGCTTTAAGCGAAAAATTCATACACGCGTGACCACTGAAAACCTTCCTGGGTACCACTTGGGGTGCACGCGTTGTAGCGCATTGGAAGATGCAACGTGGTCTGGGCTGAGTAGAGTAGCGGGTGTCCCCTCTTAGCCAGGGACAGCCTGAACCAAGGCTCAGACCAAAGAAGGCAAATGGCCTTTTGGGGGAACAGTGACTTAGGCAAAGCAGAAGGTCTGAGCCGTCAAGAGCTTAAAGAAAGCATCACCTCCTCATCTAAGAATTACATCAGGGGATGGATCTTTCCAGGAGAAGCTCATGTTCCCATCACACTCAAGAGCCCGGCCTTTGTTTTCAGGGTTGGAAGAACCAGCCTGCAATTTCTGCCACCTCCATCCCCTGATTGACCCACATTCACGGCCTGTTACCGCCCCACACTCTGAGCAATGGCACATTGCCAGCCTGAGGCTTTTACTCTTGGTGAAATTCAAAAATAAGAAAAAGAAAGGAAAAGGGGAAGTCTATAACAAAGAAAGAAATAAGTGACAAGTTGGCAGCTCCTTTGCAAGGGCCGTGCTTCCAGGGTGAAGAAAGAAAAGCCAACATAACTGCTTCGCGATGACCCGTCGGGATTTTTTCTCGTCTTATTTTTTTCTCGTCTTCGTCACGGCGTTCCAATGTCTCCCTCAAGGACAGTGTCCAGAGCTCAGCACCCCTGTGTGGGCAAAAAAAATACATTTAAGAAATCATCCTATGTACATTTTAAGTATCTTACATATGTGTCTTATATGTAGCTTATAGGGAACATCTAGGGAAAGTCTTTGTACATTCTGTTGGCAAAACATCACTATCTGGTTTTGCACGAAAAGTCAAGATGAAATGCGTCAATCATACATCAATTCGTATAACAAGACAGCTCGAGCCAGCTGCTCAAGATGAATTCTTTTCTCCTTTCTCCCCGAAGGGCATAAGCCTCCAGAACATCAAGACCCAGTTTAACTCAACAGATTGAGGACAGAACACCCAACAAACCGTGGAAACTTTGTATAGGACTGGATGCTTGCAACTTGCCAGAAGACTGGCCGCGCTTGGGCGGGTCTTAGGGTGAGAGGCAGTGGAGTTTGAGGGGACCATGTACTCAGCGGCGCATCTGC
Source organism: Phocoena phocoena (assembly GCF_963924675.1). Classification (NCBI taxonomy): domain Eukaryota; kingdom Metazoa; phylum Chordata; class Mammalia; order Artiodactyla; family Phocoenidae; genus Phocoena; species Phocoena phocoena. The sequence continues at coordinate 83,389,626 of NC_089233.1, forward strand.
GTCCTAGAATGCTAGCCTGCACTCCGGAAACGGAGGGTGGGACCCCTTGGGGCTGTCCCTTCCCTTTGGCGCAGATGTCACTCCCGTCAATGAAGGCGAGTAGCCCCCAGGGCTGGTGGATGATCTGTTTATGTCAGGTGAGGAGCTGTCACTAGAAGGGGCCATCAGGCAAGCTGGTCAAGCAGCTACGTTAACAGGGACAGAAGCCTGAGACTCGGATGGGCAGGGCTACCTAGAGAGGTTCCCGAAGCCCCGGACCTCTGCAGGGCTGGGAGGGCTCTGCACAGAAGTCGGCCAACCTCCCCTTCGACTCTGAGCTGAGCCTGGTCCCTCACGGCCGTGGGGTTACTGTCGGCAGAGAGAGAAGCTGGTCCTTTGCCCTTGCCCTTCCTCTGTGTTTACAAGTCAGTACCTCCTAGGATCTCACGGCCCTCCACATTTTGAGGCCCCAAGGAAATGACCAGGACCGGATCCCAGACTTGGGAGGAAGCGGCGTTATGTTGGAGGGGCTGCATCTGTCCTGCTCTGGTCCTGGCCAGATGGACAACCCCAGGCAGGTGACCCACTCTGAGTGTCATCTCTTCCTCTGCCGAGGGGAGGGGTGAGAGGAGATGGCCTGAGGTCTCTGAGAGTTCTAAAGGGTTGTGATCTTTCAACTAAAAGTTCCTTCGTGTCTAATCGAGCCCCTGACACCTGATGCCTCTCTCCTGGGTTTCCTGGTACCTGGACGCTAAGGCTTTGGCAGCGTCCAGATCAGCTACCACGTAAAGGTGGTAATAACTCAGGAATATCTGTCACTGTATTAGCAGGAAGGTTAAACACATGGCATCCCACAGGACCCCTGCTTCCTTTTCTGGGGGTTCACAGGCTTCATCCTCGGGGACGGCTGCATGGAAGACGGGAGAATCCGGGAGTCTTGTGGCCAGTGCCTGGGGTGTGGCCACCGCTCTGGATGGGGAGAGCTGGGTCTCTCCCCCCACCCCCATCTGCACCAGCACCTCCCTGGAGCCGCAGCATCCCCTTCCCGGTTCCTTGCGGGGCGACTCAGGCAGAGCCCGGGGTAAACAGGGAGCTGATGCCTGGGGGTGGGGGGAGAGGTAATCCAAGGGGCTTGAGAACCTTCCACCTCAGTCTCGCTGGGATGCTCAGAAACCTTGTCTCCGTGGCCACAGCATTAAGCCCCGGAGCGCCAGACTTGTTTGTGAAAGATGAGATATGTGAGCTCCCGTGTTTTCTTGACAAACCAAGAGAGAGAGAGGGAGAGCCGAGCCGAAGATGTCACTCAGAGGCAAGAGTTAAAATAAACACGTTTCTCCTTTTCCTCCGTTCATGAGAGGAAGCCGCTGACAGCTCCAGTCAGGCAGAACCCAAGGCTCTTCCCTCTCTAAACAGGCCCGAAGCCCGGGAGTCAGCAGCGTGGCTGGAGTTTTGCCAACTCCGGTGAAGGGCTCTTGGTACAGAGTGGGAAACTCCCTAAAGCCCAGAGGCCGTTGGCTGGAGGGTGCCGTGCCCTTGACTTGGCATTGGGTCGCAAGGCAGAGTCTCACTCTCTCTCTTCTTTTCATTTGGTCCCTGGATTTTCTCCGAGAGAATGGTGGTCTCTTAATTTCTACCGGGGCTTCCCTCCATGTCACGTGAGACAGCGGTCTGGCAACACGGTCAAATGCAGCCCGTGAACTTGGACTGGATTCTGAGTCCAAATAATGATAACGATAGAAATAGCTGTCATGACCCATTTAGGAGCAACTGGGGGCATTAGCACGTAGACTGAGTATTAGGTGGCTGGGGAGCCGGAGTTGGTTTTCTCAGGATGAGCTGATATGAACGTGGTTAGAGGGAGACGCAAGAGGGAGGAGATGTGGGAACATATGTATAGGTATAACTGATTCACTTTGTTATAAAGCAGAAACTAACACACCATTGTAAAGCAATTATACTCCAATAAAGATGTTAAAAAAAAAAAAAAAAGAACATGGTTATGTAGGAGAACGTCTTGGTGTTTGCACCTTTCCTCCCGGTGATTTCACAAAAATATGTCCACACACCCAAGTACAGGAAGAGCAAAAGGTGGGAAAATAAACTGTAAACCTAGGGGGGAGTGGGGGTGACCATTGTATGATTCTTTCCACTCTTCTGTGCTTCTGATCTTATTTTCCTAACGACACAGGCGGGCTCTGCACTGGCCGTGCTGAACTGGGGGACTTACCTAACTGGTACCCTGGGACCATGCAGTCCAGGCCGAAACTGTGGACCAGCCAGCAGTGGGAGATGAGTAAAGCCTCCAGGTACACACATGCGCCGACCTGCAAGAGAGGAAGAGTGTGGAAGATTCGCCGTGCCCGTGTCTGCACCGTCCCCGGCGTGGCCTTGCTGTTCAGTGGCACCTTTCATTTGTCTCCGGAGTTGTAACCTCGAGTGTGCTGGTGCCCCGGAAGAGCAGAATTTGACTGCTCAGCCTAAGAGGCCTAATCGTCCTCCTCCCCAAGAACATAAGGAGGGGTTTACCCAGACCCCATGGAAGGATCTTCCATGGCGAGAGGAACCGAGCGTCAGCATCTGAGTGGCCGTGAGCAAAGGTGTGGCCCCCGGAGGGTTATTGCCCTTCCCTCCCCTCGTTCCTAATGTTCTCATCAGCAAAGTCACCACGCCATCTCCGAAGACTCCTTCCTGCTCTCACGATCTGTGAGTTTTATAAAGGAAGACCTATTAGCCATTAGAAGATGAAGTCCTAAGATGTATGATACGAAAGGACATGGCGGTATCCCCGCCCGTGGAGATGCAATAAGATAAACTGGGGATACGATTGCCACCATTACAGTAAAAGCTAGTTTATTGGACAGGCAATCACTCAGAAGTTTTGGGGCCAATGACGACCAATATTCTGAATGATGACCTGAGGCTTGGAGACCTCCAAAGAATGACTCCATTATGCTGAGTGGAGTCTCAATGTGTAGCTGGGTTGCAAGTTGTGCCCAAGGCATGGCCAATCAGGCAAAGAACCAGCACTGGGGTCTGGAGATGGGGCGGGGGGTTGGCGGCGTCCCAAGTGTCTCCTAGACAGCAGGTGGTACCGGGCTGGCCTCTTCTGGTACTTCTCTGTCTGCATCTCTCATGTGGAAATCTTAAGTCCTACCAACCCAAGACGGAGGTAGGGAGGGAGCCACCAAATAATCTCTCGAGACCCCTTCCAGTCTCAGACCCATGACTTTCCTAGCCTTCAAACTGCTGCATCTACTCGGTTCCGTGTTATTCCACTTTGCCCTTTGAAATGTGCACGCTACCACGGTCTAGCACCGTGAACACACCCCAGGATCGCTGGGGTATCATCTCCAGGTGATTAGCTAGATCATGAAGCGTGTTTTCTATTGCACGTCCTTCCTTTCCCTCTTGATTTCCTCGGGTTCAGAGCTCTTCAACATCAAAAGCTACTCCGCGAAGCACAGCCTGCGTCGTGCGTGACACACGGGGGGATCGTTTTACAACTTTCCACCTTCGGTAAACAGATCTTTGAAAAAGGCCTTTTAAGATGACTGTTGATTTTGGCAGTACCTCTTTTAGGGTATTAAGACAGTCAGGCTAGGAAAACAAAGAGCCACCTTGAAAGAAGGACTGTGCCGTACCGACAGGAACGTCTTCACAGCGACCACCAGAGCCGAGTAGGCGACCAGGCAGCCCCGTGGCCGGAGAGTGACCATCACAGGCTGGAGGAGGAGGCGGCTCCCCTGCAGCATGAAGTATCCAAAGGCCACCAGGCACCCGGCACGCAGGATGTGGATCCGTGTCGTTCCCGCCATAAACACCAGGCAAAGCGCAAACCAGAAATGACACCGAAAAACAGCGACTTTGACTCTGTCCAGTTAGGAGCTGGAAGATTGAAGAGGCGAGGGAAAAAGAAAGAGGATATCATTAGACAGACACAAAGGTACCTCCCACAGGTCATCTTCAGATAGAAGGGCACGCAGAAAACAGGGGAGGGGAGAGAAATGCAGTGAGCGGGAGACTCTCAGAGACCCACGACTGTGCTCGTGAGATGGGAAGCTCCATGAGGCCAGGGTCTTTCACGGCGTCAGGCTTATCAATGTGCAACTTGCGTTCGATAAAATCCCCCTTTTTAAGGGTGTAGTTCTTTGAGGTTTGACAAATGCATGCAGTCCTGTAACCACCACCCCAATCAAGATACAGAATATTCCCATCATCCTTGAAGTTTCCTATGCCCTTTGTAGCAATCCGCTACCCCACCTCCAGGCAACCAGCGGTCTGTTTTCTGTCCCTATAGCGTTGTCTTTCCCAAAATACCACGCAAATGGCACCGGGCAGCGTGTCACCTTTTGTGGGGGGCATGAGGCTCTTGAGAGTCCTCCTGTGTGGTCACGTGCGTCAGTCATTCCTTTTTATTGCCGAGCGATGTCGCAAGCTATGGATGCACCCTGACATAGCCACTCATCAGTTAATGGACATTTGGGTTGTTTCCAGTTTTCAGGGATTATAGGCAAAGCTGCCATAAACTTTCATGGGCAGGTTTTTGTGTGGAACTAAGTTTCCATTTCCCTTGGTAAATACCTAGGAGCGGAATGGCTGGGTCACATGGCGAACGTACCTTTAACGTTAGAAGAAACCTGCCAAACAACAAGGTCTTAATGAATAGCACATGGAACTATATTCAATACCTTCTAAAAAAGAATATATAGGTTGCCAAGGGGGAGGGGGTGGGGGAGGGATGGAGTGGGAGGTCGGGATTAGCAGATGTAAGCTTTTATGTATAGAATGGATAAACAGCAAGGTCCTACTGTGTAGCACAGAGGACTATATTCAACATCCTATGATAAACCATAATGGAAAAGAATATTTTTTTAAAAAAGAATGTATATATACATATGTATAACTGAATTACTTTGCTGTATAGCAGTAATGAACACAACACTGTAAATCAACTATAGTTCAATAAAAGAATATATATAAACATTTATATACATATGTGTGTTTTTATATATATAATTGAATCAGTTTTTTATACACCTGAAACTAACACATCATTGTAAATCAACTATACTTCAAAATATATATATATATATATATATATACACTTTTTTTAATATACACTTTACAATAGTCAAAACAATGGAAATAATTACATGTCTAGGTCATTGCTGATTAAGCGAATTAGGACATATTCAAATGATGGAATATAAAGTAGCCATTTAAAATTATGACTACAAAGCATTTTGAAGTCATGAGAAAATGCTTACAAACAAGTCAGTGGTAAAGGATCAATCCGTGGAGGCTGTTACTAGCAAGAAACCAGGATGCAAAATTGCTTATAGGACATGACCTCTACTATATAAAAATTATTTTAAGAGACTGGAAGAAAAAATGCTAAAATTTTAAGAGGTTATGTCTGAAATTGCAACGATCTCTTTTCTGTTTATGATTTTCTTATTTTTACAAATTACAGCAAGTAAGTGTCATTTGTAGGATCAGAATAGAAGTTAAATGTTATCGCTGAAGAAAAGTAAAAAGACACTGCCCGACTCTCTTCCAAAGTGGCTCTACCACGCTGCCTTCCCCCCAGCTACGTGTGGGGATTCCTATTGATCTTCATTCTTTCCAGGACTTGGTATTGTCAGGTTTTTGGTGTTTGGGGCTTTTAAAAATCTTAACTGTTCTAATAAGTGTATTAGTGGCATCTCACTTTAATTTTTAATTTGAATTTCCCTAATGACTAATGATGTTGAGCATCGTTTCAAAATATTCTTATTCTCTTATCTTTTTGGGTTGAGTGTTTGTTCAACTCTTTTGCCCATTTTAAAAATCGCTTCCTTCATATTGAGCTACAGACATTCTTTATATATTCTGGATACAAGTTCTTATCAGGCACGCGTTTTGCAAATCTTTCCTCTCAGTCAGTCGTTTGTCTTTTCGTGATCTTAACAGTGTCTTTTGAAGAGCAGAATATTTTATATTTTGATGAAATGCAATTTATTGACTTTTTCCTACGGTGGCTCCTGCGTTTTGTGTACTACTTAAGAAATCTTTCTCCAACCCAAGGTCACAAAGAGTTTCTCCTATTTTTTTTTTGTTTGTTTGTTTGTTTTTGCGGTACGCGGGCCTCTCACTGCTGCCGTCTCTCCCGTTGCGGAGCACAGGCTCCGGACGCGCAGGCTCAGCGGCCATGGCTCACGGGCCCAGCCGCTCCGCAGCATGTGGGATCCTCCCGGACCGGGGCACGAACCCGTGTCCCCTGCATCGGCAGGCGGACTCTCAACCACTGCGCCACCAGGGAAGCCCTCTCCTATTTTTTTAATAGAAGTTTTGAGTTTTACATTTGGGTCTACAATCCATTTCAAGTTGATTTTTGTATATGATACGAAGTACAGATAAAGGGTTTCTTTGTGCATTGGGAGGGGGGTGGATATGGACATATCCAAAAACGTTCCAGCACCTTTGATGAAAAGATTATCCTTTCTGAACCATCTGTTCCATTGATCTAGGTATCTAGCCTTTTGCCAGTAGCACAAAAGTCTTCAACTCCAATTCTGTTCTTCTTTTTTCATAATTGTTTTGGATATCCTACGTCCTTTGCTTGTCCATATAAATTTATTAATTTCTTTTAAAAAAAAAAGAGCCTGCTTTTTTTATAACAGCAGGGATTTTTCTTCCTGTTGAATTCCTAGTGCTTTGAACAGTGCCTGGTACATAAGAGGTGCTCAATAAATAATTTCGAATGCGAGAATGAGTGGGTAGCACATGGCAGGGACCCGGTCAACATATGGTATATTTCTAGAAGGGAGTGCACTCAGGAATTCAGAGAAGATGTTACAACCACTTGGGAAAACTACTTAGCAGTTTCTTAAACCACTAGATGTGCATTTACCTCACGACCCAGCAATCCCACTCCTAAATATTTACCCAAAGAAATGAAGACATATGTCCACAAAACCCTGTGCAAAAATGTTCACAGAAGCTTTATTCATATTAGCTCCGAGATGGAAACAGCCCAGATGTTCATCAACTCCTCGATGGGTAATCAAAATATGGAATATTCATACAAGGGAATGCTACTCAGCCATAAAAATGAGTGATTTACCGAAACATGCTAAAAAATGGATGGATCTAAAAACTACAACGATGAGTAAAGGAAGCCAGACACAAAAGAAGTACATACCATACGATTCCATTCAGATGAAATTCCAGAACAGGGAAAACCACCCTGCAATGCAGAAATCGGGTCAGTGGTTGCCTGCTGAAATAACTTACTGGGAAGAGGAATAAGGGATGTTTCTGGGGTGATGGAAGTGTTTTGTGCCCTGATCCACACCCACCAACGCTGATTGAATATTATAATTACAATCTGGACGTTTCACTATATGTAAATTATACGTCAATTTAATTTTTTTATTAAAAAAAAGAAAATCATAGTAACTTCATCTCCGAAGGAAGGAATTCTTGGGCCCGTGATGCTGGGCGGAGGGGGAGACTGCCTACCCACCAGGCGCCCAGGACCGGGAGCCCAGGTCTCACTGGCAGAAGATGAAGTTGGGAATGGGGCTGAGCAGGGTGAGGTCGGCAGGCCTGAGCTCTCAGCTGATGTCCACATTGTCCCCTGCCTGCAGCCTCACTGATGCTGTGTTCTCGTCCACAAACACTTGTCACTGCAGGGAGACCACAAGGAGGAGCAGGAAGCCAACTGCAAAGACAGGAGGAAGGGGTCGTGGTCCTCAGCAGGGGCTGCCCACCCGCGGTCTTGGGTGTCCGCGAGGAGCCCCCTGCGGCCAGCGAGGCGAAGCTGAGCGCTTGGGAGCCTTGTCCTCCTACAGCATCACAGGGGATCTTCCCTGCCCCCATCTTCTTGGCAGGGCACTTAGGACAGGAAAACTGTGTGAGTTTCCAGGGGTCACTAGGCACCCTCAAAGGTCACAGAGTGTACTGTGCCTCCTGGGGCCCCCTCACCCACTCAAATCGCGAATCCAAGCCACAGGTGGTGAGAGAGCCCCTGTCCCAGTGGAACTCTGGAATCCAAGGAGGGGGAGAGGCACAAAGTCTGGGTCTATCAGTATTTGATGGATGGATGGATGAATGAAAAAATGGATTTTGCACGGGACGGAATTCAAGGAAAAGGCGAGAGGTGGATGCAGGTAACGAAAACATGGACCATTGCCACAACTTACGCTTGCATCCTCTCGTATAAGACTCAGCCTGTTTTCAAGAAGACGGACGTTTTCTACACCAAGAAGGGCAAACCCCGAAAAGCACACGGAGTGCTCACTCTGGGATGGGTAAAGGCTACCTGACAAAATCCAAATTTTGGCGGGGCTTTCTTTGAGGCAACCCTTGGAAATCTGATTTGCAAATCAGCCATCCACTTTGGATTTGGTATCTAATTGGATCTCTGGATTTTAAACCGTCTATTGAAAAATCCTCCTCCAACCCCCAGCCCCGTCAGAAAAATGCTTATGAATTAAAATTCTCTCCGATGCAAGCATTTTTTTAATTAGATTGAGACCTTGGAACCTGGTAACTATATTTCTTCGCTGAGTACTGTCTGGGTGATTACAAGAAGATGAAATGGAGAAATATTGGAAAAAAGGTTGGCAAAGAAGCAAGACGGAAATGACACTTGGCGCGTCCCAAGTTCTCAACCGCCTGCCCGCTCCGAAGCTTCCCGAGCGAGGAGGTGCTCGGACACCCTCGGAACTCACAGAGTAACAAACTGGCATCTGGCTTCTTGGCAAAGTCTGGGAGATACACAACGGCTTAATGAGATTTGCATGTATTTCTGTACTGATGGTCGTCCATGGGTGATCTGTAAAGGAAGGAGCAATTGCCTGTTTGTCTTCATTATTTTTCTAAAGCTCATTGAGTCTGTGTTCAAAGCTCAATGCATCTTTCAGGTTATATGGGATAACTAAGATGCTGGATATGATTTCGCGGCCAAGAGAAGGACTTTAAGCTCAGAGGATGCTGGGAACTGCTTTAACCCCCTAACCCCTGACGGCTGACTTGATCGGGTCTGCCTCGTGGTGCTGGGGGTCCTTCCTGGAGACAACTGCCCACCCGGGCTCCATCTGCAGGGGGCAGACCCGGGTGGACTCCCCACTTTGCGGGGCAGGGACAGGGGCTGGGCAAGGCTGTGGGGTGAGAGGTGTGTGTGGATGGGCTAAAACCCTCAGCCTTGATCTGGGAGAAAAAGAGGGGGGGTGAAGGCGGGAGGGGGTTGACGAGACTGTGCAGAGAGGGGAAGGCAAGGAACAGGGAGCTGAGGGGGGAACCAGAGAGAAAAAGAGAGGGGAAGGTGGAGATTGAGGGCAAGGGGTAGAGAAAGGAGAAGAGGGGGATGCAAAGAAGAAAAGAGGCGAGTGCTGGGAAGAGTCGAGGAGGAGAGGGAGAGGCCAGGGGAACTCAGTGGAGAGAACAGGATGGAGACGGTGGAGATGTTCTTAGGGAGGGTCACTAGCGGACAACACTCACGCAAGCCCAGAAGATGGTACCCAGGAAGAGAACAGAGGCTGTCAATTCTACTCAGGGCAAGGGCTTGGACCCTTTACTGCATGGGGACAAGACGATCCAAGGAAAAGATGACCCAGGCCCAAGTCCTCAGACCAGGTCCTCCTTGGGCCTGGGCCCCCAAGGGCCATTCCCCTTAGTCCAGAGGTGGCCGCAGCCTGGGGAGTGACATGTGCTCCCTTTCTGTGCGACCTCAGTTTCCTCACCTGTGCGATGGGGATGCTGGCATCTGATTGGCTTAGGCTAACAGGGTTGCTGTGGGGAAAAGAGGTGGGAAGCGGAGGGTGTGCACAAGTGGCAAGGGCGTCGTTCCTCCTATTTCCTTCTCTTTTCATTTTAATTTGCTTTTCTGGGCAGAGTTGGACCAACTCTTCCTCTTGAGGCAAGCCTGGGTTAGCTTGGTGGGTCGGTCTCTGTTCTCGGTCCAAGTCAGTGGTGGTTGGTCATCCCCTAGAACTAGATGGCCCAGGTATTGGGCCAAATCATCTCTGAGACCCTGTGAGTCCTCAGTACAGCAAATTCCCTGCAGAAAGGAACCAAGGCACGAAATCCTTGCTCCTCCACCTGAGGGCCCGACGTGTCCAGAGCAAAGTCGGCATTTGCCAAAACTTGGCATTTCCCCTGAAGAGTCCCGTGGTGGGCAGGAGGCTTAACTTTTTTTTTTTTTTTTTTTTTGCGGTACGCGGGCCTCTCACTGTTGTGGCCTCTCCCGTTGCGGAGCACAGGCTCCCGACACACAGGCTCAGCGGCCACGGCTCACGGGCCCAGCCGCTCCGCGGCACGTGGGATCTTCCCGGACCGGGGCACGAACCCGTGTCCCCCGCATCGGCAGGCGGACTCTCAACCACTGTGCCACCAGGGAAGCCCTTCCCTTGTTTTTTTTAAAAAATTAAAAAGCAGGAGTCTATAAACAGGAGCAGACGCAGAGATGTCACCTCAAGCCCAAACTTGCAAAATCCAAAGTTGACGAAGAGCTGCAAAGCGCTCCGCGGCCCACTGTCCAGGTGCTCTCGGGCGGCGGTGTCCGAGGCAGCGCTGGTGAGGGGCTCCGGCAGCCCATCCCGAAGCCGGTGGAATCTCTGGTGCAGGCTCACTGTCACCTCCAAAGTCACGAGGGCCAAGGCGGCCCTGCCAAACACAGCAAACACGAGTCAGCGCTGCCTGGGGCAGAAGCCCTGCTTCCCAGGGCTGCCCGCTAGGCAGACCACCGAGATGGACTCCCAGACCCTCCGCCCTCAGTTCTCCAATAAAATTGGGGTTTGGATGAGCAGGACAATTTACCATCCCGTCCAGGCCGCCTGCTCCCAAGAGAAGGAGCTGGTCTCCGCACCAACTCTTACAAAGAGGGGGGCCTGATTCAAGACCCAGACTGTCAGAAGGACTAGATAACATCCCCCAACCCCGTTTCCCAAATATTTCCTCTCATTTCTCCCTATCAGAGATGCTCTCCACAAATACCGAGGTGTTGATTTTCCACGTGATCGAGGTGGGACCTCCTCATACAGTTATGACTCTTGACAAGCTGGGAATTAAAAGCCAATCATCATGGCTTCATTGACTTTGCCTGATGGTATTACTCTATAACACGGTGCACGCACCAAAGGCCCTTCCAAGGACGGCTTCCCTCCTTAGCTGCCGGCTCTTAACAATGCTGCTGGTCTGTGCTGAAATTCATCTTGTGGCACGATGTGTGCATTTAAAAATCATTCTCGGCCTTTTTTTTCTTTTCTTTTTTAATGTGACAGCCATGCTAGGAATCTTTCCTGCACCCAGGAAGAATTGATGGATGGAGGGAGGACCACTCAGATGCGGGGATGGGGTTTATAAGAGGGTGTTTGTTGATGAGCTGTGGGGGGAGGGGATGCAGTGAAAGCCTAATTGTTGGTTATAAATATGCTGTATTTTCCCTATTGATTATGTGACGCTCAAGTGAAAAGGATTACCTTATTAGATCATATTTAGCCATAAGTGTGCCCTGTGTGCTACAACTCGGGGCCACTTGCGAGAGACTAACCAATTATTCCAGATGAAGAGAGAGGTCTGTTCGGTGCCCCAGACGGTCCGAGCGCGCCCCGTTCCTATGCAGATGTGGCTGGACGCCTCACTGCCCTTCATGCACTTCATAGAGATTCTCTGTTCCGAGCAGCCTCCCGTGGCTGTGCGGAGACCCCCCGTGCATCCTCTCCACAAATTAGGAGATGAGAATCAATAGGACTTCTGTTTGAGGGTTTGGATGGCCAGCTCGTCCTTTTCCATAAGCTTTTGGGGGCAGGGTCTGGAATTGCGTGGTAACCAACGGAGGCTGACACTTCTTAAAATAAAGTGTCTGACGATACAACCTCTGCTCCCTGCGCTCCCAGGAAGTGGATGGGGGCGGGGGCCACAGCACCACAGAGCCTTGCGCTTGGTCTCCTCGGTGCCTTGTTGAAAAAAAACGGTTCTGCTCTTCCCTGCCTTCCTAGGACCGTGCGTACCAAACACTATTCCTCCTGCCCTGAAGAGCGAGGTCAGCCTCCCCTGCCTTCTGGGGCGCAGCCGGCCCATGGATCACGGGGGTCCTCGGCCCTGGTCTCATTCTGGGAACAGGCTCTAGAGCCGGGCCGACGTGGCCTCCTCTTTCTGTGGGGCTGGAGGGGTGACCCGAGCCCTTTGGACCCCAGCCCTCCTCTGAGAAGTGCCCTTGGTGGAGGGCCAGGGGCAGAACTCAGGGAGGAAATGCAGGGTCATTTTGGGAGGGCGCCAGGGAACAGGACTCCGGGCATAGCTCTGTATCATCAGCACCCCAACTTTTTAAAAAAATATTTTAAAAAATTAATTTATTTTATTTGTGTTTATTTTTGGCTGTGTTGGGTCTTCACTGCTGCACGCGGGCTTTCTCTAGTTGCAGCGAGGGGGGCTACTCTTCATTGCGGTGGCTTCTTTTGTTGCGGAGCACAGGGTCTAGGCGCACGGGCTTCAGTAGTTGTGGCATGCAGGCTCAGTCCTTGTGGCACACGGACTTAGTTGCTCCGCAGCATGTGGGATCTTCCCGGACCAGGGCTCGAACTTGTGTCCCCTGCATTGGCAGGCGGATTCTTAACCATTGCACCACCACGGAAGCCCAGCACCCCAACTTCTTGCACTAGAGACGTTTGGCAGGCACTTTGGCTCCCTCCCTGCTTGGACAGTGACTGGGGCCTCCTTTCATTTGCTGTTTAAGTCCTCTTTGTTCCAGGCTGAGGCCTGGAACGCTTGACCAGCTGGAGGGGAGGGTAGTGCATGCCCCCTCCCTCCATGCACCTGTGGTTGCTACCTGGACTCCTACCACTTGGGGTGGGACCTCCCCTACTTCACGCATCTCAGGCGTGACCTGGCAAGATGGGCTGTTCCAGCCAAGGGGCGACCCTGAGATGGGATCTCCATCGGGTCCCGCCATTCCTGCTCTGTGTGACCTCAGACAAGTGGTTCTGCCTCTCTGATCTGAGCTTCAGGATCCTCATCTGGAAGATAGAACACCACCCTCAAGTCACAAGGCTGAGCTGAAAGAGTCAGGATCACAAGCTGCAAACTCCCAGCCCTTTGGAAGAGGCTGCAGAAGGGGAGCGGTTCATCTCCCCACTCACGCAGTCAAGGTGCTACCAGACTCCGGTTTTGGCTCAGTTGTTTAATTTTCACTTCTGCTAACAGCCTGTCTTTAATGTCACCTCTGTCCTTACTCATTCCTGGCTTTCCGAGCTGCCACGGAAACCTCTCTAGGCAAAACAGCAAAAGAGAACGATAAGTCGGAGCCAGGTTCATCTCGGTAATATATAATTTGGCCACCAAGGCAATTACTTAATGTAATGTTCCCCGGGAAGAGAAGGGGATGCTAGGCTTACGGGGGGTGGTGCCCGCCACGTACCAGGCCCGGCCAGGCACTCCATCTCGTCCCGTCCTCCCTGGCGCTCGGATCCCAGAGGCTTGCGCGGCTCTGACGTCCCCATTTGTCTTTGCCCACTAATCATGGGCCATTATTTCATCCCTATCTTCAGACGAGGCACAACTCGACCATCACATTTCCTTAGTGCTCTGAGCCACTCTGCCGGGTCCACGGGCCGCAGGAAGACCATCGATCCCCCGGCGAGCTGGGCCGGTGGGTGCATTCTGTTTCCTTGCCACACCTTGGGGGAGGCAGAAATGATGCCGGGGCACTGGGTGGTGTGGACCCCAGAAGTGACTCAGGCTGCAAGGTTGCCTAGGAAAGACTTCAGCTGAAAGACCCCAGGCAGGCCCCCGAGCTTCAGTTTCCCCATCTGTAAAAGACCTGGATGGACCAGACGGCCCTTCCAGCACCTTCATTCTTCTTTGCGAGCCCTCGAGGCCGACTGCCAGGCTTCCCCCCACCTCCACTACGGAGGGGTGGCCGGCCACAGGCTCTCTTGGGCCCAGAAGTCCTGGCCCTCAGGCAGCTGCGCTTCTCACCTTGCCTCTTGCATGCACTGTCAACAGGCCAGGCACAGGGGGCGCAGAAGGAGGGCCGGCCTGTGGCGCGAGGCCCGGGACTCTCCTACCTGCCCTGTCCCCTCCCCGTGCCCACCCCGCCACGACTCTTCTGTTCCCAGATTCAGTGGCAGCTTCCCCAGCCTCCTGCCACCACCTCCAGTCCCAGCGAGTCTGTGTCCCTGCACGTGGCTGCCTGTCCCTTTGGAATCTCATCCGCAGGGTCTCCCGAGTGCTCGCCCCCAGCACAGTGCCTGGCACGGAGCTGGCCCGCCATCGGTGTTTGTTGAATGAATAAATGGACGTAGTGTGGCTCTTAGATGAGTCCTTCACACCCCTCCCGCCCAGGCCTCAACTGTCTCATCCTTGAAATGGTCAAGATCGCCCTAGATGGCTTTTCCCGGACCACAGTGTTGTGACGGTTCCTTCGACAGCTCTCCTTAGAGAGAGGAAGGCAGATGCTGGGGAGATGGGCACTCCGTCCCTGCCTTTGCCCAGGGCCCTCCCGTGTGGCTGGGGAGAGGCACCAGCTGGGAACAGAGCTCACCTCCGGGCAGTTTAAAGAGTAGGCGGAGGGCGCCACCCACGTCAGTTGGTACATCACCTTGCAGACCAGCACCGCACACACCCAGACGGTGGAAACGCGGGCCGCAAAGGGGCGTAATTGGAATAGGGCAAGGACACCACCCAGAGGACGTAAAACACGGAATCCATCAGAGAAACCTGCAAGGAAAGCGCTGAAGTCTGCGGGCGCCTTGGCCTGCCTGTGATCAGAGCAGTTCAAATTAGGGGAAAATGGGAGTTAATAATACACCCGCTGGACCTTCCATAAGAGGTCAACACTTTGCAGAAGAAAGAAAAGGGTCTCAGAAGCTGACGGCCTTGGCCCTCCTGAAAGCCACTGACCTCCTGCGGGGTGAGCCGGGCGACCACGGGGGCCACAGGCTTAACGATGTCTATTTCCAGAACGCGCCACACGAACCCTTGAGTTCCATTAACCATTTCTAGAAGCTTCGGAAAGCCAGCGGTCAGCTCGTCAACTGCTGAGTCCCAATCACTCGTTTCCTCCTCTGAGGGGAAGAGAAAGGCTTTGGCCGGATGCCCCTGGTGATTCCGCGGGGTCTGGCTTTGTTGTTGAAAACAATGGGAAGACGTCTGCATCTCAGAGGAAGCCAGAACAAAGCAGAGAAAACTAGGAAGACCCTGCAGTTTTTTTCTAAAGAATGCAGTTTTCCAGTAATACTGAGGGTCTCTGGCCAGGTCCCTCGTCCCTCTCCCCACGCTGGGCTTTCCCTCCTCTCTGCTGCCGGAGTTGTCTCTGTGGCCCCCTGTCCATATCCCCGACGCCTGTAAATGGTCCTGTTTCCTCCTCTGCACCAGGGCTGGCAAACTGTTTCTAGAAAGAGCCTAAGTATTTCGGATTCGCAGGTCAGGTCGTCTCTGCCACATACTCTACTTTTGCAGCACAAAAGCGCCCACAGGCAGTGCATAGACGCATGTGGCCTTATCTGCAAAAACAGGACAGTTGGCTTTGGCCCTGAGGCCATGCTTTGCCGACCCTGAGTCAGACTGCGGGTTCCTTGAGGGGAGGGGCGCCAGTTCTTTCCCTCTGTCCCTTCAATGCTCAGCGCCTTGCCTGGCACATAAAAGGTCCCCACTAAATGCTCAACTGTGAGGCGTAAATGAATAAAAAACAAACTAACTGCCCAAGGGGAGTTTAATTCTAACCACCACCCGAGAGAGGGCTTTCTACATTTGCCGATCGTCCTTGATTATTTGCGAAAGAGTGCAATTTGGTCAAGTGAAAGACACTAGCATGTGCTGAGCTCTCAGAATGTCAGGTGCCGTGCTAAGCGCCCCCCACCTGACCGCCGTTTCTTAGTTCTATCCAAACCACAAGCTGAATCAAAAGCAGGCACGGTCCCCAATCGCTTGTAAGCAGTTGGTTCCCCAAGTAAGCGAAACAGACGCAGGGGACCTGGGTCACTTGTAACTCTCACACTGTGGTCTTGTTTTGTTTGGTTTTGTTTTACACCTTTATTGGAGTATAACTGCTTTACAATGGTGTGTGCGTTTCTGCTTTATAACAACGTGAATCAGTCATACATATACATGTGTTCGTGAAAGTAAAGTGGCAGCCATCAGCCCAGCTGCTGTCTGAATTTGCAGGTCCACCTGATGTGAACCGGCTCCCCCTTGGGCACGGGAATGAAATCGGACAGGAGCGAGCAGGCGGATGGCAGGGGGGTGACATCCCAGCCCCCCACGCCTGGGACACTTGGCTTGGTCCCCAAAATGAAAAGCGAAGACAGCACGCCGAGGCTGTGTTGAATCAGGGAACCAGGTCGACAGTCTGGGTGGGTTATTGTTTTAATGAATCAACCGTTTGCCTGGATGGCCCCGGATTCTTGGCAACCCTGGAGAGCAGCCCTGAGCAGCGACAGGCAGGGCCTCTTGGGAAGCGGTATCTCCAACCTGCTGACGCCTTCCTCCCCGGCCTTCCAGATTTCTCCGCTTTCCAGTTGGAACTGCTGGCTTCGTTGGCATGTCTCCTCTTCCCCGGCTGGTCGCAGTCTGAAAAGCAAAGGCGGGGTACTCCAAGGCACGCAAACAGAGGAGAATGAGTACCAACTCGTGAGCCTGTTTTATCAAAGCCCGTAAGTGAAATGGGTCCATGCCACAAGGAGACACGGGTAGGGGACAGAATCAAGGACTTGGCCGTTACGAAAAAAGTTCTGTTTGACCTGTACTGTTGGGAATCACGTTTACGCTTTTCTCGAGGCACAGTTGACACCAGAAATCAATTTCTGGAGAAGAACGCATTTCCTCTCACTCTTTAGTTCTTACCTCTTCTGAAGTTTCCAAGGTATATAACCTTAAGCCTGAAAGAGACACAGAGAGAGAGAGACAGAGGGAGAGAGGGAGGGAGGGAGAGAGAGTTCTCTGTTTATAAAAGGATTCCTTTCTCACTGGATTTATTTAAACAGCAAACTCTCTAATAAATTTTTAATAGGTTACTCATTTATTGTATTCACTGGACAAAGCACGCACGTAGTTAAAAATAATTCAAAGGGCACGAAAGGGTACACGGTGAAAAGTAACTCTCCTTCCCACCTCTGTCTCCCTCCCCCAGGCAAGCACCAGGACAGATTTCTTCTGCATTCTTCCACAGGTATGCTTTGTATGTATAAGCACGTGTGCAGGTCTCTTTTCCTTGGACAAATGATAGCGCGTTCTACATATAGTGTTCTGCCCCTTGCTTTCACCACTTGGCCATCTATCTTGAAGCCTACTTCATATGAGCACACGTGGGGCTGCCCCCGTGGCCCTCCTTATCAGCAGAGTCTCAGAGCCTCCCGAGAGGCGGAGACACACCATCATTTGCTGAGTCATTCCCCTAGGGATGGGCATTCATTCTCTGCTGGAGTCTTTTTTAAAGATTGAGATCAACACCCGGGGTGGTTGGCTGGTGCACCCGAAGCGGGGCGCTCCCTCGGGAGAGCACGCCTCGCAGGAGGAATTGTAAAGAGGCCCTCACACGGCTGGCAGAAGATGCATGTCGGTTTCCTTCCTGTTGCTGGGGGAGACAGATCACAGGGTGCTTATGTTGGAAGCACAGCGGGGGCTGTTGCTCTTATCATGTTACCATGGCAACCCAGTCCCCAGACATCGTCAGCCGCCTCCGAAAGCCTTCACCCCGTCACACCATCCCAGTTGACCCAGGGGGGCCCAGGTGGTCTCAAAAGAGAACGTTTCTCCCCAAGTTTTCTCCTCCCTCCACAGCAGGCATCCATTCGATATTATACATAATTTCAGGGATGGGGGGCATGGCGGGAAAAGAGCGCGCTGCTCCCGGCTGGGGCCTCCCAGCCTCTCCCCCCCGCCCCGGGGACCAACAGGCTCCCAGCACCCTACCTGCTCCTTTAAAGCTTTCACATCCCACCCCGGATACGAACAAAGTCGAGTAAAAACCAAAAACAAACCACGTGATGTTGACAAAAGAGAATATTTTACAACCCCTGGGGAAGAAAAGAAGCAAGCCGTGGTATTTTGTGCACTTTTTCGCGAAACGTGTTAGGAGCGTGGCGGAGTTTGATCCGAAAAACAGATTCGGGCCTTGAGAAGGCCACGGCCTCCTGCCTAATTTTTCTTAGGAAGAAGGGGAAGTCCTCTGGTGATGCACCACCTTCTAAAATACGAATTCTGGGGCTTCCCTGGTGGCGCAGCGGTTGGGAGTCCGCCTGCCGATGCAGGGGACGCGGGTTCGTGCCCCGGTCCGGGAAGATCCCACATGCCGCGGAGCGGCTGGGCCCGTGAGCCATGGCCACTGAGCCTGTGCGTCCGGAGCCTGTGCTCCGCAACGGGAGAGGCCACAACAGTGAGAGGCCCGCGTACCGCAAAATAAATAAATAAATAAAATAAGAATTCTGCAAAATATTCTATCCTATTAGTGACTCGGTCTAAAAATTAGGAAACCTTTAAAAGCCAAGTTTCACAGCCAATGTCTTAATTTAGTTAGAGGACAGAACGGTAAAATCGAAGATACAACGGACCTTCAGGCCTGCAGAACAACCGATGAGCAGACTGCACCGCCCTGGAGCAGCTCTCTGACTCTCGCGAGAGTCTCAGCAGAAACAAAGCGCCACACTCCTGCCCCGGAGGCCCCTGGCAACAGAGGAAAGGCCCCCGTCCCGTGCGCAGACCTTCTAGAGACACGCGGGGTCCAACTTTCCCCACCAGCGTCAAAAGAACACCTACAGATGGACGACTCAGAGCAGGGAAAGCAGACCTCCTCCCGCCCCCTGCGCAGAGCCCAGCTCTGAGCCATTAGCAGAATCTCCAAAAGCCGCCCCAGGAACAGCAGTACCTGTCAGATGTGCCCTTCCATTTAACGGGGCTATTATACAGGCTGGTGGGCTTCAGAAAGTCTTCATTAAAGAAATGACATTGAAGGATGCATGCCAGAGGGAGGGCAGCAGGCAGCAGGCAGCAGGATCTCAGCAAACAGCTCAGCCGCGTGGAATGGCTCCAGGCCCACATCGTGTAACCTGGAACGGATTAGAGGGGAGAGAGCCCCGAAGGTCGAAGGTCGAGAGGCAGCCCTGCCCTAGGTCCTGCCTGACAAAGACGCCTTTCTTGAGAAGCCCCAGCTGCCCTTTCTCTTGATAAGCAAGTGATATCTGACAGGGAGGCGCCCGGGAGAGCGTTTGTGATGGCTATGCGCGCAGCCCCACATACAGTCCTTGTGATAGTGTGACTCTGGGTAGGGGGGAGAAGCAACAAGGCAAAACTTCTCCTGGATTATGAGAAACTAGTAACCCAGATGATCCAGAGAACTTTATCAGCAGGGCCTGGCCTATCCACAGAATCTTCACCCGATCTAGGAAGGAGACTTCCCAGGGCCCTGGGACAAAATTAGTCATGAACTGCCTCCCAAATGCTGGTCGAATCTGTGACCGGGGGGAGGCTCTGTGGACAAAAAATTCCGCCTGCTGCACCAGGAAACAAAGGATATTGGGGCCATCCAGCTGACAGTCACTGCAGCCCCCCGTCCCCGCTCCCACCCTGACGGTGCGCCCTGAGGGGATTCAGGATGGAGAAAACAGGATACTGGCCCTAGATAGTTCTGCCAGCACACTCCCAGGTGTAGGTGGGGCAACTCTGGGCCACGGGGGTTCTTTGGCAGGTGGGCTCAGGTGACCGGCGGAAGCCCAGTGCTCTCAGGGGACCATCTAGCACGTGTGCTCTTGGCGGAAACTCAGACCCGCAGCTAAAACTCAGACTGCGAGCTGAGCGTGGGGGTCTGTCTGAGTCTCGTGAGACCCCAAGGTGGGGCTGGGAACACCTGGGGTTTCAAGTCCACAGGCCTGGGACCCCGACAGAGCAGGGGTGAGCTAGCAGCAAAGTCTTGATGGGTCCCCTCTCCCTGGACTCGGAGCTCTGACCTGGAATCTCGGAGCTGGAAGAGGCATCTCCCCAGACCTGGAGGAGCTTTGCAGAGATGCCCAGAGAGCACAGAACCAACTAGAAAAACGCTCTCCCTGCACATCAGCCCAAGGTCTGAGACGTCGCACCTGCTCAGGCTCCCACGGGGCCTTCCTAATAGCCCCTTTGGGGACTGACTGTTCTATCTCCTCTGCAAGTTCCCACCCAGGAAACCGTGGGGCTGCCTTCCATCTGATACCACATCCCCACTGCTGATCCCAGAAGCCATGAATCCTGGCAGAACTGGGCCCTTTTAGCAAATCAAACTGCAGGAGTGACCACCCACCAGCCTCAGGATCCAGATTCTTACCGTTCTTCAAGGTTTCCTTGAAAAATCCAGCAACAACTTGAAACTGGAAAGTGTAGACGGCAGTAAGGACCACCATGGAATAAGACACCACGACCATCCCAAAGTACTTCAGGATCCTTCTCCATGAGTTATAGTGTATCTGCGATCTAGACACAGTTCCTGATGAATGGCGCTATGGGGATTAGAGAGACAGACAGGGCGGGGGCGGTCGAAACCAGAAGCGCCAAGGGGCAGCTGGCAAGGAACAACTCCCCGTGCAAAGTCATTTTTTCCAGCAGAAATCCTTGCTGGCTGGAGCCCAAGCTCGTTCACATACGAGGGTCTAGGCAAGTTTTAATGAGACACCGAAGTTAAGTCAGGGGGTGCAGGCCTTTCGTTAAGTTTCCTGCAGAAAAGCAAAGAAAAGGGGTCCTCCCGGAGAGGTGGGAAGCTGTTGCATTGGGAGTTTTGTCTGTCTCTTGAGTGATCTGGGAGGTATTGGAAATCGATCTCTCCCTCTGTCCGAGTCTCCCGTCCACGCGCTCTCTCTCTCCACCTGTGTGTCGGAACCGCTCGCGTATCTAGAGCAAAGGTTGATGCGTCCGGCTGCGTGGCCTCACTGATGAATGTAATGGGTGCCCAGGTCAGAGTCCTAGCTGAGCGACAGCGGGTGTGAAGCCTGTGAGCATCGCAGCCAGATGATGGCAACAGCGCCGGCCAGAGGCAATCCCGCACGGCAGGGCCACCAGGCGGGTCCCGGAGTCAGAAGGCAGGAGGTGGGGCCAACCTGGGGCGGGGCCGGGGGATGGGGACGTGGGACAGGGGCTGGGGGCTTGGGGTCCCACCGGGATCCACCTGGTCCCAGGCCACCCAGGACAGGAAGAGGAGGACGTAGACGACCTTGTATGACACCACGTTGCCGGCGAAGCTGAGGGCGAATAACATGCTGGCGCGGGCGCAGATCGGGTACTTGACTCGGAGATCCTTGAGGATGGAGCCCAGAATGCCCACCAGGACGCTGCAGGGCCCTATGTAGGCGAGAGGCGCGGGCGGGCAGCCAGGGCCAGGCCCCCCAGTTCTGGCTCTCTTGCCCTCTCCTAGTTCCTCCCCAGCTCCTAACGACGGTGCTGATTTCTGGGGCAGCAGCCACAGTGTCCGCTTCTTTGGGGTTTCTCCACTGTTCCCTTCCGACAGGAGCTGGCACAGCCTGCAGGCCAAACTCCTCGGGGAGGGAGGAGCAAGGGGGCTACAGGCATCAGAGGCCAGCTGGAGACGCCCCGCTACCTTCCAGCCCTGCCCAGCCGCTGGGGAGGTATGGGCCCAGGGCTGGGATCCTGGACCCTTGAACCATGAGGGGTCAGAGAGCTTCTTCCAAAGACGCCTACCACCCAGGGTGATGGCTCTTCTCAGGATGGGGGTTGTGACACATACCCTCCCTGGGGCCAGAGAGTTCTAGAGCCAAACCCTTGAAGGTCAAAGCCCAACATGGAAGAGCCCTCCCCTGACGCCGGGCAGCCCCCTGGACGATGGGCTGTCCTTGCGCCCTGCTCTGCATCTCTGGGCGTGACCCAGGTCATCTGGGACCACTAGCTGTGTGTCCTTTGAGAGTTAATGGTGGGCCAGCTGAAAGCAGGCCAGGAGCAAGGGCCTGGGGGCTCCCTCACTTTGCCCTAAGATTCTGGGATTCCCGGGGGAAAATGGTTAACTTCAAAATATGCACATAAATGTCCTGCAAAGGGGCAGGAGGCCGGCCGTCCAGGGTCCTCACCGCTCGCTTCCCCAGGGTCCTCCCTCCAAGCTTCTTCCTTGGCCTCTGCTGACCTCCACCTCTCCAAGACCTGCAGCCTCAGCGACAGCCCGAATACCGATGCACAGAGACTCTACAGCGGAAACAAGGCTACGTTTATGGCTCACCCGCGGCCTCCCCAGGAAACGAACGCGACTTTCCACCCTGGCCACAGGGGCTAGGACTGCAAACGGGCTTCTGTTTCTTTCAGAGCCCTGTCGTCTGGGGTGAATGAGCCACAGCGGCTGGGTGGAAGGGGGCAGCGGGGGACGGCTGGGACGTGGCCCTCTGCGGCCTGGTGCCCCTGGGCTCACATCACCCGCATCCTTTGGAGATAACGGGGGTCGGAGTGGAGGCGCTCATGCTGCCCACACCCCGCACCTTGCAGAGGAGGAGTTTGAAGCCTGGAGTGAAGACAAAGACGCACAGGGTCCCCCAGAGCTGGGGGCTGAACCGAGGCCCCCAGGTTCAGCAAGCCCCAGGCCCTGCCTGGGAGGCCCCCGTGTCCCACAGTCCCTAGCCCTGTGCTGCGATCTTTTCTGAAATGGAAAATCCCCGGGCCCCATCCCCACCCCAGAGCCCTACCTTTGCACCCAGGTGGAGACACGGCTGCAGGTAGGGTTTGAGGTACAGGTCGGTGAGGAACCAGCCCGGGACCCCTGGAAACAGCTCCTCCTGGGACGCTCGGAGGCCCAGCACGAAGCTCAAGAGGACCAGGGGGCTGGTGTAGCCGACCAGGAAGGGTGAGCTTCGCAGGGCCAGGTGGCGGTGGCTCCGGGACCTCCAGGTGACACAGGCCCAGAGCCGCAGCACGAAGCCCAGCCAGCTCGTGTAGGAGAGGCTCCACGCCTGCGGGGAAGCAGCGCAGGGGCCAGCCCCTGTCAGAGCACAGCAGTTCAGAGCCTTCTTAAAACTTCATTTCCTGGGCCTCCCTGGTGGCGCCGTGGTTGAGAGTCCGCCTGCCGACGCAGGGGACGCGGGTTCGTGCCCCGGTCCGGGAAGATCCCACGTGCCGCGGAGCGGCTGGGCCCGTGAGCCATGGCCACTGAGCCTGCGCGTCCGGAGCCTGTGCTGTGCAACGGGAGAGGCCACAGCAATGAGAGGCCCACATACTGCAAAAAAAAAAACCAAACAAACAAAAACAAAAAAAACCCCTGCATTTCCAAATCCAGCAGCCCCCACCAAGAGCCCCCATTATTAGAGCCGCCAAGCAGGGCTTCCCCTACTCGGCATACACTGATTTGGTCCTTCTCTCAAATCCACAGTAAAAACTTGGATGAATGCATTTTTTCAACAGCCAAAGCTCCCTCCTGAGCAGGGTTCCCAGTTCCTCTCCCAGTCTCAGAGCCACCATCGGGAGTCACATCCCCACACTAGAGGGTGGGCAGGGCCGCCCAGCCCCCTTCGAAGACCCTCCATGACCAGTGAGACTTGCTTCTTACAAGAGGTCTTTCCTTCGTTTGTAATGGTGATGAAAGCTTGGCTGTCCCAGCAACAAGGACAAGCAGAAGAAGCATTTTACCACACAAAGGCCTCTGTGAAAAGGACACATGGGCCTCCATCCCAACCCTTCCTGTCCTCAGGGCCTGCTCAGGTTACCCCCAGCTCGCATGGGATCTTTCATCATGGATGCCAAGGGCCTTCCACCTCTCTGAGCTGCATTCCAAGTGCCAGGGCCCAAGAATATACAATGGAGAAAAGATAGTCTCTTCAGCAAGTGGTGTTGGGAAAGCTGGACAGCCTCCCATAAACCAGTGAAATTAGAACACTCCCTCACACCATACAGAAAATCTCACAATGGTTTAAAGACCTAAATATAAAGCAGGACACCATAAAACTCCTAGAAGAAACAGAGGCAAAAACATTTTCAGACATAAATCGTAGCAATATTTTCTTAGATCAGTCTCCCAAGGCAAAAGAAATAAAAGAAAAATAAATAAATGGACCTAATCAAACTTAAAACCTTTTGCACAGCAAAGGAAACCATCAATAAAATGAAAAGACAACCTACGGAATGGGAGAAAATATTTGCAAATGATGCAACCAACAAGGGCTTAATTTCCAAAATATACAAACAGTTCATACAACTCAATATCAAAAAAAAAAAAAAAAAAAAAAACCTCAATCAAGAAATGGGCAGAAAACCTAAGTAGACATTGCTCCAAAGAAGACATACTGATGGCTGATGGCTGATAGGCACATGAAAAGATGCTCAGCATCACTAATTATTAGAGAAATACAAATCAAAACTACAATGAGTTCTCACCTCACACCAATCAGAGTGGCCATCAACAAAAAGTCTGCAAATAGGGCTTCGCTGGTGGCGCAGTGGTTAAGAGTCCGCCTGCCAATGCAGGGGACACTGGTTCGTGCCCCGGTCCGAGAAGGTCCCACATGCCGCGGAGCGGCTGGGCCCGTGAGCCATGGCCGCTGAGCCTGCGTGTCTGGAGCCTGTGCTCCGCAATGAGAGAGGCCACAACAGTGAGAGGCCCGCGTACCGCAAAAAAAAAAAACAAAAAAAAGTCTGCAAATAACAAATGCTGGAGAGGGCGTGGAGAAATGGAAACCCTCCTACATGGTTAGTGGAAAGGTAAGTTGGTGCAGCCACTATGGAAAACAGTATGGAGTTTCCTTAAAAAACTGAAAATAGAACTACCATTTGATCCAGCAATCCCACTCCTGGGCATATATCTGGAAAAGTCAAAAATTCTAATTCGAAAAGATACATGCACCCCAATGTTCATAGCAGCTATGAAATATTTACAATAACCAAGACATGGAAACAACCTAAATGTCCATCAACAGATGAATGGATAAAGAAGATGTGGTGTATATATATGTGTATACACACACACACACACACACACACACACACACACACACATATATACACACACACAATGGAATACTACTCAGGCATAAAAAAAAGAAATAATGCCATATGCAGCAAAATGGATAGACTTAGAGATTATCATACTGAGTGAAGTAAGTCAGACAAAGACAAATAACATAATGATATCACTTATATGTGGAATTTAAAAAATGATACAAATGAATCTATATACAAGACAGAAGCAGACTCACAGACATAGAAAACAAACTTACGGTTACCTAAGGGGAAAGGGAAGTAGGGGAGGAATAAATTAGGAGTTTGGGATTAACAGATTCAAACTACTATATATAAAATAGATAAGCAACAAGGATTCACTGTGTAACACAGGGAACAATATTAAATATCTTGTAATAACCTATAATGGAAAATAATCTGAAATACATATATATAAATATATAACTGAATCACTTCGCTGTACACCTGAAACTAACACAATATTATAAATCAGCTATACTTCATTTAAAAAAAAAATTTCCAAGTGTCGGGACTAAAAATGCATTTTATCTAAACCTGAAGCCTGGCCATCCCCAAGGGCCATGTGATCAGGCAAAACCTAGGTGGACTCTGGCCACCCAGAGTACCTGGCCCACCCATCAAAGTACCTAGGATCCACCTCCATGAGGAGAAGCTGGGAGTCGGGTGGGATGCCAATTAATATAGATTCACTGGGTGGTTTTTTTCCTCAGCCTCGGTAAGCAGAGTCTAAGCGAGGCTTCACCGCCAAACCCTCTCTCCTCTCTGCAAAAGACAAAGCCCAAGTCCATGTGCCAGCACTGGGCACACAACAGAAAGAGCCCACACCTTCCCCTGCAGTCGGCCCCATGCTGTGCGGTCCACCCAGGCCTCTGCTGCTGTCTCAGGGGCCGCAAGCATCCCAGGTGGCCTCAGGGTTACAAGGTGCTCCGAACATCCAAGTCTCCTTTAGGACCCCGTATGCTTTCTGCACCCACGCATGTAGCTAAAGACCTCAAAGACAGGCTCCTATTTCTTGGCAGCTGGGCCTCTCCCGAGGGAGTGTCCCCCACTGGGCCACCCTCCCCAAGGCGGCAGCCCTCCCAGGACTCACCATCATGGTGATCAGCGTGGGGAAGTAGCTGTGCCTCACGGCGAGGTGGCCCAAGACCGAGGAGCTGCTCAGCCCTCACTCCGTGGGGGAGGCGGCAGCAGCAAGTCCTGCAAGCAAAGGGGGGCCGCTGCAGCAGGACAGACACACCCGGAGCTTGGACGGCTCAGTCCCAGCGCATGGAGGGCTCGGATCACCCTGCAGCTCGAGCCCATCCCCGTGGCCGCACGAGAGAGGCCTGGCTCGCTTCAGGCCTACCACCCACCCACACCTTCCGTCCAAACGGACAGCACATCCTCTGAGTCTTGCCTGAGCCTATCCGTGTGCCCAACGGCACCTTTGCCAACGCCCTCAAGCCAACATGGTGGCCACGAGCACTTATTCCTGGAGCCTCCTGGAGGGCCTGGCCATCGGCAGATACTTCCAGAATAAATGAACGAGATGTCCCCACTGCGGCAGCCCAGCGCAGGTTCAGGAACTCCCTCTAAGCAGTCTACAGTGTGCCATCATTCAGGAAGCTATTATTAGGTGCCTTCTGTATGCCCAGCCTGTGCTGAGCCTTGCAGGGACCACTAAGTGGCATCAGCTCTGTCCTCCAAGGAGTTAAAACCAAGTTGGACAGAGACGGTCCCAGGAACTCGCCGGAGGACCAGATAAGATGGCACGTGGTAGCGTGTGTGTCCGTGCTGCTCGGAATTCTCGCCTCTTTCCCAGAAGGAGGTGAGGATGGGGGCCGGGAACACGACTGCCCTCACGTCTTCAGGTCATCACGGCCTTGCACAGAACAGTCTAGAATTCTCAACCCAGGGTGGTTTTGCCCCTCCCCCACGAGGGGACATTTGGCAATGTCTAGAGACTTTCTGGCATGGCGAGGGCGGGGAGATAATACTGGTATGTAGCGGGTGGAGGCCAGGGATGCTGCCTAATGCCCTACATCACACTGGACGGCCACCGGAAAAGAAGAATCCCGCCCGAAATGTTGCTGGTGCTGAGATGGAGGACCTCCCTCTAGCCTGGATTAAGTTAGGATTAAGTTGAGAGCATGGGTTTTAAGTCAGCCAGACATGGTTTCATGTGGGCCAGTGACTTGAGCGCTGCGATCCCCTATTTCCTCCTCAGTAAAATGAGCAGGACGATTACACCGATTTACGAGGCCCCTTTCATCCTGAGAGGACAGAAGGAGTGGCTGCGTGTTCCAGGGCCCTGGGGCTCAGCTCACACGTCTAAAGAGTTGCCGTTCTCGCCATTACGATGAACCTAAAACTTGCCAGACCGGGACAGAGACTCATGCGCTCCACGTCCCCCAGCCTGGGTTTTTCTTGCCCCAAGAACGTCCCCCAAGCAAGGGTGAGGTGTGGTTCGGGTCTCCCACGTCCCGTCTGAACTCGACAGCTGTGGCCTGGGTGACTGGCCCAACTCCAGGGTGAGGGCTCCCATCTGACCGTCCCCCTGAAGAGCCCTGGCCATTGCCTCCTGCTTCTATGTGGTCTTGGAGGTGAAGGGCTTTGATGCATTGAGACTAGGATCTGGGACGCTGTGGGGTTTGCAGGCCCTCGTCGGGTCTTTGAGAACGTCTGACTCTTTTCTGGCACAAAGGCTGGTGGGTTCAGGCCCGGGCATTGCCCTGGGGCTCCACACAGAACGGGGAGATCCTGCCAGCTCCCACCTGTGAGGGGCGTCACCTGGCAAAGGAGGGAGGGCCTCTTGGGGGTTCCTGGACGGGAGGCCAGAGGTCACAGGCTCCATGGCACTCCCAGGACGCCCCAGATGAGCCCGGACACCGCGAGGCGGAAGCCAGCACAGAGGGCAGTTTTCCGTTAAGTTTTCAGCAACAACTTGTATAAAAGCCACGTGAGACTCCGAGGGACGTGGTGTCCTGCTGTGGTCAGAGTCGTGGTTTCTAAAAGCCTGTTTCGGACCCGGAATCTCTTCAACGTGCCTTTCCTCGCCTTCCCTCTGGCACCTGAATTTGATCTTCCCCGAGCTTTCAAGTGAGTCATCCCAGAGCGTCCGCATTCCATCACCCCTCCCCGGCATTCCCACCCTCAGCGCCGACAGCCCCCAGCCCACCACAGGCCCCCCATGTCTGCGTGGTGCTGTTTAAACTCCCGGGCCACTGCAAGGCCTCACACATCCATCCCTTCCAGAACCTGTGGCGCGCCACGCGTACAATGAGCGAAAGAACTTGTGCTCCTGCGTCCAGGCTGGTGGCAGAGAATCTCACACACACGCGTGTAAAACGACAGCTATGCTCAGGGCCAAGACAGAGGTACACGGTGGTCAGAGAGGCCAAGGCGGCTTCCGGGAGAAGGAAGGAACGATGGAGGCTCACTGAGCTGGGGTGGGGACCGGAGCCAGAATGAGCCTGAACAACCCTCTGTAGAGGGGGCGCTGCTGAGGAAGGATGCTGGGGAGCTAGAAGACACAAGAGGTCACCCAGGGCCCTGGTCTTTACCCCAAGAGCAATGGGGAGCCGTTGAAGGCTTGTGGTGGGTGCATGGCAGCAAGGTTAGATTTACTGGAAAGAGTACCTCCAGCTGCTATGCAGAGAATAGACTAGAGGGGACAGGAGTGCGTGGCAGACCATCGGGGGCATTGCCGGAGCCCTGGGAGAGTGGGGACACTGCGCTGGTGGCCTGAAGTGGGGGAATGAGCGAGTCTGGAGTAACTTAGGACAATGCAGAAGCAACTTTTTGGTGCATTCGATACGGGGTTGAGGGAAGGCGAGAACTTGCTTGCAAAGTTTGGGTGGACGGAGATACCAGTCCCCTAGGCAGAACATTCCAGAAGCAGACCAGATCAGGGAGACACCCTGAGCACTGTTTGGGGCAGGTGAGGTCTGAGGGCTTTGAGGACATTCATCCCCTACTTAGCCCATGCTCTTCTCAAGCAGAGAACTACTTATTTCACACCAAAACATATAGACTTCACCCAGGATGTTCCCCCAGCCAGGAATGAACTTCCCATCTCCTCCAGCTATCGAGACCCAACCCACCCTTCAAGTTGAGCCCTTCCTCCCCGCCACCCAGTGTCCCTGGTTGAGGCGGTGCAGGGAGCCCCAGAGATGCCCGTCTTTCCAGGACCACAGCCAGCAAGAAGCGCCTCCCTCCCCAGAGAGGGCTTCAGCACTGCTTCTCCTCGGCCTGCTCTCCAGCAATTCACACGCACACCTTAGCGCCCTGCCTGCGTGTTGGCTTCTGGAGGACAGAAACCCAGCCTTGTAGTCTCCGTAGCCTCCACAATCCCGCGCCCGCCGGGGGTCAGGCCTGGAGCCGTCACCCCGCCTCCCCTCGGAGAGCAGCAAGTCCTTGCTGAAGCACCGTTCCCCTTCTGCTGGCGCAGAGCCCAGGCCGGGCAAATGGCTCTGTGCAGAAAGCGCTCTTTAAAATGTACTGCGTGCAGGAGTTTCAAGAGACAGAGGCCCGCTGCGGCGAGTTTCAAAAAGGAGCAAGTGGGTGATGAACGGTCTCGGCTTGTTACCAGGCGAAGGAACGAGGGGCTCCGTCTGTCTGCGGCAAATAACGTGCGACATACGTCACCGGTGGGGCTCTGCCAGAGGGAGGCTCCTGGACCCACTGGACGGGAAAGCGCAGCTCCCAGCTCATCCGCACATCACACGATCAGGCGCTTCTCTTGGATGAAATGTGAAAGCGTTTCACTTCCAAAGTTGGGGGGGGTCCCCTGGCCCCTCATGGGGGGCAGGGTCTCAGGTTCACGGCTCCTATGCAGAGAGGAACTTCTGAGAGGCTGCCTCAAGGCACGGACAAACAGGTGTGATTGCTTTTTGTTTTTCAGTTAATCCAGAAGATTCTATGTTTGGACTTTTCCATCCTGGGCAGCGCTATGAGATAGATCTAGGGCAGTTCTAACCTAGCCTGGCTTAGTGGAGCAAGAAATTACGGTTCATCTGTAGTATATTAACGACATCCTCCGCTTCCCCTCCTCCTGGAGCTATCTGCAAGATTAAATCCAGGGCGAGCTATGAGCATCTTTTATTAACAACACCCTGTGCCCAGAGCGCTGGGTTAGGCACGGTGGGGAGAGCAGGAAGAGTGCTCTCGGGGTCTGTAAACAGATGCTGTCACGGAGCTGCACGTCCCCAGGTCCAAAGTGACAGGCCCGACCCTGAGAAGAGAAACTCAGGAAGGTGCCTGGTCCAGGAGTGACAGGGCAGAGCGGGGAGGTTTGCTTTCACTTCAGGGAACGCAGCCGGCTGTTTGCAGATACAGATCTGTTCCCGGGGCTCCTTTGGGCCTGGGCACTCAGAGTTGTCATGTGGCTATATGCTTAGAAACAGATCCAAGGTAAAGGATGGGCTCGTCCTGCCAAGGCAAGCAGGAATGGAATCACCCCGACGCGAGTGGTGTGGGCAATTACTGATACAGACTACTTCTCTGAAGAGGGACAGCTTCTCATCAGGGCTGGGGAGGCTGGGCTGGTGACCTTGGGCAAGTTATTTGCTCCTGGGAGCCCCACCCTGAAGATGAGAGGCACCTGCCAACCAGTCCCCCTTGTCTCAGGAAGCGGTCGCCACGCCTGCCGCCTGAGTATTCCTACCCACGTCTATCACGCGAAGCGACGAATGATGCATGGGTGTCAGGCTTCGCCCCTTGCAGAGGGGCTGGCACCTTGCCTGGTTCCCCTCAGCCAGCAGCACTCCCTACTCGGTGTTTGCAGGCCAAGGCTGGACCTCTGGCTGTGCTGGCCACTGGCACCATCTTGGTTTGCTGAGCTTGCAATTTTCCTGGTGGTTTAACTCAACTTTGGCACCTTTTTACTGTTAAGACAGAAGCTCCGGGGCTTCCCCGGTGGCGCAGTGGCTAAGAATCCAGCTGCCAACGCAGGGGACACGGGTTCGAGCCCTGGTCCGGGAAGATCCCACATGCCGCGGAGCAACTAAGCCCGCGAGCCACAACGACTGAGCCCGCGAGCCACAACTACTGAAGCCCACGCGCCTAGAGCCCATGCTCCGAAACGAGAGAAGCCACCGCAATGAGAAGTCCGAGCACCGCAACGAAGAGTAGCCCCCGCTCGCCGCAACTAGAGAAAGCCCGTGCGCAGCAACGAAGACCCAACGCAGCCAAAAAAAAAAAAAAAAAAGACAGAAGCTCCGACATTGCACTGCCTGGGTTCGAATTCCAGTTTTACCACCTGATACGGGTGTAACCTGAGTGGGTGACACTCCCTCCAGCTCAGTTTCCTTGTCTATAGAACAAGGACAAGGATAACGTAAAGCACATGAAACGGCACCGGGCACGGAGGAAAGCCTCCGTAACTTCCCTTCTTACTGTAGCTGTTGCTGTTATCACGATGCTGTGCGGGGCTGCTGTAGCGGGTGCCCCTCGGGGTGTCTTACCTGTTCCTCTTCGCTGCCCGAGGTGCACGGCACAGAGCGCAGCTCCTGGGCTTCACCTTTGCTTGGCGACCTCGTGGGGAGCACCTCCCTCTCTTCCCGCTTCTGGAGGAAAACAGGGCTTTTAAATCCCCAGGCATCTGATGAATCCCACCTATGAGACTGCTGGGTACCTAAGATGCCCTCCCTCTAGGGGAAGAAGAAACCACGGGGTGGAGGGGGGGTGCGGATGTTCAAAACTGAGGCTGGGCCCCCCCGGAAACCCTGCCTCTGAGGACTCCAGACCGTTGGGTAGGAATCCCTTCCCCCAGATCCCCGCCCTGCTCAGCCCTTGGGGAGGGGGTGGGGCGGTGAGCCACTGCTTGTTTGAAACACGCAAACACTGTTACTTCAGCAGGTAAGCCAGGCAGAGTGAGAGCCTTCCTTCTTTTTGCTGTAGCGAGTTTTCACAATCTGGTGTGTGCGTTGCTCTCCCAGCATATTGCAATTTGGATTCTAAATCTTCATCGGAAGTACTTGATCTGTATTTAGATTTCATAAAATGTAAAGTGGAAAACATAGATCCACGCACCCAAGTTGTTCCAAACAAACTTTCAAGTTTTCCAATAACCGAGTCAAGTGTTAGTTTTTAAATTTTCATTTTAATTAAGTAAAATGAAGCATCTGTTCCCCGGTCTCAGGAGCCGCGTTTCAAGTGCTCAAAAGCCACACGTGGCTGGTGGCGGCTGTGGGTTGGATGGTGCCGATAAAGAACATTTCCTCCGTCATCATAGAGAGTTCTGCCTACTGGGCAGCACTGCTCTAGAACAATGCCCTGCGGGGCCCAGTGAAGATGCAGACCCTGATCAGCAGATGGCAGGGGTCCTGACAAGCTCCCAGCCAGGGCTGTGCTGCAGGCTCATGGACCAGGCTCGCAGCGGTGATGCTCTGGAGACAAGCATGCATCCCGTTCTGGCCCTGCCTCCTACTAAAGCAGCCTACCCGCCACACTTCCCTGGGGCTCCTGACCCTGTGTAAATCAGGGCAGGCAAAACCTCCAAGAATTTCTGTGAGTAAGTCATAAGGTAACAGGGCTCGCTCAGGGATCTGTGCCTCCATTGATGGGCAGCTACAATTTTTTGCAGTCCTTTTGCGCATTAAACTGAAACATGTCTCTTTATACCTTACACCCTCCCACCTTCCTTCTGTCCCCTGGAGCTGAGTGCAGACAAGTTGTCTTGGCCACACGATAGCCCTTCAAACATTCTAAGGCATCTATCACATCTCCTTAATCTTCTCTGCTCCTGCTTTAAACTGTCACACCCCGTCTGTTTAGTTCCATGGGAGGAGAAACCTGGTAAGCAACTATCAGTCATTCACACTCTAGTGAGAATTTGCTCGCCTGCTTGCTTTCCTCTGTAGGAGTGGGCAGGCGAACAAATGGTTCCAGCTCTCTGGGGACAACTTACCCCAGGCTGTGGGGCCCGCTGTGGCAGCAAGAGGACCAGCGTGTAGTAGGACAACAACAGAATCAGAGGGTTTACAATCTCTGGCCAGTCAAGGCTGGGATGGAGGTGGAACTTCCAGAACGCTGTGTGGTTGGTCTTGATGAGTGCAATCATCCCCAGCAGCCTGCATGGAGAGAGCCAACTGGGAAGTCGCCAGGTGCTGCCGTGGACCACCCCCCCCGCCCCCGGGTCTGGCACCCCTTCTGGGCAACGCCTGCATCTTAGCCTTCTCCACCCCAAGGAGCCCTTTGCCTGGGGGGTAGATGACCAGACTCAGGGTGAGGGTGGAGATAGAGTAAGGGCACACCATGGGGCCCTGGCTACCTTGGAGCAAACCCTGCTTAGATGGCCTTTCCTCCCCAGTGTGCCCCCAGGGCCAACTCCAGGAGTTTCCCTTGTGGGTTCGCACAGCCCCCTGCCCCTGCCCTACCGTGGGATGGGACTCGTCACATCGTCCAGCAGCTCATCTGCCTCCACCGTCAGACGGGGACAGCTGTCTGCCTCGCCTGTTGCCCTCAGTGCTTGGCCCCCAGCTGTCAGCCACCGTCCCTTCTGAAGGGCACTGGAAGCCCGTCTATAGGTGGGAAACCTGAGCGAGGCCACATCTCTCCTATTTGCTCCTATATTCCCCGGGCCAGTACCTGGAATATTATAGGACCTTGATAAGGCTTGTTGAATGAATGAATGACACGACAGCAGGTAGCCCAATGTGGAGGTAGGCGGGGCTTCTCTCCTTCTGGAAGGATGCAATTGTGGGCACAGACCTTAGATTTCCCGTCCCTGTGTGGCCTCCTCCCGAGCTGGCCATGGCCCATTCCTTGGCTTTCAGGATGCGGAAGCTGGTAGACACCTCTCATCCTCATTCTCCCTCATGCGGTCAAGAAAATACCAGTAGAAGAAGGCTTTGCTAGCCCGGAGCCAGTCCTTCTGGGGGACACGAAAATGCAACCCTGGCCGTCTAAAGGGCAGCACCCCCCCCCCTCAGGGAGGTTAGGCCCTCCACCGTCTATGGTGGGGGGACGATCGGGCCAGTACCTGGTGTAAATGTTGTCAGGGGGCACGAGGTCCTGAAAGAAGGGGAGCTGGTAGAGGCACAGGACCCCCAGGTGGCCGATGGTAAAGATGGCCGTGAAGACACAGAGGGTGCTGGAGGCCACGGTGCTCAGGGAAGCCCAGGCCCAGGAAGGCCCCGGAGTACACGGCCGAGGTCACGGAAGGGGAGACCGTCCCTGGGGAGACAGCCCCCACCCACGTGACGGGCAGCCCCTCCCGGCCCGGAGTCCCAGCCAGTGCTCCGAGACCCGGCGCCGGAGAAGCCAGCTCTGGAAACAGCCTGCAGGACTGGCCATGACAGCCACATGTCCCAGAGAGAAGGGGGAGCCCTGTAGACACCCAAGCTTGGGCTTCCATGGGGTGGCCTGAGCCCTTCCACCTGAACAGCAGCGAGAGCTGATGGCCATGTCACTCCATCCCTGTTCCACTGAGCCAGCGGCCGCTGTCTCTCCATCTCTCTTCTGTTCCGGGGAACCCACCGTCCAGTTCTCAGCTGGGCCTCTGCGTCCCCTTTCTCTCCACAGCCGTGGCCTCGTTCCGTGAGGGCCCCCAGCCCGTCCCAGCCTCCCTGTGGTCCGTCCACCCCATCAGGGAGCCCAGCACTGGCTCTGCCAAGGGGACCTCTCGGTACCTGCCGCGCCCAGGAGAAGGGTCACCAGGGCCTTCCATGAGGCGGGCAGGAAGGGCTCCAGGATGCCTTTCGAGCCCGAGGTGAAGGCAGTGACCTTTAGGACCAAGTCCTTGCTCGTCCCCTCGGCCTCCCTGGTCTTCTCGTCACTGACTTCAGAGCACGAGCTGGGCATGTCATCCTCAAAGTCGCTCTCGTGGTCCTGGAGAAGTCAAAGGAAAAGCCCTTCCCTGCCCGACGGATGAGCGGCTCTCCTACCCGAAAGGGTCTGGAACGAGCGTCCGCAGTGCAAGGGGCCCAGAAGGGGGAGTGACTCGCTGATGGTCACACAGCGCGGTCCAGACCCAGGCAAGAGCCCACGCTACTGGGACGCCAGCCTCAGCACTTGACCTGCACTCTTCCTTCGCGCCCTTTCACGGTGACAGCCCTGTGAGGGTAAAGCCTTGCTGAGTTCTGGGAGGAAATTCCTGAACCTGAGGGTGGCCTTGGGGACTCTCAAGAGGTGCTATGGAAATTCCCGGGTGACGCAGTGGTTAAGACTCCATGTTCCCAATGCAGGGGGCCCGGGTTCGATCCCTGGTCGGGGAACTAGACCCCGCATGCCACAACGAAGATCCTGCGTGCCGCAACTAAGATCCAGCACGGCCAAATAAATAAGTAAATATTAAAAAAAAAAGAGGTACCATGACCTTACAGATCCACCATCCACCTGGGCCTCTGCTTCCACCCCAAACTGAGGAAGATGAGCCCAAAAGTCTCCCCGGTCCTTCCAGGGACACCTGCACTTAAATCGCCTGTGTGTGTGTGTGTGTGTGTGCACTGGTGTTTCAGCTGAAAGAATGAATCCCTAATGGTGGAGACTTCAGGCAGTGGTGTGTGGGGAGTTGAGGGAGCCTCGGCAGCCCAGAAGGTGTCCCTCCCCAGCCCCCGCCCCACAGAGCGGGCGTTGCCGGCTGCGGAAGGGCCCCCAGGGTGGGTTCCCTGCTACGTGCTCCAGCCTCACTTCCAGTGGAAGCTGTTCTTCTCCCGCTACTTACTGAGCAGCTAGTGCAGACCTGGCTTTGTCCAGGTGCTGGGGACACAGAGGTCAGCCGTCGAAGCGGCTGCTTGGGAGCCACGTCCTCCTGGGAGGGTCAGGGCGCCTATCAGCCCTGAGAAGTGCTGACAAGGCCCGCAGGGTTGAGCCTTTTTAACTTTGAGGAACTCTGCATTTCTCTTTTTTTCGTAAGAAGTGCTGATGTGGCCTGTGGCGTTGACCCTTTTTAACTTTGAGGAACTCGGCATTTCTTTTCCGTGAAGGCCACTCAACATCTTGTGGGGCACGTGGTCCCACCCGCCTCCTGGCATCCCCTCTCCTACCTACCTTCACGCTGTCCCCCTCTCCCCCGGTCTCGTCCTCTGCGTGGCCCATGGTATCGAAAGGGGAAGGTGCTGTGGTCCCAGGAGACTCTGCCAGCTCGTGGCCCAGCCTGGAGGTGACGAGGCCCACAGGGGCCATCCAGATGTATGGAGCCACGAGGCACACAGTGTCCGTCGCATCCACCTGGCTGAACCTGAGTGGCAGGGGAGAGTGTCCAGCCTGGTGCCCTGCCCCCTCCCATCCCCCAGCCCCATGCTTCCCAAGAAGGGCAACTGCCATGCCCCCCACCCTAGGAGGCTTCCCCTCACCTCCTAACCTCCCTGGGCCTCAATTTCCTCATCTGCAAAGCCGGGATGTAACAGAATCTACATCCTGTGCGTGTGGTGAGAATTACACAGACATATTGGCATCATCAACGCTGTAACTGGCGACACTGCTGTGATACTGCTCGGCACCGACCACAGTGAACGACTGGGCGTGTGGTGAAGAGCGGGTATGCTGGGGTCCACTGCGTGTTGAACCCCCAGCTCCACTGTGTATAAACTGTGTGGCCGGCGAGTTACCTGCCCCCCGCCCCCTTTTCCTCACTTCCAGGGCTGTTGTGAGATGAGACGGTGCATTTATGTGGATTATTTCAGGTGCGCGGCGTGTGGATGGGGTCGAGTGGGTACTGTGGCGGTCACCCGCTGACCCCCAGGCCCTTTCCTGACCTTGGTTATTTTTCCTGGGTGTGGGGCCACGTCCTGCCCAGGGTCAGCTTCTCTGCGGAAGGACCAGGCCTCGTTCTGCTGCTTCACCCCCACTCCCAGGTCCCCCTCGCCTGACGACCCCAAGATGCTGGAGGGCCTCCTCCCAAATGGTACCTGCAGAAGATGCAGTAGCTCAGGCTCTGGCCACCGAGGCGCTCTCAGGGCTGTGGAGAGGCTGGAAGGCCAAGGGCAGGGCTGGACTTCCCCTGGCAGACCCAGGACACTTGGAGACCCCGGCTCTCCACAGGAGGGTGGGGACGGCCTTGTCCACGTTTCCTCCTGGTGCCCCCTGCAGGTAGGGGAGCGTCGTGCCCTCATCCCTGCCCATGACCTTGCTGACGCCAAGCAGAGTCAGGCATCACCAAGGTCCAGAAAGGGCCCCAGTAGGGTGAGGCGGGAGGGGCCTGAAGTGGGGGGCAGGCAGGGGTACCTCAAGTCTGAGTCCTGAGGACAAGGAGGGCGGGGACCACCCCCCGGGGAAAAGGGGTGGGTTCTCAGGAGCCCAGCGTCATCCCCGTGGATGATGTCTCAGATAGGCAAGTCAGAAATAGCCCCTGAAGGGGCTTCCCTGGTGGCGCAGTGGTTGGGAGTCCACCTGCTGATGCAGGGGACACGGGTTCGTGCCCCGGTCCGGGAAGATCCCACATGCCGCGGAGCGGCTGGGCCCGTGAGCCATGGCCGCTGAGCCTGCGCGTCCGGAGCTTGTGCTCCGCAACGGGAGAGGCCACAACAGTGAGAGGCCCGCGTACCGCAAAAAAAAAAAAAAAAGAAAAAAGAAAAAGATGTAGCTCTTGAAGCGTGTTCTTTAGAAATGCGGGAAGAAGTGGCTAAAAGAGCAGATTAGGGATTCAAGGGTGGGACAAGGGACTGTCTTTTTCCTCAGGAGTGTATGGAACTCTTTGGCTTTTAAATTATGAACATGCATTACTTTGATCGAAAGGAAGAGTTAAAGCAGTACCAGATTTCCTTAATTCATATAATCAGCGTGAGCGGTTCCGAAATGCAGCGATACGGGGATGGGTTACACCAGGTTCGTCCGCGGGTCATTACTTACAGGGTGGTGAGGCCATCAATTGCATGGATGCGGCAGTTAAAAAGAATGAGGTAAATCCAATGTACGGATGACAGAGCAGATGGACTTAGTGACCTCGCGTGGCGGAAACACGGAGGGTCCACCCCGTACAGCCTGAGGGAGGCGGGCGGTACCCCGTGGCCAGATCATGGATGCTTTCCCTTCCTTTCTTATCCATTTCATCCAGGGTTTAATTTTTTTACGATGAGCATGGATTTCTGTTGTAATCAGAACAGAACTTATGCCATAAAAATATATAAAAATCAATTCAGAGGAAATAAATGTAGCTTCATGTTTGGACTAGAGAAACACATGACAAGAAACACGGGGGCTGGGGGTGGGCGGGTGGGAGGAAAGAGGCGAGAAGGAGGCGTCAGCTTGGGGGTGGGGGGCCGTGAGGAGGGAATGCTTAGGGGCTGGTCCCCTTATCCTTCCTGTCGCGGTGCCCACACACACAGCCCCCCCAATCACACTGGAATTTCAGATGAACAATGGATAATTTCTTAGTACGAGTCTGTCCCAGGAAATATTTGGGACATCCTCATGTAAAAAAGTATTTCTTGTTTATCTGAAATTCTGATGTAACTGGGTCTCCTGTGTTTACATTTACTAACCCTGGCAGCCCTGCGTTTTGGGGACCTGGGCCCCATGAGAACGTGATGAAAACCCGAGGCCTTCCTCTGAAAAAATGTCCAGGCCCTACTTTGCAAACAATCCCAGGGAATTCACGGAACCCTCTGCAAATCCATCCATGGGTTTAGACCAGGGCTCAGGAAACTTTTTCTACGGAGCACCAGATAGTAAACGTCTTCAACAAAAGCAACCACAGACCGTACGTGTATACCAAGGGGCGTGGCCACACAACAATAAAACTTTACGGGAAATTCAAATTTCAGTTCCCATAAATAATTTCCGTCAGTCAAGAAAAATGTTCTCCTTCTTTTGATGTCTCCCCACCCCTGCCCAACCATTTAAAAATATAAAAACCATTCTTGGCCGGTAGGCGGGACTTGGCCCTGGGGCGGTGGTTTGCCAACCCCAGGTCTAGAGCCCCCAACTGTTTCCCTCCTTCGTGCCCCGCGCCCTCCTGGTCCTGCTGCAGCCCTGATGCTCCCTGAATGGAGAGGGCGGTGCATGGTGCCCCCACGAAGCGTGAAGTCTTCGGAAGATGCCAGGGAGGTGTTTTTAGGGAGACGGTTGTCATGGAAAGAATACGGGCTGGTTCCAGTGCAGTCTTTCTCTAATGGCTAAATCACACGTGGGCCCGCAGCCTCGGGGCTCCCTGTATCCCAGCTGCCGGAGGGTGAACGTGAAGGTGGTCTTTACCGTCGGGTGGTCCAGAGAGAAAGGCGACCTGCAGGGCCCCCTGCAGCAGGAAGAAGAGGATGCCGGTGCCCCACACGGCTCGCAGGAAGTGCTTGGTGCTTCCTGGAAGGCGGGTGCGGAATAGGTGGTCAGGGGGCAATGCGGCCCGGGAAGGCCCAGGCAGCTCTCTTGCTGAGGCCAGGCCCTGCCCTCACCTCTAGCTGGGTCACTGGAGATGCGAGCCCAAGCGGGTGGTGGCTCGCTGGGGTGTTGGGATGTTCAGGAGGAGAAATGAAGTGAGCCGTCTCTTCCGGTCCCTACCAGCCCCTCTCCTTGGGCTATTCAATCCTTTGCTGCTGCTCTGTTTGCTGGCAGGACTCACAGCCGGGCTGTGTCCAGCCGGGCCACGTCGGACCCCAGGGTGGGACCATATTGGATGTGTGGCCGTGCACATCACCGTCTAGAGACACGTGACCTCCTCGTGGCAGGGCGGGGTCGCAAACTTGCTGGCAAAGTGCTGGCGAGCACACCAAGGCCTCTCACGAGGCTGGTCCCACTCTTCGGGGACATGAGCCCGACGGGGACAGAGAGTGAGCTTTTCACCAGGCTGGATGTCCGCAGTTCAAAGGGTGGTCTTGGCCGGCAGCGGGACCTGGTTTGCCCTGGGAGTCTCCCGGCAAATACTGGTCGAAGGAACACGTTATTTAACCAGGCCTGAGATTCAGCCCTTCTTGCTCATGTCGCCCTTAGGGAGTCCAGAAGCTCTTCTTTTTATGAGAAGTGGCCTTAGAGGGTGGCTGCTTCTTAATGGCCTTTCTTGATAAAATAAAAAGTGACACTCTCCCCTCTGTTTTGTTTTTTTTTTACTAGTCTATAAAATCCCAAATCTGGGGGTCAGAGCCTTCAGTGAAGAGTAAAAACAATCTTCCAGCGCGTTAATTTACTGGAAAGGAGTATCCCTAGACCCTCTGAGAATATTCCGTATTTATCCATCTCTCCTATTGCCTCCGAAGGACTTTCTGACATGGAACGCTTCCGTGCTCCTCCTCCAGCTTTGTCCAACAAGGCATCGAAGAGTGTTTGACGTTGACCCCTAGGAGGACACTGAGGAGACCCTCTGCCTGGAGCCAAAACACATAAAAAGGCTGATTTTCTAAAGGCTGGACGGTGGAATCTACAAGTGTGGCGTGTGATTTGGTTCACCACTCCCCCCCCCCCACCCACCTGCATGCCTTGGGGGGTGAAGGTGGCCTACCTCTCATGGAAATGGCCAGAAGCAGAGACGCCAGGTAGACCACTGAGAAGCCATTGTACCTGGATAAAACAGCTGAAGGAGAGGAAAAGCGAGCTGGGTCTAAGGTGCCCTAGAAGCCCCACAGTGGACATGAAGACAAACAGGGAAATGAGCGGGGAACAGATGTGCTGACATTACATCAAGAGCCTCTTGAAAATCAACCTGTCAGGATTAGATGCTTGTTCTTTCCAAGTGGTTTTTGAGTTCTCGGGTTTTTTCTTTCTTTTTCCTTTTTCTAAAGAAATAAATACTTCTACAGATTCTTCTCCCCAATCAGTTGCCTGCCTTTGAAATTAACCATTTCTCTGGCTCTCCCACTGATTGGGGCCACGTCCCCACCTCGGTCTTTCAGAAGTACTATTGTACCCGGCCGTGATTCGCTCAGCCACACACAATGTAACTTTGAAATGGGATGGAAAAGAAATTAGCATTTCCAGTGAACTGGAAAGAATGCATCTGATTTCAAAATGTGTACTTAAAAAAGAGCACCCAGACTGATGCTCCCAGCCATAGGGCTTATTCTGTCAAGCCAAGTCTGAAACGCATTTTTGCAGAGGGACAACTTTATTTATGAATAAGGAGGAAGGGAAGATCTGGGCACAGGGAGGGAAAAAAAAAGAAAAGAAAGGCATCTTGAGGATTTAATGTAGCTTGGATTAATCAAAGCGGCGGCTTTTAAGCTGTGTGTCCCCACGGAGGAGGGAATTAATGAGCGATTTATGCAACGAATATATTTTATTCCTTTAATTATCTAGGTATTTCAGACGAACGTGCTTCTTCTGACTTGAATTCTCCAGGTATTTCTCTGAAATTTTAGCTTCACTTTGCATGTATAATTACAGCCTCAAGTTCTTCAGGGAACAAGTCTCAAGGTGGTAGAAAACGTCTCTGGGCCTCCCCCCTCATGCAAAGCAAGTCGGTTGCTCACCACTCATCCCCAACTCTCTCCTGAATCCTCT
The DNA here is from genome assembly GCF_963924675.1 of Phocoena phocoena. NCBI lineage: Eukaryota > Metazoa > Chordata > Mammalia > Artiodactyla > Phocoenidae > Phocoena > Phocoena phocoena. The sequence continues at coordinate 83,430,861 of NC_089233.1, forward strand.
TGAATGAAGAATCTATTTTGGAATTATCCTTAGGCCAGGGTCTCCAAGGTTGGTTTTGGGGGAGGTGGGGAGAGGCTAATCAGACCCCGGGCCCTGGACTCCAGCCCTGGAGACTCAGAACCGGCAGGTCTGGGATGGGGCCTGGGAAGCTGTATTTCTAAAGGTCCCCTCCCCCCCCCACACACAGTGAGAAGAAAATGCTCACTTAGGCAAGTTCGCTTATCTGCTGCCTGCCAAGGGCGAGCTGCAGACCCCAGGCCGAAGGCTGGGAAGATGGATTTTCCCCTCTCACAGCACAAACTCAGTTGCAATTTGGATCCCCAAGAAATGGGGAGTAGGGGCTGAGTTTGCAGCCTGCACAGCTCGGGGGGTCCCTGATCACCCTGTGTTGGGTCTGTTGTCATTGTCCTGGCTTCCAGGACACGCGGACGGGGGCTGGCAGCACATGGCGGTGGAATGCCCAGGCTAGGCCCCCTCGTGTGTCAAGGTCAGCCTTATCTCCCCCGGCAGCTTTACCAAAATGGATGGCCAGGTTGCCAGAAACAATGGGTTGAGGACCGCCGGGGCGGCTGGAGCTATTGAAAGCTCGGGGTGGCAGATGTCGGCTGGTGGGATGTGCCTTCCTCCTTCAGGAGCCATCGAGCCATCTTACCTGAGAGCAGGTAAACAGGACCCGGAAGATGAGCAGGGACGCCACATCCGAGGCCACGGCCTGCGGGCCGCCTGGCCGACGCCCTTGTCTCTGCAGGGCCACCTGCCTGTCCTCTTCTGGGCACGTTCCCTGAGCGAGGCCCTGTCTTAAACCAGAGGAGGGGAGTCTGGGAAGGGCTGGAGAGCGCCGTGACCCAAAGTGCTTGGTCAGTGGAAAGAATGGATCCTTCTACCTTCTCCCCTCTGCCCCCCACTTTGCCCGACTTCTGAGTGAAGGAGGGGACTGGTTCTGAGACAGGCTGAGATAGATCCCCCCACCGGCCTCTCTCTCCTCTCCCCTACCCGAGAACTTTCGGGAACCAGAAGCTTCAAGCTCAGGAAAGTCCAAGAGTGGCCCCGTTACCATTAGCACCGAAGTCGCAGCCTCCAGGGCCCAGGCGGCTTCCTGGCTTGGGTAATCATATTTTCATTAGTTCCATTCACTCACCTGCAACCTTCATTAGACCCTGGGGCATGTAATGGTCATCTCTTGGCACACGGGCCACCTGGGTCTGTGGCCCTGCCTGCCCACCCTCCACCCCACGCCCACTCCCCCGACCATGCAGTCCTGGCATCCGGCCCCAGTCTGCCCCGCACATCGCACTGGGACGAAGCTGGCCCTGTGCAGCCTGCGCACCCTCCCCCAGACGCCTCCCCTGTCGCCCGAAAGGCTCCCGTGAACTAAGCGTCGTGCTGGGCTGAGAGCCGCTGCATTCCTGGGGCTGGGCACGTGCGTGGGAAAGATCCCATCGGAACGGGGGAAGCAGCTGCTCCCCAACGCCAAGGGGCAGCCAGAGCACCTTCAGAGTCTGGAGGGCTCTCCCTCTGGGGCTCTGAAATGGCCAACTGTATACACTCACTCACCAGCATTTATTGGGCGCCTGCTTTGTGGCAGGCACTGTTCTAGTGACTGGACTTCAGCAGGGAACCGAGGAAACCCATCTATTTGGTGACGACATGTGCACCTGCCAGTATTGGGTGGTCTTTGACCCACGAAGGCCAGCCCTGACCTCCCTGGCCCCCTGGCCTTGGCCGTCCTTGGGTCCCGACTCAGGAGAACCCTGGCTGGCCTGGCCCTGCTCCCTCATCCTGCCTCTCAAGGTGGCTCCCGCCTCTGGACTCAGACCTGGATTTGAATCCCGTCCCCACGTTCTGGGTCTGTGTGGCCAAGGGCAAGCTGCCCAACGTCTCCGAGCCTCTGTTTGCCCGTCTGTGAATGAGGATCTCACACTAGCACCTTCCTCGTTAGATCCAGTGGGATGGCGCACGCACGTCTGCAGTCTGTGCTCAGCCACGGCACCCAGCTGGGTTTATTCGCAGCTGTCCACGGGAGAGCTGGAGGCCCCCGACACAAAGTCTACTCATGTCTGTCTGTGCCTACTGGCCTCCAGCACCATTTTCAAACCTCAAAAAGACCTTCCAGAAACTTCTCCACAAACCAGCCAGAAACTCTAGCTCCCCAAGAACCTGCCTTTCCCAAGCTCAAGCCTAAATCAAAGTTGGGCAGAAAGAGTAACTGGGATTTCTAGAAGAAAATAACCAACCAATGGGGAGATGACATCGAGTTCACGCACGGGAGACCAGGCTGTAACCAGATGCCGATGAGCGAGCACTTTGGGTATTCCAAAGGCAGATGGGAGGGCTGGGGGCCTGAGAGGTGCTGCCTTTGTGTAGCAGTGACTCCTCTAGGTGCCCTTGGCCCGCCCTGCTGGAATGCCCTTTGCCCTCATCAGGACAAGCTCTTCTCCACTGGAACCCTCCCTGAGATTCCGCGGTGTGATTTAGCCTCACTTGCATTTAAGTATCTTGTAAAACAATATTGCCGTCTCACGTGTTAACCAGTTGTTAGATCTTCTGAGGGGAGCTTTATCCCAGGACCCATCTCTGGCCCTCTCTGTCTGCAGTCTCTCTGAGAATGCGTTGCAGCCAAGTGTCGATCCAGCCAAATGCTGGAGTTCATTAGGCTTCCCTTATCAGCTGAGGATTTGCGGCACTTAAGGCAAGAGTGACATCAGAGAATGGACAATATGTTCTAGAACAGAACGGAAAATACATTCTAAAATGGAATAGAAAGCAAGGGTCACCATCTCTGAACAGAGGTGGGCAGACCCAGCAAAAGAGCACGGGGCACTTTGGGGAGACTCCCCACCCGCCTGCCTGATTACAGGACACCTGGATTTGCTTTTCGGCGCCATCACTGAAAGCTCACTGCAAACGCCTCTTTTTTCCTCTTTTCGTTCCTTTTTTTTAATAGTGTTTATTTTATTTTTACTTGTTGACAGTTTGCTTTATTTATTTATTTATGGCTGTGTTGGGGCTTTCTCTAGTTGTGGCAAGCGGGGGCCGCTCTTCATCGCGGTGCGCGCGGGCCTCTCACTATCGCGGCCTCTCTTGTTGCGGAGCACAGGCTCCAGAGGCGCAGGCTCGGTAATTGTGGCTCACGGGCCCAGTTGCTCCGCGGCATGTGGGATCTTCCCAGACCAGGGATCGAACCCGTGTCCCCTGCATCGGCAGGCGGACTCTCAACCACTGCGCCACCAGGGAAGCCCTTTTCCTCTTTTCTTGCTCATATTGAGTGAGAGAGTCCAAGAGACCAGGTCATCGAAAGTCAAGTAGATTTGCAGGGGAAGAAGGGGTGATGTTGTGCAGAGCTGTGTGTCCCCAGTTTCAGTCCCCAGTGGCCCAGCTCTGTGGTTTGTGCATAGCTGCAGGCTTAGCTGGGCTATTATTTTCTTAATATTGCTTTGCTCTTGCATTACTTAAATAAATTATTTGAAAGGGAACTTGTACAGTCCCATAGTGAATGGAAAAATCCGTATCACTTGCCACCCATAGGAAATATTCATAAAAACAAGTCCATGCTTATCAGCATAATAACGCACCACGTATCAGCCAGCACCTCACCACCTTGCTTAGAGGAGGCAAGGGTTCTAGAGTAAGTTGTGGCCCATGACTGGAGACTGTTGTCAGCACGCTGTAATTTGGAGACACCAAAAGATCACAACATATTATTAGCAAAGCAAAGAGTCTTGGAAGACAACAGCAAAATGAAACATTCCAAGATCCAGAGGGGGGCCCGGGTTTGCCCAAGGGGGTACGCTGGAGTTGGTTTCATAGGAATTCATCATCCCTTCTGCGTGAGGCATTTTTCAGAACAAATTAGCACGGTGTGTGGTTGTTTTTTCTTTCTAAAGGAAACTTACAATTTTATAGATGAATTTCTGAGCCTTAGTTCTGGTTCAAAAAATCAAAACATAGAAAAGGGTGTGCAGGGTCTCACCCCGGTCTCCCCCTTCCCCTCCTGGGACCCAGCCAGCTCGATTCCCTAGTATATACACACTAGGTATATACAAGCCAACGCATACGTGTGTATTTTTTCCTTTTTTTATAAACACAGATGGTAGCACACTATAAACACTGTTCCCCACCGTGCTTCAACAATGCGATGACGATGACGCATCTCCTCTCACTATACAATGAATCTCCTGGTCTGTTTTTAGCACGACGTGGTAATTCCATTGCAGGGAAGGAATGGGGTTATTTGCCTGGTCCTCTATGGCGGGTATCTATGTGGTTTCCAGTCTGTTGCTATTACCAACCGCTCCACAATGAATAAACCTGTGTATTCATCATTGCCTGACCGAGCGAGGACAGCGGCAGGACAAATTCCTGGCAGTGCAATTAGCATGTGTTTCAGAATGCTGCTTCGCAGGTGTTTGTAATGTTCCCATCCCCATGGGATGGAGACCTGGGCTGAGGAGGTCAAGACCAGAGGACATGAGCTTCCAAGAGTTGCTTTTTATTTTCTCCATTTCAAGAAAATGCTTCTCCTAGCCTCAGTCTGAGAAAAAAAAAAAAAAAAAGAAAGATAATTCAATATGAGCTGTGCACCCCCTGACTGGGTTCTCTATGAATTATGGATTTTTAAAAGCACAGGAAGGGAGGTGAGATATTGAATTTCCAAACTGGTTTTACCTTAGTTTAAACTTCATCTCTTGATTCTAATGTGGGTGCTGGCATACCAAGTGGCCGCAGTGGCACATGTCCTGGCCCTCTCCCAATTAGCAGGGGGCTTTGTGCACGGCCAGCCGGTTTGCTCTGCTGTCACTCAGCTGGAACACAGCCTGTCTGACTGTCATTATTTGTAGGGAAACTGGAGCCCCAGACCTCACCACCTCCTGGTGGGACTTGCCCAAAGGACTCGGGGGCTCCTGGACCACCACGGGTCCCTGCCTGGGTGAGGGGCTGTGTCTCAGGTTGGAGAGCCACAAAGGGAAGACTTTTGAAGATGGAAAACAGGGGCAGTGACTCAGAAATGCAGCAGACGAGCGTCCTGACTCAGGAGCCTGTACCATTGCTTTGAGGTCCTCTCTTTAAAACACCATGCATGCCCGGCCAGTGGCTCTGCACCAATGTGATCTTGGCAATCCCCGGCTAGACCATTTGGCCTTGACTGGAGACATTTGGGGTTATCACGACTTGGGGGAGGAGGGGTGCTATTAGCATCTTGTGGGTGGAGGCTGGGGAGACTGCAAGATACCCTACAGTGTCCCTGCTCACCCCCACCCCCAAATGTCAACAGTGCCCTGGTGGAGAAACCCAGCCCTAGCCCGGCCTTGAGATGAAATCAAAATGATCTGGGAGCTAAATGCTATCTTGGAAAGGTGGGAGAACCCATCCCGCCCACCCTGAGAATAAGAGCACGTGGACCCCGCTCTGTTTCCCAGTCCCTGGCACGTAGAAGACCCTCACTGAATACCAGTCTCCTAAATTTCTATGCTGCAAAAATGTACACATCACCTCAGAGGGGAAATATATGGGGAAAGCAATATCTCAGTGCTCTCAACAATTTTTCTCCTCTGAGCTCGGAGAGCCTCCTCCCAGGACAATGTTACTTTATATTCCTACAATATCATGCAAGAAGGATTGCTCTTCTCACTTTCCAGATAGACATATTTTCCAGAGAGCTGTTCCTGACAGCTAGTTAGTGAGGGAACCAGATCAGAATCGATAAGTCCTGGATCCTTTTATTTCTTTTTACAAAATGAAAACAGCTCTTCTTTTCAGATTATTAAAATGATACATGCACCTTGTTCCTTACAAAATTCAAACAGTACCAAAAACATAAGGAAGAAAAGTAAAAAATTACCCAAACCCGTTCACCAAGAGATAAACAAATGTAGACGTTTTGGTGCTCATCTTTCCAGCCCTTTCTCTGAGCCTGAGCGTACGCGTGTATTTTACCCACACCGTTTTACCCACATCAGGGTTTCCCAGCCTGGGTGCTGTTGACATTCTGGGCTGGATAATTCTCTGCTGTAGGGCGTCCTAGGCATTTGTAGGATGTTTAGCAGCATCCCTGGCCACCAGATGCTAATGGGATCTCCCCAACCCTGAGCTGTGACAACCAAAAATGTCCCTCGACATTGCCAAATGTCCCGGGGGCGGGGGGGGGGGCAGCGGGGGGAGGGAGCAAACTGCCCTGAGTTGAGAACCACTGAAATAACGGAATCCCGTACCGACTGCTCTGTATACACCCAGTGTCTGGAAAGAGAGAAGGGTGAGGCTTAGGACTTCTGTGTCCTTTGGCTTTAGCGTCAGAACTAGGCATCAAAGCCCAGCTGTGGTATTTACAAGGTAAGAGCTCTAGGAAATTAGTTGACTTCTCTGTGCCTCAGTTTCCGGTCTGCAGACTGGGACAGCGATGGGACGTGTGTGTCAGGAATGATCCCACGGGGCCCAAAGACGATGCTGCCAGGATTGGCCCACGTATGCCTCGCTCTGTGCTTCCTGTCACAGGGATCCCAGGACTGGAAGGAGGCTGGCCCCTGCCCAGGCAGGAGAGGCGGGCTGCAGTGTGATTTAGTCCAGGCACCGAGGCGAGGGGAGCCGCGAGGGGCCTGGCGCACATGGCGTCGTGAGGTTCTGTTGTGAGCTTTGTTTTTTAATTCAATTCTTTCGGAAACAGATACGCACACGTCTGCTTCAATCTAGCGTGCTAGGTTTTTTTCTTTTCACGTAAACTTTGGTTTCTTTTGAGCTTCAGATAAAAATAAAAAAAAAAGACAAATGTACTAGATCAGTGGAGGTTTAAGCAAATCGGTTTATTCCACTGCCGGGGGAGTTGGGGTGGATGAGTCACCATCCCGGGTTTGTCGGCTTCTTACCAAGAGGTGTATGATTTCCATGCTGATGAAGAAGAGGCCTGCAGCCTCCTGTTGGACGAAAGTCAGGCCCCTGGGTCCACTGGCCCGTTCGGGACCCTCCCTTCTCGGCCCCCAGTGGTCTCGTCTGGGCCTCTGCTTGCACTGGCCTATGGCTCCTTGTCCATGAAATGATCCCGGAGACAGATCTGATTATGTCCCACCCCCTCCTTATAGCATTAGCAATCCCCTCCCTCTCAGGACACCAAGCACAGTCCTTTTCAGGGCCCGCGAGCCCTGAGCTCTGAGCCCTGCCCGCTGCTCCACCAGCTAGCCCAGCTTTCCTTGGGCGCCCCCTCTTTGCCCCCGGGGTCTCTCCCGCGGGGGCTTTGCACCTGCTGGCACACCCCTCCTCCTGGCCGAGCCTCCCCGTCCTTGGCTGTCAGCCCCGCATCCCCTTCTCAGGCCAGGGGGTGGGGGGACCAGCCTGGTACACACCCTCATTGCAGCGGTTTGGCAGGTGCTGCTGTGATTAGCCAGTTAATGTCTGTCTCCCGTTCGGCCACAAGCACCCAGGGGGCTGGGGCCCTGTCTAGTTTTGTTCACTATCCCACCACCAGCATTTCACACAATGCCAGGCACTGCCAATAAATAAAGTGGGAAGGAAGGAAGGAGGGAAGGAAGGAAGGGGACCCTCCCATCTTTGAGAGAGAGATTTTCTTTTTCACCTTCAACATCTCACTCTTCCATATCCAGGTGGGACATGAACATAAGCTCTCTCGGATACCCCCTCCTCTCCCGGGGCCGAGACGAGCGTCTCTCGTTAGTGATCGGGAGCCACAGCCATGAAGCCACCTGTGAGGGCCCGGCCACCTCCGGCAGCACGTGGATGAAGCCATGACTCAGCGCTTCCCCGGCACGGGTGCGCACGGGGCTGCCAGCCTTCCCGGGCAGCCATCCCCGCCAGTAATGGAGAAGTTATGTGAGGCATCATTTATAGTAAAAATCAAATGAACGTTAATTCTGGTGAGTCACCCATGCAGAAGGGGCACCCGGCGGCTGTGGACGTGGGCTGCGGGTGAGGGCGGCTGGAGGTTTTAGCAAAGGAGGGAAGGCGCTGCCGTCACGGTTCCCGAAGTTCGGAGGGCGGGGTAGGGCTAGGGGTCTGAGCCCCTCCCGGTGACCATAGTCCCACATCTGCAGCATCTCGGGGCTCCTGGGCTCGGAGGGGATTTGGCCAGTAGCCCAGGCAGCTCCCTTATTTTACAGATGGGGACTCGAAAAGCAGAGGGAGACACCAAACTCACGGGGTGTCTGGCCCCAAAGCACGCCTTCCCCGGCCTTGCCCATCCCTGCCGCATCCTCGGTGGCCCCCGGCGACCAGGGCCACCTGCACCCGGCGCTCTGCCCTCCTTCCCGGCCCAGTGCGTCCACCTCTCAAGGGGCGGCTCCGACAGCCTCCCCCTTGCACTTGTGTCCCCACTTCCCCTCTGGTCTCAGATGGCATTCTCGAAGGAACTTTCCAAAATGCAAATGGATTATCACTTGCCTGAAACACTTCAATGGCTCTTTCTTCCCTGACCCCTCAGTCAAATCCAAGCTGGGAGTGGGGCTTGGGGGAGCTCTGCAACGTCAAGGCCTTTCCATTCGCTGCCCCCTCCCCCCATGGGCACACTTCCCTTCTACCTAGTCATCTGGCTTCTCGTCCCATGTACATGCCACCTTCTCCGAGAAGTCCTCCCTGCTTTTCCTGGCCAAGACCCTGCTATTCTCATGGCCAGGGTCTGTGTCAGACCATGGAGCTCTATGCTCCATGAGGACAGGCCCGTGTCTAGCTTGTCCTCCCCTGTGTCCCTGGGGCCCACAGCAGGGCCTGGCTTGCAGTAAGTGCACTTATGTCTTTTCACACTGTCTGTAGGGAGAGGTGGGTAGTGACTGGCCCCAGAGAGCTGGTGATGGCACTGGGCACCCCCTGCTCTTCTTCTTCCCCTGGCCTTTCAGGCTTCTTCCCAGAGGGAGCTGGTCCTCAGGAAAATTGAGGGGTGCCTTGTTCCCACCCACCTGCCCTCCACAGACCCCTGGCTGCCCCATCCCAGCCCCTCCACTCGGCCGGAGGCTGCATCCTTCCTCCTAGCTCTGGGCCTGGACCGCAGGCCCAGACATCACAGTGAGATGTGAAGGAACAGGCTCCAGATGGCTCCCGTTCGCAGGCGGGTGCGAGTGCCCAGGACATGGGCACGTTCTCTTCTTGAGAGGATGGCATCAGTCCCAAGCCACCTCGGATGACGAGAACATCCTGCCTTTTTGAGAAAGGGAAGAATGTCGGGGCGGGGGGGTGATATTTGGGGCAGACGGGGCCTCCCTGGATCTCCTTCCCCAAGAGTGTGCTCTGAGTTTTCTTCACCTTGTGGAAACCACTGCCTGCTGCTAGGAAGGCTGGCGCGACACAGCCTCAGGGCCGCAGGGCAGGATCTGCCTGGCAACTGGCCAGGGAGGCTCTGGAACTAGTGGTTCCGGCCCGAGGAGGCTGCGGCCTCTCCCCCAGGATGTCCTGGTGTGCACGTCAGGGCCATGTGGTAGCTTCCAGGGAGCAAAACCCCGCCACACCTGTCCTGTGCCTTAAACTCAGACCCAACGCCCACCCCCTCACTTGCCCACTGCCTGTCTTTGGTGCCGAAGTCCCAGGCACCTCCTGTTCACTGACCTCCTCTTTCCTGCCCCCAGACATCCCCTCATAAGGGGCTGTCTCCCTCACCTCTTCCACTTGGATGTCGGCTGTGCACCTGCTGGGTGCCAGCACACCTGGGACTTGGGAGACCCAGTGGGCAGAGCAGAGCAGAGCCCCGCCGTCTGGCAGAAGAGGGCCCCAAGCCCTGTAAATACGCACACAACAGTGCGATGTGGGGAAGGGGCATCGGGTGGGGCTGGGACGAAGCGCAACTCGAGGGCCCCGCAGTGGTTCTCTCTTCAGCGCCCAGCTCCGTCCAGGAACGCCCGGTCCTTTGTTACTGTTTCTCATGAGGCTGGGCCCAAACCATTTTCATATGTATGCACCTGTATAATTTTTTATGGTGTCATCTCCTAATTTTATCTCTGTATTGCCTTTTTTTTTTACCATTTTGGAGTGCCTTTTTCTTTTTAAAATTTTATTGGAGTTGATTTACAATATTGTGTTAGTTTCGGGTGTACAGCAAAGTGATTCAGTTAGAATCATACATATATGAATAGATATAGTCATTCTTTTCTCATATAGGTTATCAGAGAATATTGAGTAGAGCTCCCTGTGCTATACAGTAGGTCCTTGTTGGGTATCTATCTTATGTATAGTATGGTAGTGTGTGTATGTTAATGCCAAGCTCCTCATTTATCCCCCCCCATCACATTTCCCCTTTGGTAACCATAAGTTTGTTTTCCATACCTATAAGTCCATTTCTGTTTTGTAAATAAGTTCATTTGTATCATGTTTTAAAAATTAGATTCCACATATGAGTGATAGCATGTATCTGTCTTTGTCTGGCTTACTTCACTTCGTATGATAATCTCTAGGTCCATCCACGTTGCTGCATTATTTCGTTCTTTTTCTGAGTAGTACTCCATCCGTTTTATATATATATATATATCTCCTTTTCATACTCTTTTCCATTATGGTTTTATCTTATTAGATTCCACATATGAGTGATAGCATGTATCTGTCTTTGTCTGGCTTACTTCACTTCGTATGATAATCTCTAGGTCCATCCACGTTGCTGCATTATTTCGTTCTTTTTCTGAGTAGTACTCCACCCGTTTTATATATATATATCTCTCCTTTTCATACTCTTTTCCATTATGGTTTTATCTTATTAGATTCCACATATGAGTGATAGCATGTATCTGTCTTTGTCTGGCTTACTTCACTTCGTATGATAATCTCTAGGTCCATCCACGTTGCTGCATTATTTCGTTCTTTTTCTGAGTAGTATTCCATCCGTTTTATATATATATATATCTCCTTTTCATACTCTTTTCCATTATGGTTTTATCTTATTAGATTCCACATATGAGTGATAGCATATATCTGTCTTTGTCTGGCTTACTTCACTTCGTATGATAATCTCTAGGTCCATCCACGTTGCTGCATTATTTCGTTCTTTTTCTGAGTAGTACTCCACCCGTTTTATATATATATATATCTCCTTTTTCATACTCTTTTCCATTATGGTTTTATCTTATTAGATTCCACATATGAGTGATAGCATGTATCTGTCTTTGTCTGGCTTACTTCACTTCGTATGATAATCTCTAGGTCCATCCACGTTGCTGCATTATTTCGTTCTTTTTCTGAGTAGTATTCCATCCGTTTTATATATATATATATCTCCTTTTCATACTCTTTTCCATTATGGTTTTATCTTATTAGATTCCACATATGAGTGATAGCATATATCTGCCTTTGTCTGGCTTACTTCACTTCGTATGATAATCTCTAGGTCCATCCACATTGCTGCATTATTTCGTTCTTTTTCTGAGTAGTACTCCACCCGTTTTATATATATATATATCTCCTTTTTCATACTCTTTTCCATTATGGTTTTATCTTATTAGATTCCACATATGAGTGATAGCATGTATCTGTCTTTGTCTGGCTTACTTCACTTCGTATGATAATCTCTAGGTCCATCCACGTTGCTGCATTATTTCGTTCTTTTTCTGAGTAGTACTCCACCCGTTTTATATATATATATATATCTCTCCTTTTCATACTCTTTTCCATTATGGTTTTATCTTATTAGATTCCACATATGAGTGATAGCATGTATCTGTCTTTGTCTGGCTTACTTCACTTCGTATGATAATCTCTAGGTCCATCCACGTTGCTGCATTATTTCGTTCTTTTTCTGAGTAGTACTCCACCCGTTTTATATATATATATATCTCTCCTTTTCATACTCTTTTCCATTATGGTTTTATCTTATTAGATTCCACATATGAGTGATAGCATGTATCTGTCTTTGTCTGGCTTACTTCACTTCGTATGATAATCTCTAGGTCCATCCACGTTGCTGCATTATTTCGTTCTTTTTCTGAGTAGTACTCCACCCGTTTTATATATATATATCTCTCCTTTTCATACTCTTTTCCATTATGGTTTTATCTTATTAGATTCCACATATGAGTGATAGCATGTATCTGTCTTTGTCTGGCTTACTTCACTTCGTATGATAATCTCTAGGTCCATCCACGTTGCTGCATTATTTCGTTCTTTTTCTGAGTAGTACTCCATCCGTTTTATATATATATATCTCTCCTTTTCATACTCTTTTCCATTATGGTTTTATCTTATTAGATTCCACATATGAGTGATAGCATGTATCTGTCTTTGTCTGGCTTACTTCACTTCGTATGATAATCTCTAGGTCCATCCACGTTGCTGCATTATTTCGTTCTTTTTCTGAGTAGTACTCCACCCGTTTTATATATATATATATCTCTCCTTTTCATACTCTTTTCCATTATGGTTTTATCTTAGTTTGCTGCACCACACGGTTTGCAGGATCTTAGTTCCCCGACCAGAGACTGAACCTGGGCCACGGCAGTGAAAGCCCGGAATCCTAACCACTAGGCCACCAGGGAACGCCCGGTACACTTTTATTTTCAGTAAACTTTGTATTTCAGAAGTTTTAGATTTTCAGAGAAGTTGCCAGTTAGCAGTTTCTGCGTGCCCAGCACCTGGTTCTGCCACTGTCACGTGCCATGGTAATTCATCACAACTAATGAGCCAATATTGATACATTATTATTACCTGAACTCCACCCGTCATTCTGGTCTCCCTGGTTTTTCTCTGATGACCCTTTTCTGTTCCGGACCCCCCCGGGGGACCCCACATGACACTCTGCTGTTACGGCTCCGTAGGCTCCTCTTGGCCGAGAGTTTCTCACGTCTTCCTAGTTTCCGATGGCCATTTTGAGGAGTGCTGGCAGGTATTTTGTAGGGTGCCCCTGACGTCTGGGTCATGGGTTTGGGGGAAGCCCACGGATGCGCAGGCCTTCTCATCATGTCCCTTCAGGTCTATGCTCTCAAAAAGGCTCCACCACTGATGGGGGATGTGGCTCTAGGCTGTGATGTTCCCTCTCCCCCACTTTCTACACTGGACTCTGGAAGCGAGTCCTTGCGTGCTGCCCAGACTTCAGGGTTGAGGAGTTATTTGCCCCTCCTTGAAGGGGCATCTATATGAATTCTTTGGAGTTGTGATATCCATGTGGTCTCGTGGACGTTGATTTTACACACTGGGTTATGACCCAGTGCTATGACTTGGGTAGTCAGATGGTCCAGTCCTTGTCCCAGCCCAGGCCTAAGCTCTTTTTGCAAGGAGACTGGTTCCTTGTACTGGAAAGTGGTATTAGAAACCAAAATCTGAGCGTTGGGTGTGGTTGTTGCTACTGGGTGTCATTGCTTCTCAGAGCCCTGGATAGAGCTGGGAAACTTACGTAGGTACACTCGCCCGTGTAGACACACTCGCCCGTGTAGACACACTGCCCGAGGACCATTTCTTCATCCATCCATCAGTCTCTATATTGAGCTAAACATCCTCAATCATCAGGACCCTTGAAGGGCATTTTCTTTACAACTCAGCTGCCCTGGTGCATTAAGAGTCTAGGTCACGTTTAAAGAGGGAAAGAGGTGATGTGCTAAATCTTTTTTTTTTTTTTTTCTTTTTTCCCTGCCAAGCAGGTCAAGGTAAAATTTGTTTAAGCTACTTTTGCACCAGCAGTTCTCAACTAGGCATGAATACCCTCAGGAGGACACTGGGCACTGTCTGCAGACGCTTTTGATTGTTACAACTGGTGAGGGCGGCATCTCGTGGGCGGAGGCCAGGGGTGCCGCTCAACAGCCCACAGTGCCCAGGACGGCCCCCAGCAGAGGGTGATCCAGCCCCAATGTCCGCGGTGCTGAAGGTGGAGAAGCCTCCAGGCAGAAGGATACAAGTGGGAAGGAACACTTGAGGGGCCCCCATTAAAGTCGTAACCTGCTTTCTTTTCTTCTCATGAAATAATACATTTAAATAGAAGTGATGCGTGATACTTTCTCATCTATGATATTCTAATCCTTTGATTTTTTAATGTTTTAAATTTAACAATAGTTAATTTACAGCATTGTGCTAGCTTCAAGTGGACAGCTTCAGCTCCTTTTCCATTATAGGTTATTACAGGGTATCGAATATAGTTTCCTGTGCTCTACAGTAGGTCCTTGTTATCTATTATATACAGTAGTGCGTATTTGTTAATCCCAAACTCCTAATTTATCCCTCTCGCCCCCTTTCCCCCATAAATTCGTTTTCTATGTCTGTGAGTAGGCTTCTGATTTGTAAGTAAGTTGTTATTTTTTTAGATTCCACATATAAGTGATATATAATATTTATCTTTCTCCGTCTAACTTACTTCACTAGGTCCATCCATGTTGCTGCAAATGGCCATAATTCATCCTCTTCTATGGCTGAGTAATATTCCATCCTCTCTCTCTCTCTCTCTCTCTCTCTCTCTCTCTCTCTCTCTCTCTCTCTCTCTCTCTCTATATATATATATATATATATATATATATGTATGTATGTATGTATCTCACATCTTCTTTATCCATTCATCTGTTGATGGACACTTAGGTTGCTTCCATGTCTTGGCTATTGTAAATAGAGCTGCAATGAACATTTTGGTACATGTACCTTTTCCAATTAGTTTTCATTTTTTTTGGAAATACGTCCAGGAGTGGGATGGCTGGATCATATGGTAACTCTATTCTTAGTTTCTTAAGGAACCTCCATTCAGTTCTCCACGGTGGCTTCACCAATTTACATTCCCACCAACAGTGTAGGAGTGTCCCCTTTTCTCCACACCCTCTCCAGCATTTATTATCTGTAGGCTTTTTGATGATGGACATTCTGACTGGTGTGAGGTCATACCTCACTGTAGTTTTGATTTGCTTTTCTCTAATAATTAGCAATGTGGAGCATCTTTTCATGTGCCTGTTGGCCATCTGTATGTCTTCTTTGGAGGAATGTCTGTTTAGGTCTTCTACCCATTTTTTGATTGGGTTGTTTATTTTTATGATTTTTTTAAACATTTAAAATTAAATGTTTAAAATATATATGAATCACTCTGCTGTACACTTGAAAGTAATGCAACGTTGTAAATTAATTATACATATTCTTTTCCACTACAGGTTATTACAAGATATTAAGTATAGTTCCCTGTGCTCTACAGTAGATCCTTGCTCTCTGTTTTACATATAGTAGTGTGTATATGTTAATCCCAACCTCCTTATTTATCCCTCCCCCAACCTTTCCCCTTTGGTAACCATAAATTTGGTTTTCTAAGTCTGTGAGTCTGTTTCTGTTTTGTAAATAAGGTCATTTGTATCATTTCTTTAGATTCCATGTATAAGTGATGGCATATCTGTCTTTCTCTGTCTGCCTTACTTCACTCTGTATGATCATCTCTAGGTCCATCCATGTCTCTACAATGACCCGATTTCATTCCTTTTTATGGCTGAGTAATATTCCATTATATATATATGTACCACATCTTCCTTATCCACTCGTCTGTTGAGGGACATTCAGGTTGCTCCCACGTCTCGGCTATTGTAGATAGAGCTGCAGTGAACACTGGGGTGCGTGCATCTTTTCGAAACAGGGTTTTCTCTGGATATGTGCCCAGGAGTGCGATTGCTGGGTCATGTGGTAGTTCTATTTGTAGTTTTTTAAGGAACCTCCATCCTGTTCTCCACAGTGGCTGCACCAATTTACATTCC
This sequence comes from Phocoena phocoena, assembly GCF_963924675.1. Lineage (NCBI taxonomy): Eukaryota > Metazoa > Chordata > Mammalia > Artiodactyla > Phocoenidae > Phocoena > Phocoena phocoena. Next base: position 83,446,475 of record NC_089233.1, read on the forward strand.
CACCAACAGTGTTGGAGGGTTCCCTTGTCTCCACGCCCTCTCCAGCATTCGTTATTTGTAGACTTTTTGATGACGGCCACTGATTGGTGTGGGGTGATACCTCATTGTAGTTTTGATTTGCATTTCTCTATTAACTAGTGACGTGAAGCATCTTTTCATGTATGTGTCTGTTGCCTATCTGTACAGACTATGCAGTCCATAGAGACCACATTTGGAAGAAATGTCTATTTAGGTCTTCTGCCCATTTTTTGATTGGGCTGTTTGTTTGGTTTTTTGATACTGACTTGTATGAGCTGGCTGTATATTTGGAAACGAAGCCCTTGTCTGTTGCATCGTTTACAAACATTTTCTCCCAGTCTGTAGGTTTGTCTTTTCGTCTTGTTTCTGCATAGTCTGCTTTCTTGTTTCTCCTACCCCACTACACTTTTATCAGTTTCTAATACACTACATAATTCCTCTTTCTCATTTAGGCCTTCCTCTTCCCACCAGAGGAAACTCCACGTGGAAGGGATGCTGGCCTCTCTTGTGTGCTAAGGGACCTCAGCCCCACGACGTGCCATGTGCCCACTGGCTTATTGGAGTGGCGGGAAGGGGGAGGTGGGAGTGGGGTGGAAGCCACAAGAAGAAAGGCTGGCCTTGGAGAGGACGGTCGCATTGTTCTCCCTAAGACACAAGTAAGGGCTACAGTGAGAGACGGCTGGCAGCTGGTGTTACCGAAGGAGGGAGGCCAAGCCCACGGCAGTGCCGGGGCGGTGAGAGACGTGGGCCTGCAGAACAGAAAAGGTTTGGAGCAGTGATGGGGCGGGTGGGAGGGGAGCAGGCGATCGAGGCGGGCAGCTCTGTGCCCCGTTCCGGGCGTGGAGGAGAGAGGAGACGGCTGGGGCGGGCGGACTTCGCCGTAGAGCTCGCGACCAACCACTTACACAGTTCCCGAAGCCACACGACACTGCTTCTCCCTGCTCTAAGGGTGTCCTGGGAGCAAGGGCCTCATCTTAAACCTCGTCTCTTGGCCTTCCCCAGAGCCCTTGGCCTCGCCGTCCTACTCACCCAAGGCCTCTTCTGCCCGGTACCCTGTTGCGGAAGGCACCCAAGCCCGGATGGCATAACTCTTGGGGCAGGCAGAGGGGCGGCCGTCTCTGAGGGCCCAGCTCCCCAGCGCAAAGCCACTGTGGACCTGGCACCTTTCCTGTGGGGCCCCCTCAGCTCCCCTTCCCCAGCCCGTGGAGCCAGGCCACGGCCTGCGAGGTCCGCAAACGGGCCCCAGGGGCTGTACGTCAACTACGTACTGCCATTGGGATGGGCTCAGCTCCTCGGAGGAATCTGTCTTAAAGAATTCACGGCTCTACTGGGAACAAGGTGTCTTCCTACTGCCTCTTCTCAGTACTCCCTGGGGACACGTCCTGCCTCCACACCACCCGCCTGTGCCCAGCGCATCCCAGGAATTGCCGGGAAGCCACTCTGCACTTGTGACACATTCTTCAAGTTCGGTTGCCTTTTCCACACCCTCAAGTGTCTGAATCTTTTTGTTCTGCCCATCCATCCATCCACCCATCCACCCACCCATCCAGCAATCACCTGAAAGCCCGTCTGGCTCTACGTGTGCCCTTCGGGGTTTAGTGTGGTGGGCAAGACGGGCATTAAGGAAATAAGCACACGATTCCCTGCTGTGCTGAATGCCATGAAGGAAAAGAGCAAACTGTACCGAGAGAAATGGCAGCGAAACTGACCCGACGTGGTCTGGGGTGGCGTAGGTGGGTTTTAGGCTTCCCGTGGGACCCCTAAAGCATCGACCATGAGTTAGGGGCACACTGGGAAGGGCCGATAGGGACGAGTGCACATACACAGGCTACACGTGCGGAGCTGAGCTCGGTGGAGAAAGAACAAAGACAAAGAGACCCGCCTATTCATTCTACACAAATTTATCAGGCACCTACTTTGTGCCACGCGTGGAGACAGAAGCTGGAGAGTGTAACAGTCCACGTGGTGGATCTGGCCGTCACCTTGGGGTTCAGTCTAGAAGAAGTAGAAGGCGTGGGCAACAAACAAGCATCCAGCAAAGGAACCGAGACAAGAGGGGCTGTGACGCCCAGTGAGGGCTGGACGGTCAGGGGGCTTCCCAAGGGTGGGGAGGACTGGCCAGGCCAGGTGGGCAGCCAGGGTGAGAGCGAGGAAGACCCCCAGGAGGGGAGGAACAGGCCGGGTGCAGGCTGAAGGGCATCGGGGGCCTCTGGGGAGCTGCAGAGGCTCAAGACCAAGGTTGGCATGGCTTTTGCGTTCCAGGCGGTGGGGAGACACCAGAGGCCTGGAGCAGCGGAAAAACAGGCGGGCTTGCATCTCGATGCCCGCTGGCCACCACGGGGCAGCTGACCGCGTTGGGGCCTCCCTGGGGGGATCAGGCAGACGACGTGGCCGGGCCGGCCTTTCCCTCGTCCGAGTGCCCACGTCCCACCGCCTGAGCACACAGCCTGTGGGTGCAGCACTCCTCAGAGCCTTCAGGAAAGCCTCCGCCCAACCCTCTGAACCAAGCACAACAGGATTGGGGGGGGCCCTCCGGAAGGGTCCTTCACGGTCACTTCCCACAGGGCTGTGCCTGATGCCGCCTCCCGGCCCTGCCAACACCGGGGCCCAGACGGACTTGGACCTCCCTGTCCGCACCCCAAGTTCTCACACGATCATGAACCAAAGACCACGCCCCAGCCGTTCAACACGCACGGGGAAACCTGCCTCCCAACCGCCCACTTCCCCTCCCAGTTCGAAGGCAGCACCGTTTACTTTGAAGAAACAGCCTTTGAACGTGGGCTCGGCAGCAGCCTCAGGGCACCCTGGAAAGGAAGAGAAGTGGATCGCGGCTCTGCCACCGTCTCACGCACGACGGCAGCCTCGACATTTCACTTCTGAAGGCTTTTCTCGGAAGGTTCTGTCGCCGCCCTGATTTGAGTGGTGGGCCGCGCCAACGATGTCGTCCTGCGTGTGGACCCGAGGAGAGCCGTGATGACGCCTCCCCCGCCCAGCCAGTGCCAAGGCGAAGGAGACCCCGTGCAGTACCGAGCAAAAGCTGCAAATCAAAACGGGGCTGGCAGCTCACCGCAAAGCCAAGCAAAAGGCCCGTCCTTCGCGGCCCCAGGAAGCCCTCCTCGGCCCACGCTCCCGTGTCCCGCCCACCCCACAGGCCGGCTTCCACGATGGGTCCACGCGACTGAACGTGGGGGCTCTCGGCTGATGGGGCTGGACATCCTGCCTGGGGACAGTCGCTGTGGCCTAAAGAGAGTTAGAGACCCGCAAATGTGGCCAGAGCTGGAGGGGGGAGCCTGGGTGCGGCCAGGACGGGAGTGATGCCCGGGGCTCTGCGGGGCGGGGAGCTCTGCCCTCCAGGGTGCTGCGTGGGGGCCGGAAGGCCACAGATCTGAGCAGCCCGGCGCCCCGGACGCGCAGGGACGGAGGGACAAGCCCATGGCTACCTCAGCCAAGGTCACTACATCCAACAGGCTCGTTTACTATGCAGCAGTACAAAGTGTTTGCTCTAGGGCTGTGCCGCTGTTAATTTTTTATTTTATTTTTATTTTTAAACAGATGGTCTATAGTTTCCTGCTTATCAGCTGATACGGCCTGGCAGTAAACTGGTACAGTAAATCCTCTTGTCTCAGGCGGCTATGGGCCGCGGGGTGGCCACCATGAATTAATCAGACCATCTTACAGAAGCCCCATGGTGAACCTAAGGTCAGCTGTGACAAGGTATTTCTAAGAGGCAACTTGTGGCCTTTATTCAAAGCTCAACGTGACCCACCTCTAACCTGCAGATCACACAACACGGAAACCCTTAAGAACAGGCAGGTTCTGGTGGAGGGTGAAGACCACGCCTTACCTCCCGAGGCTGTGCATAAAATCCTGTTTTCTTAGCAAACCTTTCCTTCAGAGGGCTAGGTTAGACGCCCGTCAAGGAGGGGCTGAAGCATTGCGGTTTCAAATCGAGGAGGTGGCATTATGGAGGTTCAGGGGTACCACGCAGAGTCGTGTCGGGGCTTCAGGGGGGGACACCGCTGCTGACGGCTCCAAGGACGCTCGAGAGCAGAAAGGCTTGGGGTAGAGAGAGAGAGGAAAGCGGGCAGAGGGTTAACAGGTGTAGGCAGCCCCCATGCACACCCCACAATGCCCCAAAGACACACTCTGACGGACCTTTGACTTGGCGTCCTTCTATAATGGCCAAAACAGCCCTCAGGGCAACGCATATTTACGGGCAATCTTTAGGCTGTCGTCTGCTGCTGACTTAAGGGAGAAGCGGTCATGGTTTTGAAAATGGGGTCCCTCTTCAGATGAAGGGGAGCAGGCTGTTAATGAAATGGGTTGAGTCGAGATCCCCCAGGCCTTTTTTGTGATCTTAGACAAATCACCTGCCTGGAGTTGACTCCTTCGGGGCCCTAGCCAGGCTTAGAAGAGCTTCTCTGAAGCCCGTCCAGTTGGCCGGAGGAAGGAGTCGGGGCCGCGAGCTCCTGCTGTTTCTGCGGGGCAGGCACGGGGGTGGGGAGCCCTACCGTGTGGCGCTCGGGATGGAATGACAGAGCTGGTGGAACCCGTGGTCCCTGCGCCCAACCATGGTACGGACAGGGAAAGCCACGTGGGTCGTGTCACTTACCTGTGACCACACAGCCAGGTTCAAGAGCAGGTCCAGGAGGTGTCCAGGGTGCGGGGGCCGCAGGAGCCCCACCCCCGGTGTCTCCTGAGAAAGGGGCACGGCCAGCTGGGTTACTGCAGCTGTGCCATCTGCTGGCGGGGGCCTGGGGCACTTTGTGCCAAGGCTCGGGCCCCCGGGAAGGTCAATCACCCAGAGAGAGCAGGACGCCGGGTGGGGCTCCAGTGGGAGCCTGGGGGTGTCCCAGAGACCCCGTCACAGTGGACCCGCGGCACCAGGCGCCCACGCAGCCCACCCAGCCTGCTGCTCCCGTCAGGGGACTGGAGAAGCGGCTCCCGGCACTGACCCTCTCTCCAGCATCGCTTTCCCCTCTGGTCCAAAAACCCCAGAAAACCCCTGTAACACCCTGGCAAGAGGATGAAGATGGGTGGCCCCTTCAGAAGGGGACCAGCGGGAGGGAGGCGTTGCCGGAGGCTGGGTCACCGTGCACACTGGTTTCGCCAGTCTCGGCCATCTTCCCAACGAGGACAACCTCCCCACCATGTGGGCTCCAGGCCAGAAGGAACCAGCTCCGAGGACAGGCTGAGCCCAAGGGCTGAGGAAGGGCCCAGATGTACCAGGGACCCTCTTCTATACTGTCAATAACAAGGACCCAGAGGGAAAGCCGCCCTGAGACTGGCCTTGGGAAGCAGACCCCAGCCACCCCAAGTCACCTCTGACCCCTCTCATGCACCCACCAGCCGTGCTGTGAGCCCCCCAGATCATCTCAGACACTCTCCCCGCCAACTGGTGGCTCCGGCCAGGCCTCATCTGGACTGACTGGTCCCCCGCTGCTCCTTCCTGCCTCCGACGATCTCCTCCGCGGTAGCAGGGAGGCTTTGTTTTTTCCTTTTGGCCGCCCTGGGTCTTCACTGAGGCATGCAGGGCTCTCTAGTTGCAGTGCGCAGGCTTCTCTATTTGTGGCGTGTGGGCTAGGCAGTTACGGCGCGCAGGCTTAGTTGCCCTGCGGCACGGAGGATCCTCCCAGACCAGGGATTGAACCCACGTCCCCTGCGTTGGAAGGCGGATTCTTAACCGCTGCGCCACCAGGGAGGTCACAGCAGGGGGACTTTAGGAGGCGTGGGTTCAGACCACGGCTTAGACCCCTCAGCTTGCTGCCCTCCTCTCACGCCCCCCCCCCCCACTTCCTGCAGCCAAGCTGGACTCTGCTGTCCCTACGGCCCATGGCCAGCTCTGCCCACGCCAGGGCCTTTCCCCAGCTTGTGACCCAGCAGGCTCCTGACTCAGTCCAAGCTCCATCTCAGACCCCTCCCTGGAGCCCCCTCAGGCCCTGAGAGGCATTCAAAGGCAGCGGCTTGGAGAGTGAGCTCTGGAGACCGACCCACCACCTGACTTCCAACCTAGGCTCCCCCATTTGCCAAGTTACTTGACCTCTCTGTGCCTCCGCTTCCCCGTAAGGTTACAAGACTAAGTGAATGAATGTATTCTCCTCGTGTCTGGGAGAGGGCAGGCACCACGAGACACGTCAAACTAAGGGAAACAAACAAATCAGGAGTAGGGCTTCTCCACAAAAAGACCGAGCGTGGGGCAGGCTGTGTGCTGACAGCCAACCCAGCGCTTCTCCCACAGGAGAAACGGGAGAGGAGGGATCTCCGACTAAGCGTCCACGGAGGTGGCTCTGAAGGCCCAGCCGCAGTCATGGCTGCCGTGGCTCCTTCCCAGGGGCCTGAACAAGCAACAGAGAAGTCTGACCTGCAGAGGACAAGGAGGAAACTCTGCATAGGAATAGGAATGAACTCAAGGGCTGCCCGCCACCAGCCAAGGGCCCCAGAGGCCCCAAGAGAACCCCACCCCCAGCCCGGCCCCCTCCGCTTCTCCTCCCCCTGTGCCCAGGAGCCACACCCAGGTTTCGGCCCTGCCCTGGCCTCCTCAGCACCTTCCTGAGCCCCCGCCTGGCCACAGCCGAGAGGCCCAGAGACACACAAATGCCGGTGTAGCCGGGGTAACTGCCCTGACCCTGTTGTGTCTGTTCAGGCTACGAAGCGGCCATGGGGAGAAAACTGGGCCACCTCGCTGGCCCCATGGGCCTGGCCGAGGCCTGGTGAGGGGCTCGCTGCCCCCTTCCGTTACCTGCTCCTCCCCAGGCTGGGCCACTCAGGGCTTGTCCATGAGCCCAGGTCTCCCAGCCCAATGTCACGGCAAAGTCAAGGAGGCCCCGGCCAGCAGCTCAGAGGCTAATTCTGATGGCCCTCGTTCCTTCTGAGATAATAATAGCTCCACTTTACTGCCGGAGGACAAGTGAAAATGCCTACAGAGGCCAGGCCCTGCTCGGCCTTGAGTGACGGAGCCAGGTGACGGTGAGGTGGCGGGTGTGAGGCTCGCCGACAGGGGGCGGCCACCCCCTCAGCTTTGGGGGCCTGTGGATGGCGGGCCCCAGACACCCAGAGGCTCCCTTAGGCCAAGAGAAGTCAAATCTCCAAAGCTTTTGGTCAGATCGCCTACTATCAAAATGCTGGCGGCTATCAGAAGTCGGACCTAAAAACATCTGTGCACTTGAGACACAACCTGTCCCCGGGTGGGCTCAGGCCTGGGGGCAGCTTCCACCGCCACTCTGGGGTGGCGGGTGTGCACCGATGAGGTTTTGCTTAGCGGCTTGGTCTCCCAGAGCCCCGGGCCTTCTGGGGGAGGGAGGAAGCGCCCGGGCAGATGAGCCGTCGCTCAGGGGCGTGGGGTGGACCAGGGTGAGCCTGGTGCTCTGGTCTGTTTGACACCCAGAGCCAGGGGCCTGAGCCACAGGCTGCATCTGCATCCCGTCCCTCTGAGCTGGGGGCTCAGTCCTGCCAACCTCCCACCTCCAGACCTGTCCTGGGCACGTCCCCTGCCCCCTGCACCTGCTCTGCGCCCTCACCTGCCCTCCTCTGCCTGCCAGGGCCTACCACTCACTCACAGGACCCTCCTGCTACCTCTTCGCATGCTGGGCTTCTTCCCAGACACTAATCCTGCCCAGCTCTCCCGACCAAATCTAGCTATGGTGAAGTGGTGTCCTCCAAATCCCCCTGCCCCTCTGCCCTGCTGCCGACTGGGCTTCCATTTGTCCTGGGACATTTAAAAATATCTGTGCAGCCTTGGCATGTAGAACCCAGTACCCCCAGCTGTCTGAATGCCGGGGCCTCACTCGGCCAGCACACGCCTCCGCTTCCAGTAAACGCAGCAGCTGACCCGGAACACGGGGTCGGCCGAGCCCTCCGTCCCCATCCCGCCACTCTTCGCTTGGCTCCTGCATCAAGTGTATTGCCAGCTCTAGCCCATTCCTGGCCCTACAAGGAGAAGACAGGCGCGGGCTGGGGGCCTCTGAGCCATCTGCGTGCCCGTGACACGGAGCACATGCCGGGAGCGTGGTGTGATGTCTGCCACAGCTGTCCCTCTCTCCCTGGCTTCCGACCCCGATGGGCCCCGTGGCCCTTGTATTAATATAGCACAAAGAGGACCAGCAGCTGGCCGTGGCAAAATCTTTCCACACAGACGGTGACAACTGACATCACACTGATTTGGGGCCCGTCGGGCATTCTTTTAGAAAGACCATGGCTGCAACCTGCCTCGTCACTGGAAATGTGTCCACCTTTGCTTTGGGAACTGGGGACATCTCCAGTGAGCAATCGGGGGGCCTTTCAAAGGGAACCCAAACGATGGGGGGTGGCTTTAGGAGCCTCCTGGGGCTCACAGCAGTAAGGGTCCCCTCCCCTGGCGAGGGTCCCCTCGGTCTGTGCAGTGATTAAACGCCCCGTGGGGAAGAGGCAGGGAAAGCAGGGCCCGTGACCTTGACACGCTCTCCCCAGGGGCGTAGGAGGAGGGCGGCTTCAACAGACCCCAAAAGAACTCAGGAAGAGTGGGTGCAATGAGATGATTTCTGGGATTTAGATGCTTTAAAGGCCACTGGAGAAAAGGTTGGGGGTGACAAGGGAAGCAGGGTGCCGGGGCTTATGCCACGCAGCTGTGCTGGGGCCCTGGACCTCAGCTCCACCTGCCTCATCGCTGCCTCGGAGCGCCTGGAAATTCCCATTGCAACTTTACAAACATACATGTGAAAACAATATTCAGCAAGTTTGCTGAGGGCCTAGCGTGCACCGGAACTCTCCGGGCACCGGTCAGTCTGTACAAGCAGCAGAGAAGCGAGCAGGCCCTGGCAGTCCACTCCCTGCACGCCCTGGACTGGTGCCAGATGTCCCTTCCACCGATGCAGACCTTTTAAATTTAGTGTTTAAAAATCCTACAGTGAGCCCTGTAACCCTCCAGCCGACCCAAGGAAGCGCAGTCGGTAACCTTATCGACTAAACCCCCTGCTCCCCTGCCCTGCCCACCTTCTCTGCATAGGCAACAAAGATGTCAGCTGGGGTTTATCGTGTGCTTATCGTGAACATCACTGCGGTTTCCTCGTGCATATACTGCTTGCTTTTGAACTTTATGAAACGCGGATCCTACCGCGTCTGAATATGGACTTTTAGGCACGGGCTCTTTTCCGGCATTTTCTGGCAGCCAGTCAAGAACAGAGAGCACGATGGGAAGGAAAGACCCCACTGCCCCACGGAATTCCCGGAAAAGCCCCGAAGGAGAGGAGTGGCCGTGGCTCTGAGGGGAGAGGGCGGCCCTGCGAGAAGCCGGGCGGGAAGGAAGAGGGGCCCGAGCCTGAGTGGCCGCTGCTTGCAACACGGCTCTGCCGAGGCCAAGGGCACAGGGTGAAGCCTCCCGGAGAAGCGTGTTTCTTGGCTGCGTCTGCAAACAAAAACATGCGAAGTGACGGCAAATGTCACGGTAAAGGCAGAGCGAGACAACTACATCTGTCGATTTATTATTAGAAGGCAAATGTCATGGAAAGAAAATCCGCCCCGAGCCATTCGGTCCTGTTGAAACTCCACAGGGTGCAGCTGGCTGGAACCAGAATCCTTCCCACCACGCCTCCGCTAGGAGCGGCCTTACTCCATACTGGGGTCAACTCTAATTTGTCCCCTTTGATGGCAAAAAGTCACTGGAGAGGGGGACAGGAAGACCACCTGTCTTCACAGCCTCCCTGGGGTCCACGTGAGTATGTGTCTCGGAGAAGAGGGCGCTGGACTAGATCCAGGCGGTGGCCGAGGCGATTCTGATTCTGAGGGGCACGAGGCAACAGAGGGGCTGTCCGTTTTAAGAGCTACTCGCTGATCTTGGCGTGTATTTAAAAAATACTCAGCCAGAAGCTAAGTGACGCTGATATAATTTTCCTTTAAAACCAAACTCATTTACGAGAAGAAAGCAAGTCGGTTTAAAGAAAACTATTACGTGCTTAGAGGATGCGGATATGGCAAAAATCGTGAAGGTAGAACAGAAATAAGCGAACTCTGAGCACAAATGAGCTCGATGTTTCTAAGAGGCTGTAAATGTTCTCTAACTTCTAAGGTACTGCTGAGGCTCAGAAAGTTCTGACTATGTTCTCTGCCTAAAAACGGCCATTGCACACAGCAGGCCGGCCGCCCAGCTGGGACTGAGCCTTCTCTGCTCGAGGCCCTGTGCTTCGGGGCGTTTCCACGGCTCTGCCAGCGCAGAGCCCGCCCCCCTACCCACTGCAGCTGCTACCAAAGGAAGCCCCAACAAGGGGGGTCGCTGGGCTCAGCTCGCGGTCATAAACCCCAAGGAACCCCTGGAGAAGCTCCTGTTTCTCCTCTCCTGAGTTTGTTCTTTTCCCCAAGTTTCCACAATGACTTCAGAAAGAAACACAGATGAACAAATGTCACTCTTCGTGTAGGCAGTTCACCCAACTTAACAGGTGCTCTCAATGGCAGACCTTGCTCTCATAACATACAAGTCTATTTTAAAAATACCTGAAATGGGAACTGACTCTTTTAAACATGTTAAAAATAATTATATTATTGTTCACTGTATTACCTCATTCATTTATTTGTAGTGTCACATTATTAACAACAGTATTATTATTAAGGAAAAGCCAGGTGCCTATACAGCCCAGCTTGCCAGGGAAGTCCTGCTTTACCTGTCATCCCAGTATCCCCCCGCAGTTAGCACTGCCTTGCACACTCAAACGTGTCCCGGTTGGCTGACAAATGATTTGGTCACACTAGTTATGCACCGTGACTAACTTGTCTATGTCTGCAGTGAGTAGGGTGGGAAGCAGGGGGAGGACAGAGACCTGGATTTCAAAGGCTGGAGGGCATTCTTTGAATTGTGGCCATTCCCAACCTAAACTGTCTAGATCCGGGATTAGGACAGGAGGTCTACCGCTCAGGTTCAAAACAATCCAGCGATGAGGGCTGCAATCAACAGAGCACAGCAGAGCTCTCCACCCCGAGGTAGTGGTATGAATGGTGCTGTTTCTAAAAGAGCTCAGTTACCTTCAGGAAGAACTAAAAGTGGCCTCGACCCCAGCACACCTGGCCTCTCTCTTCTCAGATCTTTCAGTGAGGTTTCCCGCCCCTTGCCTTCGTGGCAGATCTCTGAAACGAACTTCACTGAAGTTCAACGTTTTTCCTTGACTGGTTAGAGACAAGAATGATGAACCCAAGGTCACAGCGCCAGAGGCCCAGCCCCGAGCCCTCACTCCTAACCCAGGGAGGTCTGGGTTCTCTGGGTCAGAGGAACGGGGTGGTGTTGAGATTGGGGACACATGCACCGCTGGTGGGGACGAACCGGTCGCCTCGTACTGAAGGGCGGCTGAGCCGAAGCCCTGTGTCTACCTGGGACCCAGCAGTCCCACCGCTTGAGATTGACCCGAGAGAAACCCCTGTGAACGCACACACGGAGTAGGTGCCGGGACGGGGGGGCAACGCTCTTCCAACAGGGACCAAGAGCATGTCAACAGGGAGGTGACTGTCAGTATCTTCTACTCAGACCAGAGACAACGGGTGACAACCCAGGAGCCAGGCAGCTTACGGGAACCAGTGCAGAAGGGTCTCTAAGATACGGGGCCAAGTGAAAAGCCACAAGGTGGCATAGACGCTGCTTGTGTTTTTTTTAAAAAGCCATTTTTCTGTGGAAACTAGCCGGTAACCTCAGGGGGATTCGAGAGGTGGGTTATGGAGCCCGCGGCTGGTGGAGGGTCACTAAGGCAGCCTTTAGCCTTAGCTCTAGTTAGTATTTTTAACTTCTTATGTAACGCATCTAATTCATATGTTCCACGTCTAATTAAACATTAAATTTTTAAGGTAATGGCTGGGAGAAGCTGCTAATATACCACGGGTCTCACGGAGTAGACATCCTGAGAAAGGGTCTTGAGGAAGATTAACTTGCCTTTCTTGTACCTAATTCCCATACTTGAGGGACGAGCTTTAGGTAGTAACTGGTGCTTTTGGAGTTGGCTGGGTATTTGAATAACGGGTAGAAAAAGAGAGCGTCGCCAAACAATCTTCGCTTTAACCGCGCCCAAGTCCTTCTCCTGGCTGCCATGTGGACTTTGCCAGGCTTGATTAGTAAGGGCCTGGTATAGTTCTATTTCTAGCTTCCCAACACTTGTAGCCGGCTCTTGCTTTGCTCTTCCTTTAATAAGGAGCCGGCAGAACGTCAGTTCTAAAGTGGATCAAGAAAAGAATGTGAAGCTCTGAACTGTCCATTTGGGTGCTGACAAGAAATAGACCTGGAATCAGGGGGCTGACATCCGAGCCCTTGGCTCGCGTTCAGTGTCTCTGTGAAGGCCCCCAGTTGGCACAGCGAACCAGGCACTGAACCTGGACCACAAAAGATCCCGTCTGAGAGACGGCTTTGCCACTAGCTGGCAGGTCCCACCCGCCTCTGAGCCTGTTTCCTCACCTGTACAGCCAAGAAGCTAAGATTTGCTCTCCCAGGTCCCTTCCAGCTCGGGGATGGCTTCTGTCCTCCATCGGGGTGCCCCTCCCTGGTACCCCCCTTAGCGCCAGATTCCTTCTGCTCCCACGGCTGCCCTTCCATCGAGCTCCAGACCCATGACCTCTTTCTGCCTAGTCAACTCCTCCTCACACGTGGTCCAAAGGCACTTCTAACTCCACAGGTTAGGGACTTCCCTGGCAGTCCAGTGGTTAGGATTCAGTGCTTCCACTGCGGGGGGCACTGGTTTGATCCCTGGCCGGGGACTAAGAGCCCGCATGCTTCGCAGCACGGCCCCCCAAAAAAAGACCCTAACCCCACAGGTTAGTTAGAATGGCCGCCTCTCACCCCACTCACCCCATCAGAACTCGAGGTCCCACGCCCCCTCGAGCCCAGGGAAAAGCAATGACTTCAGCCATTTCCGCCAGGTGTCATCCTTCACCCAGCCAATGCCCCACATCCATGCTGCTGCCAGGCCTTGTTGGTCAACCTCCTAAATAACTCTCAAAGTCGTGCTCCCAGCCACCACCATCTCTCTGCCCCTCAAATTCCAACCCCCTACCCCGTGGCCAGAGAGACTTTTGAAACCGACAACCTGATGATGGCACCTCCTGTCCATCAGGACAGAGGCTTCCCTGTTTAAGACACAATAAAGACCGCGTTTCGTCCTGCCAGGCCAACGAGGCCCTGCGTGGCAGCCCCTGCCCACCCTCCAGACCCAGCTCACTCTGTGCCCCAGTTCCGCTGACCTTCGGCTGGTTCCCCTAACCCGTCATCCTTTTCACTAGAGGGTTCGTGAACGCTATTCCTGACCTTGGAACTGTACGCCCGACCCCCACCCCACATTCATCCTTCAGTTCACAGCTCAAGTGTGCACATATCATCTTCCCAGTAAAGTATTCCCTGATGTGCCCAGATCGAGGGCAGCTTCCTCCGCCATATACTCTGGAAAAAAAAAAAAAAAAAAAAAAAAAAAGCACGTTTCTTTTCCAGTGCCCTTAGCTCGAGTCGGGCGTAATGAGAACCTCCTTCACGTGGTGATGCATTGTTTCCAGATCCCCAGCTCCGGGTGGAGAGACAGGGTCGGAGAGAGCTCACCTTCATATCCTGGTGCCTAATACAGAGTATGGCCCATAGTGGGTACTCAGTGCATTTCTGTAGATCAAACTATGGCTTCTAAGACCTTCCATCGAGAGGCCACAGAGAGCTCATACAGCTTACCATCAAAAAAACAAACAACTCAATCAAAAAGTGGGCAGAAGACCTAAATAGACATTTCTCCAAAGAAGACATACAGATGGCCAACAGGAATAAGAAAAGATACCCAGTATCACTAATTATTAGAGAAATGCAAATCAAAACTACAATGAAGTATCACCTCACACCAGTCAGAATGGCCATCATCGAAAAGTCTACAAATAACAAATGCTGGAGAGGGCGTGGAGAAAAGGGAACCCTCCTACACTGCTGGTGGGAATGTAAGTTGGTGCAGCCACTGTGGAGAACAGGATGGAGGTTCCTTAAAAAACTAAAAATAGAGCTACCATATGACCCAGCCATCCCACTCCTGGGCATACATCCAGACAAAACTATAATTTGAAAAGATACCTGCACCCCTATGTTCACTGCAGCACTATTTACAATAGCCAGGTCATGGAAGCAACCTAGGTGTCCAATGACAGGTGAGTGGATAAAGAAGATGTGGTATCTAAGAGGCCACTAAGAGACAAGACCCAACACGACTGGCCTCTCCCACTTTCCGTTAGGCCCCTTCTGCCTCGCTGGGCTCCTGCCAATCCTAACCATCACCCTCCTGCTTCTTCACCCTTACCACCACCATCAGTGACAGCTACCCTACCACTGACCGAACGAACTCTCATTGCAGCAGCTCAGTACCAGTTTGCTTGCCATCAACCACTACTAAGCAGTTCCTATTTCTTTCCTCATGTGATCACCTCCACAACCCTGGAAGGAGGTTTCTTTGGACCCTAGAAGGATCTTATTCTGCAACTGTGGAGGCAGAAGACCAGACAGGTAATGCCACTGGTTAGCTATGAAGCAGAAGGAGGCAAGGTGTATATTCAGCCCAGCTGGTCCCAAATCTGGCTTCTTCCTTCTCATCCCAACTCCCTCTGTTGAGTTCCTCTCATTGGATACCATCTTGTTTCCTTTTAAAACACACCTAAACACTATCAGAGAAAAGACATTAAGAGAAAATCCCTTTAAAGGAAGAAACACAACGCGGATGCGCCATTGCACCCATCTCATTTAGAAAAGGAGCAAAGATTCTTGTCTCTCGCATACTTTCAGAGAACATGGCGACACACAAAGGAAGGGTGAAGAAACCAGAAAAAGATGAAAGAATAAAAACACCAATTTAACTAAACGATATGGCTAACTAGAAGACAAAAGAATAAACGAAAAATTATTTTAAAATTTAAAAAAGCCCAGAATTACCAAATATCACAAAACTGTGGCGTCGGAAAGGACATGAGTTGGAAGTTCCTGATTTTGAGATTTCAGACAATGCTAAAATTTCCAAATAAATATGGAATGCCAACCTGGGTTGCCACCCAGTTTTTCTTTTTTTTTAAATATGCTAAGTAAAGTCATTTAAAAAACTAAATAAGGGCTTCCCTGGCGGCACAGTGGCTGAGAGTCCGCCTGCCGATGCCGGGGACGCGGGTTCGTGCCCCAGTCCGGGAAGATCCCACGTGCCGCGGAGCGGCTGGGCCCCGTGAGCCATGACCGCTGAGCCTGCGCGTCCGGAGCCTGTGCTCCGCAACGGGAGAGGCCGCAACAGTGAGAGGCCCGCGTACCGCAAAAACAAAACAAAACAAAAAAACTAAATAAAAACCAAATTTAAAAACAAAATCTTAAAACCAGAAAACCCATATCACTATCTCTTGTCACTCAAAAAGAAATGACACTGAAATACCAAAAGGTAGGATGCTTACGCTGCCTCCATCTCAAGGACAGCCCCTTCCCTGAATAAACTGAACCTGATGAAAACCCACTACAGCATCTGTATTTCTCTCACTTCACCGCGCACTGGCATCTGGCAACCACCGACTCAGCTCAAGCCGCTCCCTTGTGCGGGACTCCCTTCTACAAAATCTTCCTGCGGCAACCTCCGCTGAGCGTTGGCCTGAGCAGGCTCCTGGTTGCCTCATAAACCAACCAATTCTAACGGTAGCAGAACAGGAGAAAAATGCACAGAAATCAATACCGTTCCTATAAGCACAAGGGAAACAGCCTGAATATAATGATGAAAGAGGGTCCATTCACAGTAGCAATAAACACATCAAATACTTGGGAAATATATATATTCACGTATCAAATTCCACATGTATACATCAGAATTATATAAAGAAAGCACAAATCCTTAATGGGAGAAATAGAAACTCAAACGAAGAGAGAGACCATACTTCCGGCTGATGGCTAAACACAGAAAAAAATGACGCTATTTCCTAACTTATAGATTAAATGAAATTCCAGTCAAGGCATCATCAGGGTCATTATGGAACTTGACAAGAATGATTCTTAAACTCTTTTTTCTTCTTTTTTTTTTTTTTTGCAGTACGCGGGCCTCTCACTGCTGTGGCCTCTCCCGTTGCGGAGCACAGGCTCCGGACGCGCAGGCTCAGCGGCCATGGCTCACGGGCCCAGCCGCTCCGCGGCATGTGGGATCTTCCCAGACCGGGGCACGAACCCGTGTCCCCTGCATTGGCAGGTGGACTCTCAACCACTGCGCCACCAGGGAAGCCCTCTTTTTTTTTTTTTTTTTTTTGTCTGTGCTGGGTCTTCGTTGTGGCATGAGGGCTTCTCTCTAGTTGTGGCATGCGGGCTTAGTTCCCCCGCGGCCTGTGGGATCTTAGTTCCCACATGGACGCGGGGATCGAACCTGCGTCCCCTGTATTAGAAGGCAGATTCTTAACCACTGGACCACGAGGGAAGTCCCGAATCTTAAATTCTATAGAAAAATAAATGGACAAAACCATCAGAGGAGTCTGAGATAATACGCAGTAAGAAGATTCTTGCCCCAGCAGATCTTAAAATATAGCATGAAACGATGATCATTAAGGCTGTAAACCAACTAAACCAATGGGGAATGATGCCACAGCTTAACAAACGCGGCAGAAGTAAACTCGCTACCAATAAAAGATACAGAAGCCGCACTATGCCACCGCTGTCCTGAGGACAGGCTGATGTTTTTCAAAACCTTCCCATCTCAATTTGGAATAGGAATTTCAGAGTTTGTTTTTTTTTTAAAAAACTAATTAAGCAACATCAGAAAATTTCAAAGTGACAAAGATGAAGATTTCCTGACAATCTAGAAAAACGTTTCGTATTCCTGTGTGTTTCCTATTCCCGTGTGTTTCGTATTCCTGTGTTTTGAATTCTTAGGGCCATCTCAAGCTCCCACCTCCGAGGCTGTCCAAAACACAACTTGAAATTCCTTAGATTCATCTTGTTCTCTAATTATGAGTGTGAGGGTGGGGTGGCGGAGGTGCTGGCAGCGGGCGCCAGACAGGGAACCTTCTGGGCTCCTTAGTCAGGGGCTGCAGCCCACCGGCCCAGCACCCAGCAGGCCCCACAGGGCCCTCTTGCTGTTCTCGGCTTCCCAACTACACGGATGGTTCTCAAGGGCAATTAGGCCTGACGTCCTCACTTGCCGCGAATCAATCAGACCTCAGCAATTTGGAAAAACAAAAGTCTTGCTCTTCCTTCTTCCCTCAGGAGTGGAGAGGTGGGAGGGAAGTAACGGCTCTTTTACGAAGGAGTTTCTAGACCAGCAAAGGGAAAAACTCCCAATTTACAATGATTTTTAGCCAAAAAAAAAAGTATGAAGGTGGGAGGCTCCAGAAGTCGTCATCACCAGACAATAGTGAGTTTTCATTTCTGATCTGAGAAGACCTGTTCTTTTTTCTTCTAGTTTTGTGACATTTTCTTTACCTTGGGTGGTTCACGTCTAACTGTGGGCCCTGCTGGGACCTGTATTATCCTGGCAATGGAGGTGACCTTGTCCATCATCTGCCCCAACATCTCAGGACTCTCATGCACAAAGGAAGAAGCGGGGGGTAGGCCTCCACCAGAAGCAGGAAGCAGAGGTCGGTCACCTGGACCACACCTGGCCGTGGACCTGCTGACAGGGAGCTGATCCAGAGCATCCCCTGGCCCCTGCCTAGCTGACAGGTCCCACAGCCTCGGGGTGCCACAGACCCTCACACCTGTGCGGGCAGGATGGCCCTTCCCCGACTGCCACTGGGAAAAACAAAGCCGAGAGCAAGAAACAAATACCTTAGAATCCTCTTCAAGTCAAAGCACTGTCACGATGAATGAGGCTGATTTCCCCAGTTATGAGGACGGGCTGATTACAGAGCCCAGCATCATTTGTCCGAAGATAATTGCCTCAATTCTCCACTTCACTTTGCACATATAGAAACAGTCCCAATCTACCGAAGCCTCAGTGACTAGATATGTTAAATTGGTCTAATCACGTCTTGAAGAGCTTGGGCTGAAAGGACAGCTCCGAGTGCCTGAACCAGGACACCAGCAAGCCTCTCTCCCTCGGCCCCGCTGCTGCCTCACTCCCCCGCCACGTCTGAAGGGGTGAGTCAGACCCTCAGCAGAGAACAGAAAAACAACTCTGAGGCTCTCTGTCAGTGTCTAGTGGCCGGGGGCCCGGGTGGACAAAAGCTCCGCCACGCACCACAGGATGTTCCCGACAGCCGAGTGGTCCTCTGCAATCAGCAGTGTTTTCAGCCACCGCCCACCAGCCTCGGGAGGGGCAGCTCTGCAGGGCAGAGGACACAGCTGACACCAGCACCACCGGGGCCATGGGCAGCGCTGGCCACGGGAGAGCACCAGGCAGGCTGGAGCAGGGCAGGTGACAGAATCCAGGCGCCATTTCTCCAGGACAGAGCCAGGCAGAGGGCCAGAGTCCAGGGTGAACCAGGGACCACATCAAATGAAAGCTTTGGCTCTGAGAGCCAGAGCCAGAGCAGAGGAAGGGAGGCACCGCGCCCCAGGAGGACCTGCCCACCCAAGCTTACATTCTGCCTGGGGGAGGGGCCTTCCAGACACTTCCTGTTGGATTAGGAGCCTAGAAATTGCCCCTCCCATGACAGGAGTAGGTAGGTAGGCAGGTAGGCAGGCAGGTGGGTGTTGCGTTGGTAGGATTACCTCTGACAGCGCACAAAGCCAAGAGAAAAGAAGGGCCACTTCTGAGAGGATGACCCCAGCAGCTCTGCACAGGGACACAGTTCACTTCTGATCCTATCTCCCTTTAAAAACGAAGGGCACAAATAGAACATTGTAACCCCAACAAAGGCCTGGACAGAAGCCAGCCATGTCAAAGAGATGATGATTTCCCCCTATTGTTTGCTTCTGGCTCTAGATGGCACACCCCCAAAATCACAAGTCAGGAGCCCGGGCTCATCGCCCTTTCTACTGGTGAGAGCCGACAGATACCAGCGCCGTCTGAGTGACAGCGACGTGGCACCCCAGAAAAGCGAGCCAAATGCTCTTGTATTGTACCCAGACCTCTCGGGGGGGGGGGGGTGGGCAGGCAGCAAGGCAATGCCAAATTCCCAGTGGGCTTGAGCCTTTCTGGCTGATTGCCACAGTCAGTGGTGGGGAGCACGTCATACTCCCTGAGTTCATTTCTACCCAAAGGAAGGTTTGAAAAGCTCTCCATCTCTAAAATTAGTCCTTATCAATGACTGTCCACAAAAATGTGTTCAAGAGTGATTGTACCCACTCGCCTGGCGGAGCAGAACCAAACTTTTGTGTCTCATCTTGGAAAACGTGTTGGTGCCGAGGGGACCCATGACAATGGCCTGGCGAGCCTTTTGAGAATTCACGTGAGTCATCTGTCTCCCCCAGAGTGACTAGAACAGGGCTTCGCACACAGTAGGCATGCGGGAACAGGTGGCTTGAAAGCACTCCTCTAATGGGCTTCAAAAAAAAAAGAAAAGAAAACCTCAAAGTCAGACGAGGTAAAAGCCCACCTTTCAGAAAACCACCAGATGAGCTCTCCCTGACTGTAACCACTGTCAGGCAGCTTCCCTCCCTGGTTTATCTATCTGGCGAGGATTTAGAATGTGGCACCTGTTGGCAATCCACTCTTTAATAGTTGGAGGCATTTCACATTGACATGCATGTTGTCAGATGACAGGGGTTGGTCACTTCTCAATCACCTCCGTCTCCCCACGATGCCTGGAAGAGTGTCTTGGTCACAGAAGTGACTCAACGTGAGACTAATAACCAGCCAATTTCATTTTTAATTTCCGAGACAGCTCCGGGAGGGGAGGCAACGAGGCCCGATACAATTAATAGACAGAGACGGATTTCTTTGCTTCAGCAAGTGAGCTGCGGAGCGGAGAGTCACAGAGCCCTACCCTGGTCACAAAAGGCCCACCGCTGGCCGAGCCTCCATCACTGACACCTGTTTGCTCGTGTCCTGAAACTGCCACCCAGACATTCCTTCCTGCCGCTGAGCCACCTGCACTTTCAAATGCTTCTAAAATAGAAGCCGAGTCGGAAGAGCATGTCCATCAACAGAGCCCCCAGCCCCTCTCCCAGGGCCTCCAGATCCCTTTCATGGCACCAGAATCTGACTTGAAAAGAACTCGGGGAGCGTGGAGTTCTAATTCCACCTGGCTCAGGAGTCCCAGGGAAAACATCTCTAATATGTGGTCACCTGTCCTTTGATTTAACGCCGCTTCTGACAAAGAGCCACCATCTCCTGACAGCCGTTCCATTTCAGAGCCCTAATTGTTGGAATATCCTTCCTTGGGCTGAACTGAAATCTGCCTGTTGAAACTGCCTCCCATAGGTTCTAATTTTGCCCTCCCGAGGCACAGAAAATACACCTTAATGCCTTTTCCACGGGACAATCCTTTAAGGGGCTGAAGACACTTATTCTTCACGGTTCGTCCAAATAAGACCCTGATCGTAATGAACTGGGAGCTGCGCTTTCCCGTCCAATGGGTCCAGGAGCCTCCCTCTGGCAGAGAGCCCCGCCGGTGATATATGTTGATATATGTCCGCACTTCATTTGCCGCAGACAGACAGAGCCCCTGGTTCCTTCGCCTGGTAACAACCCGAGGCCGTTCATCACCCACTTGCTCCTTTTCGAAATTCCCTCCGCAGCGAGCACTTTAAAGTCATGCACGTAATGCATTTAAAGAGCGCTTTCTGCACAGAGCCATTTGCTCGGCCCCGGCACTAAGTGCGAGACGGAACAGTATTTCAGCGACGTCCTCCTGCCCCCAGAGCCCGTGCCGAATGTACGCCAGAAATGTATCGGTAACTATACATGACTGGGGCTCTAAATGCAGTGCTTTGTTAAATGTTCATTTGCTGATTAAAATGCATCTTGCAAAGGAAGTGCATTAGTAATGCAGAATCTAGTCCAAAAATATGTATTATGTAATGCACATTTTTTAATAATGCAGGCAATCTCGGTGTATCTATATTAGTGGATCGGCTCTGGGCTGCCAGCTCCATTATAGGCAGAAAGCACTCCTTTTGCAAAACGAAGTACTTTCTTATGTACGCTAAAGAATCATAATCCACCTCGTTGCTGACAGCTGGCCTTTGTCTCCACTGAAAGGGCATTCGGCAGCACCCACATATTCCTGAGTTTTTCCCAATGTGCCCTGAGAACCACCTGAACGATGTCTTTATGTTCCACTCACTGTCAGGGGGGCTGAGCTGATTGAAGAAAGCAAGCGGGCGGGTCAGCGTGAGCAGAACCTTTGGAAATGTCTCAGGTTGGGGCTGAGAGACCAGGATTTGAGGTCTGCAGCTCCAAAGGGCCCTGTCCCGTGTCCCCTGATACCATCCATATGATGACTGGAGCCATCCAGACACCTGTGATAATAAAACCCTTTCAGTCGCTCTGCAGAGTGGTAAGGAGGAGGGCACAACGAGAATGCAGACGTCTGTCTTTTTACGAGGTTTGCAATCAATCCCACTTTATTAGACCAATCAGTATTTTAATGCTACAAACTAACTCGAAGAAAACAAGATGCAAGATAGACACAGCCAAGAAGACAGGGCAGGAGCATTCAAGACCACCCCCAGCGAAGATGCAGAAACAAAACCTCCACGTGTCAAAACAGTCGCTAGGATCTCACTAAGGTCTTAACTCTGGGTTCAGCAGCTCTAAGGCAGGCATGGTGCGCAAGGGATAAGGGTGAGTCACACCACACTGAGGAACAGCTGTGGGTGCAGGACACTTCGGGCACCAGGAAGCAGTGCCAGGAGGGGACACCTGGTGGACCACCTCAGAAGGGAAGGCAGAATTACCTCATGGACTCTTCAAGTTTCCCCCATGTTGATTCAAAGACAAGAAAAACCACCTGTCGCACCTGTAAAGCCTTGTTGTTGCTTCCACAGATTCTAGGAAGATGGTTTTGCCCTGAGTTATACCACCGGTGGACCTG
The DNA here is from genome assembly GCF_963924675.1 of Phocoena phocoena. NCBI lineage: Eukaryota > Metazoa > Chordata > Mammalia > Artiodactyla > Phocoenidae > Phocoena > Phocoena phocoena. The sequence goes on from NC_089233.1 coordinate 83,468,378, forward strand.
TCACAAGGGCAAAAGTGATGCTCCGTATTTTAACGGGGAGGGCATGCACAACCCAGAAGCAGCAGTCAGGTTACAGCTGGAACCCCAGAGCTTCCGAAGCACCATCCTGCCTGAGCAACGACCACTCCACGGATCCCCCTCCAGGAGGACATGGAATTCACCTGATTCTCCAGGGCTGAGAAAGAGATGGACTCATTTCCTTTGGGGCTCAACGACATGACCTAGGGTGTCGAGCGGTCCCTTAGCCCTAATGCTCTGGTTGATCCAATAATTTTCTCACTAGAATGCACGCCGGGTTAAACAATGTTGGTGGGTAAGGAGGGAGTCCTGAGCGGTTTAATGCTCTGAGTAACAGCAGATTAATCCTAAGTATCCTTTCCTTGATGTAAGATTTTCTTTTCTTTCCTTTTCTTCTTCCTACTCTATCTTCAGCACCTAGAACAGAGCTTGGCATGTGCTAGGCACTCAACATTTGTTGAATGAACTCACTTTGTTGAATGAACTCACTTCGTTGAAAACCTATTTATGAAAAGAGCTTTGAGTGGTACCCAGCGGTTTCCTTGATAGCTGGTCGCCCTGCAGCGCCCCCCAGGGGCAGACAATTGGCTGCACCTACTGAATAGCACAGATATTAACTAGTGGTTCCAGCTAATTAGACTTTCGGCACATGTTCTCAGCTAGAGCTCAGGGTGGTCCACCAACGGGCTTGGGGACGTGTAAACCATCACTCCATCTGTGTGTGGGGGTCCTTCTTAGGGAAGATGCTCATCTACCCATTAGGTAACTAATTAGTCTCTTGAGACCGCATTGGTGGTTGGGGGGATTGGAAACTGCTCAGATTACGGTCACTGTACCAGGTCTGCCAAAGGTGATCTCACGATTAATGACTGCCTGAGGTTACCATGCTCAGACTATTGAGCCCCTGGAAAATGCCCGGAACCGCACCGTTAATACTGACGTACAGAAGCTCATTCCTCCGGAATATCCGCAATTTTGAGGTCTGGTTTTTAGCTGCTTCGGGCTTTGTTCAACTTATCGATAACCCTGGAGAAGCTGGGGAGCGGTACGGACCCCACGGAGAACCCATGCCTAGCTGCGCAAGCACCCTAACCCGTAGCTAGCTCGCTCGCTCGCTCCTTGGCACCCGCCAGGCCCCCAGCCGCTCCCATCGCCCAAATCCTTTCAAACAAGGTTCCCTCCTGCCACCTGCCGGCCCATTAGGGTCTACGCCTCGGGCTCGGCGCCACTGCGCAGCCCACGCGGAGCCGCCCCCGCCTCCCTACTGCACATGCCCGGCAGAAGTCCGGGCGCGCAACTTTGCAGAACCTCTCCGCCCCATTTGTCTTCGCCTCAGTCTCCTCTTTCCTCTCCCAGGCGAGAGGACCAGCGGAGGCACCTCTCCCCGAGTCTTAGGCTGCAGAGTCTAAGACTTAGAGAGAGGAGCCTGGGAGGAGACAGACTTTTTCTCCCCTTTTCCCATCCCTTCTTTTTGCCCAGAGAGGCAAATAGAGGCGCGGAGCTTTAGAAAGTTGAGTGCTCAAGAAGGTAGGTGCTTCCTTTTTCTCCTCGTGCCGAGGTGGGGCTGGGACCTACGGACCCAGCTTCTTAACCTCGCGAGGAGCACCTTTTCCGGCTCTAGCAGCCGATGCTCTTCGGAGCTGCTCTCTGCAGAGCCAGAGGGTGGGTCGGATTCGCCGAGTGTGTGTGAGGATGGATCGCAGATCCCGAGCTCAGCAAGGGCGCCGAGCTCGCCACAGTTACAACGATCTGTGCCCACCCCTAGGCCGCCGGGCAGCCACCGCACTCCTCTGGCTCTCCTGCTCCATTGCTCTCCTTCGCGCCCTCGCCACCTCCAGCGCCCGCGCCCAGCAGCGCGCGGCTGCCCAGCGCCGGAGCTTCCTTAACGCCCACCACCGCTCCGCCGCCCAGGTATTCCCCGAGCCCCCCGAATCCGACCACGAGCACGAGGAGGCAGACCTCGAGCTCTCCCTCCCCGAGTGCCTGGAGTACGAGGAAGAGTTCAACTACGAGACCGAGACCGAGTCTGAAATCGAGTCGGAGACCGACTTCCAGACCGAGCCTGAGACCGCCCCCACCACTGAGCCCGAGACCGAGCCCGAGGACGAGCGCGGCCCCGTGGTGGCCAAGCGCCGCACCTTCGACCAGTCTCTCACTGAGCGTCTCAACGCCCTGAGGTTGCAGAGCCCCAACGCCTCCCCGAGTCGCGCGCAGCCCAGCACTCGGGAGTCTGAGAGCCCCAGACAAGGGGAGGAGCCCGAGCCCGAGGACAAGGATCCGAGGGACCCCGAGGAGTCTGAGCAGCCAAAGGAGAAGAAGCAGCGGCGGCGCCGCTGCAAGCCGAAGAAGCCCACCCGCCGCGACCCATCTCCGGAGTCTCCTTCCAAAAGGGGACCCATCCCCATCCGGCGTCACTAATGGAGGACGCGCCCCAGATTCTCCTTGTTTTCTTTGACCCAGGTTGGTGCCCAACCGCTAAACTCGGGAGTCTGGGGTCGGTGCAGGAAAGGCGGGAGGAAGGGAGGGAGAAGCAAAGGCAGGTTAGAAGGAAGGCGGGAAGAGAGCGGGCTCAGCTAGCTAGCCCTGGAGGCTGGGGCGCAGGGCGAGCTGGGAAGAGCTCCGCGAATCTCCCCCGGGGCGCTGGCGGGCGCCCGGGGGGCCAAAGGCCAGTCGGCCGGAGGGGCGGCGGGGCGCTCCTCGCGCCCCTCTGGAGACAGCCTGAGGTCTCCGAGCTGGAGTCCAGGATGCACGACTGAATTCCGGGAGCACCCCAGGTTTCGAGCTGCACACCCAGAAGGCACGGGTAAGTACTTTATGTACTTTGTTTTACATGCTTTTTTCCCTCCTAGAGTAAGTAGTCTCAAACCAGTTGGCCTTGGCGGGTGCCAGAAACGTGGTTCGGAGGTGCTCGCGCCAACTTTCAGAAAGCAGAGCCGCCCGGCGGTAGCGACACTGTTGCAATGTGCGAATACTAACCAGGCTGGGATTGGGCGACAACTCCGGAGACTGCCGGCTCCCGGGGAAAGTTGCGCGCGCACGCGCGCGCCGCTTAAGACACTCGGAGCCTAGAGCCCAGGTCCCGTCGCTGTCAATTTGGAGCCGCCAGACCTCGGCGCCAGTGCCCCCCGCGGCTGTGCGCCGGTCTTGGCCGCCAACGCCCGTCTCCGGGTGCTTGCGGGGCCGGAGACCGCAGCAAAGAGCGTGCGCACCTGCCCGCACGCCCCAGAGCTGACCTCTAAGAGCCGGCCGGCGGTTCCCCACGAGTCACCGGTGCTTGGAAGGCAGGCAGAGGAGGTACGGGAGTCTTGGGAGGTGCCCAACGGGCTACCAGGGTTGGTGGCGTGGGCTTGGTCACGTCGGGGCATCACCAGCCTTTTGGCGCAGCTAGTCTGGTGGCGGGGCTGGGTGCAGCTTGGCTGGAGAGGTCCCGGGCTGTTTGCGCAAGGGCCTGGGGATGTAAGAGAGGGGCTAAGAGGTCAGCGAGGTGGTCACGAGCGGAAAGGTAAAGCGGAACAAGGAACAAGCTGGAGAGGGAGTCGTGCCTATCACCAGGGAACCCTACAACGCGTCCCCAAAGAGCGCGGCACCCGCCGAGCTGGGGAAAGGTGTTGGATCCGACGCAAGTCCTTGGGCGATCGGTCGAGAGAGGGCAGGAGCCGGCGGCTACGGCAGCCTCGAGGAGGGGAGGGGAGGGGAGGGGAGGGGAGGCTGCGCGCACCGGCCATTTTCAGCTCCGGTGGAGCTAAGTTTGGAATCTGTAACCTGGAGGCGAAGCTGCCCTGGTGTCGGAGCACAAAAACGGCCGCAATCCGGTAACGCACCTTCGGTGCGGAAAGTGTGCCTTTCTCACCAGTCCTGGGGGAAAAGTCCTGGTTAGTGAAATGTACTTACAAAACCTCACCCGATTTGGAAGTTGGCTTTATCTTGGTGCGCGCGCGTCTCATTTGGCGTTGGTTTGAGCTATTCCGATGAGAATGATTTGGGGGGGAAAGTGAAACGTTTTGAAACTTGAAAAGACGACGGGTCAGGTTCTTAGACTCCTAAGATAAGGTTGCGGCCAGAAGGAACACACGTTAAAGGGTCTTCCTTCCAGGTCTCTTCCCTGGGCAAGGCGTCGCGGAGCCCCAGAACTTCTTCTGGGCTGCGGCGCTCGCTGACTAATGGCTGTTGGATGCCTTTCTGGTCTTCACTAGTAAATACCGGGAAGGGGGCTTCCCTGGGCAGCGGGGATATGTCCAGAAGTCTGGAGACTGCCGAGGACTTGTAGAAGGGTCCGGTGCGCCCTGGCTTTGTCTTGAAAGCGTGAAACTGCCTAAGTGAAAAGGGGCTCCCCAAAGCTGACATTTCTACTTAGTGTAAAAAACAGCGGTTCTGCGTTCCTTTCCGTGGCATTAAGTGTTCTGTTTTTTCTGTTAACGTCTTAGCAGCCTGAGTTCACCCAGTACTATGTCTCTGGTGAATAGGCAAAATCAGCCAGGGGTGCGGTTGGCTTTTTTGGTGTGCTTTTCTGTGTGAGGGCTGCCCTCACAGGCTGGGGAGTTTGGGGGGACGCGTTTTCCTGCAGAGCTGCGTTTTTCATTAGAGAAATTAGCATATCGCCTTGTTGCAGGATGAATATACAAGTTTTTTTTTTAAAGTCGTCAGTGCCTAGTCCACACCTGTCACCCCAGTCTTGGGCTCTTTTTTAACCTGAAGCCTGCACATGGAGAGGCTGTCTTTCTTAACAGTAACCAATATACCAGGTTAGTTGTTGCGGGGCGGGGGTGGGGGGGGCCCATGTAGGAACACACAGTTTGCCATCTTTCGGACGCTCCTCCATAAACGACCTGATTGTGAAAACCTGTTACCCACCCCCACCGCCCTCCCCCACTCAGTTCCCCTCCCCCACCCCCTCTCCTTCCATCCTGATTCCAGGGTGGAAGAGCCATTAGGCACATCCACAACAACTGAGGAGCATACCAAACCCCTATGACCAGGACTCACCCTATGGAGAGGGGGTTTTGCTACAGAGACGCTTCAAAACAACACTCTCTAGCTGAGGCACTGGTGTTTAGCGGCCTCGCTTTTCTAGCGGCATTTCTGGCAAGTTTTCCAAGCATTCCCAACTCACTAGTCTCCCGACTAGCCCTTTGTCTCACCCTGCTCAACTGGGGTGTTAGCATTTGAATGGGCTTATTTGCCCTTGCAACTTAGGAAATTGTCTTAGAAAAAGCAGACCTTAAGAGTTGACCACTGGGGTGAATTACCAGCCGGTTATAAGGTTTCGATTGGAGAGAAAGGGGAAGAGGAGGGGAAGGAGGGTAAAGCTACTTAAATTGTAAGCTCTGATATTCAGGATTTTTCATTTTGCGACATTAATCATTTGCTTCATAGAAATGTGCTTTTTCTTGGACAAAGGTGCTCTTTGAACTTTCTGAGTTGGAAAGTCATGCAGCCGTGTTCAAATACTGTGTGGTGTCAACAGTCTGGCGTAGGTTTACTTCTGAGGTTTGGCAAACAAGACTTTTAATCTGTTTATCAGAATTCAGGAATTGGGAATTTTAAAGTTTGGAATTGTTTTAAGATGATGTTTCTTTAACGCGCTAGAAACTTTTTCCCCTTGGAATTGCTATCAGCCCTTTACGCTTCAGCCCTCATTTTTAGCAGCTGTGATAGAGGGTTTAATGAGAAAGAAAGCTGAAACTTCAGTGTAGGTAAGAAGGAGGTTTGTTTTAAATAACCTGCATGGAATTTTACTTAATTTGTCTGTATTGTTACTGCTCTTCATGTAAAGGGAGGCTATGGAGAGGAAACTGAGCAGAAACCTTGGTGTTTGGGGAAAGTATGTCTCTTTAACAGAAAGGTGACCTATAACAGCAAATCACTAGAATCAAATTAAGCTTCCAGAGTGATGTCATATGCCAGCTCAAGTGCTACCCTTCTCTTAAAAATTGTCCAGCAAAGGGGGAATGAGATTCTCATATTACATCTTTAATCCCCATGTTCCAGAATGAGGGATGGAATTCCTCATCCTGCTCTAAGGGTTTGACATTAACGACGCTATTTTCTAAATCCTGATGCCCCAGAAGTGGGCAGCAGGATCTAAGACCTCAGGCTCTTCTCACCCTGGCCCTGCCCAGCAGCCCCGGGTCAGACCCGGTGGCCTCTGCCTGTTTCTTCACGTGGAAAATGAAGTAGCTGAAGAGATGGTCCTAGCACCCCTTTCCGCTCCCAACACTTGGAGGTTGATTAAGAAGCCTGGAGTTGCTCGATTTGACTCATACCAATGATTTTAATGCTAAAGGAGCCCCCCCACCCCCGCCCCGAACGTTAAAGCTTGATAGAATAAAAGCACCAGTTGGGAAGAAATCCATTTTGTGTTGATCTAATTTGATTTTCCCAAATCTGGTTTTGAATTGGGGGCAAAAATGGTTTCGAGGCCAGTTAGAAATAAACGATAGATAAGTAAGTAAGCAAGCAGGCAGGTTAGAGAATTCAGAATTCCACTGTGTTCTAGTACTAATGGGGTGGGGGGGGCGGGGGGGGCCTCCTCAAGAGCAGATACTTAGTGTTTGTCTTAGGTGTGCTGGTTTTCCCACCTGCCCTCCCTGATCTCAGGGTCGGGGCAGGGAGCCCTGGAGCCAGCCTGGCCCTGAGCATTGCAGCCGGGAGATGCTGGCCGCTTTGGGAGAGAGCAAACTTAACAGCCCCGCTGCTTAACTGACCACAAGTGTTGAATATATTCTTTGGTAACACTTTCAAGTGCCCTGATTAGGTGAAACCTGAAAAAATAGCCCAGAGGCTGCAGCTAGTTAGGATAAACCAGTTTTCTCAACCTTTGTATTTTTTTTCTCTTATCACTCCCTCCCAGGAGCTTCTTCAGACATCTTTTTCTTAATTAGTCCTCGCCCATGAAATGTGAATGCCACAGATATAGAGATATATCGTCTGTGTTTCTGTACTGCGGGATCTGGTAATAGCTAAGGTTTTTTGGCACTCCCCCCAAACCAATCTTGTCTCTGTTGCAAATGCATGAGACAAAGAAAGCAAATGTTAAACAAACTGGTTTATGTCAAATTGAGTGATTTAACTTTTTGTTTCGTATCTTAAACTTCTGGGGGGCTACGTATTAAAAGGCTACATATAAGGTGGATTTTACCGAAGTCTGGTTTCTCTTTCTCACACCTCATGTTTTTTCCCCAAGCCCCCCGGTACCGACACTGGTACTAGTGCCTACTTAATTCCCACGGCAGAGAAGCCAGAGTAGACAGCCTAGGGACTCAGTTCTCCCAAGCCCAAGAGTCTGCAGTGCAGGGCCACCGTCACCTGCTGACAGCACTCAGCCAGTTGAGGCGGGACGCCTGAGATGAGCTGACGGCACGGAACCCACCCCCCAACTCCCTATTCCAGGGTAGAACCGGGAAGGCAGCCTCCCCCAGCTCCACATGTGGACACGGCCTGTTTTTGGGGCTTATTTTAGGCTGAGCCCGTGGCCAATTAGCTGGGGGGGGCACAGGTATCAGGCCATAGCTAGAGGAGGCTTCATGGACAGAGGGCAGGTGGTGGCTGTAATGGGGGGTAGACGTGAGAACGACAAAAGGAAAAGAAGGTTTGGGGGGATCACAGGAAAAAGAGACAAGACACCTGACAAGGAAAAGATGAGGTCTGGAGATGGGGATCACAAAGCCTATAAATGTTAGGGCTAGAAAGAACAGGTTGAAGCACGAGATTGGGGGAGAAAGAGGTTTAGGGGAGACTCCATGGCAGCCTTCAAGTACGTGGTGGCAGCAGGGGCAACGCCAGCTTAGCATCAGGAAGAGCCTTTTTCACAGTCAAGGATGACAAGGGATGGCTGCTAATCGGGGTCTCAGATTAGTCACCCTTAACCTCACCGTCCCTCTGAGAGTCTCCTACAGGCCTGGCCCAGAAATGTCAATTTCGTAGGTGCTGTAGAGTTGCCATACGTATTACCTCAGCTGCTTCAACTAAATGGAAAGATTCACAGCCTAGGAAATCTTGCTTCATATGGCTCAAATCCTAAGTCTTGGATTCCGGTTCAGGGATAGTCCCCGAATCTCAAACTTGAGCGGTGTTAAGGGGTGCAGGGCCAAAGACTCCCCCACCCCGCCCCCGCTGAAGAAGACAAGTTTCTCCTCCCAGACGCGAGAGCCGGCTTCTGAGTGCCCTGGCTTATGTTGCTGTCTCAGTTAGATTTCATTAGGAAACTGCGCTCTGGGTAATTGAGGTTGTGCGCGAAGGTGAAATATACCATTCCCCTTAAATTCAAACCACTATGCCAAGAATCACCCGGGGTGCCTGGAATTTCCAACATGAATTACCAAAATTTCCAACAGAGCTTCCACTAAAGCCGAATTCCTCTTCCGGGATTCCCTCCCGCCATCCCAGCCCCCCACTTTTGCCCCCTCAGTCCCCTTCCTGGGGTGGCACTGGAGCCACCACTTCTCCCCCTGAAATACTCTGCTGCATCACCAGCCAGTGTGGAGACCACACCTTCACCCAGGTGACTGGACAATGTCTGGACCCACCCTACAAGCGCAGGGGGTTAGATGCCTGCGGGTCTGCAGCCAGACCCGGGTGGCCGGTCCGAGACGAGGGCTGCCGAGTACAGCTAGTGAGCTGAACGGGGGGTCTGAATTCATAGTGGGAACCCTTGGCCCCTGGGGCTCCTCTGAGCAAGTCAAGTCTTCTCATACATCTGGCTGCCACTGTCTGGCACCATCAGCCCTGCATCTGCCCCTAAGCCTCATCCACTTGAGGCATTTTCCTTGCACTTAGCATTCGCCTGAAACAGCCCGGTCACGCAGACCCTTCTGCAGACAGCAGTAGGCTGCTGCCGCCTGCACCGGCCACGGCTGGCAGGAGATGCTGAAAGGGAGAAGGATGGGTGCAGCGAGTCCTAACTGAACAGTAATTAATTGAACAGCTTCAAAGTCTTATTGCTACTCAGTCAGCGCTCAGAAAACATTTGTCACCGGGAGGCTGAGAAACATAATCGCCTGAATTCGCTTCCCTCTGTCCTCCCCTTTCTGCTTTTGCCTTTTCTTCACAACCCGTGGAAAGATTCTCCTCCTCATTTGAAAGTAACCCACTGGCAGCTAATGACTCGAGGGGGCTGCAGAGAAGGCTCTTCCGCAAACTGCCCCCCACCCAGCGCCCTGCTAGGAGGAAACGCCGCCCCCAAAGATCACGTTTTCCTGGTTTCTGCTCTCTTCTCTCTTGTCTACCCCCCCTCCCTCTCAAGGGACCCTCTTCCACTTTGCTTTCTCTTTCTTGAATACAGGGATGAACTAAAAAAGCAAGCTGACAGGCAGCTACTTAAAATCTGGATGGGGCTTGTGCCTTGGGCAATGAGTAAGAGTCCCCGAACATAAGTACCCTGAGATTGTTCACTGATTATGACGTGTGCTGCCATGGAGGCGTCGATATAGCGCAAGATGGAGTTGGGGAGGCCCAGGGAGTCGTGTGGAGCCGCATCCCTGCAGGTGGCACTGGTGCCCTTCAGAGTCAACAGTGAAGAAACACCGTCCTTCCGTTTGGGGTTTTACCTCTTTACAAAAAGCCAGCCGACTGCTACCTGTGTGGCACCTGGGCCGTCTGGTCTGAACAGACTGACTTCCCTTAGAAGTGCAGCTTTTAACTGAAACATGAGTAATTTTCCCATCCTTTCTTAATGCATCAAGTGGAGAAAAGTTACCCTTTTCGAGTAGCTAAGAATATATTATAATTTTCAAGAACCCTTCACCTGGATACTGAGAGCCAATCCTCTCCTCCTGTCACGGACACTTCATCTCACTGCAGCCCCTCGCACACTCCCCGTCAGATAGGGTCCAGACCCTGGCCCGCAGCTTCACCCCAGCTCAGCTTTCCTTCAGGCACCCTGACTAGCCTATCTTGCCTTCTTCTTCCTGGGCTGCGTGAACCCATTAACTAACTTTCTTCCCCCTTCCTGCTCATTCCTAGAAAAGATACACCTCTTCCCCGATAGAAATCCTTCCAGAACTGGAAATCTATGCCCCAGATACTCTGCGATTATAAAATTACAATGGCAGATCCTAAAAACCGTGCCCTCTGGCCATCTCCATCCAGGTGAAGGCCACATTTCCGTCTCAGCCAAGATCGCCAGCCCCGAATGGGCTCGCCAGATAGTCCCACCAATCAGGGTGGCCCCCAGTCAGCCCACCAGCTGACCGCCCCCAGCTCTTACCATACCCGTTCCTCGGGTCCCTGTGGTCAGGCTACCCAGCTGCCTTTCAAACATCGGCCACGTTGCTGCAACCTCTCAGGTCCCACTGCTGATCTGTGGTGGAGTTTCAGCTCTGATCCCCACTCATCCAAGTGATTTGGGGTTTTCAGATTCTGGTAGCCAGTAACTAGAGAAAAATAAGAGTGGACAAAAAGGGGAACACTGGAGTTAAATGCTGGAATTTCTTCTCCTTGGTCCAACTTATCTTTAACTGTTAAAGGCAGTTCCTACTCAAGTCTAAGGGTCCTTTCTCCGCCCACAGCAGTGGGGCAGTTTCAACTGGGGGTGATTTTGCCTCTCGGGGGACGCTTGACAAAATTTAGAGACATTTTTGGTTGCTACAACTAAGGGGATGCTACTGGCATCTAGTGGGTAGAGGCTAGGGATGCTGCTAGGCGTCCTTCAGTGCCCGGGACAGTCACCACAGCAAAGAATTACCTGGCCCCCGATGTCACCAGTGCAGAGGCTAAGAAACCACCATCGAGATGTGATCTGTTGACCAGTTCTTAAATTCTTCACTCCGGCGTACTCCCACCCATCCCGTCCTAGGCCCGCTGCTCTCTCCTGTAATGTCCCCCCCTTTTCTTCTCCAGTGCTCCAGGTGTTTGAGCTTCTATCACCAAACATATCTGTCCCCTTGAAGGTTTTCTCTGATCTAGTGATTTCACATCCTAAGAAGGCTAACCATCCCTTTGAATTCGGGGTCTTTACCTTCCTTCTAAACTTTGGTCTCTTCCTCCTAAATAATAAGCTGCAGAAAATCTCCACCCAGACTGTACGTCCTTCCTTCCCCTCTGCCATGTCTACAACCAGACTGGCTCCACCACCATGCCAGCTTCTCTCCAGATCCTCCACAACGTCCCTATCCCACAGGTGTCCCATCATCCAGGCGCCAGACTTGACTCCGCCACCCTTGGTGCGTCGCACAGAAGTCGCTGGAGGGTCCTCTGGGATCCCTCTTGAGTCCCTCCCTCCAGCCCTCCTGCTTCCTTCCCTGTGCGTGGTTCTCGCTCCCTTAAAGGTCATGACCAGACACAGCCTCCTTTGTTCTCTTCGACAGGACCATCCTCCACACTGCCTCAAACCTGTCCTAAAACTAGGCTCAAATCCTCACTTGCAGGACAAAAAATTCAGTCTCTCTTCCATTTCCTACCAAAAGAACCTCAAAACTGCCTGCCCTGAGACATCCTACCCAATTTTTCCTGCCTCTCTCCCCCACTGGTCCTCCCAGACCCGGCAAGGTGGCCTGTTCTCTTTACCCAGCCATGTGCCACGTTTCCCACTGTTGGATCTTTGTTCATGGTAGGCCAACGTCTCCCATCCCCCCCCTTCTGTTCACAGCCTAGACACCTATCCCTCCACAGAGGCCCACGTGAAACTCTATTTTCTCCAACAAGGTCCCCCCAGTTGCAGGTCTTTTCTTTCCTTTTTATGTCGCTTAGCCTCTGCGAGGGAGGCCTGCTCTCTGCCCAATCTGTATCCCGCCAATGCCTGTGCTCTCCTGGCAAACAACCAGGATGCTACCGGCTCGTGAGGAGGTAAAACAGAGACCCTGTGCCCATTCCTTGCTGACGTGGGCGGCGCGCGAGCCCTGGCGAGAGCAAACCGTCCCTCTGGGGCCCCCATCGTGGCCTCCCTGAGGCTCCAAACCGCGACGTCTACTAACCTTCCACTTCGGCAGGGCTCAGCACCCCCGCGACCTCAACTCCTTATCCATCTGGGGCCGCTCCTCTGCAGCGGGGCAGTGAGCCCCTCTCCTCAGGGTCTGGGCCCTCTACCTCCAGGCCCTGGAAAGCCTGCTCCTCGCCTCACCCCGGCGGCCGATCCCTGTTAGGTGGGCTCGCCCACCGCCATCGGCGAGAACAAGGGTTGGTCCCTGAGAGCCCTCACCTCCCCTTTCAGCCTTGGTGACTTGGGGCGCCAGGAAGAGCGACCCCACGGCGCCACCCAGCCTCGTGGCGGTCCAGGCCTGGCCGCCATACGCCCACCCACCAATCCGCTTCTAACCACCCCGGCCGCATAACCTCTTAGGGCGTTCCAACGCGGCGCCCCCTATTGGACCTCCCACTCATATCCGGTTTCCGGTCCGACGCCCCCCGCTCATTCGCCAGGCAGCCTTGATTGGCGTGACCCCAGCCCAATGGCCGACCCAGCGCTGGGGTCGGAGGGGAGCGAGTTGACTGTTGCGACCCAGTTGGACCATTCAGTGGATGCCCAAAAGGTTGAGCCGTTACGCGTGGGGATAGTTGTCCAAAGTTTGAACCAAAGTTCAGTGTTGGCACTTGGAAGTGTGTAGACCCGAAGAGATGAGAGGAGACGCCCTTGGGGAGGCTCCACACGTTACCCGGGGTCCAACTTGGTCAGCTTCCTCCTCGCAGCGCGGCCACGTGCGGGGGCAGTGAGGCGCTCTGGCTGTGACCCCCTCGTTTGAAGAGGGTTGCGTTAGGTTTCACGAGGTTGGAGCATACGTGCGTACGTGGTTCGCTCGACTGCGGCTGGCAGATACAGCGATCCAGGCAGTGCGATCCCGGCGATGCGCCCCACTTGCCGCATCCCGCCGCCCCTCCCCCCGCCCTAAGGCCAGGCGACCACCTGACTCTTGCCCAGCTGCCTTACACCTAAAAGTGGCTCACAGGTCCCTGTCACCCACTGGCGAGTCAGATACGATGCCATGCCCGAGTCCCGGGTCTTACGCGAACAGCAAATTTTTCCTGGGGCTCAAAGCCAGATTTCGCCGACCCCAAACCCAGATCAGTGTGCATGCACGCACGAGCCCACCCAAGTGGTGTAGGCATTGATCCCCGCCGGCTCGGAGCCCACCACGCGCTACGGCGACGGGAATGCAGCCGGGCGACTGCCGGGTTTGTGGCAAGACTCGTGTGCCTCCTCAGCGGGCTCAAGCGCTGGAAAAGTAAAGCTGCTGCTCTGGGAGACCCACAGCGACAGCAGAAGGACTGGAAGGGGGCTGGAGGAGGGCTGGAGCGGGGCTAGAGGAGCAGACTGACCACCCCCGCAGCCGGTGCCCGAGGCGGGGAGCAGCGCACAGCGGCCGCAGCTGCCCGCGCGGCACGGTGTGTATTTTTGGATTTGGTGCGCATGGGGTTTCTCAGTCTCTGAGACCACCCTAAACCGGCTGTAAATTTCAACTGAAATTCCATTTAGCCCTTCCCCCCGCACAGTAGGACCCCCGGAACTCTGGGGCCTACAGTCTGTGGGGTCCCTGTGTGCGTCCCACGCCCCCGCGTTCCGTGCCGCGGCAGCTACCGCTTAGAGAGTCTCGGTGGTAGATGCCCGAGACCCTCTTATTCCCCTGTATTTATCATAGTCCCCATAAACGGGGAGGAACCCTGCCTGCGCCACCGCAGGCCACTGCTGAGACCCCAGAGTGTGGTGGGGATGGGGGACATAGAGGTGCTTTATAGGAGCCAGCCTCGGCAACCGGCAAACAAAAACGCAGAAGCGATGGAAAGTACCCCAACACATTTTAAAAACAAATTGCGTGCTCACACTCGGCACCCCTTGCCCCTCGCCTCCTGCCTGCTCCGCCGGTGGGCTCACGACCACCTGTCGCATCCCATCCCCGCGCGCGCCTGCACCCCCTTCCCACCCGCGCAAAGCCTTGCGCTCCAGACCTGGGCGGGATCCGAGGCTGCCCAGGGCTGGGGGCTGGGGCTCAGGGGTTCAGGGGTAATTTGGGGTTATGAAACACTCCTGCAGTCCCCCCTCCCCTCGAGGAGAGTCTGTTGGGTCTGGGAGGGAGGGTTTCAGCTCCTGCGCTCAAGCAGCCCGGGGCCCACGTCTTGCATCACGTGTCCCGCAACGCAGGAGAGCTCTCTCTCTGGCCAGGGGAGAAGAGAGGAGAAAGACTCCAAATCAGTCAGCGAGAGGACTGGAAGGAACCAAAACGTCCCTGCGAGGCCTGAGCTCATCAGCCCCCTTACCCAAAGTCCGGGGCTCCCGGCTCCCGGAGCCTGCTCCCGGAGCCACCTCGGCCGGGGCTGGCGTCCCCTGGTGGCAGAGAAAGAGCACTACGAGCGATTTTCGGACCGAATCGGCACGCTCCTCTGATCCAAGCAGGCGGGGCTGGCCTGGAGCTGAGAGAAAGAGAGAGGAGGGGACGAAGCAGGCCTAAGGGGGGGGCCAGGGGCCGCCTGAGGGGATAAAAAGTGGCCAGAAAGGAGCCAAGACTCAACCAGCAACAATAGACTTGCTTCTGCCATGGTCTGGGGTTTGAGGTCCTGAACCCCTAGACCTCACTAGGGTTAGAAAGTGCGGTTGGAGAACTTTCCAGCTGGTACTTCAATTTTTTTTTTTTTTTTTGAAAATATTTTTTTCACCCTAGTTCGGTCGGGTGCTCCGTCTTACGGGGCCCCAAGTTTATTTTAAGAAACCGCCACCGTGTTATGGGCGTGCGCAACTGCCTCGACGGCAATAATATGTCAGGACAACGCAATATCCCCCTTGAACTCGGCGAACAGCCCGAGCAACCACCTTTGGAGGCCCCAGGGGCAGCTGCCCCCGGTGCTGGGCCTGGCGCAGCCGAAGAGATGGAGACCCCACCGCCTCACAGCGAGCCCATCCCCGTCGAGATTGAAGGCGAGGCCTGTGGACCCCCAGAAGTCTCCAGACCCAAGTTCCAGGACCTCAGCCAGGCCATCAAGGAAGCCGGAGCCCATGGAGACTACAGCCCACCTCCTGAAGAAGCCATGCCCTTCGAGGTCGAGCAGTCCAGCTTGGGAGCCTTCTGGCCTACCCTGGAGCACCCTGGAGACACCACTGGGGCCCATGCAGGCCTTGAAGCCTTCAGCCCACCGATCGTGGAGCCCAGAGCCTTCGGTGAGGCCAGGCCAAGCCTGGGAAGCTACAGCCCTCCTCCCGAAGAAGCTATGCCCTTTGAGTTTGAGCAGCCTGCCCAGGGAGGCTGCAACCAACCTCTCTTGCAGGTCTCAGACCTCGCTCCAGGAGGTCCGGGTGCGGGGGTCTCTAGGGCTCCTCCCGAGGAGCCCCGGGCTCTCAGACCTGAGAAAGCAGGCTTCGGAGGAGGATGCAGCCCTCCCCGTGAGGAGGATGTGCCATTTGAGTTTGATGGAGCAGCCTTTGGGGACGACAGCCCACCCCCTGGGCTCCCCCAAGCTATCCCACAAATCGACGGCCTTGGCGGCAACCAGATCGCGGCAGTCGCGGCCCCGAGTGCGGTCCTCCTCGCTCCCGCCGCGAACGAGCCCCCCCTCTGGGTCCCAAGCATCATCGGCAGCCCATCTCGAGAGGCTGTCAGACCTCCTCCACACTTCGCGGGCAACAGCCCCCCGATGGAGATCTCCGGACCCCCGCGCGAGATTGGCAGCGCCCCCGTTGGGGTCGACGACGCTCCCGTCAACGTGGACAGCCCCCCAATCGCGCTTGACGGCCCGCCCATCGAGGTCTCCCGAGCCCCAGTTAAGAGAGAGCAAGCAGAGGGAGAGAGACCCCCAGTTGAGGGAGAAGCAGCCGAGATGGAAGGAGGCTCAGCCGACGCTGCCGCGGAGAGAGGCAAAGTCCCCGATCCCGGAGACGGAGCCCCTGCCGCCGGAGCAGCCCCTGACGCGCCAGCCGCCGGGGCAGCCCCTGACGCGCCAGCCGCCGGGGCAGCCCCTGATGCTCCTGCCGCCGGGGCAGCCCCTGCCGGCCCTGACACGCCAGCCGCCGGGGCAGCCCCTGCCGCCCGGGCAGCTCCTGCCGCCCGGGCCGCCCCTGTCGCCCGGGCCGCCCCTGTCGCCCGGGCCACCCCTGTCCCCCGGGCCGCTCCCGCCGCCTGGGCAACCCCAGCCTCTGGAGCCCGACCCAAGATCAGTTTCCTTAGACCCCCCAGCCCCGAGATCCAGGCTGCCGATCCGCCTACTCCGCAGCCTCCTCGCGCATATGCCTGGCGGGGCAGGTCTGAGCGCAGCTGCTACCGCGGCCACGACGACGAAATATCGGTCAGCAGCGACAGCGGAGACGAATCCGACGATGGGACCTTCGGATGCCACCGCTGGTTTCAGTCCAGGCGAAACCGCCGCCACCGAAAGACCCAGCGCAACTTGCTCCGCAACTTCCTCGTTCAGGCCTTCGGAGGCTGCTTCTGCAGATCCGAGAGCCCCCAGTCCAGAGGCTCCCTCAGCCCCAAGGTCAAGAAGGTTGCCCTGGCGGAGAAGCGCAGACAGACCCACAAGGAAAGCGTGGAGAAGCGCGCCCAGAAGTGCGCAGAGAAGAAACGCAGCAAACTCATCGACAAGCAGCTCAAGAACGAGAAGATGGGCTACATGTGTACGCACCGCCTGCTGCTTCTAGGTAATGCGGCGGACTCTGCCCGTGGGGAGCAGGGCCGCCCGGGGGCCCCGGGAGTGGGTGGCAGGGCTGCCCGGTGGGGTTTGGGGCCCGGCGGCGGGAGGAGGGGGTCTGGGCAAAGGCGGGAAGAACCTGCCAGAAAGTTCCAGCTAGGGGCCCTAACTTTGCCCCGGGAGCGGGAGGGGCCTCGGGTGGGCTTGGGTGGCGAAGTGTATGCCCTTTAGGGAGAAAAGTGGTGCCGTACAACACTGAGGGTCGTTTCCAGCTGGACAAACCAGCGCCAGCGACCGTAAGACGTCGCCGAGTCGTGGGGTGGGGGACGGCAAGAAAGGCGGGGGCTTCAGGTGAGCCAGGAACTGCAGGGGAGGGCTCCGGGGTCGCTCAGGCTAGGCTGGCTGGGGCCGTTGGTGGGTTGGGGTCATTGGAGAAGGTGCGTCCCCGCCTCGCCTGGCACGGCTGCTTGGAGTAAGACGGCTTGTTGTTGGTGTGTGTTGGTGTCCATATTGTGTCCGCCTGTGCATGATATGCTCAAGCGTTCTTCCATTCCCGCCCCTGGCACCCCCAAATTACCCGCCGACTGTGTACTTGTACCGGGGAACGGGCTGTCTTGTGTTTTGCGCCATTGCGCGGGCAAAAACTTTACGTGTTCGCACACTCGGGTGGTACCTGTGCGCTGGCGCTCTGCAGTGGGCGGCGCGAAAACGCCCGAGAAGGTAGCGGGAGACGCTGGGCAGGATGTCGGGCCGCTGGCGGGGCGGGGGGAGGGGGCCGCCTCCGGCCGGCCTCCGTAACCTGTTTTCTGTCTGTCTTTCTCTCTTTTCTCCCTTTGCGCTAAGCGTTTCCTCACTTCTCATTCGTTCGCCCAACCCTCCCGCCTTTACGGTTGAAAAACCAGACACTCAGGTATCTGGGGCGTCCGGGGCTGCGCGCAGAAATTCGGTATTCTGCACACACTCTGCTCACCTGGCGGGGGATGGAGGGAGGAGGGGGAGAAACCCCCCCCCAACACTTAACCCGCTGTAGACGAGTCCCGTATCCCAAACCACACGGGTCTGGTTCCGGGGGGGAGGGGCTGGGGAGGTGGGAGGGGGCGTGGCCATGTTTAAAAAATATGAAATCATTTTTCTTCCTAGGGAAGAGCCTGAGGTAAGCCAATCATTTACCCTTTTACAGAATACAGTAGGAGGGGCCTGGTGTAAAGAGAGAGGGTTTGTGCGTTGGGAGTGGAATGCCCATCTTGTGTTTGAAATGCAATTAAAATAAAACTTTTTTTAAAATGCTTCCAGTGTATTTTAAGTGTGTGGACAGAATGTGATAAAACTGTGAGACATGTAAATGTTTGCATGTGAATTCTTTCAAGCAGCTTTAGCTGGGGGCAAAGAGGCTCAAAGGTAAGATCCTCTGCATATGGGCTTGGGATACAGAAACATTAAAAAGATGTTAATAATCCCATTGGAAGGGTACCTTTGGTGGCCCTGGCCTTCCCCCTCCTCCTCCCTTCACCTATGCCAGCTTTCAGGGTCCTCTCCCCTCTCCAGGACCTCCCTCCTCCCCCCCACAGCTTGACTCTCGTTCCACAGCTAATCAAAGCAGCAATTAGCAAAGGTCTGAATGTGGGGCTTAAGTGAAAATTTCAGATGTGAAACTCCACAATCTTAATTTCTTTATTTATTCTCTAAGACCTCTCAAGGGATTTCAAGATCACAACTTTTCAGGCGGTGCTATGTTTGTTTGCTAAATATTTTATAATGTGTGATGGTGTCCATTAATGACCTACGGGCATCACTGTTTGCTGTTGTGATATGTGCCTCTTACGCATCACAGTTTTACATGTGATGGTCATTCTATTTATGCCCACCCAGGGAAATACAGACAACATCATTTCCCCAAAAGCATCCAGGAGGGAGACAGTTTCACATTTCAGATACCTCAACTGCGTGGAAGGCACAGCGCCTCAGATGACAACGTGCTGTTTTCCTGCAGACAACTGATTTTGCCACAAGAGCCCCATTTCAATATCCCAAGCATAGCTCTGGGTAGCAAACCTGTGATGGGGGAGGCGGCCATAATTGGGGGCAGACAGGAGAGCCAAGTGAGGGCGTGCACTTGAGCCCTAATTGGCCAGTGCCCCTCATATGCCGGGGCCTCAGTTGCCTCATTTGTGAAATGAAACTTTCAAGCAGATCTTCACTAAATTCTCCTTTGCTCCGTGGCCTGAATCCCCTATTCTGGGGGTTGGGGAGCACCATCCACTTAAATCAGGACTGGAGCCTTAAACCATAGGTTATGCACGCATCAACTCTGTAGCAAACAGCCCGTGTCTGGGGCTGAGCCTTAAGAATAGTAGAAGTCTCCCTTGCTTACCCATGTTTTATATGCAGGGGGAAAAATTCACCTTAAGTAAAGGAAATTAGCTGGGGTCACCCTGCCATCATCCTGGCCCTGCACCCAGGTCAAGCCCGTTTGCATTCAGTGTAGTCCAGTGAAACGTGGGCCCTGTCTAGCGTGAACCTGAATTCAGAAAGCCAGATTGCCTGCTGTGGCAGTGTGGCTTGTTGAGCCAGGCTGCAATCTGACAAGGTTTCATTTTGCCAAAGTGACAAGAGAGGCACCCCGCTGGGTCTGAATTACTGATTGCAGAGGGGGAGAGGAGGCAGGATGAAGACCCACTTCCATTTAGGACAAGCCTTTTCACTAACATTTAGATCCTAACATATAAAACAAGACATCCGTATACACTGAGCACTGAAAAGGGAAGATCAAGTGACCATCCTTTGATAATTGGTGACGTACAGATTCATCTGTTGCTTTAAAACTGTATGTGTTTCTGTGTATATACCCTCTCCATTTTTATTGCCCAAACAGCTTAACCGCATTACAGGGACTCTTAAAAAGGAAAATGGTAGATAAATAGTTAGAAATAGATAGACAATCAGTAACATGACTGAAATTCTAGAATAGCTAAAAAGTTGAAGCCTTTTTCTTACTCAACACTAGCCAATAATAGACTTATTTCCATGTTTCTGTTGCCTTTCTGAATAATTTCGGTGGCTTAAACATGTTTTGGAAACCTAATTTGGGTGATTCCCTCATTTTTGTTAAGAATTGAAGGGACTTCTAGGCTAGAATTTCTTAGTAGCTGCTGAATTTATTAAAATTGTGCAGGCAAATGCTATTGTATGATAATTTATTTACGCCACCAGGTGCAACAGTGAGGCATCCATCTCATCCTGCTGGAGTGCCCTTTGCTTTGCTTTTTTATTTATTTTTAATTCAGCCATTTTTCCGTATTCAAAATGCCTCCACTGAGCTGTTTGGTGCAGTGGGAAGGGCATGGCTTACCAGGCCAAAAATCTCTTCCTTGCCTTTTAAAATCCAATTTCCATAGATTTTTTCTCAAAAAAAAAAAGCCTTTCTATACAGCTATGTTAATTTTTATCATTTGCCTACATTACATATACCATGGAAAACTGGTATTAAGCCAAAAAAAGTGGGGTTTGTCACCTTTTTGTACATTCCGCCCACCCCCAGCTTGAGAGGGATAGCCTCACTGCCTTCAGAATTGTTAGTAACCTGTAAGAGTAATGATTACACATAATGATAGCACTTTTTTACTGTATTTTTAAAAGCCTTTCTTCCAGTCACGTTTGTCCTTTGCAACAGCCTTGGGCAGTAAAAATGTGATGGGACCCCATTTCATAGGCAGGTAAACCAAAAGCTCAGAGATTAAATGTCAGGGACTTTTGCTCAAAGACTGCAAGGTAAGTGAAGGAATCAGAAGTTTCTAATTCAGTGCTTACCCCCAAAATGTGGTAATAAGTTATAAAGCGTCATTTCAGTGTGAGGCGTGATTATTGTTAAGTGCGCTATGTGCTCTTAAAATCCCTTGTCAGATGACAGGTGTCCCGCAGTCTTCTGCCTCCTGAATAATAACCAGAACCAGACAGATCCTTGGTTATAAATGTCCATTGAGTGTACGTGAAACGTGAGCCTCCTCATTGCTGGGATACCTGTCACTGCTGTGGTGATATTTTGTTTCCACATTTGCTGTCATTCGTCTGCCAACACTGCAGTCTTTGTTTGTTTGTTGGACTTCTTTTTTTAAATGCAGGTTTTCTTTAAAGTCTTTTTAAAACCCCCCAGAAGTGTTCTTTAGCAAGGTCTAAAGCTTTTTTCTTTACTCAGGTTTCCACTAAAAAATCATTATCATCCTCATTTAAAAATACAGTTGCTTTTCTGCATAGCCCCTCCATTATTAGTGTTAGAGTGTAATAGACTGTTTAGAATCTCCTGGCCTGGATCTAATGACCCTATTAAAATAACTCTTACTCAATATTCTTCATAGTGATTATTTCTTAAAAGTATTCCTTCCTTTCAGTCGGGGCTAATTCCTTCTTAGTGAGTGTCAGTACCTAATCTTGGAAATCACCTTTGACTTTTATGGGGGAAGGTTGGTATTAAACAAAAAAAAAAAAAAAAAAAACAACTTTTTTTAGAGATGGTAACCTAATTGACTCGATTTGAAATTCTCCATCCCAACCGTGTGTCTTCTTTATAGAGTTAATTTTCCCACCAAATAAACCATACCCCTCACCCCAGCAAAACCGTGGCCCTCCAAATCCCTCTCCATTAAGTGACTTTTAGGAGGCATGTAAATAGCAAATGAAAACTGGTCTCCACACTTCTTGGTTTCTTTAACCTGTGGCAAAGGCAGGGTTCTTCCCAACCCGCCTTGTGCCTCCTAGGGTTTCTAATGGAATGTGAAATTAACATGCCAGTTGTCCATTTCAAAATCGGATTCCTCTGCAAGTGTAGCAATGTTCAAAACAGAAAGGGCAGGGCCAGTTGCTGTGACAGGGTTCCCACCAGCAATTAAAACAGTTAGGCCATTCTAATTAACCCTCTCCAGCTCTGGTGGCCCCCCCAGTAAGAGGAACTCAGACTCGGGCCCTGTTAACACCAACCTCAACAGATTCCATTGAATTAGACTGAAAGGGTCTTTGTCCCATCAGATTCCTGTTGTGGCCTGTGGTCACCTGGGCATAAGATCCTCATCTCTTCAGGGAGTGAGAGAAAGATGGGCCTGAGTCTCTCTCTTTGGGATTCTGCTAACGAGTCAGCAAGTCAAAGTGGCCTTTATAAAACTGAGGAAGGCTAGTGGGAAGCCCCAGATACAAACTGGCCATTGGAGTAGGCCAAGGGAGGGGAGGGGTGTTTGCAGAAGAATCAGAGGAAGATGTGTCCTTTTCCTTAATTCCTCTAAAATGGGGGCCAGATACTAGAAATTGAGAGAAGCCTTGAACCCAGGGCCTGGCACATGTAAGTGTCTGATAAATGGTAGCCATTATGTTTAGAAATTTACTTTTCTTCCTGAACTTCTCTCTCCCTGGTCCAAGTGAGGGTTTGTTTTTTTGTTTTTGATGTTTTCTGTTTGTTTGTTTAATATTTTCTTGGCATACCATGTGGTATATGGGATCTTAGTTCCCCGACCAGGGATCGAACCCATGCTCCTTGCATTGGAAGTGTGGAGTCTTAACCACTGGACCGCCAGGGAAGTCCCTGGTTGTTTTTTTTGTTTTCTGTATTCCCCATGAGACCTAAAGTTCTAAAAGTCCCAGGCACCCATCCTGTCTTTCTGTCTCGACGTTTCAGAGTACACTCTTTGTACACGTTTTATAAATGAGGGTCAACCCAAGCCGTAGACTGACGACTCTTTGCCAAATTTATGATCGTGTGGGGTCACTGTTAGGTGCGCAACAGGATGAGGCGGGAACTTACTTTTTACCTGTCCTGAGAAAGTGCCGCCTACCTCCCTCTCGGAGCCCACAGCCCCCTCTGCCACTCCCCCTCTTTTTATTAGCTCCTATCTATAAACCAACCGGATACTATGGTTGAGCCCGGGGTCCTGAGCACGGATTGCTCTGTGCTTATTACACATGCAAAAAAAAAAAAAAGATTGTCTCTAGTTTTCCTTCCCGACAGCCAGATGGTGACGAAGGCCAGCCACTGGGAATGGAAGATGAGGAGACCTCCAAGAACGAGGTAGGGAACAACATACACACAAAAAAAAAAACCATGTTTGAATTTTCCTGTTGATCATCACACGCTTAGTTGAGATATGGGATGCTCTGTTCTCAGACAGCAAACGCTTGAGAGGTGTAGCCCCCTCCAATCAGAATTACTGGAGTAGTTTTACCCAGACAGCAACTGGGGGCTGTAATAGAGAAGGATGTTAGGTAACCGATCTGTGACACAGCAATGAAAATCAAGGGCGTGCGCCTCTGCCGTCCTTACTTAGAAGGAAAATCCCACGTTGCATTGCAGAGTAATTTGTTAAACCTCAGGAGAATTCCCGAGCATTTCGACTCCTGGAGTTCTGCCCACAGAACTTGAACATTAGATCTTACTAAATGTTTCTTAATGATTCAATTTGGGGCGAGGAGAGAGGTATAAAGGTAGAAATTGTTATCGGATCCCGAATTTATTATGAGTCAGTCAATGTTTCTGAAGTTGTCACACATACTCGATGTGTGGGACAGAGTACGTACCTTAAACTTCCTTTAATGAGTTGATAATGGGAAGGAAGATCTCTCATACCCACTTCTGAAGGAGTGGCACAGTCGAGCTTTCACGAGCTCCGTGTCATCATGGAGCGTCGATTCTTCTGAGGGAAAAAGAACTCGATTTGTCCAGCTCTTGACTCTCCCCCTCAATCCAAAGACCAGAGTACCTCTCTCCTCTTTCCTATTTGAACAGTTTTGCCTTGCCTCAAACTGATTGCTAATTTGCAAATGACCTTGGAGGCTTTTTTTATAGGGAACCTCCGTTCAGGTAAGTTTGCAGCTGTGGGATTTTTGCAAAGAAAGAATAATTCGTAAGATGAGGCACAGAAATTAAAATCAGGCATTGTGATGGAGTCCAGGGCCAAGAAGGGCTGCTTGCCAGGGCTCAACCCAGGGAAATAGGAACAAGGTCCTACGTCTCAGCTAGTGTCCATCCCAGCACCCTGCTGATCTTGGGGACCACATGCCTAGGCCTGTTTCTTTAGCTGTAAAAGTAGCTGATGGTTACCTTTGAAAAAGAAAAACCAATCTGTGGAGAATAGGCAGTGTTACTTAGGAAGTATATAGCTACTTAAATTGCTGGGGCCACTTGGACACCCCCTTTTAAGTAGATGCTACTTGCTTCTCTGTGGTTATATAAGGTAACTCCTAAGGTTTTTGGCCTTTGTGGGCTGCTGAAATCACAGAAAGTGTTCATCTTCATTCTTTATAGCTGTTCTCTATATAGGTCTGTTAGGCCTACAAGATGCTTAATTAACTTATTAATAAAATCATATACATCGTTCGGGGTCCTTCCACCCACTGCCTCCCCCCAATGTGGATTTTTTAATGACTGAATCTAGAATGGCGCAGAGATGGTGAAGGTGAGTTGATATTTCAGGTGGCCACTAGATGGTGAGACGGCACAGGCAGAAGAAAGGTGTCACATCTATAGTGAAAATGAGAGGGGAAGGGAAGAGCCAGCAGAGACAGAGGAGGGTCCCACTCCAGCTGCACCCTCCCACCCCAGCCCAGGACAAAGCCTGGATTTAACAGGACCCAGAGCTTTACTCAGACCTAGCCTATTATGTTTACGCTCTGACTTCTCCCTGCTGGCTCTGTGCTGGGATATTAGCATTTTCAGGGGGCTCTGTCTAACAAAGGGGTCTTCCATAGGCGTTCTGTTGCCATGGGGACCATCCTGTGCGATGTAGGGTGTTAGCAGCCTCTCTGACCTCTACCCACTTGACGCCAGTAACACACACACACACAGCCACAGCCTACCCCACCAGGCACCACCACATACGCAGTGTGACAACCAAAACTTCCTGTAGTCGTTGCCAAGTATCCCCTGGGGTGGAGGGGGGCGCAGAAATCATCCCCAGTTGAGAACCACTGCCCTAACATTATCAACATCAAATCCTGGGGAAGGTAGAGATCATACAGGTCAGAACGTGAACACCTTAAAATAAAAAATTATCTTCAGAGAAAAGGCTGTTGGCTTCAGTTACTAATAACCAGTCAGAAAGGTTTATGCCAGTGTTGGTGAGCCTACATTCCAGGGTAGAACTAATTTCCAAAAATCTCTGAAAAGAAGGTGACCTAAAAAGTCACCAGCTGACCCTAAATAGAATAGAAAAGGGTGGAAATAACGAATCGGTCTAAGACTCTGATTAACCAAGTCAGTCCCGTAGCTAATCAATGGGCCAGGATAAATCGGGGCTTACATAGACTTTAACCCTTAAATGATCACATCTACCACTTAGGGGTTCTTTAGGGGCCTTTGTCTGCAGCAGGCAGGGAATTCTCCCCGTCTGGTGTGTGTACGTTAATTCACTGTGCGTCGTGGAGGAGGGTGGCCAAGATAATTGGCACTGATACTCAGATGGCTGCTGGTCATATATCAGCTCTGGGATGGCTGGGGACCCACCTTGTGTGTGTCCCACAAAACGCAAATGGAGCCTGTGATTGGCAGTGCGTACACGCCTGCCATGGGCGTGGGCCCTGGGGGTCACCTGAGCCCCACGACCACAGGGAACCAGCCCACTGGATGGAGGTGCCCCCTAACCTATAGCAACTGATATTTCAAGGCAGGAAGCTGTAGGGGTGGGATAGGGGGCAGTGGAAGGAATGCCTCTGAATGTACTGAGGAAGGTAAAATGAGATCTTTTAGGAATAAAACATACCTGTGCCAACAGGAATAAGAACCTAGGGACATTTCCTGATCAAGAGAGTTGCACTTGGCTTTTGATAAGATGGTAGATGCACCCTGCCCACCCCCTCATCCTAGGGCAGATTCTATAACCAATATCTTGGAATAATCACAACAGGAATACATCATTTTTTAATTTTATTTTTTACAAAATTTTTTAATGAAGTATAGCTGAATAAATCATTTTGCTTTTAAATAGTGGTCTAGGCCCCCAGCTTGCACCTAATGAGTCTCTCCCCCAAGTATCCCTTATGGAAGGAGACTTTATCGCTTCTTTATTATATTTTGAGCCTAAAACACTTATATTTTTGCCCCCTTCTGATCTTCCAATACAGTTATTACAGATTCATCAGAGATTTAACTTTTTTTTTTTAAGTTTTTTTTTCTTTTTCCTTAGAGAATTTGGAATGTGTGGCCTTTAAGTTAATTGCAAAGTCTAGAAGGGAAAGCAGAAAACAAAAACCCCACTCTCCACTCCAGACACCTATATGAACTTGGACTTCTGCTTTTACTGTTAAGATTACTTTAGGGTAAAGGGTGGAAACTGATTGGTAGTTTGATCAATTATATATTGGACATGTTAAATTTAAAATATCATTTTTTTTAATAGGTTTCAAGTTTAGTTAAGTGAAGTGCCCCCTAACTAAGATGATCTTATTGCAGAATCCTCAGAACTACCCAAGGCATGTTTTTTGAATGTTGATTTTGACTTTTTGCCTGGGACCAAGTGCAGCATCTTTCCAAGGGAATGCTTAGAAGGCTCCAGGCAGAACCCAAAAACAAATGCCAGACGTTAGGGGAAAATTTTTAAAAGTTGGATTGCCAGAAAATAATAGCTATTTATAATTCAACACTTAGGTGATTTCATTTCTTCCTTCTTAGCTGCTAAAAGGGAAGCGTATTAGATCATTTTGTTTTGCAAACAAACGGCCAGGGCTGATTTTAAGATGGACACTTGATGGAGGGTCGCCCTTTCCAAATGCAAGTCTTTGGGCCTTTTCCCGGTGGGATCCGGTCACTCTGGAGCGCTGTCAGGAATCTTTATCCTTGGGCGGTTGGGATGGGGTGAGCTTGTTATCATCCTTCGCTGTCTCCCCACGTTGCCTTGATTGTAGAGGGGGCGGGCAGAGGGGCCCAGGATCGTGGAAAGAGCACACTGGGTAAATGTTAGCGGGCTCTCATTTCCGGAACCTTGGTTGATTGAACTGCTCTATTCAGAGATTCCATGAATTTGCCAGGTGACATCCAGAAAAAGCCAGAGTTTGACGCTTTTTTTTTTTTTTTTTCCCCCCCGGTACGCGGGCCTCTCACTGTTGTGGCCTCTCCCGCTGCGGAGCACAGGCTCCGGACGCGCAGGCTCAGCGGCCATGGCTCACGGGCCCAGCCGCTCCGCGGCATGTGGGATCTTCCCGGACCGGGGCACGAACCCGTGTCTGCTGCATCGGCAGGTGGACTCTCAACCACTGCGCCACCGGGGAAGCCACAAAATTGGACTCTTAAAAGTACATGTTATGATGATTCTGCCATGGTCAAGATAGGGGCTTAAGTTTGGTGGGCCATCCAACAGAAAGACAGGGGGGATCTCCCTGTGTTCACCTTTATGTAGAAAGAGGTAAAGACCCAAGGGACAAATCCAAAACCCTTGCAGAAATCTTATCCTGAGACTTAAGTTGCCAGACGGCAGAGGCCTCACTTCTCTCTTTCTTTCTGGCCCTAGAACCTTGACTCCCCAGAGATAGGGTCTGACTTCTGATATTAAGGCAGGCTCCAAGCTGGGCACTGATCTTTCATCCTGCCAGGAAGAAAGGGTCAGGAGACAGACCACCAGGGCTGCCTTTGATGGAGAAAGCGGCGTGCTCTGTCCCATTCTCCCCAGAGGTCCGCACAGCTCAGAAATGGGGGAGCAGAAATCAGCCTCTTAAGAGATTCCCTCATTTTTTCCTTGCTTTCCCTTTTTTTTTCTCTCTCTCTTGCGATTTTTTTTTAAGAATAAGATTCTTATTTTAAGGGGGTTTCTGAGCAAGAAATACCTTTTTTTTTTTTTTTTTTTTTAAAGGGAAAGAGACGAGAACACCAACGACTTAGGGCTGAGAAGTAGAGACAATAAAATAAAGCAAGGCTGCTCAGAACTGGCTGGCAGATGGCGCTCGGCTTTTACTATTGAGAGCCTGGCTTTTCAAAATTCACCTAAGGCAGAATTCCACGGCCCCTCCCCTAATCCTCTTTCCCAGGGACACAGCTCCCGCCCTCAAGGCCCAGGGATAGTTTTAAAGGTGTTCCAGTTGAACAATTGATATATGAGGTCAAACCCTGTCCCTTTTATTTATCTTTTAAATATTTATTTATTTGGTTGGTTGCACCAGGTCTTAGTTGCAGGAGATGGGCTCCTTAGTTGCGGCTCGCCAGCTCCTTAGTTGTGGCTCGCCAGCTCCTTAGTTGTGGCACAAGAACTCTTAGCTGCAGCATGCATGTGGGATCTAGTTCCCTGACCAAGGATGGAACCTAGGCTCCCTGCATTGGAAGCGCAGTCTTATCCACTGCGCCACCAGGGAAGTCCCAATCCTGTCCCTTTTAACTAGTGGCTCTATTAGACCCTAGCCAGTGCGGGAACACACACTATCACAATGACCTCTAAATTCCTAGGCCGTGTGTGTGCCCTAGGTCTTCTGGGAACCAGTCTCTGAGACCTTTGGGCAAATTGCTTTATCTTCTGGGACCCAGTTTTTCTCATCTGAAAAATGAGAGAGATGTCCTTCTCACTTTAAAAGTTCTTTAACTCTCTTATTAAAAGTTGTAGTAGAACTGGTATGCCAAACCACCCCCCTGCTCCGCCACACACACTCTCTCTCTTTCTTAAAGTATCCTTTTCAAAATGGCAGCTTGTACAGGCAATTTTAGGCCTATCTTTTGCCCTTTGGCACATAATTAATAATTTCTGAGAACCCATCCCTGGGAGAATCTCTGCAGGATGCAGAGGAGAGTGGGACATTCTTTCTCACCCCAATCAAGGGCTAGAAAAGAAATTCAGAGGTGGATTGAGGTCCTTTTTTCCAGCAGGGAAACCCAGGGAGCCTTCCTGGAGGAGTTAGCATTTGAGACAGTATGGGAAGATGCAGGGAAATGAGAGAGTAGACTTTGGGGTGAATGCTCGGTGCTGTCTTATAGAGAAGATACTGGCTGAGAGTAAATCCTTATGGTTTTTTCATTCGTGGGAGCATCATTGGGTTTTTGAGGGTCTCAGATTTCAGAGCTAGTTTTAATTTTCTCCCCTTTACAACCCTTCTCTACCTCTCAGGGCTGCAAACCCGCTGAGCACTCATTCAAGAGTCTTCTCCGTCTAAGGATGGGACCCGCACCCTCCATCTCAGGCCCAACCCTGGACTTGGGGGAAGGTCACTTCTGTCTTGTTTAGGCCAAGTTCCAGTGGAGGGGAGGTGAGATCTGATGGTGTCTGGGGCCGAGTTCCTTGGTTCCGAAGAGAACAGGCATCCTTGCCGTTTCTTCCCCCCACCTCACCTCCCCTCCCTGCAGCAGCTGTAAAATCATGAGGTCATCTATTTGAGAAGGGCCACGTGAACTTACCATGCCAGGACCTACCAAGTCCCGTCATGGGAGTTTATTCCTTTCCAACGAAACTTACCCTCCATATACTGTTCTTAGATACATTCTCTTCCCTCCCTCTTTTATAGTTGAACAAAGTCAAAGGGACTGAATAAAATATATTAACTTCGGGCAAAAGCTTCCCCCGCCCTGCTAGTAAAAAATCCTCTTCTTTAAGTCAACAAACTATTCCAACATGCTTCTCTTAAGCTCCTAATCACCTGGGGCTCCTTTAAAGCTTTTCTGACCTTTTTCCTTCTCACACCTTCCGACCTATAGCCCTGAACCTTGGACGAGGTGGGTTAACAAAGCCCCCCCACCCCGGGGAAGGGGGTTCCTCTGGATGCTGGGGTCCCTGGGAAAGCAGGGCAGGTGTGCTGCCCAGTTTCTAACACCTTTTCTGGGCCAGTAGAGCTCCTCCCCCACCAGAGGTCAGCAGAGAGCTCAGAATGGCTGGGATGCTCGCAGGAAGTGGGATCACTTAGAATTTTCTAGATGAAATGTAGGAAAGCCCTATGGAAAAAAGCCCCAGGTTTCAGGGGATGTCTCAGGTTGCGGTCTCATCCTGTGCTGGGTTCCTGGGAGTTTAGTTTTAACACCAATCCTGCCATTCTGTGCTTTGGGGGAACAGGGGGCTTTGGTCTGTTCATTTGATGGGTTTCTTTGCCAGTTTCTCCCCGCCTCCCCCACCCCCACCCCCCCCTCTCCGGACAGCACGCACATCTTTACCTTCTAGGGGGCCATGCCCTCTTAGAACTCAGGGTCTCCCACACAGGGCCAAACCGCCCACCTTCGCTGCCCACAGGACTGGGAATCCACACCCCATACTTTCCCTGACCCCTTTCCCTTTTTCTTCCAGAAGTCGTACTTATTGTTAAAATGACATTATAATATTACAGGAAATCCCCCCCGTCCCGCCCTTATCCTGTCAGGATTTTATATCTCCTTATCTCCTCCTGTTCTTTACCCAGACGTATGGATGTTTCTAAAGAGGGTACTAATCGCGGTGTGCAAACAACTTCACCTTTAGCTCACCCCCCAGCCAACACACACTGACTTCCTGAGCGCCTTTCCCACATTCTCCATTGTGTCTTTTCAGGGTTCTTTTACTAGCTCAGCGCTTTCCCTGGGGTGGGATGGGGGGAGGGGGGAAGGAATCTGAATTCCTTTTTTTGTGTTTCCTCCCCCGAACTTTTGTGAACTACTCCAAAGTTAAAAACCAGCTCCCCCCAAACCAGTTCTTTATTGTTGAAAGACAGAGAAAGAAGGTACAAAAGGAAGGAAAGAGCCACAGAAACACAGAGATGAAATGAAAAGTTTGAAAGGGAGAGAAGGAGGAGAGAAGAAGGGGGAGAGAGAGAAAGAGAAGGAAAGAAAAAGTGCCTTTGCTATACTTAGCTCTAGACACTAGACGTGGTCCCTGCCCTCTAGGAACTTAGAGTCTGGAAGGGCCGAGGCAGAGGCGTGGGGTGCAAGGAATGCAAGTTGCCCCAGGCAGAGGATGGAGAGCTGCCAGTGCCTGCACAGCTGAGGAGCCAGGCTGCCCTCAACTGGAGGACTGGGGAGGCAGGCCCAGGAGTCTGGCGGGGGCGGGGCGGGGGGGGGGAATCGCCCCCTCCCCGTCCCTCTGCCCCATGGGCCCCATGGGCCCATGTGGGTCCCAGGAGCGCACCGAGTAGTACAGGGACTGGAGGGCTGGTGGAGAGTGCCAGGACCAAGGCCCCCACCTCCCTTCCCCACTGTCCCCTGAGCTCTGACCACTGCCCTCTCTCCCACAGTCGGCCCTTTTTCAGTTTCCCAAATGTTCCTCTCCTGACCCTAAAATGATAGCTCAATTTTTTTTTTTTAATTAGTAATAAGCCCCCTTCTGGCATGACCTAACTTTCCGAGTGTTTTCACCAGCCTTACCCCACGGAGTGGTTTGATTTTAAGAAATCTGGCACCCGTTGGACCTTTTTGACCTAAAAAAAAAAAAGGCCAATCTTTATGAGTTCTTTGATAATTACTCAAGACAAAGCAAAGCAAATCTTAAGGCTGAAAGCAAACACCCTGTATATTACGTATACATCTCAGACGTTGAGGAAATCCTTAGAAGTTTATAGGTTAGCGTCCTCTAGAACTTGGCTCCGGCCAGACCCAGTATAGGCATTGTGTGCTTTTTTTTTCCTTCCTTCCTCCCTTCCTTCCTTTCTTCCTTCCCCACACTTTTGAAAAACAAGTTTTATTCTCTTGGGTATGTTCATTAGAGAGGGGAGACAGCTCTATTCAGTGAGGAAGGGGGAGGGGGATTCTGCAGCAGGAGACAAGATTGATTGCTTTGTGCTGGGGGGCCCCCAAGTGCACATCACACCCAGATGCAAATCTCTCAGGCTATAAAAAAAAAAAAAAGCACAACACGAGAGCAGATTTCAGCTTCCTGGCATTAGTGGGGAAAATATTCCGTCAGCTGCCTCTGTGTCCTGTGCCTTATTCATTAGCTCAAGTGAAAAAAAAAAAAAAAACCCAACAAAGTCTTGTCCTAATTTGTTGTAGTAGGGCTCCATTCTCCCAAGTTCGGGACTTAAAAAAAAAAAAAAAAAAACACAGCCCACTGAGGCAGAAGAGGTTTGCTAGGTTGGCCAGGATTTGGTTTGTTCTCAAGGTTTAACTTCCCTCCACCAGGAAAAGTTCACACTTTTCCCAAGCCCCCAGAAGTTAGAAATGTGTTACTAATTGATTGGAGCTAAATTTGCATTGCTTTGAAACCCAGCAAAATTGCCCATTAGGGGCCAGTAGGGGGAAAAACAATTGCTGTCCTAAGAGTCAGGAAAGGGGATTTGCCACCAATATGCTTATCAAATGGACCTTCTGTGACCTTTAAGAATCGTTGGGGAGAGGGGGTCGTGGCTGTTCTTCAGAAAAAATAAAGAAAAAGTTGTTGGAAAGTGTTTAATGGGAATTTAGCATCCAGTGACACGCCTAATTGAGGGAAATCATGGTTCCAAATGAAAACAGTTGTCACGAATTAATTTTTCAAGTTTCTGACTATTGGCAGATCTGAGGTTTACCTCATAAGTAGACTGTGTCCAGCTTGGCAAAGAGCATGGAATACTGCCCAGTTCTCGGTGCAAATGCTCCCATTTTCCCTCACCGATAAGTTCTTTCCTAATTTGGGGGTTAAATGGGATGTCGAAATGGCTGTTTCCTTTTTGCCTTTCTAGTAGCATCTGTTAACTTGCAGTAGCTGCTCAGGTGTCTGCCAAGCCTCCCAGAAGGATGAAATCCTTGGCCGGGTCGGTGAGTTGGCCTTCGCTGGGGCATTTCCATTTATTCATTCATTCACTCAATATACACCTAATATGTGCCCTTCCGCGTGGGGAAGATAAAGGTGTAAGACATTGCTGCTCCCTTTGAGCAAAACAGCCCCAGGAAGTTAAGCGTGGACCGTCGCTGCCCGGTGATTAAATAGGGAATAGACATGGCAGCTAAGAAAAGATGGAAAGGTTGTCAAAAAACAGACTTTAGCGGCCTTCTGACACTACTCCAACCTAGTTAAGCAAAGCAAATCGGTGGTTACATGAAATTATTGTTGAGTCCTGATAATGAGATTGCGGAAAACCCCGAAGGATCCGCTTGGGTCAAAACTAACACCCGTCTGTAGATACTGGACGGGCATACAGTTCAGATTTCCATGCCAGTCTGGGGCTGAACAGTTATATGCCAACAGCGGGGACGGGCCTTCTGCAGGCGCAGTGTGGGCCTCAGAGATGCTACGGAACCGATGCCTTTCTCTGGGAGGTGTTGTCCTGGGGCTCACTGGGAGAGCTGAGGCGTGGGCTTGCTTTCAGAAGGGACTCCAGAGGCCTGGCCCTGGGGTGGTGAGAGAACTGCCTTTAGCCCCATCTCTCTTTGTTTTCTGATCTGTCTGGAGCCTAACTATGCCTTCCAGGATCTTCAAGGACTGAGATTCTCTTTGGGGTAGCCCCAAACTTCTTCCACCGAACCTTAGAATCTTCTGTGTCTAGGGTTTGTATTCTGAGGGGTGGGGTGAGGGAGTGTTTGTAGTTTGCAGCCAGAAGTCCTGAGGTGCTGTGGAGTGTTTTCACCTAGCTTGGGCCCTCCATCTTAGCTTCCGGGCTGCCCTCCATTTTGGCTCCAGTCCTCCATCTTAGGTCCTGGCCTGTCCTCCATCTTAGCTTCCGTCCTCCATCTTAGGTCCTGGCCTGTCCTCCATCTTAGCTTCCGTCCTCCATCTTAGATCCTGAGCCCTGGGCCTCTTTTTCCTGTTTCCTAATGCAAATAGAGATCTGCGATATTCAATAGTATAATTAATTCCCGGTCATTGTGGGAAGAAAAATGCACTCTTAATTCCAGAATTTAATTTCCAGTTTTTCTTTCACAAACTTTTCAATCATCTCTTCAGTAGCCTTGGAAGAGTCGTTTTATCTAAAGGTCTCCTGTAATGCTCAGCACAGGGTATGTGATTTTTATAAAATATGTGTGTGTGTACAGATAGGTAGATGGAGAATTTTTATTTTAGCTATACGATGAGGGAAGTGCTTTCGTGAGGGCTACTGAACTGAAGGAACTCCCAGACGACAGGGACTGGTTTGATTCCATGAGTAAAATTCAGGTTTACAGAATTATTAAGTTTGGGCTTCTCCTTGTTTGTGAAATTTTCATGCCCTTCACCTGAGAGGCACACTAAGAAATCAATGTGAGTGAAAACCCATTTTCAGGGCATAAAGCGAAGCTTGTTTACCAGCTCAGGAAAAAAAATCAGTTTGCCAAGTCACTTTGAAAACGTCCTTTATTACAAGTGGCTGCCTCTGTAAATGAATTAGTTATGTGCAATTACTTCCCCACCGCTGGCCTGATGCTCCTCTCTTGAATCCGGACCACTCTGCTAGGATACCTTGAAAACGATGTCCATCCTAAGAGAAATGATTGGAAAGAGATGGGGCCACCAGGGCGCCAAGAATTACAGTGAGCAAACGATCCCACTGCTGGGACTCAGGCTCTGGCTACAGAGTCCCCTTTCAAAGACATCTGAGACGGGGAAGGCTGAATTTTGCTTTCTGCCTGTTCAGGGATGAGCCTTTGGCAAATTTGAGAAGGTGGGGCTGGCCCCCAGGCCTCCTTACCTCCCTGCAGGTGGCTGTGTTCTGTTCACTTAATCCCATTAGCCGGCAGAGGCTTACGGAGCTACCCTTAAGGGACGTTTGCATTTTAATAAAGAGCTCTCCGAGGCCAGGAAGCTGAGAGAGTCACATTTTTAATAGTGGAATAGAATTCTAACAGGAGGCGGTGGAGGAAGACAGGGGAGGGGGCGTTAGGGCAGTTGACACCTGAGCCCCGTTCTCCCCAGCCCAGCTCTCTGCACCCCCAGTTCAGTGAATTGGCTCCCTCTCCCCTGCCCCCGTGACCCCAGGACTTTCTCCCCCACCCCAGCTCTCCAGGTACAGCTTAGTGGGTGGTAGGAGGGGGCCCCCATCCGAATGGCAGAGTCAGGTCCAGATGGAAGCTTCGGGTGCCTGACTCATTCCGGCTCAGGCCGGTAATAACAAGCCCCATGTTTTTCTCCAGCGTCCACTGCTCTGACACACAGAATAGTCAGGAAATAAAAGATTTGAGTACTATACAGCTGCTTTGCTTTCTCTAAAAAGGGTGGGGGGGGGGGAAAGTCGGGGGTTGGGGGGAGAAAGGAGCAAGGAGGCAGGAGTCCAGGCCAGCAAATAATGAAGCAGCACAAACAAGGTTGCTGCTGGCGTGTTACATAAACAGCCCCACCACCCCGCGTTGCAGCCCGAGGAAAAAGTGGTGCTTTAGTGACACTTGGGTTGGTTTCACACCTGAGCTAGGAGTTACTCAGAGGTGCATTAACAACTAATGATTCAATTGAGGGAGGCCTGGATTGCCATTTTGACTTGCCAGATATTAGCATACCCTTCTAGAAACCCGGAAGCCTGCCAATTAAGCTCCCCAGTGAAACTCAGAAGGGGCCTTTCCAAGATGCATGATATTTAGGAAAAGGAAATTAAGTTAATTTTGAAATGTTTCCTTAAAATCGAAGTAGTTGAAGGCTGGGATGGATATTATGAATTCCTCACATGATACGAGTTTGAATAATGTCATGGATTCCGAAGGCACAGCTCAAAAGTACTCAGGGCCCTGGGTTCCTTTTCGTTCTTTTTAATTTTTTTTTTCACCCTTAAACATTACTGCATTGCTCACCTGAAATGTCCTTTTTAGAAAGTTCTCTGATAGCTAACAGGACAGAATGACGTTTTCACAAAATGAGATGAGATGCCATTGCCAGAGAGAGCCCGGGGCACTGCAGTGGCCGTGACAGGAGTGTCACCCAGGGGCTCGGTAGCACTCGGCGGGGAGGAGGAGGGCATTTCATTATGCGTCTAAGTTATAGCTTTATTTCAAACACAAACACGCAGGCTGGCGAGGATATTAAATATGCAGTCACGCTTTCCCTCCGAGCGAGGAAGGCGCTTGGATTTTATCTTCCCAGATCCAGAACCTGTTTACTTCCTTCCAAGCAGCTTCCTCCTGCCCTTTAGATAAGTCAACGGGGAGAATCGACCTCCAAATGTGGCTAAATTGCGACCCCTGACAATGTCTGGTAATTAGGGAGCCGGGCGTGGACGGAGCAGAGGGCTGCGGCAGCCGGGAGGGATAGCCCTGCAGCACCTAGGCTGCTGCCGCAGAGGGGCCAGCTCCAAAAACATCGATTTCTCTCCCCACCCTCCCAAGGTTAGGAATCTGCTTAGAACTCTCTGCTTCCTGCTAAAATTTCCATCACCAAAGGGCCTGATTTCAGGCAGAGAAAGGACCACTTTAGCAAATGAGAGGAGAGGAAAGCAGAGGGTCATTTCAGCTGCGGCAAAAATCAGCCATGCCATTTTCCCTGACAGCACTTTAATTATGATGAAAGAACAAGATGGTTTTTGGTTTTTTACCGAGGAAGCTTGTGGTGGGGGGAAGGGGAGGGGGCTCTGAAAGAGATGCGAGTGGAGTGCAAAGCGGGCTGTCACCGCGGGCTGATGTATACACTGAAGGAGGGAGGGAAGCGCCCCCCGCGCGGTCCTGGGTCCCGGTCCCCGTTGCGCCGGTCAGGCCCGCTGTTTGCAGGCAGGGGTGAGCCGGGCATAGGAAGGGCCGGTAGGGCAGAACTTAGCCAGCTGCTGGGTGCCGGCTTCCCCCTTCCCCTCTGTGGGGTGAGCTGTGACTTTAACCCCGAGCCTTGGAGGGCGCGCGGGGAGGGGGGGGCCTAGCTTGTGTTCTGCTCCATCGGCTTTGAAAGCAGCCGAGGGGTTTTCAGTGGCCCTACGTCTCATTCTTGAAAATGGTGGGTTGTGTTTTTTTTTGTTTTTTTTGTTTTTAAGTCAGGTGCTTGGTTCAAATGGCCATTCCAGGGCCTTGGAGCTGCAGAGGAGCCCAGAGAGAGCCCTGCAGGCCTGGGGCTGCTGTTCTGAGGGCAGAGGCGGCGTTTTAGCGATGGGAAAAGAGGTGGAAAGCAGATTTAATCAGTTTCTTTCAGCTCCAGCGAGAATCAGGGAAAGGGCCCATTTCCCCTTCCCCCCACCCTGCGTTGACCTTAGACATTGAGCCCTCAGGAACCCCCACCCACCCCCGCCCCCAACTGGGCTGCTAACAGCCCCTGAAGGTGGCCCTGGGATTCGTGCTGGCACAGTCTCTCAGCTGAAAAGAGCCTTAGCTCCTTGGCCTGGGAATGTGAGGAAGAAAGCACCCACATGCATCCACATTGCCCGCGGGTCCCCAGGGATGGAGGGAGCAAGGGGCGGGGGGACAAAAAGGCATAGAAGGTGCATTATTTCAGCCCCCTCCTCCGTTTTAGGACCCTTTCGTGCCTTGCAAACACCAAGTGCAGGCTGCTGGAGAGCCTCAAGGACAGAACAGGAGAGATGATCTGACCCTGCTCACCTCTGCTGCTTTTGTGTAACTAAATTACCCGATGTCTCTGTTAAAAGTGATGTCGCCCAGAGAGAGCACCCCGCAGCCTTGCAATAAACACCGAGGGGCCTTATTCCCCTCTCCCCAGGGAGGCTCTCTATGTGGCAAGTTCTCCCAAACAATCCGTGATTTTCCTGGGATCCCTTATGCCCCTGACTGAATCATCGTGCTGCTGGAGACCCTTCTGATTTTGATGATGATTACCGGGTAGAGGATAATGAAACAGCAGGGACTTAGGGCTTTGTGCGGTAGGTGAACGATGGACATTTCCGAGTAAAGCCACTTTATTTCTTGCACTTACCAAGAGGATTCACAAGCCAGATGCAACATCTGCGAGATCTTATGGGAAGGGGTAGGGGTCTTGGGATGCTGAGGCGGTACTGCAGGGATACAGAGATGCCTCCTTCTTCTAGAAAAACTGCAGTGTCCCCATCTGAGCCCAGCCAAGAGGCAAATTCTTTATCTGGACGCACGGTGATTCTGCCTGCTGCATAGACGGAGGAACCGTGATCCTGCTGATTTCAATGGGCCGGTTGAGGAGAAAACATGAGGGGAAAAAAATCTTTATTTTTCTCAGTTTTCCCTTTTCTGCTTGGAAAACAATTTTAGGAGCCGGCAGTTCAGTCTGCAAGGAGGAAGGGGCAGCATCCCAACTTACGACCGTTGGAGTGTTTAGATATTTTAGAGGAATTTCAGTTTGGAGGAAAAAAAACAAAAAAAGACAAGACAAAAAAGCTTGCTGAGTGGGGGGTGAGGGGGGTGTCAGAGCAGCCCACATTAGAAGGCTGTACCTTTTCAATGTCGGAATAAGGAAAGTGTGTGAGGGTTTTGATCCAGTCTTAGAAATAAATAGGCACTTTGGAAAAGGAAAATATCCCGTTCTTTGAGAAACAGGGTGAGGTGATCGGTTAATGTCGGGTGGTGGGGGTCATAATCCTGTTTGAAGAATTGGTCTCATTTTTCATGTCAGAATTAATATTGGTTGAGATTACATGGCTTCTTAATTTAGACCATTTACATTTTATAGAGTGCTAAAAAAGAGGGCTCCAAGCCACTTTCTGGCAGCAGCGAGGCCAAGTAAATAGGAACAGTATAACCTTTAAAAAAATCCGTTCTCTCTGCCGTCTCTTCACTGGCGAATTTTGAGTCATTTAGCACAACCTGAAAACTCAGATTTTTGTTGCTAGAAAAAGTAATGCTTCCTACTATAGTATGGTCTTTGTTTGTTTGTTTTTTGTTGTTGTTGTTTTTTTTTTGTCGCCCACAATTTCCTATTCTGGTGATCTTTTTGACTTGAGTTTTTGTCTTCTTGACACCAAAGCATCCAATCAATTTGGTCGAAAGTTCAATCATGGAAAAGCAACTGGTTTTGTCCACAGACAGCCGGTTTGTCAAATATTTGAGAAACAGCTCATCTGACCACCTACCCTGACATCCCCCCAACCCAGTGCTGTAGGGAAACTTATTTTTAGGAATTGGAGGGAACAGACCTAGAAGCCGTTCCTCTGCTCTCTGAGGAATGAGGAAGTAGAGGGGACACGAATAAGATGTCATAGACCCTCTCGCTTTCTCTGCAGTGGCCATCTGAAGTCTGCAGTAGAGGGGAGGTAGGGACACCAGTCTTTACAGGCAGGCGTGCAGAGGGGGGTCTTTATGACTAGGCTCTTGGCAACATCACGGTCAGGGTCAAGATTTGTCTGGTGCCTGAGGCCATCTTAGGATGTGGTGAAGGCTGAGACCACCTGCCCTCATTTTGTTTTAGGGTACCACCAGCCCAGTGCAGCCAGTGAACAAATAAGGACGACAAGTGTTGCTTTTATAGAAAAAGAAAAAAAAAGCGTCATGATTCAGTTTCTTGAAAAAGCCGCCCCCCATCCTTTTATCTCAAAGTCACCATAACTAGGACTCCATCATCAATCTTTTTCTTTCTTTCTCATGTGGATAGCTAATTGAGGCTCTCTGGGCTACAGGGTTTTTTCCTGCTCTTTCAAGGCACTCAGTAGCCAGGCAGGTGGGGGAGGAAGGGGACGCTAGGAGGGGCAGAGGAAGGGGCAAGGGCTCCTGGGCACACCCCCTCCTGTACTTCAGTCTTGTGCAGAGTATTCCTATTTGCAGACAGCTCAGCCCAAAGCAGAGCGTTGCTATTACCCCCAGATGCTGTTTCTAATCGATCTGCCTTTATTTTCCCTCTGGGGTGCAGGCAGGGCGGAGCCCGGATGTGCTCAGACCTCCAAAGCCACCCAGCCTTGATCCTTTATTTTTATGTTACAGTCACAGAACCTTGCAAATATGTTTTCAGCAGTTTAACCGCGTACCAAGAATTTCCCGGGGAAAGAGGTCAAGAAGTGATGATGACTTACATTTATTAGGGGCCCCATCAAGCAGACCTCTGAATTCTAATAAAGACAAATCAGTGTCATGTTTCTAAAAGGAAAAGAGTGACAGCTGGGTGATTTCACAGAATTATCAGGTGTTGGGAGGAAGGTAAAGCCAAGGGTTCAGTTACTATAAATTAGAGTGATTTTTTGGTTTGTTCCCCTGGGGTTTTCATGCTGTGCTGGTACCTGTTTTGGTGTGTTTGTAGTTTTGCTGAAATACACATATATTTTTCTCTCAATATCTTTTCTACTTCGGCATCCATTTTAGAAACTACATTTTTGTTGTAGAGTTCTATTCTTTAGTTTTCTTCTTTCTTCTTCTTTTTTTTCCACAAAGTTGCCCTGTCTGCCTTCTGTACGCTCAGTAAATCTACAGGATGTGTAGTTATGCCAGGTTGAGGAATACACATCTAATTAACACATTTAAGAATGTGCCAGGCAAATGAAATATAAAGTTATCTTATATCTAAGATTAAAACATTGTATCCTTGGGGATCACCCTAGTTAGCCCACAGTTTTTCCCCCCATTTTGCATTCAACTGACTCATGGCAGATTACTGAAATGATGTATTTAGACTAATTACTGATTTAACTAATAGAAAACCGTTTAAGAAATTCACTTTTAAGGCTGAGAATGACTTTAAGTTCCCCTGCTCTGGGGCGCCCCCCTGAGGCCCGGGTTAATAATAACATCATGATAGGATGGGGTCAGTGAGGTTTTTCTAGACATTGGGATGCTTTGAATGGTTATGAATGCATGGAATAGCCATTTAACTGGCAGATTAGATGTCTTTGGGTCCCAACTAAGTTTTATATCAACTTCCTTTGAAAGATTCTTTCACAGCTAGGCTTTTTGAAGCGGAGAGTACAATTATGAAAACATCCTGGTACTCAGAAGGTAGAGATTTGTCTTTTCAGGATAAGGAAGCAAAAAACCTAATGCTGCTTTAAGCTGGTTGATGCCTTCAGCCATCATAGTGAGAAGCATCCTTATTGGAACCAGTCCCCAAAGCGGGAGATCTGTCGACTTTTGGAGGTGGTTCGCTGTCCGTCAGCCATCTGGCATCAGGGCCTTTGTGTGGCTGGTGGGATGGACCAACGCAAGCTTTTTCATCTAGGCTCCTTTTCGGCCCAGCAGAGCTTTCTTTCTGCCCTCTGCAGACCAGGACACCCCGTAGGCATTTTGCTCAGGCCGGACTTTGACATTCCAGAGTTGTCCTCTTACCAGCATGCTGACTTCATACCGGAGCTCCCAAGGTTTGGTCTGGAGCCTCACTGGCCCTCCTCCACTGTTGCCAAGTTCCCTCGAAAGTTGGCTACCTTCGTGACTGCTGATTTCTAACCCCAGGTCAGATTAAAGGACTCGGTGAAACCTTTGCCCCGTGGCCACTGCCCTCAGGGTGTTCATGTCTTGCATACGTGAAGGGCTAGTTCTCTAGAGTTTTCATTTCTTGGTGTTAGGTCACTGCAACCCTGGGATAAAAATAGGTGTAATTAGTATGTTACAGATTAGACTCTGTATCTCTAGCTTTGTGCCACTTCCTCTAATAATACCAATTTTGGTGACACATTTCCTAGAACCCTGGGCTTGCTTCGTTTGCTAAAATCCTTCAAGAGCCAATTATAGGACAGATCTGTTTGCTTTAAAACCTAGAAGGGTCTGATCTCGATCAGACCTCTCAGCTCCCACTTCCTCTTTCCCCTGTCTTCTGAGGTCTGTCTTGATTTTCTTGTTTTCTATTCAGGGAGCAGGGCCTCCATCCCCCTCAAAGGCTGGCATTTTTGTTGACGGCTGAGCACACATGGTCTTCCGTGGCAAAAGGCCCTTTCCCGGCTGGCTCCAGAGTCCCCACCAATTAATCGGGGGTGCGGGGGGCGGTGGGGTGAGCAGGGGGTGACTTGAGTTAGGCATCACTTCAGCCAAGCTGGGCATACATCGAGCACACCTGTCACTTGTGCCGGTGTCCAAAATTCAGCCCTAAGGGTCACAGCTGTGGCATTATTTCAGCATGAGCGATTCCGTATTTAATGTTCCTTAGATATTAACCCTTAGAGGATTTCATAGAGGGAGGGCGGGGGTGTCATCCATAGTTTTCTTGGCCAGTAACAGACACTTCCCAGTTCTCCTTTTAAAAGACCATTTCTTATATAATGGCGAACAGGAGCTGCAGAAACAACATCCTCTCATTCTCTGGCAGCCACAGCCTCCCAGAGTGAGAAGTTAGACTTTCTTTTCCTTTCATTTATATTTTTACCTGCGTAATACATAGCCTTCTACACATTGGCATTCCACCCCTTTCCTTTTTCATGGTAGCTTACATTAGTCTGCCATCATTGACAAATCTTGTCTTTTCTTTTTTTAAGTTTTGGCCACACCGAACAGCATGTGGGATCTTAGTTCCCCAACCAGGGATCGAACCCTCGCCCCCTGCAGTGGAAGCGCGGAGCCCTAACCATTGGGCCACCAGGGAAGTCCCTGTGGGCAGTCTTCATTTACAATGAAGTGCTGGTGGGTGGGGTGGGGAAAGTTGATCATTAACCAGATTTGGGATTTTATGTAAATGGCCCCCCGGAGCAACACACACGTTAGATGTATCCTCCCTTCTGTTACCTGGGTCTTCATAACTGTCCATCTGCAGTTAATCCACATAGTATAGATCATTTGAAAGCTGAGTTGTCTGCCTTCTGAAAGAAATTGGCTATATTTAGTTTTTAAAGCAAGCCTTGCTTTGTGTTCTTTGTAAAGTCAGCGACATTCTTTCAATTTTTTCAGCGTAATTAGCACAAAAGGAGCCGTAATCTGAGAAGGTAGTAGAGACTTAAGCGACTGAGAGACAGGAATGTTGGAGAAAGCGGGCAGAGGCCTCTTTCCCCTTTCTGGGCGGCGGGCAGAGACCCCGGGACGTGGGTGTGGGTAAAGCTGAGGTCTGTAGCTCATAAAAACATCTCCTTTTCATCTGATCCCCAGACTGATTGCAAATGTCTGATGCTTTGGCTGGATAGTCTTCTCCTCCTCCTGACTTCCAGAGGTCGGCAAAGACCTTAGGAAGCCACAGTGCCCTCTGGGCTCCGCTGAGTCGAGTGGGCTCCTGACTTGTCGGGGAGGGGGCTGTGCGGGCTGCCAAGCCCTCCATAAAGTGCTGAGTGAGGGAGGGAGTGGCGGGCACAGCCTCTGGCTGGGACTTATGTGTAGCCACGTGCAAAGGAGGAGGCTGCCCTTCAACCTCTGGGAGCCAAGCATTTGTGCCCCCTCAAAATAAAGACCCGGGGAAAGGGGTGGAGCTAAACGATAATTACACGTTTTTCAATTTCAACGTGTGTGGGTAAACACAGACAGATGAAAAGGTACCTACATTTTTAGATAAATTAAACGTGTGACTAATTATGTCCCATTAATTGCTTAATTCCGGGTTTACCAACAGCAGACGGAAGTGGGTTTAGAGAGGAGGGTTCAGCTACGAGGGCAGGTGACACCTACAGCCCTGTCAGAATCTCACTTGTCCCAAACTGAGGCTAGTAACTAAGTGCAAGCCTGTTTGAAAACGGTCACCCATGCTTGGCTGGTAGGTAAATAAAGTAAAACCCCAAGATGTAAAAGTTGTATTTAGCAGTTGTTTCCTATGTATATATGTATACACAAAGCAGCATTTAATGAAAGGAAATTTATTACCTGATTCATCCAGAGTGTTTAACGCTCTGAACTCTTAATCATATGGGGCTAAGTTTGAAGAATTGAATGCAATGAAAAGAAAAAAAAAAACAGTAAAATCTTTAAAATCAGAGCAATTAAAGAGCTTCTTTTATCTACAGAGATCTTATTAGGACTTTGAGACTCTCTTGATTGAGCCAACTTGCTTT
Source organism: Phocoena phocoena (assembly GCF_963924675.1). Taxonomy (NCBI): domain Eukaryota; kingdom Metazoa; phylum Chordata; class Mammalia; order Artiodactyla; family Phocoenidae; genus Phocoena; species Phocoena phocoena. Next base: position 83,511,500 of record NC_089233.1, read on the forward strand.
TTGTTTTGTTTTTTCCTGTTGGTACTTGTTAAATAAGATGTTGGATCAAAATGTCATTTAAATAAGGCATCTTGTAAATAAAAACAAAAGTTAGCTGACCTGCACCTGTTTTTAACTAGTCCTCCCTGCATTATTCCCCATCCTGGATGAGTTCCCATCCTCGAGGCCAAATTAAAAGTTCTAAGCAACAGGCTTTCCCATCACCTTAGTCCTCGTGAAATCCCGCCCCCAAGGGAGGCTAAAGGTATTTTGGCTTAGGAAAATTTAACTTTCCTGCTATAGAGTGGTAACAAATTTACATCTTTTTGTCCCCGCCCCAAGATCTCCAGTAAGTGGGTCCATCGGTCTGTGGTTGATGTCAGTAAGCCCTTAATCCAAATTATCCATCTAGAATCTTTTCAAGGCTACCATATGTATCATATTATTTAGGTTTAAGTTTTTAAAAGGAACGTTGTAATGCACGTAGTCTCTACTTTATTGTTTCCCCCTCTTAAAGTAGATGGTGGCTTTGGTAAAAGTCCACTCCCACTTACTCTGGGGCTCCTGGGGATGTTGTGAGAAGGGCACTAACCGTCCTGGGAACTGGGCATCCATGGAGACCAGGAAGTTTCTCTCTTCGATGGTGTCCACGCATCAAAGTCAAGGAAGATCCATAAAGGCACAGAAGTCCCAACTGCCCTCGTTTTGTGAACTGTGGTTTTAAGTAGATGTTTGATTGGTATCTCAAAGCCACGGGCTCAAGAAATTGGGTCCAAACACATTGGCCAACGTGCCCCTATATTTTGTTTGGATTCGAGTATGTTCTAAATTAAAAACAAATTATTTTTAAAATTAGTTGATAGAAATTAAATCGGGAGATTTCATATGGCCTTGTGGTTAGTTAGTCCCTTAATGTCAGGGCTTTTGAAATGAAGTTTTACTAACTTGAGCACCATGTTTAGTTCTGAATGCCAGTTTTGGATTACTTTGTGGTTGCCGTTATTAACTAGTGAATATGCCAAGGGAAAAAAAAAATGCCCTAGGTAATCACTACATTAGATTTTTAAGAACTTTATGGTCCTAAGTAATAGAACCTTCTCACCGGGGATTAACTGGAACTAGGAAAACGCTTTTTACAATACCTGCTTCCTCATCGGTATCGTGCAGGCTTCAAGCCACATTCATTTGCAACAATTTCAGTAATTCTAGTTAAATAAAGTGCGAAATGTGCTTTAAAGACAAAGCACCATTGAAGTGCTAAGCGCTATTATCAAAACCTTACAGCTAAGGTTTCTGTTTCAGTGGAAACCTATTTATTGTTTCCTAGGCTATTAAAATAATATTATAATTCTGTTTTCTCTGGGATCTTACAGTGACCCCATCTAATGAAAGGCCAAAAAGAACACCCTTGTCCAAAAACTGAATTACATCATTAAGTGTAAAAATGTTTTCAAGATACTAAGCTATAACGAGTCTGTTTCTTTTAAGAGCAGACGAGGCATTCTTTCTCAGACAGGAAGGTGCAAAAGAGCCAGGGAACGCTTACAAGACCACAAAATTCAAACCCCGACATGACATGCGAATCCATCCATTGTTGTAAAATCTGCATTGCTGGAAAGAGCTTTTGCTAGGCCGGCCCTGTGTATAGCGGTGGGACCCCCATCTGTTTTACCAAGTTGTATCGTGAGGTGACCTAGTGCTTTAGGTTACGGTTGTGTTATTATCCCAACTTGCTGGCTTTGGCATGAAGCAAGTTACCTGAACCAGGCATTTTACACCCAGGACATTCTGGCCCTTTGCCCCTCTCTGGAGCTTAAAATTTCCACAACTTCCGTCTCTCCCTGAGCCAAAAAAAGAGGCCCCTTCCACTGGAAAACTCTAGAGTCTGGACTGTTCCAAGAATTATGCTAATGGTTGCTCACTTGTGAAGCATAAACCAGGCGCTTAAAATGGTAACAACCTATTAAAATAAATTACTGATTCATATGAAAAGGTCACGCATGGTGGCCTCCAAACCTGAGAGCCTTTTTTTAAAAATTTTTATTAAAATGTTTAAGGCCCAGGTAGGTCAAATGCTAGACTGAAAACTGTAGACGGTATCAGCTCACCACGCCAATTAAGTAAAAATCTCATCTTTCACTTTGTGTCCGGTGAAAACAGAAAGCTGAACAGACCACAAACGAGCTTGTGTTTCAGAGCTCTTAGTGGCCTTTGCTTACCCGTAAACCCTTGATTCCACCTGCTGTCGTTTATTTACAAAGTAAATGCTTTATTTGTCCATCAGTGGTTGGTCATAATAAAATATAGCTGAAACCTACGCTTAACAAAATTTTTTTTTTCAAGGATGGCCTGCCAGGTTAGAAGTTGAAATGACTGAAGCCAGACCTTGCTTTATTCATTCTAGGACAGTAGTCTCGATTGTGCCTCGCCTGGAATATATGTCAGTATATGACATGGGACAGCTTCACTCCTTTCAAAGTTCAGGTGTGATATTTATCTAAAAGGGGGGAGATGGTAACCCAACTCAGGGATTTCCAAATAAGGAGCCTTCATTATATTCATTGTAGTAATGTGTAGCTACTGGCATAAGTATCGAGGTTGTATTGGTTACTATTTTCTTTCTTGCTCTTAAATACGATGTATTTGCGCTTTGCCACATTAGAAGCAGGAAGGAAAGATGCTTTGGAACAAACGGAGAAGAACAGAAATTTCTGGCCTATTCCTCCTCCTTATAAGTCTTCACCAATTTTTAAAAATGACAGTTGATTAATCAAATTCAACCAACAGGTTTTTATTTAAGATATAAAGGTATAAAACTTGGGCCCCGTCTTTAGGTAGTTTCTAATCTAGTTGGTGAATGATTGTGTCATGATCTTTGCAAACAGCCTTACTGTCGAATTTGCTTAGGAGAACATCCCCGTCTATAGGGTAAATATTTTTATCGGCTTTTGTTTAGACGAACGGTAGTTCCTTTGAGTTTTTGTCGAAAGAGGGTGTATTTTTGTGTAAGAAGGAGAGACCATATCCAGAGTGGGATTGAGACCTGGCTTACTTGGATGTGAGGAGGAAAGGGCAAGCACAGCAACTTTTCTGCAGAGTTCGAGAGAGTCTGAGACCCGCAGTCAGGCGAGGTAGCAGATGTAGATCATGAGGGTCTGGCGTGAAGATTTCGCTTCCTGTTCTTAATTCCAAGTGTTCTCTGCTGGCTTTGAATTGCCCTCCGCTGTCTTTCAGGTCCATAAAGTGAGGCCTTGTAGAAGGCGGGTAGAGGTGTACTGGATGGGGCCAAGAACAATAATAGCTGACATCTTCATCTGACACTTTTCTTACTTTGAGTTGAGCAAACTGAGGAGAAGCGGGGGATTGCAGCAGTCCCGTTGAATGGTTAACAGTGTCTATTTTCAAAGAAAACAACACTATTTGGACAGTTTACTCAAGGCCTCTGACCAAACCGAACAATCACCCCACCCCCTAGGTATGTTAGCTGTGTTTCCATTTACAAGTCGGCTGCCTCTTCCTTTCTTTCTGTCCCCCCAAACATCCAAAGTTTTACTGTTTCGAAGTGAAAGAAAGTTAAAGGCGGGAGAGAGTTCACGACTACTTCATGGATTGGGGTTGACCGGCAGGCAGCCGCGACCCACCAAAGGCAGTTGCCAAGTCTTAGATTGACGGCTGGGCTACTCTTGACTCACCTGGGCCCAAGGTGGGCCGCACGGACCAAACTTCTATTGACTGAATGAATGAATTGTACCCAAGCAGACACGCGCAGGGCTCAACCAGGAGACTCAACCAAGGTCCCAGGAAAAGTGAGCCGCGGCCGAGTCGTTGAGAACTTGGTGTGACTGCTCTTCACCCACCGCGCTGTACCGCATCCTCATATGGGACAGGGCTGGGGTGGGACACTTGAAAGTCTTTAAACAATTCTCAAACAAATTCGTGTTCAATAAACTACTTTTCCATCTGTTCCAGAGCATCCCCCCACGGCACCCCGGCCCGGCCTCGTATAACCGGGACGCCCTGGCCCGCCACCTGTCCCGCCCAGGAGGACTCCGGGGACGCAGACCTCGCGGCCCCGGCCACCACCGCTCGGCTCTCGAGTCGCCGGCGCCTGCTTGCTCTTGCGATGCTCGTTTTTCGCGCTCACATAACACCTCTCATCGGACGACCCGCTGCCGGGCACGCGCCGCCGGGAGGGAGGGGTGGGTGGCGGTCCCCGCGCGCGCTAACCGGGAAGCTGGAGGTAAGGAGGCGCGCAGCAGGGGTAAGCGCCGCCGTCGCACACTTTTCACGCCGCCCAGGGCTACACCACTCACCGAAAATTGGGAGGCAGGTCTGGGAGGCGGGGTCCGGCGCCCACCGTCTTGGGCGCCCCCTCGGCCCCCGCCACCGCGTCCCCTGCGCCCCGCGCCCACTCCCGCGTGGCCCCCGCACCGGCCTGCACCCCCGGGGTGCGCGGCGGCCCGTTTGGGCGCGTCCCCGGCGGGCCGATTTTTCGGCTTCCCCTTCGGTTTATAGGGGCCGCCACGGTGGGTCCGTCCTCTGAAGAGGCTGGGGCGTCATCGGGCTGCTTAGGAGCGCTGCTCTCCGGCGGGGACACTCAGTCGCGTCGGCACCGCGGAGCGGGCTGCGTCAGGTGGCCGGCCCGGCGCGGCTCGCTCTCTGGCTCGCAGGCTCTCTGGCTCCGGGCTGCGGCGCCGCGGCTGGAGCGAACCCCTGTCCCAGCGCGGGGCGGCGGCGGGCGGCCGGCAGGCAGGCAGGCACTGCCTTGCGTGTGAGTGCACCTCACTCACATGTAAGTCCGGGGGCACCGTGGCCTCCCGCGGAAGTGCGAGTCGCCCGGCGCGGGGAAATAGCCACCGGGGCCGGGACGGGGCAGGGGCGCCCCAGCACTGCCGCCCTGCCCGCGCCTCCCGGGCACCCCCCAATTCTCTCTCTCTTCTCTTTTCTCTTCTCCATTGGCGTGCCCAAGAGCTTAACCAAGGAGCGCCTGAGGGTAACAGCAACCTCGTGCCATCGTGCCTCTGCACTTTTCTTTTTTGAGTTGTTTGACGTTTCTTGTTGCTTTTTGATTTCTCGTGTTGTTGGGTGCTTTTTGGTTTGTTCTCGCCCCTTTTTCGTTTGCTCACCTTTTTTTGGCGCTAACTCTTAGGCAGCCAGCCCAGCAGCCCGAACGAAGCCCGGCAGCCGCGCTCCGCGGCCCCGGGGCAGCGCAGCGGGGATCGCAGCCGACTCCCCCGACACGGGGCGCACGGGGTCCAGCCAGCCCGAGGCCGGGGGCAAGCAGGGCGCCCGGGCCAGGCGAGAGCCAGGCACCCCGAGGTGGCCGAGCTACCATGCTGAAGATGGCCATGAAGATCAAAGCTTGGGCGGTGGAGAGCGAGAGGAAGACAGCGTTGGCTGCGGCCGAGGTGGCTGCCGAAGCTGCGGCGGTGGCTGCAGCGCTGGCCGAGCCGCGCGCGCCGCGGAAGAAAGGGGACACCGAGAAGCCCCTCAAGAAGCCGGAGCAAGAGGCGCCCTCCGAGAAGTTGCTGACCGAAAAGGAGCGGCGGAAGATCGAGAGGAAGCTATTGGAGCAGAGAAGAAACGAGGAGAAGAAGAAGGAGAAGGAGAGGAAGAAGTTGGAGAAGATGCAGAAGAAGAAGAAGAAGAAGGAGGAGAAGAAGAAGAAGAAGAAGAAGGTGCCAGAAGCCCAGGAGGAGGCCCGAGGCCTGGAGGTCGCCGCCGCTACCGCCGCCGGCGGCGCAGACGAGGGCGCCGCGGAGGGCGCCGGCGGGGGCGGCGTGGGCGCCGGCGCCGGGGCCACGAGTAGGATCTGGATCGAGTGGGACACGGACTCGAGCGACGAGGACGAGGACGACCTATTCGACGCCTTGCGGGGCTTCAGGGGCGCCGTGTGGGGGTCCGGGCTGCTGAAGATCAGCGCGCTGAGCGCCCACCTGCCGCTCCTGACCTTCCCGGTCCTCTCCGTGCGCAGCCCCGCGTGGGTGCTCGATTTCCTGCTGCAGAAGCGCCCGGAGCAGGGCCGCGGCTGCGGCTTCTTTTTCGGGGCGATCTGCTGCTTCCGAATGTTCCTGGGCTGCGCCTTCTTCTCCTTCGTGGGCGGCCGGGCTAAGCGCAGAGGCCGTGAGCGCTCCGGGACCTCGGGTGCCTTCGGCTCGGGCCATGGCGCCCAGCGCCAGGGGCGCGAGGAGCGGCTCATCTAGTCAGACCCCCGCCCCCTCCCCGCCACCAGACACCACCATCGTTGTGTAGTGTGGAGTTTTATTGAGTATTTGTGTGTGTGTGTTTGGACACATTTTCCTTTTCGGTTGCTCTGTCCTTTGGTTCGTGCTCGCCTCGCTTCTTCCACACTCCCTGCTCTCTAGCTCTCTCTGTCTCTCTCTTCTTTTCGAAAAATTTCCTAAGTCCGGGCTCTGGCTCGCGCTCCCTCCCCTTCCGCCCACCCCGGCCCCTCGGCGGCGCCCGCGGGAGGGGGGAGGGGGCTCGGCCTCGGGGGCCGCTGGGCGACGCGGCCCGGGGGGTGGAGCGTTGGCGTCGTGCGAGGGGTCGTCACCGGCTCGGAGACGCCCCCTCTCCCCCCGTGGCCGGCCCCGCTTGGGGCCCGAGCCAGGGGGGCGAGGGGGCGTCTCCCAGGCCCGTCCCGTCCCGGGCGCGGGCAGAGGGACCCCCCTCCCCGGGTACCCGTGGGGGGGGGGCGCCTCCATCCACCAGCTCCCGCCCTCCCCGCCGCCGCGGCCGCTCCTCATCCCTCCTCCTCCTCCTCCTCCTTCCACCCCCCTCGCCGCCGCCGCCTCCTCCTCCCCCCGCCTCCCCCCGCCCGCCGCGGAGCTTTGGGTCGGGGCGGCGGCGGGGCCCCGGCCGAGGCAATAAGAGCGGCGGCGGCGGCAGCGGCGGCAGCAGCTCCCGCAGCTCCTGCTCTGGTCCGCCTCGGTCCGCGGCGGCCATCAGACCCCTCGGCTTCGGCTCGAGGGGCCGGGAGCCGCGCGCTCGGGTCGGTCAGACCGACACCACCCTCCCCGCGCGGTCCGCAGTCCGCCCCGCGCGCTCCTCCCCGAGGAGCCGAGCCCGCGCCCGGCCCGCCCGCCCGGCTGCCCCGGCCCTCTCCGCCCGCGTGAGGCCGCCCGCGCCCGGCCCCGCCGCCGCCGCCGCCGCAGCCCGGCCGCGCCCCGCGCCCCGCCGCCGCCGCCGCCATGGGCTGCCTCGGAAACAGTAAGACCGAGGACCAGCGCAACGAGGAGAAGGCGCAGCGCGAGGCCAACAAAAAGATCGAGAAGCAGCTGCAGAAGGACAAGCAGGTCTACCGGGCCACGCACCGCCTGCTGCTGCTGGGTAAGGGCGGGGCGGGGGGCGCCGGCCCCGGCCCGGCCCGGGGGCCCCTCGGGGCGCCCCGCAGGCCGCGCGCGCCGAGCCCGCCCCCCGCCCCGGGCGCGCGCTCCCGAGCCCGCCGCCCGCCCGCGGGCTCAGTCTCCCGGGGGCGAGGCCGGAAGGGGGACCCCGGGGCGCCATTCGGCCGGGCGGGGGCCCAAAATGGGTCCGGGGGCCGTGGCGACGCGGGCGTGGGTCCCCTCCCCTGGCCGCTCGCTCTGTGTGTCTCTCTCGCCCTCCCCCTCGCTCTTCTCTCTCTCTTTTTCCGCGAGGCCTACACGACGCCAGGGGTTCGGGTGCGTGTTGGGGAGGGGGAGGGGGAGTCCCAAAGGGCTCGGGAGACTGCGACAAAAAGAGGGTTTCGGGGACAGGAAATGGGGTGGCGGGCCGAGGGAGGGGACCCGCCTCCGTTGGGTGTGTGATTTGTTGGGAGAGGGAAGGGGAGAAAGCGAGAGGGGCCGGCGGAGAAGGGGGTGACGCGGGGGGGGGGGTGGGCGCCGCGGTGGCGGAGGGGGCCTCGTCGAGGGGAGAGGTTCGGCGGGAGAAGTGGCCGAGGAGAGTGGGGGCGGGTGACATCAGCCCCTCGGAAGGGCTCGGAGTGGTAAAGGTGGTGCAGCGAGGGGGGAGGGGGCGCGGGCGAGTCGTGGCGCCGGAGCGGGGGGGCGGGCGGAGGAGGGAGCGCGGCGGCCGCTGGGCGCGACTTGGTGCGTTGCGGGCAGGACACACTGTGTGCGCGGAGCAGACGTGTCCCGGGCCGGGCCGGGCCGTGGAAGGAAGAGAAGGAGAATCGAATAAAATAAGGCCGAAAAAAAAAAAATGGAGTTAGTACTCTGAGTGCCCAGTGAAGCCAAATGACACGTCATTTTACAGTATGACCTTTTTTCCCCTTCCAGATATGCAGGCTCTTTGAAAAGCAAAGAAGAGAATTAACTGTAGCAGCTGCCGCCCCCCCAAACCATTAACACACACACACACTTTCCTGTTAGTCGGCCACATTGAGAGTGCTTTGTGAAAAAAATGGAAAGAAAAAAAAAAAGACATGCACAAATCAGAACTGGAAAATGACATTTGTCTGTAAATGGCTTCTTGGTCTGGAAATGGCGTGGTTTTTTTTTGTCCTTTTCAAGGTGGGAGGGGGATTGAGAATGCTTTAAGGAAAAGACTTTTTTTCCAGGTGGAAGGAGATGAGACTACATTAGTTGTTTGTCAAGTGACATTTGGTTGTTTGGTTTGGGGTTTTCTCTTTTGATTGCGGTTTTTCCTCTTTGGCCAAAAAAAAAAAAAAAAAAAACGCGGGTGGGGGGGGTGTGTGAACTTTAAGGAGATGGCCTTTTCCTCCTTTGTCTTAAAGGTGCTGCTTTGGGAAAATAAATCAAACAAAAGCATAAAAGAAATTGTTGAAATAACCAGAAGAATTACACAAGCATTAATTAGTATGGAAGTTTTCCACTTCCTTAGTAATTTGGCTATCTGAGTTAATTTGTGAATTTGCTAGGTTAAGACCTAGTTCATGGTCACATATCAACAGAACAGCTTGATTATGAAGAATAAAATGTAAAGGGCTGTTTTTTCTTTGTGGTGGCGTCTGCTTTGCTTTTTTTTTTTTTTGGATGGGTCACGTCTTTGTTCTCCTGGGTCCAGATTTATGTAAAGCAGAAAATTATTAAGTGAAAATAAGTCCCTTTGGTGTGTGTTTATGCATTTGCAATTACAAGAATTAAATGGTACGTACGTTGAGGTGTCGTCAAAAATTTATAAAGGTGGAACTATGCTATGTGAATGTAATTTGATTTCAAAGTATAAGCCTAGAAAAGTCTAGAATCTTTCCTAGGAACACTCCTGCTAGCTGAATACTAATTTAAAACAAGTGTGATGTTAATGGTACCTTAAATTTCTAACAGCCTTGCACGGAGATCACAAAGTCTTCACTTGAGACTGTTGCTCTGAACACACCTGGCATCACTGGGCTAACCTTTCCCAGGTGTCCTAGCCCTATTACCATAATTTATTGAAGGCTCTGGCATGTGGGGGTCTGCAGCCCAAGGCAGTGCCACACATTTTGCATCTTTAAATCGTGATTCTCACCAAATGATGCCCTCCCACGCAAAAGAGGAAAAGTAGTGATGCCCAGAATCCTCTTCTTTAATTTAATGATATGAAATCTGAGTGAATTACAGTATCACAAAAGATCTTGCAGTAATTTTTCAGTCCAATTCTCTAATTTCCTAAATGTGGAAACTGAGGCACGGACCTGTTTGTGCCCGTAAAGAGAGGTGAGACACACTTTAACACGAGAGTGTTGGAGATTCTGATTAAGACTATGTATTCTCTTCATGGAATCTCTTAATCGTACCTTTAATATTTTAATTTATGAGAGTTAGGCTCATTAAGATAGAATGTTTGCTTTGAAATCAATGTTTCTGTGGAAACTGATTTTAACTTTTTACAGATATTGATTACAGCCTTGTGAAAAGGCAAGAGAAGGAGGAATGCTTTGCTCTCTGGGCAGTAAAACAAAACAATTAATAAAATTAAAAGTGAAAAAGAGGACTAAAAAACCAAACAGGTTTGTGCTTGAGGAGGACAAAAATTGTCCCCTCAGGGTTAGTTGTTGGAGAGAGTATCCATTTGCAAAAACAGAAAATGAGAAACTAGCAATCCTCCTTCTAGCTTGGTGGAACTGTGTTTTTTCCATAAAATATATGTTTTTACAAATGAAAGGTGGTTTAAAATGGGGGCATGTGCCCCTTCTAGCTCTGTTCGTTGGGAAGGGCTTGGAATCTTTGAAAATTCAGTGGTTCCCAGGAATATTTTCCCTTCTGATTAAAGTCCTGCCCTTTTAACATGCTAATAGGGTAGTTCTCAAGCCCTGTATTTAATATTTAAATGTGTTTCTCGAGAAGGTGACAGCAAATCAATGGTGTCCCCCCCCCCATGGTTGTTGTATCCAGAGTTTATCTTTAGGAAAACAAAAGTTAGCAGGAAAAGGGGGAGGGGTGTGGAGAAGTGGATAAAATGTAATAGTATGGGGCTGAGGGGTTGATTTTTAAGTAGCCCAGGGGGCGAGAACCCTGCAGAGAACGCAGCAGCCTTGAGAAAATGTTGAAGAGGCAGTCGCTGCGTCAGTACGTGATCTGGGGGCGCCTGCAGGGCCGGGGCATTGTTTTGTGAATACTGGGGTATTTTAACCATGAAACATCTGACGAGCAGTGAATTATGTGGCCGTATACATTAATGTGTACATTTTTACCAGTGAACGCTCATAGTTCAAACATCCAGTTTCATGGCTTTAACAGCAATTTTCTTGACCCCCCCCCTCCCATGACAGAATTGCGTCATTCTTTCTTTGCCCCTTTGCCCACCCCACAAATTTTAAGGCAACCAAAAGGAAAAAGAAAAAGAAAACAAAACGCCTAAACAAACCAAAACCTTTCATTCTTGTTTGTTCTGACGGTGGAATACTGCAGGTACACACAAAGTTGGATGTTTATTTCATTTTCTCTGCGTCGAAATGTCAAGGAAAATTGCAAGTCTCTTGTTTGTTTTTTGTGTGTTGCTTCTATGGAGAAAACGGCAGTCCTCTTTCTCTCTCCTCCCTGCCCAAAGTGTGTAAAATGCCTCCCTCTTAACCTGAGACTTACTTTCATTTTCTAGGTGCTGGAGAATCTGGTAAAAGCACCATCGTGAAGCAGATGAGGATCCTGCATGTTAATGGGTTTAATGGAGAGTAAGTGTCAAATCTGTGGCAAGGGCACAGGCAGAGTAGCACATTGGATACTAACCTTTAGGAAGTTTAGGTAGCTTTTGGGGGCTGGGCAACGTCCGCTTGAATTTTTTCAGCCTACATGTTAGAAAATCCAGGGAAGAGCTCTTTAGGGGTTGTTCTCCTCTCCCTCCTTTTACTCTTTGGCGCAGCAACGAAACAGTAATAATAATAAAGCCCCAGTGTTGGCCCTGTGACGGGTCTGTGGCAGATTTTGGTGCAGTGGGTCTCAGACATAGCTGACTCTGGCCGTGGCCACCCTTTTGCCTGGTGACGCTGACCACTGCAGAGACGCCCCCCGCCCCCAAGCACATTTCAGCGCAATGCACCAGTGCAGGATGTTGTAAACTACTAGGGAAACATGGTTTCAATAATATTCTCACATAAAACTAAGTTGGGAGAGTCAGCCCTTGTTCATAATTCCTCATTCCCCACCCCTCACCCCCTTTGGAATTATCATGGGTAGATCATTGCTTCCCTTTTTAAAAATCGATGGTCTTGCCTAAAGAAAAGAAAAAGGAGACGTTTAAATGATGGAAAGACTGGGAGTTGGGCACTTCCGGCCAGACCAAGAGGTACTTTTGCCTTTGAAAAGTCCTTCAGGGCATTTTGCTATAGGACAATGTGACAATACCGCAGTGAGAATAAAGATGAAACGAGAATGCCTATATCAGGGATGTAAAAGACGGGCATGGCGTTCTACTTGCCAGGAAGGATGCAAATAAGGGGCACAAATCTCCCCAGACCCAGACTGTTTTCACGGGGTTGAGAGCAGTTAACCTCACTAGATTACAAACACCTGAAGCCACTAGTTTGCAGTTAGTAGTTGGTTAGCAATCCTATTCCCTTTCTTAAACCTGGATTCAATTGAAAGTTGCCTTCCCCCTTGGTTTCAAAAGGGAAGGTTGAGTCAAAGGGGCATAGTTTAATTCAATTGTGCACCCAAAACAAACCAGTTAAAAAAAAAAGTTACTGTCGCCTGCTAAGGGGGGGGGGGCATGACAAAGATGAATTTTATCACCTTTCAGAGGTAAAAGAACTGAGCTGAAGGCAGTTTATGGAAAACAGGCTCTTTATGGAAAATTCTAGAATTTCTTAGACCAAATAAGGGGGGGGTGGAGAAAAGGATGACATCACCCATACAAATGGACATTTTAGTTTAGGATGCTTTTTAAGCTTTAAAATTCAGAGGGATGGACTATTAATTTTATGAATGGCTCCTGATGAGTTACTGATACGCACATACAATGCTGTTAGTTCACTTGTCACAAACCAGTTCTGAAATTCTTAATTTCTGAAGCCTTGCCACCAGAGTTGCCATCCGTCAATTAAAACAAAAAACCTGAAATAGGCTTCTTGCTGTGATTTTGTAATCTAAAGAAAAATCTTGCATAATTTTCCCCCCTGCAACTTGCTGGGTAGAGCTTCTTCATGAGGCTAGTTAAGCAAAAATAATTTGACCATGGACCCTCTAGATAAATATTTTGATTAAAACTGGACATGGCTCGAATTTTTTAAAAGGATGCAACAGCCACTGTTTACCTTAGCTCGAGTCCAACAGAAGATAGGACATCCTTGACATAAATTAACTTAAAGTTTTATTACTCTGCAGATTGCCCTAAAATGTTTTAATTTTTAGGGAAAGGATTCTCCTCCCTAAGTGAGCCCGTTTGTAATGCAGACGAGGCATTTAAACCAGAACTTCTCTTTTCTATTTTTTCAAAAGAGGAAGCGACATTCCCAGTTTGCCTGCTTTGTAGAGGAAGCCATAGGTAATCTCCGAGGATGTTAAATTTAGCCCGTGAAAGTGACATACAGGGGAATTCTTTACGTGAGTTTAGAAACCTTATTTTTATCTTGTCCAACTGAGCCTCCTTTTTTCTTTTTCCTCGCTGTGGTATTGCAACAAAAGCGGTTTCCTTTTCCACTAGGAATTCCCTGTGAAGTGGGGACATCCGTCCGCGAAAGGGTGTTTTGTGTGGTGCAGGGTCTCTCCCTCCTTCCTCCATAAATGTGCGCTTTGTCAGGGCTGGGCTGAGCTATTACATTTGCCTTAACCGTCCGCAGACTGCTGTGCCAAGTACATCTGCAGAGTAACATGTCATTAATCTGACCTTCAGAAATACAGAGGTCAAATGCGGATTTTCCTAACTCAACGCTAACTCTCTATCTTACATTAAAAAAAAAAAGTGCCATTAACACTGGTTGAGCTAATAAGCTAATCAAGTACAAACCCACGTAGACAGCTTAAGCCATCTTGCCCATCCCACCTTCAAGGAGGATTTCCTACCATTCATGAAGATTGGGTTTTGGGGGGTGGGGAGGGTTGGTGGTAGTGGGTGGGTTTTATTCTTTTTATTTTTTGTTGCCTTATGGTCCAGGCACACTTTTAATTGATGACAGTTTATGGGGAGCAATTATATAGAAATAACATATGTAGTTTCCCGACTACAAAAAGGGAGGAAATTAATATTGGCACCAGGAAATCATGGGCCAAAAGCACCCATGTCTGTGTTCAGATGCAACATGGTGAAGATTGACGTCTGGGACAATCAGGGGCCTATGCGCTGCTGTATTCTCCAAAGAATTGTGGGATAAATCACTGCTTTAGCTCCCTGATGCATGTACGTTTAGTGAAAGCACAAGAAAATAATTATCCGTCTCTTCTGTACCCGACGGGAGTCCCCAGAGGACTCTGCCAACACTGCACCGAAGGTGTGGAATTCTTCCCTCTACGGCTTGCAGTCTCAGTAGACATCCCAATTTAGCCAGAAAGGCGACCTAAGAATTAACGGGAGGATGGTGGCCGTTTGTTTAGGAATGTAGAGAGGCTGTGTGGGTTTTTTGTGAAATTGCGGTGCCTTGCAGATTAGGTGAGCTTTCAATCTCTCTTTAAAAGGGGCGGCGAAGAGGACCCGCAGGCCGCAAGGAGCAACAGCGATGGGTAGGCACATTCAAAAACAGAGAAACTTCTTCACACGCACATTTGACACACACGAAGGTCATACTGGGAAACTGAGGACACAGAGACCCGGGAAGAAAACCAAAATCATTTAAGGGCCATCATTCATCTTGGTATATGTCTGCAAACAGCATCATTTCTTAACATTTCAGAGCAAGTGAAGTGCAAAACAATTTATTTTTGGCCAACCTTAAAGTATAATTAGATCCAGCTGGGGGAAGGCTATAGATTTCGACTTTAGACGATCAGTTTAGGGTTTCTCTACAATTGATGTTTTTCCATATGGTTTCTATCCTCCCCCCCAACCCCCCAGCTCACCATTTGAATTGGCTACTTGCTTTTAAAACTGGCTACTTATTTTTAAAACTACTAAATTTCATCTATCTAGTGGTTGGTCTGATTTTAAAATTTCAGACCTCCGGGGGGGGGGCACTTTTTTTTTTACCTCTATTAAAATACGTGGTGCCACACTGTCCTTAATTTTGGGAAAACAAAATGACGAGGAGGAGGGGAGGTCGTTGTTGAGAATGATCTCGAAAAGCCTCTGGTCTTTTTAAAATTGTCAACTTTATTTTAACCCAAGGCACTTTACGTTAGCTAGTGGACAGGAAATTAATGATGGCCTCCATCTTTTTCCATTCATTATCAAATTATTTTTTTCTTCACTTCCTGCATCCGCACTGCCCATCACGCCCGTGCGTGCGCGCGCGCACACACGCACACACACGCATGCCAGGTAACCCTCTGAGCACTGCTTTGCTTATTCAGCTTGCAGTGGGGGAGCAGCTATTTCTCCTGAGAACATGCAGAGCCGACTGACCTAGCCTAGGGCCTCTCAAAGAAATAGCTTCTGTGGCCTGGGAGGGGAGGGGCAAAGGATACTGGGGGGGTCGGGACCAAGTAACTGACACATGTTTGTTCATCTGTTTTTTTTAGACAATAATACCCCTAGATGATGGCTTCAGTGTCTCATCTTCCCGGCTATGTCCCATCACACTTTGCATGCTGGAATTGCCCGTCTTAGGAACTTCTAATAAGAATACTATTCTGTTGGGGAGGGGGGCGGGGGGAGGGGGGATGGGGCCCTACCACCTAACCTCTAAAGATAACAACAACAAAAAAATTCCTAATTGACAAAAATGTAGTGTATCAGCTATCCAAGGCATCTACATAAAAAGTGATTGACAGTTTACTGTACCAGAAGTTGGCATCTGAGAGCTATGACACATCTTTACTGAGCCACCTACTGTGTACTAGATGCTATGCTAGACCCCTGAACCCTTCTAATACCTACTAACAGCCTGCTCTTCTATCTGTGACTGTGTTCTACAAGTAGAAATAAGTATTAACATATGTGATAAATAAAACTTATCTGCATGTCTCAGCAATCCCTGTATCTTGCGTCTGTCTTCTGTCTTTTCCCACCAAAGGGAAAAAAGAAAGGCATAAAGATAAAAAAGGTATAGAACTTAGCACGACATAGCCTTCCCCTAATACTTAGCTGAAGGCGGGGGCGGGGGGGGGGGGGGGAAGCGGGGTGGGCAGCTCTTAGAATTCAAACCTAGCGTAGAAAGCAGCCCTGATCTACTTTATACATGGGGGGTGGGGGGAGAAGCTACAATATCCTATAAGTACTTCCAGCCCCCATTTTCCAGTCCATCAGAATTCTAGCAACTGATACACACTTTGGCTTTATTAAGTAGCTTAGAGACATCTGAGGAATTTTCTCCGAATGTCACCATCAACACTAAGTTCATTAAGCGATAGTAAAAATTATGATAAACCTGCCAGCCCCCAGAATCATAGCTCCATCTACAGAGTAACTGCTTCAATGGAGGAATTTTTATGCTTTAGTATTACACGCCCGAATTAGATTTTAGATTTCTATTTTAGCTGTTTTATACTTGATATACTCCCACACCTATTCACATACGTAGATGAATACTGAACACGTTCTCAGAATATCCGTATTTAAGACTGGAAGTTTTCCAATTATACTACTACTTAGACCAAAATATCAAACTGAATGAAAGAATCAGGTTTCTGGAAATAACTTTGCTCTTGCTCTTTGTTCATCTGGGTATTAAATACCCGGACATATCTAATTTTAACTCTGGAGGGGCCATAAAAACAGGTTAAAGGCTCTCAGTACCACGGAAATGGAGCTTGTTTCTAATGAATGGGAATGGATTTGTCCTATGGGGTTTTGACTTTGAATTCCTGGGTGAACGTTAGGGACAAACACGTGTCCTTTTAAAACTCCAACGTCTTAAATACCTGATTCAGACTGTAGCACCAAGTCTGGACACGATTAGTAATTTTCAGAAACGTACGAAGCAGAACAGCCCCACAGAGAGGGGTCGGGACACTCGCCCTTGAAGCCTAGGGTCGTTGCGTTAAGAGTCTGGGGGCTTGGGGCACGGACCCCACTCTCCTGGTTGGCAGCACAGCTTTCATATCCGTGCCTGGAGTTCTCCCGACCATGAGGGGGTTCCTGGTACCATCTGTCTGTCGCCCCATACCCTCAGCCCCTGATGAGCACAGCACCTCTAAAGCAGCTCCTGATTCCGGTGTGAGAGGGGCGGGGTCTCAAAGGCCAGTTTGCCCCTGGGGTAGGGATGAAATGCGATGAGATCATTCAGAAAACGAGGGCCCACCCCTCAAACGAATATGCAAGGAAAGGCCCGGTTCTCGAGGGGGCGGGGCTCTTGCAGGAGAGCACGTGACATCCCCCATCCCCCACCGCCGTGGTCCCCCGACCCGAGAGCCGCCTCCCCACTTCACATGCTGACCTCCCCCCCCGGGCTGCACTTTGCTGTTACCCGCCCCCTCTCCCCCCCCACCCCGCGTGTCCTCCGCATTAATGTCCTGTCGTGTTCTGCCTTGAGGGGCTCACGTGTTTAATTTCTACCTCCGTCGCACGACTCTTGGGCAATTAACCCCGTGAATACGTCAAAAATTGGGACCCTCTTTAAAGACATTTCTTTAAAAATCCCGGCAAGAAAAACGTAAACTCTGTCTCCCCCTCTGTCGTCCTGCCTCTGTCACTCAGACCCTCCCTCCCTCAGCCTCAGTTCCCTCCTCTGTGAGGACAGCACCTTAGGTCCTCGTGACGGTGCTGTCACACCCCAGGGCCCAATACGCAGTAGGTGTGTCATGGCTGTGGGTTCAGTACCCCATCCCACCCCCCAAACCAAGAGGTGACGCCTGGGCAGTAGAGTGGCAAGATTTACACCCTGAGCAAGAGGTCCTTAACCCCTAAAAACACAAACCCGAGAATGTTCCCTGGCTGTGCCTGTGATGAAGGACAGTGTCTGAAAGACACAGGGGGACAAACAACGTCAGGGGACCACAGAGCCAAAGGGCGTGGCCTTTATCTGTGGTCCCGGGGACCCTCAACGTAGATGGTTCCACAGCTACGCACAGGCCGTCCCAGGTGCCCAAGTTAAAATCAATAAGCAACAAACGCTAACCTCTACTTAACGGAGGGACATGAGCCACACCGCCTCCCTCCCCTCCCCCCAATAAATCCCAGATCATAAAGCCTTCCGGGGGCAGAACGTTTTCTTACCTTATTCACATCGAGGGATCGATCTGTATTAACATCATCAACTAGGAATGTCATCCACTGTTGCTGGCTGCAGTGACTACTGAGATAAACACGTAGGGCCCCAAAGCCCTCAAATCTGTAATTAACACCACCACCTGCATTTCATCCACTGGTTGTCCGTGTGCTCATCCAGCGACTGAGGAAGCCCCAAGGCACACCTTGAACTTTTCCCCCTCCCAACCCCACCCCCAAAGCAGGGATGCTAGCAAGGGCCAGTAGGAACCTTTTCCGGAGTGCTGGTGTGCGGTGTGGGCCTCAAGAAAATGGAAGCACCCCTGAATAGTGATGAGCCAGCCCCCACTTCTGGTACAGTAGCCTTGATCCTTATCTAGATGCCGACTTGGTAATCTGCCCCAATTGGGCGTGTCCTCAGGACACAGTCTGGGAGGTTATCATCTGAAACCACCTTTATTCACCAACCTCCAACCTCTGCACCGATCTGAACCCACCACTCCTTCAAGAACAGAATACTATTTTAGTTGGAAAATCGTGATTGAAGCGACACTGTGAGTCAGCGTGATGCAATATGATTTTCTTTTTTCCTTTTCAATCCCACTGTAGTGAGAAGGCAACCAAAGTGCAGGACATCAAAAACAACCTGAAAGAGGCCATTGAAGTACGTGCCTGGTCCTTTTTGTCATTCTTTTAGCCTCCCTGTCAGACAGCGCTGTTCCCCTGACCGCTTTGCTCCGTCATTTTTCAGACCATCGTGGCCGCCATGAGCAACCTGGTGCCCCCCGTGGAGCTGGCCAACCCCGAGAACCAGTTCAGAGTGGACTACATTCTGAGCGTGATGAACGTGCCAGACTTTGACTTCCCTCCCGTAAGCTAAGCCCGTGCCCCTTCCCACCCCACACACCCCCTGGGATGTCCCCCACACAGGCACGCTGCCAGCAAAACCCATTTCCGTGATATTGATAGGAAAGATAATCATTAGAGCTTTGGTCAAGATTCATGAGCGAATTTCTGTCACCCCTCGTGAGTCTTGGCTCGCCCGTCCCCACAAGTAAACGTCACAGTTCAGTACTACAGTTCTCGCCGTATTAGACTGTAAACCTTTATGAGAAAAAGTCACGAGTTGTGGCAGCCGTCATTATTCCCTTATACACATCTTGTGACACAAACTGTTAAGTATGGCACACAAATGCTAATTGTCTAGCTAATCGAGAATATCCTAAGATACCAAGGAATAGCAGAAATGAGGTGCCAGCTCTGAGTTTTACAAACGGAAGATATTCTCATTTGAAACCATTTGCCATTTAACCTTTATTAAGGTTTTTCTAAAGTCAGTCCTTGTCTTGGGGCAAATGAAGTCTTTTCTCATTATTCAGAAAAAAGAAAGAAAAGACCTTCACCTAAATAAATCATAACCCAGGCACTGTCCTCTATGCACCCTGGCTGGCGTGGACACTGCTTACAAAGATTTGTCTGCTCCATAAAGAACTATTTTTAGGGAACACAAGATTGCCTGTGGCCCGAGCGTATATGTTTTGACCCCTTTGTGGGGGAAGAATAGTTTATAAGAGGGGAACAGGAAACAAGATGGAAAGATGGGCAAGTTTATAAGGCCCAGAAGGAAAAGACTTGTCTACAGCAAAAACAATGACTTATTGTTGCCTTTTGTCAGGCTTTCGTGGGAATTTGTGTTTGTGTATTTTAAATGGGTTTGGCTGCAAACTTCTCCTAGCAAGGAAGCAGTATTAGTAAGTATGGCTAGGTAAATTCTTTTAAATGGAAAAGAAGTCGAGCAGTAAACACAGCACACATAATGCCAAACACAGACTCTTTCATGAGACGTGATTCTGTATTTCTAATAGGAGAAAAAAGGCAGGCCGTTAAAAACACACCAGGACGGTGACCTCGTAAGAGGATCCTTCTGTTAGCTGAACTTCACGTTCCTGCCTACTTTTGACCCTTTTCTTGCTGCATTCACATTGCAGAAGAACCTTCTCTTTCCTTGTAAGGGCCCAATTGCCCCGATACAATTAAAAATGTTATTCTGTTCAAATGAAATGTGAATCGTGACCTGCTGCAGTTTAAAACCACGCAGAGGTCACTTGCTCTTTTGATCGACGGGCATTGATGGACAAGGTCGGATTTGCCAGCAACTCCCAACCATAATATTGTTTTTCTGAAATTCAAATAATTTTCCCGGAAGGAAAATTTCGATCCCACCACATCTTCACAAATGAAGACGTCTTGTTTCCACGGCACGGAATCATACGTTTGCGGCGCCTCCTAATGGGTTACTAGTTCTCCTAGATGAGCCGTTGGGTGAGCAAACGGATTCAGTAGTCTACTCCGGCCCCGCCCCCCACTCCAAAAACTATAGGCTGAAAACTACCCAGGAACAGTAATTCACAATGAGAGGACGGCTGGATTCGATTTCTGAATACGTTTAGCACACTGAAGGTCTTTATGAACGCCCACTCCTGAGTTCGCCCCGAAATTGGGAATAAGCACACCCAGGGCTGGTGGCAGAGTGAACTCCGGTCTCATTGACTTGGAGCAGCTCCCGCGTCTAAACCTTCTCTCTCCTGTTCACTTTCAGGAATTCTACGAGCACGCCAAGGCTCTGTGGGAGGACGAGGGGGTGCGTGCCTGCTACGAGCGCTCCAACGAGTACCAGCTCATCGACTGTGCCCAGTAGTGAGTAACCCCGGCTCCACATCCGCACGTGAGATAGGCACACACGGGCGCACGGAGAGAACCTTACAAACCTCGACTCCCACTCTTCAAGTTACTTGTGAATGAGTTCTTTTCATAGAAGCCAGCCAGTTATTCCCACCTGCGGTTAGAAAGTTCTAGTCTGATTCGTTTGTTTTATAAAGCCCTTAAAGTGCACATTTTAGTGCGGTGACATTCTTTTTATACAAACAATGCCTGTTAGAGCAAAACGATAATTGCCTGCAATGAAGTGACATTCATAATTAGTGAGCTTGAAGTAATTAATTGACTTGACCTCCAAGCGTTTGGGGAGATAGGGCAGCTCTCACACTTTGCATCAGGTAGAAATATTCTATTTTATTGCCGTCATGTAAAAACCTGACAAAGAGGAACAGTGAGGACAAAAATATGCCTCCTCCTCCTTGGTGACGGATAAGTTGCTTTGCTATCTCTGCTGTCAGGTAGGTGACTACAGTAGCTTCCACAGTGCCATATTTCTAGTTCATCTAGAGTCGGGGACTGTGTTGAATTCCATTTCCTATCCTTATTTTTTCATTCACACTGGGCCTTAATTCAAGGATGCTCCCCCCATGGGGTCCTTGCTCTGTCCTTTCATGGGCTGCCTTCCAGTGGATGCGATAACACAGCTGGAAAGTTGCCTTTTAAATAGTCGATGACCCTCCTCATCCTGTACATAACATAGCAAATATGGGAGGTTCAGAGCCATCACAAATATTTTAAAGGTATCGTTTGTTTGCTGACGTTGCACAAATGTACTGAGCGGGCTCAGTTATCATTTTCTCAAGTTGGATTGTCTTTTTTGACCGGGGGAAGGGCAAGCGAGGTTTGTGATGTTTTAGCCTCTCTCATGTAAGTAACTGAAACTCACAAACAATTTTGCTACTGAAAATATTAAGTAACCAGGACCAAGGTACCCCGGCTGGCTCACAACAAGCTAAGATCGCATGACGTAGGAGCCCCACGCCGGAGGACCTTGTTGTGAAAACCACTCGAATAAACAGGAGGGAGGAAGAGGTGACAGCGCTCAAACAGCGAACGCGAAGCAAGCTCCCCAGAATCCTGTTAGAGACACATCACACAAGCTGATGTTAGGGGCTGTGAAACCTATCAATTTATCTTTCCCTGGCCCTGCTTTCCCATCGAAAATGCATTTGATTATTTTCAGTTGTCACACCTGTAGCTATTTTGTGATTTTTTTTTTTTTTTTTTTTTAAATATACAAGCAAATCTGTATATTTTTTCAAGGAGCAGAAAAACAGTCCATCTGGGCCAGTCCCTGTGACCCTCCCACCCCCACCCCTTCTTCAACAAAGCCCCTGATTTTCTCAAAAGTTTGAGCTTAAAGCTGGAAGTGCTAATTATAGTAACGCAAAACAAATGGAAATCCTGGAATTGTTTGCCTTTTGTATTTTGGATCCAAGTCAGAAGTACAGGTACAAGATTAGGAGGGTTTAACCATCCCAGTTTTGAGCGCTCTGGAAGTGGGGAGGGTGTAACAACTTCATTGATGAACAGTTAGCCAGTTTTTTTTTTTTTTTGAATCTCACACCATTTAAAAGTTGTTTTTTTAAGGCAAAATTCAGTTACTCCTGCAACTTTATCTGAAAATGGCAACATTTGCACAATTTATGGAAAGTTTCAAGGGAACTCCAGGGAAAAAGGGAACATAGCTTGAATCTTAGAAAATGTCTTCCCCAGCCCGATGATTAAAAGTAGCCCTGCCTTTGCAGTGACCAACGTGTTTCTGGTTTAACGGCCTTTATGTTAAAGTTGAGCTCCTGGTACCTTGCCCGTTCCTTAAGGTGCCTATTTTTATTTGTTGAGCTGGGGTTTGGCTGGCCTTACTCCAGATGTCTCTCTCACAAGATTTGGTGCTGATGATCTATTTATAGAACTGTGGTTCTGTTGCCATGGCAACGTGCTGCAGGCCAGGGCGGCTGGGGAGCTATTTCTGGCCCGGTGCTGTAATGTAAGACTGATTGGGCAAGTCGGTATATCCTCTAAGCCAGACTAACTTTAAACTGGTAAAAAGGAAGGGGCGGGGAGGGGGGGAAACCTTATAGAATTTCTGTAAATAGACTTTTCTCTCTTTGTGATTTTTTTCCTGATTAGCCCACTTTACAATCCAGACCCCTGCCCCCCAAAAAGCTGGTTTTAATATTAACTTTTCACAGTAATTAAATTAGTCCAATCTTTTAGAAGTTATTTTTCCTAACAGTGTATCTAGTCAGGCAACACAAGCAAGATACTTTTTACTTTGGGAACAGTTATGGCTGTGGAGCGGGAGATAGAAAACACTGCTTTTCCCTCTAAGGCTTTTGCATCACTAATGATGGCCCCTGAGACCACCCCCGCCCCTCCACTGTACTTGCTCCCTGCCCAGATAAGGGCCCCTAACCTGGATGGCCGTGAGGTTTTTTGAAAACTCAAAGTTTAATATCTGGACTGTTCTATTTCATGGACCCAGTGGAACGGAAGGGAACTTTGTGTCTGTTTCCTGTTCACTGTGGTAAGGGCCAAAAGGGCCCCTTCTTAAAAGTAGAAGGAAGGGATACCCTTTCTGAGTAACTCAATCTTATTTTCATTAGTTCCTTGCTGGGGAGGGGGCGGGCGGGGGGAATCCTTGTTTCTTTAAAGCGTGCCATCTTTTTCATTTAAAAAAAAAAAAAAACTGTGTGGCGTGGAAGGGTACAGTTTTCAAACTACTTGCCATTTTAGTCAAAGGCAAACAATTTGAAAATCTGAATATTTTACTCAGTCTTTATCAAATGGCACAAAATCAGACCTGATTTTGGGCCTTCAGCTAATTGACATGCACAGAACCGGCCTTTTAAGCTTAAAGCAAGACCAGAGCTCTGCACTGACCTGTGCTGTGCCTGTAGGCCAGGGGTCCTGAGAGCCCACCCCGAGCTCCTGGCTCCTAGACCCACTGGTCAGCCAGGTACATTTATCTTAAAGTCTGTTTGCTCTAACCTTTTCTAAGGCATAAGCTTGGACTCATAAGGAACACAAGCAAACTCCACATTGACTTAATGCCAGGTAACTGTGGGGTGATCATTCCCATTTAGCTGGACTTGGCAGAGAGGCAGGAATAGTGGGCGAAGTGGCGTGAGTGTGTGCTCACCCCTGTGCATTTTTCTTTCCCTCCCAGCTTCCTGGACAAGATTGACGTCATCAAGCAGGCTGACTATGTGCCCAGCGACCAGGTATGCACACGGTCTCACAAGCAGAGGACGCAGAGCCTTCTTTCCGAACTAGTCAAGACTTTTGCTCCAGACTGTCAATTATTAATAATGTTTTGGTTGGTTTGGGTGAGCTCCCCTGACCTAAGATTTTGTTTTAGGACCTGCTGCGCTGCCGTGTCCTGACCTCTGGAATCTTTGAGACCAAGTTCCAGGTGGATAAAGTCAACTTCCAGTAAGTAAATGGCTCCCTTTTAAAAAAAAAAAAAAGAGAGAGAGAGAGAGAGATTTCTTGAGGTTCCCTCTGGCAGGGAGAATGGTGGACCAGTGTTGGCCCTTGGCGTGACCAGGTGTCATTTCTCTCCTGCAGCATGTTCGATGTGGGCGGCCAGCGTGATGAACGCCGCAAATGGATCCAGTGCTTCAATGGTACGGAAGCCATGGGCTTCTCTGCTCTTTAAGGACATTTTGGTTTTTTCATCGTTAAGGATCATTTTCTCTTCTAACGTGCACTGCTTTTGCTTTCTTGTGCCGAAGATGTGACTGCCATCATCTTCGTGGTTGCCAGCAGCAGCTACAACATGGTCATCCGGGAGGACAACCAGACCAACCGCCTGCAGGAGGCGCTGAACCTCTTCAAGAGCATCTGGAACAACAGGTTTGGGTGGTGACCCCCCTGGTCTCCTCCCCACTGATCTCAAGGCCCTGTATTTGCACGGCTAGTAGAAAAGAATCTTGTGCAAGTTCTTGGGCAAGCATCTCAAACCCCTTGCAGAAAGAATCCTTTCCTTTCCTGAGCATTAAACCTGTGTCTCTCTTTCTTAGATGGCTGCGCACCATCTCTGTGATCCTGTTCCTCAACAAGCAAGATCTGCTCGCTGAGAAAGTCCTTGCTGGAAAATCGAAGATTGAGGACTACTTTCCAGAATTTGCTCGCTACACTACTCCTGAGGATGGTATGTGTGGCCTTCTGCAGTTGATCAGTGCCCCCTTGGTCCTACGGGGTGTCTTGCATATGTTAAAGATTTCTGTTCTGGATTTTTTAAATGAACATCCTCTAAGAATGGAACCCCCCCGCTCCCTCAACCACCACCACACTATAAGGGATCTGTAGGGGGAGCCAAAGAACCTTATTTTAATCACTTAAGTAACAAAATATTTATATTCTTTGCAGCGACTCCTGAGCCCGGAGAGGACCCACGCGTGACCCGGGCCAAGTACTTCATTCGAGATGAATTTCTGGTGAGTAGAGACTGTCTTTGGTTCCCTCTCTCTGCTTGTTCTCTTATTCTTAGGGGTGTAAGTTTCCTTACTTCTAAATTTGGGGATCAAACCATCCAGTTCCTCAGTGTTATTTCACCAATAGTCAGTATGAATTTAGCCTTTGTGCCCCTCAACTTGGGTTTGTTTTAACATAACATCAATGACTGGTGGGCAGTCCTTGGTAGGTGACCCCACTGCCGACAGGGGGACTTGCTGGAGAGGCGGCACTGACCGAGTTTCCTTCTGTGCCCACAGAGAATCAGCACTGCTAGTGGAGACGGGCGCCACTATTGCTACCCTCACTTCACCTGCGCTGTGGACACAGAGAACATTCGCCGTGTGTTCAACGACTGCCGTGACATCATCCAGCGCATGCACCTCCGTCAGTATGAGCTGCTCTAAGAAGGGAACTTCCAAATTTAATTAAGGCCTTAAGCACAATTAATTAAAAGTGAAACGTAATTGTACACGCAGTTGATCACCCACCATAGGGCATGATTAACAAAGCAACCTTTCCTTTCCCTCAAGTGATTTTGCGAAACCCCCTTTACCCTTCAGCTTGCTTAAATATTCCAAATTTAGAAAGCTTAAGGCGGCCTACAGAAAAAGATAAAGGAAAAAAAGGCCACAAACGTTCCCTCTCTCTTTAAGTATAAGTAAAATAACAGCAGCAAACAGAAATAAAGAAATAAAAGAATAAATGACATAAATGAAACAAATGAAATAAGTATTGTGTTGTGCAGCATTAAAAAAATCAAAATAAAAATTAAATGTGAGCAAAGGATGTGACTCCCGTGAATTATTTGTGGCTGCAAGCAAACACCCATTGTTCAGGGTTTTGACTGCATCAGAAGTTGGGAGGCCCCCGTGGGGAGGTGACAAGGCCCCAAGGTTATAAGTGGGTATAAAATATTGCCACTCTATGTTTTTGTTGACCGAACCTTGGGTTTCTGAAAACAATTTGCAGACAATACAAAGTGTCCACGCTGTCCTCCTCTCGAACCCATGCCCCATAGAAAACCACTAAGCCCCATCCAAAAAGTTCTATGCTTTGATCACTGCTGCCCTATCCAAAGAGTCTATCAACTTACACCCTTATGTATTGTCTCACAGTGTGCCTGCTTGCCTCGTCTCCCCAAAGAGGTGTTTGAATTTCAGCTGTCTGTCCTGCATTAAGACAGGGACTCAGCTGGGTGGGAGGAATTTAGGAATGCAGTTTACAATCAGGAAAAGAGTTATTCAAGGAATGGTGTACAATGTATATTAAATATCACATTTTACACTTTAAATATCTTAAAATTTTGTCAATTATATCTCAGTAAAGGCGGGAGGTGGGGGTTGAGGAGGAATAAAGCTGCTACTAAGCTATCATATAATCAGAAAGAAATGGTATAGCGATTTGGGGAAAAAAACTGGATCCCTACCTCATTCCATACACAAATGAACTCAGTGTGGGTCAAACACATATGTTGAAATACAAAAAGTTACTTTTAAAAAGGTCATTTTTAGGGCTTCCCTGGTGGCGCAGTGGTTGAAAGTCCGCCTGCTGATGCAGGGGACGCGGGTTCGTGCCCCGGTCCGAGAAGATCCCACATGCCGCGGAGCGGCTAGGCCCACGAGCCATGGCCATGGCCGTTGAGCCTGCGCGTCCGGAGCCTGTGCTCCGGGAGAGGCCACAGCAGTGAGAGGCCACAGCAGTGAGAGGCCCGTGTACCGCAAAATAATAATAATTAATAAAAAATAATTAATTTTTTAAAAAGGCAATTTTTACAATTAAAATCTTGGTTTATAGAAGGCCTCTCTAAGCATGACCTAAGATTTAAAAAACAAGGCGCTGGGGTGGGGGAGGACCATACGAAAATTAAAATCAAATATGAATGGGGGTGGGAGTGGAGACTGGGTAAAAACCTGTAACAAAGGGTTAATTTCCCTAATAAGCAAAGAGCTCTGAAGAATTAATAAGCAAGCCCATCACAAAAATGGGCAAGGTACATAAACCAGCAATTTTACTTTTTAAAAAGGTACAAATAACTAATTATCCCTACCTTGTTCCATACACGAATGAACTCAACGTGGGTCAAACACATATGTTTAAGTACAAAAAGTTACTTTAAAAATGGTAATTTTTATAATTAAAATCTTGGTTTATAGAAGGCCTCTCTAAGCATGACTTAAGATTATAAAAAAAACATAAAGGGGTGGGGGATGACCATACAAAAATTAATATCAAATATGAATGGGGTGGGGGTGAGACTGGGTAAAAATCTGTAACAAAGGGTTAGTTTCCCTAATAAGCAAAGAGCTCTGAAGAATTAATAAGCAGGCACCTCACAAAAATGGGCAAGGTACATGAACAAGCAATTTTACTTTTTTAAAAAGTACAAATAACTAATTAACATTGGGGAAACCATGCAACCTCACTCATAGTGAAGTGAAATACAAATAATCTTCCACCACTGTTGGGGGAAGGGGTGGCCACCAGCACTCATGGGCCCCATATCAAACTCTGAGTCCTTGGTGGGTTATGGCTTGGACCTGAGGTCCACTTGGGCTCCCTAGTCCTTCACCCCCCCAGGCTCATCCCTTAAGTTCACGGTCACCCATGGTGTGGCTTCCTGGAGGGGTGGGAGGGAGAGACCAGTTTGCCCCCAGCATCAATCATTGCACCCTCTGAAACTGGCCAAATGGGACATTAATCAAGTTGATTCTGTAATTCAGGCCAAAAACCTACTTCCTGTTCCATTTTCTAGGTCAAATTAATCCCAGGCAATTAATCCTCAAGCAGAGTATACCAGAGGTGAGCAAAGCATGCCCCACGGAGGGCAGAAAAAGTAGCGAATACCCCATGTCCATAAACCTTCCCAAAGCTTCCTATGTAACATTCATTCCACATAAAAATTGTTTGTAGATTTCGTTACAAAACGACCCTCAAACCGCCCCCCCAAATTAACATATAATCTACACGAGTGCTTGCTATGCAAATATAGCCAGAAGACCAGTCCCCAAATTCCCATAATCGTCCAAAGTACTCCAAATAAACACAATTAACTAAACCCTAGGCAACAAGTACAAGACCAGCCCACCATACAAACACCCATCCAAGTAAAGTGCTGGCGGAGAATAAAGTCCCAAAGCCCCTCTTCCAATATGGCCGCCTGTATGCCCCGCCCACACAGAAATTCTAGAGCCTTCTCTGAATAATCCACGTAAGATTGTCATAGTGCTAGCCACATAGCCATCACAATTAGGAAGCAAATTCTCAGGCTATAGAACATTTATACATAGAAAACGATATCCCAGAACCCCCGGCCCTTGCTGGTCAAAACTGGCAGAGACTTTGCCATGACGTCCAGAAAGAGGGTAATAAAAGTCACGGTTATCCATCACCTACTATGTGCCAATTAAATCACTGCCCAATGAGACCCGTTCAGCTATTACTGCCATTTTACAAGGCCTAGAGAGGCCAAAGTAACTTGCCCCAAGAATTAAGCAGGGAAAATGGGCTTCAAACTCAGGTAGCCAAAGCCCACTGCTTGGCTACTACAATGTCCTGTAGTTCTAAAAGATACAGAAGAAAAGAGAAGGTCTACTGCTCTTCTCTCCTGGATGCCAGCTGCCAGGATCCCAGGACCCATGACCCCAAGGGGAAATCCTGCATGTCTCCATTGATTCCATATCCAGTGGTGATGGTGGGGTGGGGGTGGGGGTCGTGAGCAGGTCGGGGTGGGGAGAGGGACGTCCTCGTCCCTCAGAGAATGGCACTGGACACACTCCTGCCTTACCCCCAGTTCAGAGGTTTGCCATGGGGCCACCTCCAGTCACTCAGATGTGTTTCAGGGTCCCTTCTCCCCCTTGGGATTTATCCCTTCTACTAAAACAATTTCATTTTCGTTTTCCCTTTGACTTGGTACCAAACGTAACTCTTACAGGGCTATTTTAAATTCTAGGATCTTCAGAATTCCAAAAAATCATGAAGAATTTCATCTAAATATTTGATTACAATAAACCATTAGTTTTTTTAATTGTTAGCTGAATCTTACTTAATCTTAATCCCTACTCAAATGCAAAACAACATATTTTTCTAAAAGTAACAATTTGTGCTCCACTTTATAAAGCTGTAGAGGCCAAATATTAAAAATAACTATTCTCTGATCTTTTTGAGATTAAAAATAATAATAATAATAAACCACTAAGCCCCCTGAGGGTTTATTTAGTTTGAGGAGGGTCTAGAATTGGGCAGAAATTTTACCCATCTTCACTTTTATTTCAATGTAGGCAAAATTATCCCCAAAGAAATGGCCACCTCAGAACAGCCTTTCTATGTCAAATGGTATTCTCTTATGATAATGGTTTCTTGGACATTTTTGGTGATCTTTTTACTCAACAAATATATAGAGAGTACAGAACCTATGCCAGCCACTGGGAGTTCTGCTCTCATGGGTAAGTTCTATCAGGGGAGACATGCATTTACCAAATAAATAACTAAAAGAATTACAAATGATGAAAAGGTCTCTGGGCTAATAAACAGGATGGTGGTGATGGGGAATGGGAGCTATTTGGGGAGGGATTCCACTTGAGATAGAATAGCCAGGGAGGGCCTCTCAGAGGAGGTGACTTTTCTTATGGGAATGCAAAGGATAACAAGGAGCTAGTCATCTAAGTATGAGTAGCAAACATCACTATTCTTTTTTTTTTTTTTTTTTTTAAACTGTATTCCTTATTTTATTTTTTTTGCGGTACGCAGGCCTCTCACTGTTGTGGCCTCTCCCGTCGCAGAGCACAGGCTCCAGAAACGCAGGCTCAACGGCCATGGCTCACGGGCCCAGCCGCTCCGCGGCATGTGGGATCTTCCCGGAACGGGGCACGAACCCATGTCCCCTGCATCGGCAGGCGGACTCTCAACCACTGCGCCACCAGGGAAGCCCCATCATCACTATTCTTTAATCAATATTACTTATTAAAACATTATAATTAACATTTATGGAGCACTTTACCATGTGCCAGGCACTGTCCTAGGCCCTTTATATGGATTATCTCATTTAATCATTTTGAAACCCTAGGAGGATATACCCTATCATCTGTACAAGATGTAACCAATCTGTATCCCATTGTACAAAAATGAAAAGGGTAAAATACATCCAAAACATTGTGAATAATTTATGCAAATCATGCTTTTAACAATGGTTACACTAAAAAGGCCATGCAATATGCACTTAATTTGTGAAATTGCTACTCAGGTTCCTAACTTAGAGTTGGCGAATTTGGTGTCTCTACAATAATTTTTCTGTATATAAACATTTACATACTATGAACAACTAAAACTGTCTGGTTTAGCCTATCTTACTTCCTCTATCAGTTAGGAATGTATTCAGCTGCAAATAATGGAACCCTGACTTGGAGCGGCACAAACAGAGGCTTATACCTCTTACTTACCAAGAATTCCGGAGGTAGGTGTTTCCTGGTGTTATCTCAGCAGCTCATCAATGGCAGAGCCTATGCCTCCACAATTCTCGAGGCTTCTCTCCTGTTGTTGCAAAATGGTACCATGTCTTAGCCTAAGGCAGAAAGGAGAAGAAAAGGACAGCCCAATCAATTCTGTCATCAGGAATGCAAATGCTTTGTAAATGCCCTTTGTTCTCTCTACCATGTGAAATATACATAGATACCAGGATAGCAAGATAAATAGTTAGATGGAGAGATAAATAGCTAGCTAGCTAGATAAGACAGAAAAGTACGCGTTCAATAACACTATTACAAACACACACACACAGAGATTTATAATTTTTTGTCCCATGGACCATGATGGAACTTTAGAAAGATATACCCAGAACCTGTAGTTTTTAAGGATTAGGGAATATAACAGGTAAAAACATTCAAATCATAAAGGACTAATTTGCATAATTATATATAAATCAGTTTGAAAGCCTAGATGAAATAGATAATTGTCCAGAAAAATACTGTTTATCAAAACTGACTGGAGACAAAAAAATCTAAGCAGACCGCTTAACATAGGGGGGAAAAAATACAGAGCCTAGAGAGCACCATGACAAAAGGGCTTCAGGCTCTTGTTGTGGGAAGCTAGTGAGTGGAAGGAAACAAGAAGGAGGCTCATGGGGCACCAGGGTCTGCTTCTTGCTCTAAATGCTGATTAAACAAATATACTCTATTTGAGAAAATTTGCTGAACTGTACATCTATGATTTGATTATTTTTTTCAGTATATATACTGAAAAAAAATTTTAGGATGGAGGGGAGGAGGGAAAAGTTTTTTTTTTTATAATGAGGAAAAGGAAAAAGGCACCAGACCCAGGTAATTCTATAGGAGAATTCTACTAAACCTTTAAAGGTCAAATAATTCCAATACTACTTAAAATTATTCCAGCATATAATGAAAGGAAACTTTCAAAAGTATTTTTATGAAGTATAACACTGACTCTGAAACATGCCAAACATTGCATCCAAAAATAAAATTACAGACCAATCTCATTTATGAATATCAATCATAAAATCTTAAAATATAAGCAAGCAGAATCCAATATTTGTTTAAAAAAATGAGACATCATGCCTAGGTAAGATTTATTCTATGAATTCAAACCTGGTTCAATATTGGCAAAATAGTAAGATTTGCCAAATTTAACACCCATTTATATTTTTTAAAATCCAATAAAATAGTGATTAATGGATGCTCCCTTAATATAAGTCTATGTAGCATATATTATATAAATGTTATATATATAAATTATATATGTATGATACATATATAAAATATATTTTTCTACAGAACACAACATTTTACTTAATGAGGAATATCTAAATGCTTTTCCACCAATGTCAGGAACAAGAATCAAAAAAGACAAGGATGCCTCACATTGCCATACTATATTTATCATTTTATCGAAAATATAAGCCAATTCAATTAGACAAAAGAAAGCAATCAGAGGTCTGAGAGTCGGAAAGAAAGAAGTAAAACTATTCTTTATTGCAAATGATATAATTAAATACCATAAGTTCCCCCCCCAAAAAAAATTCACAGAAAAACAATTACTAAAAAATGAGAATTTAGAAAAGAATAGGTTTATAAGATCAACATACAAAAATCCATAGCCTTTTAATAACTGATTTTCTTTCTGGATGTTCTATCCAACAGCTGACTTGAACAACACAATAGACCACATAGACACAAAGACCTAACAGATATATACTACTGAATAAACCTTATCCTCAAATGCACATGAAATATTCTCTAGGATAAATCATGTGTTAGGTCACAAAACAAATCTTAACAAATTTAAGAAGATCAAAATCATTCCAAGTATCTTTCCCATCTAACATGGAATGAAACTAGAAATCAAAACACTAAGAAAATGAGAAAATTCACAAACATGTGGAAAGTAAATAACACATTTTTGAACCATTATTAGGTCAAAGAGGAAATTTTTGAAAAAGGAAATTTTAAAAGTATTTTGAGGGCTTCCCTGGTGGCACAGTGGTTAAGAATCCGCCTGCCAATGCAGGGGACACGGGTTCGAGCCCTGGTCCGGGAAGATCCCACATGCTGTGGAGCAACTAAGCCTGTGCGCCACAACTACCGAGCCTGCGCTCTAGAGCCCACGAGCCACAACTACTGAAGCCCACACGCTTAGCGTCCATGCTCCGCAACAAGAGAAGCCACCGCAATGAGAAACCCGCACACCACAACGAAGAGTAGCCCCCACTTGCTGCAACTAGAGAAAGCCCGCACGCAGCAACAAAGACCCAAACTCAGCCAAAAATAAATAAATAAATTTATTTTTAAAAAGTATTTTGAGATAAACAAAATTGAAACTATAACATGCCAAAACTTATGGGATGCAGCAAAAGCAGCACTAAGAGAGATGTTTACAGTCATAAACTCCTACATTAAAAAAGAGGAAAGACCTCAAATAAACAATATAACTTTACATCTCAAAAAACTAGAAAAAGAAGAACTAAGCCGAAAGCTAGTGAAAGGAAGGAGATAATAAAGATTAGAGCAGAAGTAAATCAAATAGAGAACAGAAAAACAATAGGAAAAAAAACAGGAGTTGGTTTTATGAAAATATAAACAAAACCAACAAACCCTTAGCTAGGCTGGCAAAAAAAAAGAGAGAAGACTCAAATTTTACAAATCAGAAATGAAAGAAGAGCCATTATGACAGATGCCTCATAAATAAAAAAGATCATAAGGGATTATTATGAACAATTATATGCCAACAGACTGGATAACCTAGATAAAATAGATAAATTCCTAGAAACATACAACCTGCCAAAACTTAAGAAGAAACAGAAATCCTGAACAGACTAATAACAAATAAGGAGATTGAATTAGTAAGCAAATCCTTCCCAACAAAGAAAAGCCCAGGACCAGATGGCTTCTTGGGTAACTTTTACCAAACTTTCATAGAAGAATTTATACCAATTCTTCTTAAACTCTTCCAAAATAATAGAAGAGGGAGTGCTTCCAAACTCATTTTATGAGGTAGGCATCACCCTAATACCAAAGCCAGACAAAGATAAGAAAAGAAAGCCACAGGCCAATATCCCTGATGAACACAGATGCAAAAATCCTCAATAAAATACTAACAAACCAAATTGAATAACACATTAAAAAGTTCATATACCATGAACCAGTGGGATTTATCCCTGGGATGCAAAGATAGTTCTACATGTGCAAATCAATCAATGTGATACACCATATTAACCGAATGAAGGGTTAAAAATCACATGATCATCTCAATCAATGCAGAAAAACATTTGACAAAGTTTAACATCCATTCATGATAAAAACTCTCAACAAAATCAGTGTAGAAGAAACCTAACACGATAAGGCCACATATGAAAAGCCTACTTCTAACACAATAATCAATGGGGAAAAACTGAAAGCTTTTCCTCTAAGATTCAGTACAAAGCAAATATGCCCACTCTCATCTGTTGTTCAGCATAGTACTAGAAGTTGCAGCTAGAGCAATTAGACAAGAAAAAGAAATAAAAGGCATCTAAATTGGAAAGGAAGTAGTAAAATTAGTTCTCTTTGCAGATGCCATGATCATATATGTAGAAAACTCTCAAGACTCAACAATAACCCAAAAAACTATTAGAACTAGTAAATGAATTCAGTAAAGTTGCAGGATAAAAAAAATCTACAAAAATGAGTCACAATTCTATACAGAAAACAAATTATCCTAAAAGGAAGTTGAGAAAACAGTTCCATCACAAAAGCAAGAAAAATAATAAAATACTTAGAAATAAACTTAACGAAAGAGGTGAAAGACTGGTACACTAAAAATGATGAAACACTGATGAAGGAAATTAAAGAAAACATAGGAGAACGGAAAGACATCCTATGTTCATGGATTGGAAGAATATTGTTAAAATGTCTATTCTACCCAAAATGATCGATAGATTCCATGCAATCTCTATCAAAATCCCAAAGGCACTGTTTACAGAAATAGAAAAAAAATCCTAAAATTAGCATGGAACAACAAAAGATACCAAATAGCCAAAAAAATCTTGAACAAGAACAACAAAGCTGGGGGCAACACATATCCTTATTTTAAAATACATTACAAAGCTACAGTAATCAAAACAGTATGGTACTGGCATAAAAATGGACATAAGGAAAAATGGAACAGAATAGAGAGCCCAGAAATAAATCCATACACCTATGGTCAACTGACTATTGACAAGATTATCAATGAGGAAAGGATAGTCTCTTGATTAAATGGTATATGGAAAACTGGATATCCACAAGCAGAAGAATGAATCACTTCACTGTACACCTGAAACTAACACATTGCAAATTAACTACACTTAAATATTTAAAAAATGAATTTATTTTATTTATTTTTGGCTGCGTTGGGTCTCCGTTGCTGTGCGTGGGCTTTCTCTAGTTGCAGTGAGCGGGGGCTACTCTTTGTTGTGGTGTGTGGACTTCTCATGTGGTGGCTTCTCTTGCTGCGGAGCACTGGCTCTATGCACACAGGCTCCAGTAGTTGTGGCTCGTGGGCTCTAGAGCACAGGCTCAGTAGTTGTGGTGCATGGGCTTAGCTGCTCCGCAGCATGTGGGATCTTCCCAGACCAGGGCTCGAACCTGTGTCCCCTGCTATGGCAGGTAGATTCTTAACCACTGAGTCACCAGGGAAGCCCCCTATACTTCACTTTTTAAAGAATGGCTAAAAAAATAAACTCAAAATGGATTAAATTGGGCTTCTCTGGTGGCACAGTGGTTGAGAGTCTGCCTGCCGATGCAGGGGACACGGGTTCGTGCCCTGGTCCGGGAAGATCCCACATGCCGCGGAGCGGCTAGGCCCGTGAGCCATGGCTGCTGAGTCTGCGCATCCGGAGCCTGTGCTCCGCAACGGGAGAGGCCACAACAGTGAGAGGCCCACGTACCGCAAAAAAAAAAAAAAAAAAGGATTAAATAAAGACCTGAAGTCATAAAACTAAAATAAGAAAACATAGGAAAAAAGCTTTTGGACATTGGTCTGGGTGATGATTTTTTGGATATGACACTGAAAGCACAGGCAACAAAGGTAAAAATAGACAAGTAGGATTGCATTAAACCAAAAAGCTTCAGCACAGCAACGGAAACAATCAACAGAGTGAAAAGGCAATGTATGGAATAGAAGAATATATGTGCAAACCATGTATCTGATAAGGGGTTAATATGCAAAATATGTAAGGAACTCACACAACTCAAGAGCAAAAAATGTAAAAAACCTGATTATAAAATAGGCAAAGGACATGAGTAGATATTTCTCAAGAGAAGACATACAAATGGCCAACAGGTATATAAAAAGGCACTCTACCATTAATCATCAGGGAAATGCAAATCAAAACTACAATGAGATATTGCCTCACACCTGTTATAATGGCTATTATCAAAAAGGCAAAATATAAGTGTTGGTGAGGATGTGGAGAATAGGGAACCCTTGTACATTATTGGTGGGATGTAAGTTAGTGCAGCCATTATGGAAAACAGTATGGAGGTTCTTCAAAAAATTAAATATAGAGATACCATATGATCCAGCAATCCTACTTCTGGGTATCTGCCAAAGGAAATGCAATCAGTATCTCAAGTATCCCTCCTCTCCTGTTCATTGCAGCGTCGGTCACAAATGCCAAGATATGCAAACTGCCTAAATCTGTCTATGGACAGATGCATAAAGAAAATACTGTATATACAATGGAATATTATTCAGCCTTAAAAAAGAAGTAAATCCTGTCATTTCCAATAATATGAATGAACCTGGATGACATTATGCTAAGTGAAATAAGCCAGACACAGAAAGACAAGTATTGTGTGATGTCCCTTATATGTGGAATCTAACAGAGTCAAACTCATAGAAGCAGAGAGTTAGGACGGTGGTTACCAGGGGCTGGGGTGATGGGGGGGCTCGGGGGGGGGGCTCGGGGGAGGGGATATTGTTCAGGAGGTAAAGTTTCAGTTACGCAAATGAATAAGTTCTGGGGATCTGATGTACACAATGTGACTTTTGTTAATACTGTGTTGTATGCTTGAAATTTGCTAGGAGAGTAGATCTTAAGTGTTCTCACTACAAAGAAAAAAAAAATAAAAAGAAAATGCTATCTATGTGAAGTGATGGATATGTTAATGAGCGTAATGTGGTGATATGTCGAAACATCAAGCTGTACTACTTAAATATATACATTTTCCATTGTCGATTACACCTCAATAAAGATGGGGGAAAATCAGCATGTGAAAGGTAGAACAATAAAGTTTTTAGGAGAAAGCATAGAAAACTACTGCTTGGATATGGCCCACATGTTGTATTTGTGCTGTTTTTTTAAAAATTATTTAAAAAAAAAATTAAGTAATTAAGTTTGGCTGCACTGCGTCTTAGTTGCGGCATGTGGGATCTAGTTCCCTGACCAAGGATCGAACCTGGGCTCCCTGCATTGGGAGCACAGAATCCTAGCCACTGGACCACCAGCGAAGTCCCTTGTATTTGGTTTATAGGACTCTTTTTTTTTTTTTTAATATTTATTTATTTATTTTTGGCTGCGTTGGGTCTTTGTTGCTGCGTGTGGGCTTTCTTTAATTGCGGCGAGCGGGGGCTACTCTTTGTTGTGGTGCGCGGCTTCTCATCGCGGTGGCTTCTCCTGTTGTGAAGCACGGGCTCCAGGTACACAGGCTTCAGTAGTTGTGGCTCTCAGGCTCTAGAGCGCAGGCTCAGTAGTTGTGGTGCACGGGCTCAGCTGCTCCGTGGCATGCGGGATCTTCCCGGACCAGGGCTCGAACCCGTGTCCCCTGCATTGGCAGGCGGATTCTTAACCACTGCGCCACCAGGGAAGCCCCTATATGACTCTTAAATCTTGTTTAATTTGTAGGTTTCTCCCTCTTTTTCTTTTACATTTTACAATTTAGCTGTTGAAGGAAAACGGTTATTGTCCTCTACAGTTTTCCATAGTTTAGATTTTGCTGATTGCATCCCATAGGATAGACCTATTTGGAATTCTTATTTGAACAAACCAACTACTTTTTAAAATTATGAAAAAAATTAAAAAATGAAATTATCAGGAAAATCTGAACAATGGATATTTGACAATATTTTAAAAATTGGTGTTAATTTTTTAGTACGTGACAGGGGAATTATAGTGATCATTTTTAAGGAATTCTAGTATTTTAGGTGTACCCACTGAAACAAAGTAATATGAGGTCCCAAAAGAATCCAGTGGGGTGGGAGTGGGAGCAGTGGATAGTCTGGTAATCCCTTAACAACAGGCTCTCCCGCCCGAAGGTGGCAGAGAGAAGGAAGGCTTGATTTGTAGCATTTGCCAATTTCCATGATGTAAATACTCCCATCACAGTTGGTTGCAAACTCCCAGCAGTGTGTCACTGAACATGGAATTGGGAAGAAAATCAGGTCTTGGCAGGCAGAGCAAGCCAGTTCCAGGACATCATTGAGAGGGGGCAGAGGCGAAACAAGATTGGCTGTGAGTTGATACTGGTTGAACCTGGAGGATGAGTCCATGGGGGTTCATTATACTACCCTAATTTTTTAAATTGAGATGTAATTGACATATAACATTGTATTCGCTTTAGGTGTACAACATAATGATTTGATTCATGTATATATTACAAAATGATTACCACAATAAGTTAACATCCATTGCCACACAGTTACAAAATTTTTTTTTCTTGCGATGAGAACTTTTAAGATCTGCTCTCTTAGCAACTTTCAAATAGACAATACTGTCTTATTAACTATAGTCACCATGCTGTACATGACACCTATCTAATTTTGAATATGTTAATTTTGTAACAAAAATTTTAGAACAAGGAAAAAAAAATCCTAAATCTCAAGATTAAATTTTTAAAAACTTCCAGTGTTACGAGTGGCCACGGCAAAGAACGATGAATAAGAATTACATGTAGGGACTTTCCTGGTGGTCCAGTGGTTAAGAATCTGCCTTCCAATACAGGGGATACAGGTTCAATCCCTGGTCCAGGAACTAAGATCCCACACGCCCGTGGGACAACTAAGCCCACGCCACAATGAAAGATCGGATGCCACAACTAAAACCCGATACAGCCAAATATATAAATAAATAAATATTCTTTTAAAAAAAGAATTAGATGTAATCACATCAGTGGTCCACGAGAGACGTGCCAAAGTAAATTAATGACAAAAGGAAGAGCTATAATGTTTAGTGCCTACTACCTGCTTGACCTGGTTTAGTGCTTTACAAGGAATAACTCGAGGGGCTACTATTATCTGTGTTTTCCAGGAAATCAAGGAGTAGAAAGCTGAACAACTTCCTTGGTCTACGATCACACGGCCGTAAGTGGCAGAGCTGGGATTCAAATCCAGATAATGGGACTCTAGAGCCTGCGATTTTAAACTCTGACCCAAGACTCTTGCTTCAAAAAAAACACCCAAAATTGTCGTATTGGAAATAAACTCAGTGATGTTGCTGAATGATAGACAATCCGCCATCTAGGAAACCCTTTCCCCATCACTGATTCGCCCAATGCCTCCAGTAGACCAGTGCTGGACCTGCTGATGGCGACCAGGCAGATTGGCCTCTGTTCCCATGGAGTACTTCTCTACTGAGAGGCAAAGTGCATTTCCAAAATGGGGATTTCGTTGACATGGGGCTCAATGGGACCGGGGCAGGGGGATTGCTAATATAAATTCCTGGGTTCGTTTTTTATCGCCATGGTGTTCTGGTAGTTTCTCTGCATAAATCTGTTGAGAGTAATTTTCTCTCTTTGTCACAGCACAGACTATTTTATCCACTCAGCACATGTTTATTGAACACTTACTATCCCCCAAACGCTGTGCTAGGCTCCAGAGTGACAGGAGTGAACCGAGTGGGAAAGCTCTGTCATTCTAGAGATTGAGACAGTAATGGTAACCTAATAAATAATCGAGGTGAGTCAGAGGGTCACAAGGTCTATGTAAAGTGACATGATGTGATGCAGTGGTGGAGTTGCTTAGAAAGATGTGGTCGGGGAAGGCTTCTTGGAGGAGGTGACACTGGAACCGAGACCTGAAGGGTAAGAAGAGTGTGAGGGTCTGAGGAAGGCGCTCGAGCCGCTGGGCCCAACCCCAAGGAAGGCTGAGTGCCCTCCATGTCTTTCAAGCACACATTTTGAGACACAAATGTGCTTTTGTAATGAGGGTCTTTGGGGACTTACTACGTAGGTGGTCTATGGCCTTGCATCCAGACTCCTTCCTTTCCTAAGTGAGGTTCTACAGAAATACACACGAAGAGCTGAGATTCTGGCAGAGAGGAAGGAGGTCGGACTTGGGGTTGGGGTTAGGAAGAGAGTGAAAGATGGAAAGACTCACATATCAGAATCTGGAATCAACGGCCTCACCACAGAGCCCAGAAGAGCACCTGGCACAAAGTCATGAGTTTGGGGACAAAACACCTGGAGAAACCGGAGGGCGTTTGCGTCCATTTTCTCTTGAAATCGACGAGCTCATCAATATGGCTCCTCCAATAATAGGAAGGTGAGTGTAGGACCTCCCTGACCCCACCTACCAATACTGTTCCTCCACTTTGCTGCTGAGGGATGAAGTTCAGGTCTGAGAATAATTGAGATCAGCTGCTAGAAATGAGGATCCATGGACCAGTAACAAGAATTGGTTCTGCTCTTTTTCCAAGAGGAGAGAAACAGCTAACGAAAAAATGTACTGTGACCCTGTTCCCCAAGGTCGGGGTACCTCGAAGGAAAGACAGTCTCTATTGAGTTGGGTTTCAGGGAACAAGGTCTTTGAGGAATGGAAAACCACACAGAGGGTTGGGATTACTGAACAGTCCCCGAAGCAAAGGTTAAGAATGCTTTTGTGTATGCTCATCATTTACTCCCTGATCATCTGGCATCTGCTTTAGAATTTTATAGATTGGCAAACTGGGGATATCGTAGTAACTGATCAGTGGGGGCATTCTAAATTATGTTCTTGGGGTTTTATGATGTATTAGTGTTTAGCAAACATCTGAAGACCCATTTTAAATCCCATTGCATTTTGTAAATCTTTAGTTATTCAATATTTCTCCCTCTTTCTTCCTTTCCCAATTATCAAGTAGCCTTTGGTGGCAGAGTCCACAATGACAAAATTTTTCTGATGCCTCTCAAGACTGTAATGTCTTAGATTCCTTAGGTTTGATGAACCCTTCATGTAGTTTCATTCGTGTGATTTGATGCTACATTTTTCCTCTTAATTTCAAACCAAAACCTCTTTTAGTATCAGATCGCAAATAGAATGGCCACTAAAAAGCTGTAGATCAGAAAAATAGGGGCTCCTAAAGAAAAAAACGGTAAAAACGTGAGGGAGAAATCAGACTGGTTTTAAGGAAAACCTCAAATGTTCTCACCTTCTCAGAAAAACAGAATTATTGTCACGGAAACAGCTAGAATAATTCTTATTTGTCTCTAGGAACCAGAATCGAATGAAGAAATGAATACATTTCACAAAAGCGAAGAGGCCTTTCCTTAATTAGTAACTGGAAAATCTAAAAATCAGCAGGTAAGCCAGGTTAAATTCAAGTGACAGCACATGAGAGCAAAGCATTCAACCTTTACCCATAAAATTATAGCTCATTGTACAATCAGTTGACAAATTACCCCATAAAGAATTCCATAATTGCTTCTATCCACAACTATAAACATTTCCATTACCATCATATAGAGGTTCAAATATTCTTATAACAGTTTCAGCAATTAATTGAAGTCATAATAGTAGCTTATAATTTGTCTTAAGGCTTTTACTTTTATTGACTAGTAATAGTAGCTGAGACACCATGAGGTCCCTGCTGTGTGCCTGCAACAAGTTCAATCAATGAAGGTTCGATCCTCGATGAAACCTGTCGTGTGCTCAAAGTAAAACTGTCTTATCTGTGTTTACCAAAGGGGAAACGTGGGCGGCGGGTGGGTGGGGAGACATAAATTAGGAGCTTGGGATTAACATACACACACTATTATATATAAAATAGATAACCAACAAGGACCTACTGTATAGCACAGGGAACTCTACTCAATATTCTGCAATAACCTATATGGGTAAAGAATCTGAAAAAGAATGAATATATGTCTATGTATAACGGAATCACTTTGCTGTACACTTGAAACTAACACAACATTGTAAATCAACTATACTCCAATAAAATTAAACAAACAAGAAAACCGAAACAAAGTAAAACTGTCTTCTATTTCTTTCTCTACAAAAAAGGATTTGTTGGGCTTCCCTGGTGGCGCAGTGTTGAGAGTCCGCCTGCCGTTGCAGGGGACACAGGGTTGTGCCCCGGTCTGGGAAGATCCCACATGCCACGGAGCGGCTGGGCCCGTGAGCCATGGCCGCTGAGCCTGTGTGTCAGGAGCCTGTGCTCCGCCACAACAGTGAGAGGCCAGCGTATTGCCAAAAAAAAAAAAAAAAAAAAGGATTTGTTTTACACCTATGAACCGCAAATAAAAATTTAACTGATGTCACTTTTTTTTTTTTTAGTTAGGAGTTTTAAATTCAGACATAGAATTAACTCATACTCACATCTGATCAGGAGCTTCTCCAGGTACAACTTAGTGTGTCTTCTGAAACTCTAACCTTCACTGTAAGAGTTTAAATTCAAATGAGTCTTGAGAGTTAGTCTCTGCCCTTGTCCTCAAAATAAGCAATTATGACAGATTTTGCTTTGGGTTTGTCAAAGCTGGTTCCACCAGTTGGTAGGATTTAGAGGAATGTTGTCATGCTGAGCTTGGTTCTGGCTCACTTGGTTCTTCCCCAGAATGATATGGATCCTTTGCCTCCTGACCCTGGTGCTTGATGTATTTTACAAAGTGAGAGACGAACTGAATCATAGCAAACAGGATTCAGACCAGAGCAAGATGGGTTTAGGGACAGAATGCAAAGATGAGTATCACAAAATTGGTCAATATGATTCCCATTTAACAGGTCAAAAGAGAAGATAACTTCAGT
The DNA here is from genome assembly GCF_963924675.1 of Phocoena phocoena. Taxonomy (NCBI): domain Eukaryota; kingdom Metazoa; phylum Chordata; class Mammalia; order Artiodactyla; family Phocoenidae; genus Phocoena; species Phocoena phocoena. The sequence goes on from NC_089233.1 coordinate 83,553,773, forward strand.
AGCTCGTTGGGGACTGAAAAGGCATTTGAGAGCATTGGGTCCCTTCCTGGTTGCTTTGTTTGCTTGTTTGTTTGCTTGTTTGTTTGTTTTTTAAGGCTTTGGAAGACTAGTAATAAAAGGACACTTCCTTAATATCATTGTTTGTGAGAATGGATCCAACAGCTAGCAATACTCTTAACATTCTTGAAGCCGGGAACAACAAAACAATCTACTCTCATCAGTGTTATTTAATTTTGCTCTGAAAGGTTGCACTTCTAGTACAATTAGACAAAATAATAATAATAATTGGAATTAAAAACACAAGAAAGTAGAAGGTAATATTGTCATTATGTGTGGATGACATGATTGTATAGCTTAAGAAAATCTCAAAGAAAACTTACTAAGTGCACTGGGCACTGATTTAATACTCACCTACTATATACCAGTAAAAGCTAGCATCAATGGAGTAGTCACCATGGGCCAGGCACTGTTTAGTACTTTGCTACTCATAAACTACACAACTATAACCATAAAATTTTATACTAACTGAGTGCTGATTATGGGCTAGGCCTTGTCAAAATACTTCAATACTTTTAACAATTGTAAGAGGCTTTAAATCCTATTTGTGTCATAAGATACTTAGATTATTAACAATATATTACTAGATATATTTATATAATATAGTTTACATTATAATCACACCTATAGGTGAATTTTACATTAGATATTATTATATATTAAATTATATATAATTTATATTGTACATTATAAATTTTATTACAGATTATTAGTAATGGTTTTTTTTATATTACTACATACTGATATAACTTTTCACATTATAATTACACATGTATAAGGTGATATATTACCAGTTATATATAATTTATTATACCACACTATATTTTATGATATAGATTAATATCTATTGACATGTTACATTACCACATATCTATATATTTTATATCATAATTACATGTGTATGATGGGGCATAATATCACACATTAAATTACGTGAACTAAATTACATTATACTACATTACATTATGTTTTAATGCCACCATCTATGGAGAATGAAACAGGCACAGGGAGGTGTCGCTTGGCTGAGGTTATGAGGCTCCTGGAGCTCCCATCCCCCTCTGGTTCCAGAATCCCTGCTCTTTTATTTCTGGCCCCACTGCACGGTGTGCAGGACCTTAGTTCCCCGACCAGGGATCGAACTCGTGCCCCCTGCAGAGGAAGCTCCCAGTCCTAACAACTGGGCCACCAGGGAGGTCCCTAGAATCCCTGCTCTTAACCTCGCCTCTCCACCCTCTCTGGAACCGGCTGAGCTCTCCGTTGGCTGTGGGAAGCTTTGCCTGCTCTGCCCCCTCCGCGCCTTGAAAAAAACAGAAATGGTTCTGCTGACGGCCAAAAGCTCCATGAGCGTGTCCGTGTGTGTCTGTGTGTGATTTTAAAATTCCAAATGGTCCCATTCTCCCAGCTACAGGGGACTGAAGGAGGGAGGAACAGGTGGAGACGCAGGGCACCTGCGGGCACAGAAAGGGGAGGTGATGCCATCAGATTTCTTCCCTCAGGGATGTGAGGAAAGAACCACACTGAAGCAGCCACCGGGTGATGGATGCTGCAGAGGAAGCATTACAGGGGACCCAGGTAGGGGCAGCTGGACCACTTTGGAGCTGAAATCGTAACCGGGAGCACGTTGGAGGAGCCAAATGGCCGAGCTGGTAGAACGGAGCTGATAGGCAGGTAAGCAGAGGAGCCGTGAGGAGAGAGCAGAGGACCTCCAGCAGAAAGGGCGAGCAAGCAGCTCCTGGGTTCTCACCCGCCTCCCAGGTCCCTTGCCTCTGCGGTCGGCCTCATCTCCTTACCTGGATTCCCCTCGGCCACCACTCAATTTCCCCGACGCCCGACACACACACACACACACACACACACACACACACACACACACACTTTTGATTACTTTGAGGGAGTCTCCATTTCTTGCAACAATTAGACCCACCCTAAAACCACTTGATGGACTAGGTACAGAATAAATACACTCCGAGCCTACAGCATATATACTAACAAAAACCTCTTACAAAGTAAAACCGGAAAAAGACACCAGTCACAACAGCAAGAAAAATTATAAAATACTTAAGAATAAACGTAACAAGTGCAGGATTTTATTAGATAAAAACTAAGTTGGGACTTCCCTGGTGGCGCAGTGGCTAAGAATCCACCTGCCAAGGAAGGGGACACAGGTTTGAGCCCTGGTCCGGGAAGATCCCACATGCCACGGAGCAATTAAGCCTGTGCGCCACAACTACTGAGCCTGCCCTCCGGAGCCGCCGAGCCTCACCTACTGAGCCTGTGTGCCACAATTACTGAAGCCTGCACACCTAGAGCCCGTGCTCCACAACAAGAGAAGCCACCGCAATGAGAAGCCCACGCGCCGCAACGAAGAGTAGCCCCAGCTCACCGCAACTAGAGAAAGCCTGCACGCAGCAATGAAGACCCAATGCAGCCAAAAATAAAGTAAAAAAAACAAACTAAGTTTACTGAAATACAGAAAGGAAAATGGGAATAAATGAAAAAAAAATCCCTCCTTGGCTAGGAGGACTCCACATTTAAAGATGACAATTCTCTCTAAACCAACCTCTAAATGTAATGCAACCTCAGAGTACGGGTCTTTTTTTTTTTTTTTTTGGCCGCACCAGGCAGCTTGCGGGATCTTAGTTCCCCAACCAGGGATCGAACCCATGCCCCCTGCAGTGGAAGGGCAGAGTCCTAACCACTGGGAAACCAGGGAATTCCCTCCCCTGATTTTTTGAAAGCTGCAAAATTATGCTATAGTTCATCTGGGAGAATGAATCATATAAAAGAAAAGCAGATGAAATTCTGAAAATGGAGGTTGTGGACAGACTTGCTTGACTAGCTATAAAACACATTCTAGGGCTTCCCTGGTGGCGCAGTGGTTGAGAGTCCGCCTGCCGATGCAGGGGACACGGGTTCGTGCCCCGGTCCGGGAAGATCCCACATGCCGCGGAGCGGCTGGGCCCGTGAGCCATGGCCGCTGAGCCTGCGCGTCCGGAGTCTGTGCTCCGCAACGGGAGAGGCCACAACAATGAGAGGCCCGCGTACCGAAAAAAAAAAAAACACATTCTAAATATTATAAACATGTTATAAACAGAGCATTGGAACGAAACGGGAAATCCAGAAAAGAGGCCCAAGAGTATGGAAACCTAATATACGATCCAAGTGGCATTCGATTGTATTGATCAAGATTCATTTGGTTACATGTAACAGAAACTCAATGTGAAAGAGCTTAAGCAAAAGGGGGGTTGAATGGAGATTCATAACACTCTAGAAAGATCAAGGGTGGATATCTGCATCATGGATTTATTCTCCCAGCGTTTTTTTTTTCTCATATAGTGACAACCCTGTCCCACGCCCCAGCTCTTCCAACTTCACCATCAAAAATGGACTGAGAAACAAGCAACGGGCCAAGCAGTGTACCCTTTGGCATGCTTCCGTTTGTATAAAAAGGCTGCATGCGTGTGTGGTGTTGGGGGAAGCACATATATTTGTTTGCATGTGTTTAACCCACCCCAGCAGGATACGTAGTAAACGGGTATTATTGGATGCCTCTAGGGAGGAGGTACAAGGCGAGAATCTTTTTCCCCTTACTGGACCTCAGGAAAAGAGTTAACGATGGTCCCCAGGTTGCAGCCAGGCCGTCACTGGTCTGTGCAAGGTGCCTCTTGTTTTACCGATCTACTTATTCCCTTTTAGCTGCATTTCCCTTCCCACCACTGACAGCAATTCCAGTATGTTTGACGTGTATCCTTTCGTGTGTATGTGTCCTTGGGAAAACGTGTAGATTGTTCCGGGCATATTTGTACCTATTCTTTTTTTTTTTTTTTGGCTGCATCTCACAGCATGCGGGATCTCAGTTCCCCAACCAGGGATCCAGCCTACACCCCCTGCAGTGGACGCGCACAACCTTAACCACCTGACTGCCAGGAAGTCCCTGGGGCACATTTTTTAAAAATTAAAACAAGTTTATATATTAAAACAGTACAATCACAGAAAAAGACATATCAGATGTCATTACCTATTTTGAATTTGCATGTGAATTTAATATTGAACACGTTTCTTAAAAATTTTATTTATTTTATTATTTTATTTATTTATTGTTTCTGGATCCGTTGGGTCTTGGTTGCTGCACGCGGGCTTTTCTCTGGTTGCAGTGAGCGGGGGCTACTCTTTGTTGCGGTGTGCGGGCTTCTCATTCTGGTGGCTTCTCTTGTTGTGGAGCACGGTCTCTAGGCGCACGGGCTTCAGTAGTTGTGGCACGTGGGCTCAGTAGTTGTGGCACACGGGCTTTGTTGCTCCGCGGCACGCGGGATCTTCCCGGACCAGGGATCGAACCTATGTCTCCTGCACTGGCAGGTGGATTCTCAACCACTGCACTACCAGGGAAGCCCTGAACATGTTTCTTCTTAACATACAGATATGATTTCAATATTTTGAAGAGATCACATGCATTTAATCAGTATTTGTATTTGTCCAGTGAGTTTATAACTTTGGATTTGACAAATGTGATAACTCTAAGAATAAGTGAAAAAATGTATGCCAACAACAAACGAAATGATGTATTTAGGATTAAATATGTGTTAGTTACTGTGCTGGGTACTTTTATGGTATCTCATTAGTCCCTAAATAATTAGATGATCAGCCAGCACCAACAAACTTGGATTCAGATTAACCACCAAACTAAACACAGACACATACCAGACTTCACTCACCACTCATTAGACCTTCAAATTTTACTTTCAACCCTCTCTTATTGCTCTTTTATCCTCCTTCAGGGATTACAGTATACTGTGCACCAGTTTCCAACAATCCCAGTGAGCTCTGCTTGCCTACCTTCAGGCATTCAATTTTTAAAAATAGATTTGGACGGATTTTTAATTCTTAGGATTTTTTTGAAGTATAGTTAATACACAATGTTCTGTTAGTTTCAGATGTACTGAAAAGTGATTCAGTTATACATGTATATATATATATATAAATTTTCAGATTCTTCTCCCTTATAGGTTATTACAAAATATCAAGTAACATTCCCTTCAGTCATTCAATTTTGTTCATCAGAGAAGCAGCAGTTACAATATTTAAATTCCATTTTTCATATTTATCTCCAGGAATCTTCTACAGAACTTTCACCACATCAAACCAAGAATAGTTTATCAAATATTTTTGCAGCAAGAGCTTTTCAGAACTGCCCTCTCTGAATTCTGTATCCACAACTGCCCTTGACATATTTTTTTAGTATTTATTTATTTATTTATGGCTGCATTGGGTCTTACAGTTGCAGCACACAGTGTCTTTCGTTGCAGCGTGCGGGATCTTCGATGTGGCATATGGGCTTCTCTCTAGTTGTGACACGTGGGCTCCAGAGCGCGCGGGCTGTCTAGTGGTGTGTGGGCTCAGTAGCTGCAGGGCAGGCTTCTCTTTAGTTGTGGCGCACGGGCTCAGTAGTTGCGGCACACGGGCTTAGTTGCCCCTCAGCATGTGAGATCTTAGTTCCCTGACCAGGGATCGAACTCGCATCCCCTGCATTGGAAGGCAGATTCTTAACCATTGGACCACCAGGGAAGTCCCTGCCCTTGACATACTGATATAAGGATGTGACAATCATTCCTGCTTCTGACCCCACTCAGCAACATGGGGTACATTATTTTTTTTTTTTTTTTTTTTTTTTTTGCGGTATGCGGGCCTCTCACCGTTGTGGCCTCTCCCGTTGCGGAGCACAGGCTCCAGACGCACAGGCCCAGCGGCCATGGCTCAGGGGCCCAGCCGCCCCGCGGCATGTGGGATCTTCCCGGACCGGGGCACGAAGCCGTGTCCCCTGCATCGGCAGGTGGACTCTCAACCACTGCGCCACCAGGGAAGCCCGGGGTACATTATTTTTAATTGATATAAATGGTGTGATGGTATAGACCTCCTTCAGTATTTTTTCCCATCCAGCAATTTTTAAAATTTATTTTATTGAAGTATAGCTGATTTACAATGTTGTGTAAATTTCTGCTGTATACCAAAGTGATCCAGTTTTATATATATATATATATATATATATATATATATATATATATTCTCTTTCATATTCTTTTCCATTATGCTTTATCTCAGGATATTACATACAGTTTCCTGTGCTATACAGTAGGACCTTGTTGTTTATCCATTCTATATATAATAGTTTGCATCTGCTAATCCCAAACTCCCAACCCATCCCTCCCCCTTGGCAACCACAAGTCTGTTCTCTATGTCTGTGAGTCTGTTTCTGTTTCGTAGGTAGGTTCCTTTGTGTCATATTTTAGATTCCACATATAAGTGATACCATATGGTACTTGTCTTTCTCTTTCTGACTTACTTCATTTAGCATGATAATCTCTAGGTCCATCCATGTTGCTGCATCTTTTTAATGGCTGAGTAGTATTCCATTGTGTGTGTGTGTGTGTGTGTGTATATATATACACACACACACACACACCACATCTTCTTTATCCATTCATCTGTTGATGGACATTCAGGTTGTTTCCATGTCTTGGCTATTGTGAATAGTCATCCAGCACTGTTTTTAATATCCGTCCACAATGCTGTGTATGTGTCTCCTCCATGGTTTCCAATGTCTACTTGTGGCCTCTGTATCAGTCAGACAGAGTGGGTTACACTGCAGTAACAAATACTCCCCAGATTACAGACATACCTTGTTTTATTGCACTTTGCAGATACTGCTTTTTTTTTTTTAACAAATTGAAGGTTTGTGGCAATCCTGCCTTGTCAGATGATATTAGCATTTTTTAGCCATAAGGTATTTTAAAATTAAGGTACATATATTGTTTTTTGAAACATAATGATATTGCACACTTATAAACATGCTTTTATATGCTCTGGGAAAAGAAAAAAATTCACGTGACTTGCTATATTGCCATGGCTTGGAACCAAAACTGCAGCATCTGAGGTATGTCTGTATAATGGTTTAAAATCACTAAGGCTTATTTCTCATAGACGCTGCATGTCCACTGTAGATAAAAGAATGTAGCAAAGCACGCGCTGACTCTTGATTTCCATCTGCAAGGGACACACATCCCTCCTGCCCACATTCTGATGGCAAAAGTACTTCACATGGTCCCCCCTACCTTACATGGCAGGGAAGTTCACTCCTACCACGTGGCTGTGGAAAGAGAAAGCTGGGATATTTGTAGACAGTCTTAGTGACCACCATGGACACCCAGGCTGCCTTCAACTCCATGTTCCCCCAAACGATGGCGTGATGAACATACCGATATGCGTCCCCTACAGGCCCATGTAGCCACTGCTTGGGACATACACCCAGGAGTGGGATTTCTGGGCAGTAGAGCATATATTTCATTTCACTAAGGAGTGCCTGTTCCAGTCTGAGCTATAAGCAGGCACAAAGGTGGGTATATCCTCACATCCTCCCAATGCTTGGCAATAACCACGTTTTATTTATTTATTTTAAAATAGTTATTTATTTATTTAGGCAGCGCCAGGTCTTCATTGTGGAATAACCACCTTTTAAAATTTTGCCAGTCCAGTAGGTATAAAGTGATAGCTGTTATTGTTCTAAATTGTAGTCTATGATTTCTAATGAGTTTAAGTATCTCTTCGTATACTTATCAGCCTCTCACATTTCTTCTTCTGTAATGTGCCTGTTCATATCTTCTTATATTTTTTCCTATTAGGGTTACTATAGTTTTCTTGTTGATTTTTATGAGTTTCTGGTAGAAATTTTTACTCTATAGTCTTTAATATCTTTTGGATGTTAAACAATATGAATGTGAATATACTCCTGATCTCCCAGAAAGTTATATATTATTTTAATGGATTGCATCTCATCTCCTAACTCTTTGGGGAAAAAAAAAAAAAAATTAAAGAAAGGAAGATAGACTAGGTTTGAATCAGAAGCCATTCCTGGGCCAATCAAAGGTGACTGGGAAGGTGGGCCTATACAGTGACAGCTTCTATTTAAACCACAAAGCTGGAACAGAAGAAAAAGCTTTCCCAGTATAAATGGGGAGTTTGCGGGGGGAGGGAGGGAGAAAGGGATGCTCTTCTGGGCAAAGCAATAGATGATCCCTGGCTTAGCATTTGATGTAAAAAATAAGGTCATGTATCCATCAGGATTCTTTTGTTTGCAAGAGACAGAAACTCAACTGAAACTAAGTTTTAAAAAACGAATGTATTATAAATAAATAAATAAAACTTTTTAAAAAAGGAATGTATTTTTTAAATACATTCAAGTACCTCAAAAGTCCAATGTACCTCAAAAGTCCAATGGGTAGGAGAGCTGGATCTAGGTGCCCAATAATATCAACAGGTCTCCATCTTTGTCTCTATTTCTCCAATAAGCTCTCTCTAAGGTGGGCATGGTGGCCACCAATAGCCAAACTCACATAGTACCTTAACAACTGAAGCCTAGAAAACCTGGTTCTTTCCTAATGTTTTTGGTAGAAAAAAGTCCTAGGGAAGAATTCTGATTGGTCCAACCTACAAGACATGCCCTTTTCTGAACGAATCACTGTGGCCAGAGGGATGGAGTCATCTGATTGGTCAGACACGGGTCAAGGATGGGTGGTGGATGGGCCACTTTAGGCTCAATGAGAGGGTGCCCCACAGGAAAGAGGGGTTCTTGCCAGAAGGAGAGAGAAGACATGCTGGACAAGCAGAACCCAGAAATGCCAGATCCAGGCCAGATCCCTGCCTCATTCCTTACATCAATATGTATTCCATATGGACAAGGATATGGGATGGTGGGGGAAGAAACCACAGGAGAACAAGAATACAATATTGGTGGGCTTCCCTGGTGGCGCAGTGGTTGAGAGTCCGCCTGCCGATGCAGGGGACATGGGTTCGTGCCCCGGTCCGGGAAGATCCCACATGCCGCGGAGCGGCTGGGCCCGTGAGCCATGGCCGCTGAGCCTGCGTGTCTGGTGCCTGTGCTCCACAACGGGAGAGGCCACAACAGTGAGAGGCCCGCGTACCGCAAAAAAAAAAAAAAGAATACAATATTGGTGATTGAAAGAATTAGGGGCTCAGCAAATGCCTTTCCAACAATGACAGTAAAATCATACACCATGATGACAAAGACTGACGGCCTTCTAAACTTCCATAGCACAAAACCAACCAAACAACCAGAATCTCCATTAGCAAGATTAAGAGACTAAGGACAAATTGGGGGGAAACATTTGTAACCCACACATCAAAGTACTGGGATCCCATGTGTGCCAAAGAGTTCTTAGAGATTCCAGACAAAGTGGACACCCCCACGGAAGTATGAGAAAATGACATGAAATAACATCTCAGAAAATGATGAGGGAAATGGAATACATGTCTGAAAGATAGGAAAAAGTTTTAAAAGATTGCCAACTCTGGATAGAAAAATGGACACGCTCAGGCTTCTCCTCCAGGGCCACCCTCCAGGGGCAGATGGAGTCCTGGTGTGTACACTCTGGGCCTGAGGAGTGACCAAGGGGCAGTGGTTTGTGGTTGAGGGTGTGGACAGAGCTTGGATGTGTGGCATGGGTGTCAACACACATGCATGTCCAGTCCCTTGAAGGTGGGACCAAGGCAAGGAAGAAAGAGGAGGGTGGAGACCCAGTAAGCTCCATTTGTACACTTGCTTCAGGCCCCTTTGATGCTCGAGGGGTGGATAATTCAAAGCTTTTCAGAGCCAGCTTAAGGATTAGGGACGTTATCCTAAGAGCAATGGGAGGCCTGCTGAAGGATTCTTGGTAAAGAGAATGAAATGAGTAAATCCGGGTTTTTAGAAGATCCCTCTGGCTACGATGGGGTGATTGGATTGGGGGTGAGTTAGATAGGAAGAAGGGGGAAGGGTTGGGAGGGTGAGGCCATAATTCAAAACAGAGATGATGACAATGTACATTGGAAAAGTGGAAAAAAGTGAGGAGGAAAAACAAACACAGTGATGGATAGGATATGGGGTTGGAGAGAGGAGGTTCTCAAGGGTCATGCTTTAGGCTTCTGGTGCATGTCACTGGTGGGCAGTGGTGCTGTCTACTGAGACAGGGAGCTGGACAAAGGGTCAGCTTTGGTGGAGGGTGGGGAGGGGGGAGAGGAGGTCACGGATACACTGAGTTCATTGCCTTTGAGATGCCCAAGCAGGGATGCCAAGTAGGCAATTGGATGACTAAGTCCAGAGTTCTGAGGACAGTCTGGGTTGAGGAGACACATGTGGCATCGAGACTGGATTTCACGTCATCTAAGATGCCACCGATTGGAAGCCGCACCATTATTTTAGATGCCACTAAGAAAGGGGAAAAAAAGCACTGAGATTCAACCATGACATGCCTCTGACCAAATAGTTCTGATTTCAGATAAAATGTGAAAAAATGCATCACAGAATTGATGGAATTGATTGTTAGGGTATAAGTTTGGCTTCTTTTGATGAACTGAAGTAACAGGGGTACAATAGGATGGAAGGATGTCACTTCTATGACATGTAGATGACTGAGAAGGTAGGGTAGCCCCACTCCACGAGGTGTTCCAGGGCCCAGGTTGCTTCTACCTGCGTGGGGTGATGCTCTTGTCTGCAGGGGCAGCCTGGCTCATCACAACGACAGCATTCCAGCATCAGAAGGGGCCCCGGGGAGGGAGAGGCCGGGGTCCTCTCTATGAAGGCCCCAGAGTGGGTATGTGTCACTTCCTCTCACTACCTAGTGGCCAGAACTTTGTCAAATAGTACCCCCAGCTGTAAATAGTTCCCAGCCTCCCATAGTACTCCCAGAGAGGCTGGGAACTATTTACAATAGCCAAGACATGGAAACAACCTAAAAGTCCATTGACAGATGAATGGATAAAGAAGATGTGGTACATATATACAATGGAATATTACTCAGCCATAAAAAAGAACGAAAGAATGTCATTTGCAGCAACATGGATGCCCCTAGAGATTATCATACTAAGTGAAGTAAGTCAGAAAGAGAAAGACAAATACCATATGATAACATCTATATGTGGAATCTAAAATATGACACAAATGAACCTGTCTATGAAACAGAAACAGACTCAGACATAGAGAACAGACTTGTGGTTACCAAGGGGGAGGGGTGTAGGGGAGGGAAGGATTGGGAGTTTGGGATGAGTGGATACAAACTAGTATATATAGAATGGATTAACAACAAGGTCTTACTGTATAGCACAGGGAACTATATTCAATATCTTGTGATAAACCATAATGGAAAAGAATATGAAAAAGAATATAGGGACTTCCCTGGTGGTAAAGTGGTTAAGAATCCGCCTGCAAATGCAGGGGACACGGGTTCAAGCCCTGGTCCGGGAAGATCCCACATGCCGTGGAGCAACTGAGCCTGTGCGCCACAACTGCTGAGCCTGCGCTCTAGAGCCTGTGTGCCACAACTACTGAAGCTTGCGCTCCTAAAGCCCATGCTCCGCGACAAGAGAAGCCCGCGCACTGCAACGAAGAGTAGCCCCCACTCGCTGCAACTAGAGAAAGCCCACGCGCAGCAACGAAGACCCGACGCAGCCAAAAATAAATACATTTATTTAAAAAAAAGAATATATATGTATAACTAAATCACTTTTCTGTACAGCAGAAATTAAGACAACATTGAAAATCAACTATACTTCAATAAAATTTTTTAAAAATTAAAAGTAGAGAGAGAGGCTGGGAAATGTGGCTTTAGCTTGGCAGCCTGGTGCCCAGCTAGAAGCCAGGGCTCCTAAGAAAGAGAGGATGGACGTTGGTCTCAACTGGTGGTCTCTGCCCCAGGAGTCACCTGCACGTGGGTGGTGATTGACGCTAAGGGCATGAGTGAGACCGGGTGATGGTGAAGAAAGCCGAGAGCAGGTGCTGGCGTGCCCTCACCTTTGGAGTTTCAGAGAGGATGATAATCAAGAAATAGACTGAGGAAGAAAGGTCTGGAAAGGGAAGGGGCACCAGGAGGTGTTTGTGCCAAGAAGCCAAGGGAGCCAATGTCTCAAGGGAAGGGAGATGTCACCTCTGTCCAGCGCTGCTGCGGGGGAGGTATAGTGAGATGAGATTTTCTTCCAAATGACTGACTCGTAAATACTGATAATTGAAGTCGGAGGATTCTCTCTACTTTTGAATATATTTGAACGTTTCCATACATCACAAGAAAATAAAGCAAGAAACCTATTTGATGTATTGACATGGAAGTCACTGGTGACTTCCACAAGAGTAGTTAAAAAGCAGAAGCCAGACGAGAGAGAAGAGGGATTTGTGCGCTGAGGCCGTGGAGGCTGTGACGGTTAACGTGGGGAGCGGAGCTTCCCACAAACGCCCACAGCAGTGACGCTGGCTCCACACACTCCTCTAGAATCTCGCCTCTGCTCATCCAGATGTGGACTCTATCCCCAAACCCTGGAATCTGGGGGCACCTGTGACTTCTTTCACCAACAGAGAACGGGGGTTTGATGCCATGTGGTCTGTGAGGCTGCGTCATTAAAAGGATACGGAAGGACACAGCTTCCCTGGTTCATATTTATTCTCTCTCTTTCTCTCTCTCTCTCTCGAGTTGTGTAATATAAAATGTACCAGTTAAAGCGTTTTAAAATGTACAGTTCAGTAGGGTTAAGTCCATTCACATCATGGTGCAACCCATCTCCAGAACTGTTTCCAACTTGCAAAACTGAAACTCTGTCCACATTAAACACTAACCCCCGACTGTCCCCCCTCCCTAGCCCCTGGCAACCACCATTCTATTTTCTGTCTCAGTGAATTTAACAACCTCTGGTTCTGTTCAATACATTCATCCTTGGAATCCAGCTGCCATGCTGGGAAGAAGCCCAAAGTAGTCCATGAAGAGACCACTTTGATCCCAGCTGATAGCAATCACCCACCTCCTCACGTGAGTAAACAAGCCTTCAGGCAAAGCCAGCCCCAGATTTTGGGATAACCAGCCAAAGCTCAGACATTGTGGAACAGAAACAAGCTATCCCCACTGTGCTCTACCTGAAGTCCTGACCCAAAGAAACCAATAATAAATGTCACTAAGTTTGGGGGTCATTTGTTATGTAACCATAGTAACTGGGACAGTTGGTAATCCTTACAAAGTGTTTGTTGAGGAGAGAAGGAAATTGGGGGCTGGGGGGTGACCCAAGGAAGGTAGGTCAAGGAAAGTTGGTCTTTGTTTTGCTTCTTTAAGATGGAAGCAATCTGAGTGTGTTTAAGCATTGAGGGGAAAGAAATATCCATGTGAGAAGGAGACTTGGATATTCACATGAAAGAGGACAGGTCTGTAGAGACGGTCATACAGAGTGAAGTAAGTCAGAAAGAGAAAAACAAATACCGTGTGCTAACACATATATATAGAATCTAAAAAAGAAAAAAAGGTTCTGAAGAACCTAGGGGCAGGACCGGAATAAAGACGCAGATGTAGAGAATGGACTTGAGGACACAGGGAGGGGGAAGGGTAAGCTGGGACAAAGTGAGAGAGTGGCACGGACATATATACACTACCAAATGTAAAACAGATAGCTAGTGGGAAGCAGCCGCATAGCACAGGGAGATCAGCTCGGTGCTTTGTGACCTAGGGAGGGTGAGAGGGAGGGAGACGCAAGAGGGAAGAGATATGGGAACATATGTATATGTATAATTGATTCACTTTGTTATAAAGTAGAAACTAACACACCATTGTAAAGCAATTATACTCCAATAAAGATGTTTATATATATATAGTCAGGTTGTCAGTCTCTCTCAACTTGATCGACAGATTCATTGCAATCCCAATCAAAACTGACTATTTTGTGGATATCAGCAAAGTGAATCTATAAGGTATTTGGAGGCAAAAGACCCAGAATAGACAACATGATGTTGAAGGACAAGAGCAAAGTTGCAGGACTGATGCTATCCTACTTTAAGCCTTAGTATAAAGCTACAAGATAGGGTGGAGCTGGCGAAAATACAGACTAATAGATCCATGGGACAACAGAGCTCAGAAGTAGACCCGCATATATAAAGTCAACTGATCTTTGACAAAGGAGCAAAGGCAATACAGTAAAGAAAAGATAGCTTGTTCAACAAATGGTGCTGGAACAAGTGGACGTCCGTATGTAGAAAATGAATCTAGACACAGACCTTAAACCCTTCACAAATTTAACTCAAAACGGATCATAGAGCTAAATGTAAAACACAAAAGTACAAAACTCCTAGGAGAAAACCAAGATGACCTTGGGTATGTTGATGCCTTTTTAGATAAAGCACCAAAGATATAATCCTTGAAAGAAATAACTGATAAGCTGGACTTCATTAAAATTAAAAATTTCTACTCTGCAAAAGACATTCAGTGCTGGAGGGAATGCAAAGTGGTACAGCCACTTTGGAACACAGTCTGGCTTTTTCTTCTAAAACTAAACATACTCTCAACATACAATACAGCAATCGCACTCCTTGGTATTTACCCAAAGGAGTTGAAAACTTATGTTCATACAAGAATCTGCCCGCAGATGTTTATAGCAGCTTTATACATAATTGACAAATGTTGGAAGCAACCAAGATGTTCTTCAGTAGGTGAATGTGCAAATAAACTATGGTGCACCCAGACAGCGGAATTACTATTCAGCATGAAACAGAAATGAGCCATCAAGCCATGAAAAGACATGGAGTAGACCTAAATGCATATTATTAGTGAAAGACGCCAATCTGAGAAGTCTACATACTGTATAATTCCAACTATATGACATTCTATGGAGCCAGTAAAAAGATCGGGGGTGAAGGAAGGGGGTATCAGTAAAAGGACTGAGCACAGAGGATTTGGGGGGGCAGTGAAACTACTCTGTACGATACCGTCATTATGGATATATGTCATTATTCAGTTGTCCAAACCCATAGAATGTACAACACCAAGAGTGAACGTTAATGTAAACTATGGACTTTGGGTGATCATGATATGCCAGTGGTGTAGGTTCTATTGTAACAAATGCACCATCTGGAGGGGGATATTGACAACGGGGGAAGCTGGGGGTGGCGGGGAAGGAGTATGAAGGGAAATCTCTGTATCTTCCACTCAATTTTGCTGTGAACCTAAAACTGCTCTGAAAAATAACAAATCAATAAGGATCCAATAATAAGATTCCTTGACATAATTTCCAAGTTCCTTTGGGTCCATAGGTCCCCCTCCATCTCCCTTTATTCTTCCTTGAAACAATTTATTTCCACAGTCTGGACTTCATAGGTGGGGCTGTTACTTTCATTAGAAAAAACATGTTGTCTTGTTTTCCCTCTTTTTGTCGAAAGCATCATTGATGTTCAGTGTCTACATCAATTCATCAGGGGCTGGAAGATGGTCAAAAACTCATAGTAGCATTCCTTTTCCATGTATTAGCTGGAATGCTTCTTTTGAAAAGAAACTTGCTCTCATCTATTTGGTTACCCAAATATACAATGTGTATAGCATAGGCAAGGGAAGTGCTGGATTCTCCATCTTTATTTACTAGTGTTCAAAATAATATATTTACCCTCTAGCATCCTTCAACTGTGACCAAGTAGGTTTCTGTTGTTATTATTATCATCATCATTAATTCTAACCTTTTAAGCATCTATTAACATTTTTTTTCCAAAGAAATTTAAAACTTTATTCTAAAAGAAGACTTGGGGTGACTATTTCCAAATATCTAACACAGGAGGCCAGAGAAAGAAAAGCATCTTTCTCCTTCAGTGGTATTAAATACATCCATAACATCGTGTAACCATCACCACCATTCATCTCCATAACTCTTTTTATGTTTTAAAATGAAAGCTCTATACCCTTTAAACTCCCCAATCCCCAGCCCCTGGCATCTACTATTCCACTGTCTCTGTGATTTTGACTCTGCTAAGTAACTCATATCAATGGAATCTTACAGTGTATTTCTTTTTGTGACTGGCCTATTTCAGTTAACATATGTCCTCAAGGCTCATCCATTTTGTAGCATGTGTCAGAATTTCCTTTTCTTGAAGACTGAATACTAGTCAATTGTATGTAGTATAGACCACATGTTGCAAGTATCCCCCCATGGAGGGATACTTGGGTTGCTTCTATCAATACATTTCAGCAGTTGTGAATAATGCTGCTATAAACATGGGTGTAAAAACTCTCTCTTCAAGATCTTGCTTTCAATTCTTTGAGTATATCGCCAGAAGCGGAACTATGAATAATATGGTAATTTTATTTTAAATTTTTTGAGCGGGGAATTCCCTGGTGGTCCAGTGGTTAGGACTTGGCACTTTCACTGACGGGGCCCAGGTTGGGGGAACTAAGATCCAGCAAGCCACGCAGTGCGGCCATACAAATACATTTTTTGAGGGACTGCCATACTGTTTTCCACAGTGGACGTACCATTTTAATTTCTAACAACAGTGCACAAAGATTCCAATTCTCCATTTCCTTGCCAATACTTGTTATTTTCTGTTTATTTAGGGGTTTGGTTGTTTTGTTTTGTTTTTTTGATAGTTGCTATCCTAATGGGTGTAAGGTGGTATCTCACTGTAGTTTTGATTTGCATTTTCCAGAATGAATAGTGATGTTGAGCATCTTTTCATGAGCTTATTGGCCATTTTTATATTTTCTTTGGAGAAATGTCTATTCAAGTCTTTTTTTTTTTATCTTCCCAGCTGTGCCTCACGGCTTGCCGAGATCTTAGTTCCCAGACCAGGGACTGAACCCGGGCCCCCAGCAGTGGAAGCACGGAGTCCTAACCACTGGACCACCAGGGAATTCCCAAGTCCTTTTTTGTTGTTGTTGTTTGTTTGTTTTTTGTGGTACGCGGGCCTCTCGCTGTTGTGGCTTCTCCCGTTGCGGAGCACAGGCTCCGGAAGCGCAGGCTCAGCGGCCATGGCTCACGGGCCCAGCCGCTCCACGGCATGTGGGATCTTCCCAGACCGGGGCACGAACCCGCGTCCCCTGCATCGGCAGGCGGACTCTCAACCACTGCGCCACCAGGGATGCCCTCCTTTGTTTTTTAATGAGGATTTTTGGTTGTTGTTGAGTTTTAGTTTTCTTGCTATATTCTGGATACTCATCCCTTATTGACTTGCAAATATTTTCTCCTATTTTGTAGATTACCTTTTTACTCTGTTAATATTGTTTTCTGATGCACAAGATTTAAAATTTTTTAGGAAGTCCAATTTTTCTGTTTTTTTCTTTCGTTGCCTGTGCCTTTGGTTCATATCCAAGAAAACATTGCCAAATCCAGCATTGTGAAGCTTTTGTCCCTATGTTTTCTTCTAAGATTTTTACAGCTTTGGGTCTTACATCTTACATACATTAGATCTTTGATCCATTTTGAGTTAATTTTTTGTATGGTGTTAGGTAAGGGTCTGATTTCATTTTTTTTGCACGTGGACATTTAGTTTTGACAGCACCATTTTTAAAACACTGTCCTTTTCCCCATTGAATGGTCTTAACACTCTTGTCAAAAATCATTTGATGATGTATTTATGTATTATTTCAGGTCTTTCTACTCTATTTCATTGATATATATGTCTGTCTATACGCTAATACAATGTTAGCAAACACTGTTTTGATTACTGTAGCTTTGTAGTAAGTTTTGAAATCAAGTAGTGTTAAGGGCTCCAGCTTTGTTCTTCTTTAACAAGACTGTTTTGGCTATTCAGGGTTCCTTGAGATTCCATATGAATTTTAGGATGGGTTTTTCTATTTCTGTAAAAAATAGAAAAATTTTAATTTCATTTCAATAGAGATAACATTGAGTCTGTAGTTTGCTTTGGGTAGTATTGACCTCTTAACAATATTAACTCTTCCAATTCATGAAGATGGAATTCATTTCCATTTACTGATATCTTCTTTAATCTCTTTCAGCAATGTTTTAGAGTTCATTGTACAAGTTCCTTGATATGTTAATTTCTAAATTTTTTGAGGCTACTGTAAATGGAACTGGTTTTGTAATTTCCTTTACAGATTGTCCATACAAATGATTTTTGCGTGTTGACTTTGTGTCCTACTTTGCTGAATTTATTTATTAATTCTAACAGTTTTTTTGTGTGTGTATAATCTTTAGTGTTTTCTGCATGTAAGATCATATCATCTGGGAACAGATGGCATCCAATTTGGATGTCTTTTATTTCTTTTTCTTGCCTAACTGCTCTGGCTAAAATATACAGTACTATGTTGAATAGAAGTGGTGAAAGTAGGGCACCTTGCCTTGTTCCTAATCTTAGAGGAAAATCTTTGTCTTTTACCACTGAGTATGTTAACTGTGGGTTAACATACTCAGTGGTAAAAGATATATTTGGCTTTTATTATATTGAGCTAGTTTCCTTCTATTCCTAGTTTGTTGAGCACTCTATCATAAAAGGGTGTTGAATTTTGTCAAATACGTTTTCTGCATCAATTGTCATGTGTATGTGGTTTGTTTTGTTTTTTTCCCTTTCACTCCCTTAATGTGGTGTATTACATTGGTATGTAGTTTTCTTTTTGGTAGTGTCTTTATCTGGCTTTGGCATCAGTGTAATGCTTGCCTCACAGAATGAGTTAGAAAGTGTTCCCCATTCTTTAATTTTTGGCAGAAGTTTGAGAAGGACTGGTATTGGCGCTCCTTTAAATGTTTGGTAGAATTCACCAATGAAGCCATTGGGTCTAAGGCTTTTCTTTGTTGGGAGATTTGTGATTATTGATTCAGTCTCCTTCCTAGTTATAGGTCTATTCAGATGTTCTATTTCTTCATGATTTAGGTTGGTGTCTCTAGGAATTTGTCCATTTCATTTAGGTTATCCAATTTTTTGGACTATAACTTTTTTTTGTGTGTGTGGTATGCGGGCCTCTCACTGTTGTGGCCTCTCCCGTTGCGGAGCACAGGCTCTGGACGCGCAGGCCCAGTGGCCATGGCTCACGGTCCTAGCCGCTCTGCGGCATGTGGGATCTTCCTGGAACAGGGCACGAACCCATGTCCCCTGCATCGGCAGGCGGACTCTCAACCACTGCACCACCAGGGAAGCCCGGACTATAACTTTTTATAGTAATTTCTTATCTATTTTTTTTCCTGTAGAATTTGTAGTAGTGTCCCCACTTTCATTTCTAATTTTAGCAACTTGAGTCTTCTCTCTTTTTTTCTTAGCCCATGTAGCTGAATGTTTGTCAACTTTTGTTGATTTTTCTCAAAGATCAACATTTGGTTTCATTCATTTTCTCTGTTGTTTTCCTATTCTCTATTTTGTTTATCTCTGCTCTAATCTTTATTATTTCCTTCCTTCTGCTAGCTTTGGGTTTAGTTTGTTCTTCTTTTTTAGTTCCTTAAGTTGTAAATTTAGGTTGTTAATTTGAAATCTTTCTTGTTTTTAATGTAGGTGTTTGTAGCTCTAAATTCCACCACTAGTACTGCTTTCACTGCATCCTGTAAGTTTTGGTTTGTGATGTTTTTTGTTTTCATTCATCACTAAGTATTTTCTTTGTGATTTCTTCTTTGATCCATTGGTTGAGTGTTAATTTGCACAAATGTATGAATTTCCCAGTTTCCCTTCTGATATTATTTCTAGCTTTGTCCTGTTGTGGTTGAAGATACTTTGTATAATGTCTATTAAAATCGACTGAGGTTTAATCTGTGGCCTAATATATGGTCTATCTTGGAAAATGCCCCATGTGCACTTAAGAATATGTATGCTGCTGTTGTTGGGTGGAGTGGTCTGTATACATCTGTTAAGTTCAACTGCTCTAACATGTAAACTTTTTAACAAAGCACCTGATAATAAATATTTTAGGCTCTGTGGGTGAAGGGCAAACTCAAGAATGTACACACTTATATAACAAGAGAGGAGACAAACTTGAAAAAATTTTAATTGATGAAATTCAAAATATAATAACTATAATTTTTGTTATATAGGTCTACTAATGAGAAGAATGGAATAGTTTGGGGGGGATAATATTTGCTTAATTGGTGATCAAAGTTAGTGTCCCCTACAATCAAAATCAAATGCAAATATTCATCTATAGATGCTGATCTGTGATGAGGTTTTGTTTTCCATGTTTGAAAATGCTTTTTCACACAGACAGGTACTGCCGAAACTGGTAACAGTGCACAAGCCTGTGATTTTAATTGAGCATCTTCATCACATACAAGGAGATTACAGAATTCTATCAGGTTCTTCTCTTGATATTTCCTTTTAGCACATCATTCCATTACAGGTTGATCAGTTCCAGCTGAAGGCTGGGTGGAAGCTGCTCAGTTACACAGTTAAATGGATTTTTAAATATTCAGATTTCCTTTGAGTTTGCATCAAAGTCTAAGAAGCACAACTTGAACTGCAGTTTGAACTCAAAAACTAAATGCACAGCAAGTTTGGGAATTGAGATCTTCCCTGTTTCAACTTTTAAAGCACGGGAAGTATATAAAGCAGCTTGACATTACTTGTGATTCAAACAGTAAAGTTGAAATGACTTCACAACAATGTGTTTTACATATAAGCTCTGTATTGACTTTTTTTTTGTGTGTGGCTGTGTCAGGTCTTAGTTGCAGCATGTGGGCTCTTCGTTGTGGCACACGGGCTTCTCTCTAGTTGTAGCGGTGGGTTTTCTCTTCTCTAGTTGTGGCGCGTGGGTTCCAGGGCACGTGGGCTCTGCAGTTGTGGCTCACAGGCTCTCTAGCTGAGGCACGCGAGCTCAGTAGCTGTGGCGTGCAAGCTTAGTTGCCTCACGGCATGTGAAATCTTAGTTTGCTGACCAGGGATCGAACCCTCATCCCCTGCATTGTAAGGCGGATTCTTTACCACCAGGGAAGTCCCTTGACTTTTAATATTAGTTTGAATTCATTTAAAAAACATTTTCAAGTCCACAGGAAAATCCAATTTCCAAAGCCATTCAATATTTTTAATAGTGGTTGAAGCAAAGAGGTCCTTCTTGTTCAGAAAAATTTCAATTTGACTCAGAGCTCAAAATATCTCAGTAAAACTTGGCCACTGATAAGCCTTCAAATTTCTGTGTTAGGACAAGTGAGGATATCCCTCTTGTATTTCTGACAAAATTTCACAGCACTGATGTTTATGTCCACAAGAAGAAATGAAGTTCATTATTGATACTACTGGTTCAATAATACGTGATAGATTCAGATATTCTCCTCAAAGTGCCTGCTGACGGATAATACAGTGAATTACCATAGATTTAAACACTTGACTTTTTCACAATCTTTGCATCTTTGTCCAACCAAGCCAACGGCTGCTCCACACATATTTTTTCCAGTTTTACTGAGAAATGATTGGTATACAAACTGTCCAAGATTCAGGCATGTACAGCATGATGGTTTGATCTACAGATACTGTGAAATGATGACCACAGGAGTTCAGCTAACAGCCATCGTTTCATATAGACACAATAAAAAGAAAAAAAGAAAAAAAGAAAAAGAGAAGAAGGAAAAGGGGAAAAAATTTTCCTGGTGATGAGAACTCTTAGACTTTACTCTCCTACCTTTCTTATGGGTCATATATCAGTACTAGCTCTAGTCATCTTGTTGTACATTACATCTCCAGCATTTATTTATCTTATAACTGGAAGTCTGTACTATTTAATGCACACATATTTTAATACTTCTGGTTGTAACACATCTTAGTTAATTCTACTTAAGGTTGCACTGAATTTCAGGCTGTACTGAATTTGCGTTTTATCAATGTCTTTGAACTATAGGCGAGAATATTTTCAATCAGACTATTCAGAGAGGCTAATTCTTTAGTCACTTTTTTTTTTTTTTTTTTTTTTTTTTGTGGTACGTGGGCCTCTCACTGCTGTGGCCTCTCCCGTTGCGGAGCACAGGCTCCGGACGCGCAGGCTCAGCGGCCATGGCTCACGGGCCCAGCCGCTCCGCGGCATGTGGGATCTTCCCGGACCGGGGCACGAACCCGCGTGCCCCTCATCGGCAGGCGGACTCTCAACCACTGCGCCACCAGGGAAGCCCTTTAGTCACTTTTAACTTAGTATTGACTTCTTAAACAAACACCAACTGAGTAGCAGCATCTGCCCTGATTTTAAGTCGTTCTCGTCCCCAATGTCCTAAATTCTTCAAGCTACTACTCTCAATACGAGGCTAATATTCTTAAAAAACATTTTTTTCCCAGACCCATTTATTCAGCTGTTGCAATCAAAAACCATTTAATTATCTTACCATTTACAAATGGCTTCTTTCTTGGCTAACAAATGAGCCCCTTGACAACTAATTTGGGTAGTGGATCCTTTTTCATTTTTTATTTGTGTGAAGAAAAATTCTGTCATGATGAGATATCGTTTTAAATTTTCTAATCTTTCTGGCCGCACTTCCCTCTGATTTGGGAATATTCTGATGAATGCTCAGTCTGGTCCTGTTGATGTATATTGTACTCTGTAAGCACAGCTTTAGTGTCATCGCACAAGAATCTCAACATCTCGCCTTGTAATGTGGTAACAACAGAATCCACACTCCATTATGCCTTACCAGCAAGACAGTCAGTCCGCTTTTGTCTTTTTTTCTTGTTTTGACATAAAGGATATGCACTGGAAACTTTGCGTTTAAGTCACAGTATGGCAATACGTATGACACTCCAAATGCCATTGGGTGCCAACTGGGCAACTGCCAATTGGCCTTGTTCCAACCAGTGGCATAAAAACCACGAAAGCGCCACACAGCCCCTGCTGCAGTTACTCACCTTTGCTTCAGTAGCAGGAAAACACCCACAGAAGGTACGTAAACAAATGAGTATGGCTGTGTACCCATAAAAGTTTACGGACACGGAGTTTCAAATAATTTTCATGTGCTGTAAAAGAGTCTTCTTTTATTGTTTTCAACCATTTAAAAATGTAAAAACTATTCAGAAAGAAAGAATGCCATTTGCAGCAACCTGGATGCACCTAGAGATGATCATACTAAGTGAAGTAAGTCAGACAAAGACAAGTATCACATGATATCACTTAGAGGTGGAATCTAAAATATGACACAAACGAACCTACCTACAAAACAGAAACTGACAGAGAACAGACTTGTGGTTGCTAAGGGGGAGGGGGGTGTGGGAGGGATGGATTGGGAGGCTGGGATTAGCAAATGCAAGCTATTATAAATAGGATGGATAAACAACAGGGTCCTACTGTAAAGCACAGGGAACTATATTCAGTATCGTGGGGTAAACCATAATGGAAAAGAATATAAAAAAGAATGTGTATATATATATATATATATATACGTAGAACTGAATCACTCTGCTGTACAAGAGAAACTAACACAGTATTGTAAATCCATTACACTTCAATTTTAAAAAAATGGAAAAACTACTTAGCTTATGGGCCACAGAAAAATAGGAGGCAGGTCAGATTTGGTCCACAGGCCATAGTTGCCAAGCCCTGCTATACATCAATAAATGTAACTTTTATTTTTTTAAACTTCAAGTTAATTTAATTATTTGTACAGGTAATTATTTCCACATGATCTAAAATGGAAATAACTTCAAGAAGAGTAGAGAGTATAAAATCTCCCTCCCACCTTGGCCACCAGCTCCTGGTTTCCCTCCCTGGAAGCGATCAGTATTTCTAGTTTCTCGTATAATGTCCCAGAGCTATTCTGTAAAATAATAAGCAATTACATACAGATATATTCTTCTTTCCTCTTCATGTTTACATAAAAGGTAACATACTCCACTTCACACTAATATGGCTACAATCAAAGATGGACAGTAACAAGTGTTGACAAGGATGCAGAGAAATTGGAACCCTCACACATTGCTCGTGGGAATGTCAAATGGTGCAGCTGCTTTGGAAGACAGATCGCCAGTTCCTCAAAAAGTTAAACATAGAGTTACTATACAACCCTGCAATTCTGCTCCTAGATATAGACCCAAGAGAGATAAAAACATGTTCACACAAAAATTTATACACAAATGTTCTTACCAGCTTTACTCATAATAGCCCCAAAGTGGAAACAATGCAAATATCCATCAACTGGTGAATGGATATACAAAATGTGGTATATTCATATATAGAATATTATTTAATCATGAAAAAGGTACTGATATATATATATATATATATATATATATATATAAAACACAACATGGCTGAACCTTGAAAATATGATGCTAAATCAAAGAAGTCAGTCACAAGAGGTCACATATTATATGATTCCATTTATATGAAAAGTTCATAATAGGCAAATCCACAGAGACAGAAAGTAAATTAGTGGTTTCGGGGGCTGGGAACAGGGAGGGATGGGAAGTGACCGCTAATGGGTACAGGGTTTCTTCTTGGGCTGATGAGAACGTTATGGAACTAAAAAGCAGTGATGGTGGCACAACGCTGTGAATATACTAAAACCCACTGAACTGTACACTTTGAAAAGGTGAGTTATATGGTGTGAGAATTATGTCTGCATAAAATAAGGTAGCATCCTATACATACACCGAGCCTTTTTCCCTTAACTTTATCCAGAGGCCAATTTAAAGGGTATGAGAAATGCAGAAGCTGGGAAATAGAAGCTGGTTGCTTCTGTCAGCGTCAGCAAACTTTAAAGTACCAGTAGCCCAAATCTCAAAACACTTGCCTTGAGGAAGGGAATAGAATCTCAGAGTCTTTCTACTATGTACTGGTTAGAAGTAGGCCTAAGACTACCGGAAACCAAACCATCTCAGATGGATGCTATGATTGCAGAATATAAACAGTCAAGTTCACCGTCTACAGTATGTTTAACTGAAAGTTACAGCAATGGTTGAGAAAGAAAGGCCGACAAGTCGGAAATGAAATTAAAATACCCAGGAGTAGTCTGCGATACCCCCAGGCCCCATCATTCTGAAACACCCCTCACTGTGCCTCCCCTCCCTGAGGAAAAACCCTCCCCCTCCCGGGAAAGATCCCGTTTCCCTACCTCAAACCTCTACTTGGCTGGGAACCAGCATCCAAACCCAACGTGGTCTGGAGAGAAACGCAGAACCAGGGTAGGAAAAAGGATTACACTGTGGAGGAAGGGCAGGAATTTGCTAATGTGTCCAGGCACACGTCTTGGATGTATTGGTGAGAATGGACTTGGGGAACTTGGGCAGGGAGGGTGGGGTTCGCTTTTCCAGAGTTATGGATTTGAGTGCGTTCTTTCAGGAGGCACGACAGCTGCTTTTGCAGTTTGCTGTTTCGGCTAAGGTTCTGAACTCTGCTCTGTGCAAAGTGACATGGGAAGGCCAGTAACACTTCGGCATCAAACAGAAGAAAGAATTCAAAGACTTCAGGAGACAGGAGTGGCGAACTGGAACCATCCCATGTTTCCCACTCACCCAGTCCCCCCACCTCCTGCCCGCGCTGTGTCCCCCATTATGCCTGGAAAGACTATGCATACCTTTGCCTTGAGGAACGAGAAGGCGTTGGTGAGAAAGATGTCAGTCTTTTAAAATGGGCTCTAGGGGTGGCGCGGTGGTCGAGAGTCCGCCTGCCGATGCAGGGGACGCGGGTTCGTGCCCCGGTCTGGGGTCCGGGAATATCCCACATGCCGCGGAGCGGCTGAGCCCGTGAGCTATGGCCGCTGAGCCTGCGCGTCGGGAGCCTGTGCTCCGCAACGGGAGAGGCCCGCGTACCGCAAAAAAACAAAAACGAAACAAAAAAATAAATAAAATGGGCTTTAATAGACTGTTCTCCTGGCTGGGGGAGCGAGGAGGGGAGGGTTGCAATGGGCCTCACTGACCAATTGCAGTGGGGATGGGAGGAGTCAAGGGTGGTTTGTCCAGGTGGCCACTCTTACCTGCCAGAAGCAAAGTGGACCGAGTTATCATAACAGGCAACCGGACAGGCACGTTTATTTAACTTCATGAAACGGTGTGGTGCCCAGTGATCTTAGCTGTGGTTAATTAATTATAAAGTCTCAAGAATTAAAGTGACAGATGACCCATTTTTTTTCCCCATAAAATAAGTCCAGGTCTAATGAGAATAGGCCCAACTGAAGAAAATCAACCAGGTCAAGGCCTTTTATGTAATTCTTAATGCTGGTTCACTTCATTGATTCAGTCTCTAGTTTAGACTAAAGTAGATGTCAGGTAGCCTTAAGACCTACCCAAGCATCAAGGCAAATTATAAGTCTTCTTCCTCACATTCCCCGGAGAGAAATGTGCCCCAGAGGAACGGACATACTCAAGTCTTTGGGCTACTGGATACTCATCCCAAGTTGATGCTAAGTATCGGGATGCTATCAACGCTGATCATCGCTGCTGCCTGCCGTTTGGCTTAGGACCATGTGGATCCAGAGATAAAAGGATCGGGTGCACCTACGGCAGGCTCATCCCAGGGCTATTTTCTGTTCAAGCGTAAACAGCTGGGATGGATTCTCAGTGTCAGGCAGAATCCCTTGACTGGCTTCCTAGGGCATGGAGTAAGCTGCCACCACGGTAGGCAGAACCGAAAAGAAAACACTGGAACTTCTCCTTTCCTCCAACATAGCAATCAAAAGCAATACCACCTAAGAAAAATATAGATTGTTGCAACCATCAAATAATTGGAAGGGGTATGCTTGGTGGTTTTTATGACATCCACACTGAATCCACAGTCCGCCGCATAAGATGTCAGTGAATTAACACACCCTTAAAATCAGGTGGCCTCTCCTTATGGACAAAACCAACACAGCGTCTGGAAACTGGTGTTCACTGTGATTCAGCGAATGCATTAGATGTTTTCGTTATTCCTTTACAGTCCTTCCTCAAAGTCCTGTCTCACCCTGGGGCTTAAATTGGCCCCACTGAACACCTCGTGTTGGCCTGGCCAGTTATATTGAAAGTGTCATGTTTGACAGACATGTAAGAAGGTAAGAAGTAACAGCTGCCTTGAGGATTTTTTAATATTTTTTTATGGCTTCTCTGCACCAAGAGATCCTTGGAGGGGTAGAAGTGTGTTCGTTCATCATCTAGCACATAGGTTACTGCAGCGGGAGGGGTATTATTCAGACAGGATCAAAAGCCATGTATGTATCTCATCCGGAGAATCTGGGCTTGCAGCTGTGTTTTACTTGGTGGTGACTTGCATTATCTTCATTTGGAAAATAAGTGAGATTCTGGAGTCATTTAAGAGATGCCTACAGAGGAATTTTAAACGTTATACTTACTGGGATTATGAGCAAGTGTCTGTGCAAACATACGTGTGTGCATGCACAGGTGAAAGCTAAGGACTGGACGTAGTCAGCATTTATTGGTTTGGCCTGGCCAGCACCGCAATGCCTTTAGGGAACCGTTGTCCTCAACTCCAGTCCAATGATGTGAATGGGATGCCAATCAGAGAACCCGGACCTATAGCCACAGGACTGGGCAAATGACTCAGGCCAATCATAATTCTTTATCGGCAGGAACATTTTAAGTGGCAAGACACAGAAAACCCAACTAAAATGTCTTTTGAATGAAGAAAACCTAAGGGGCATTGATAAAACACTGCACCCAACAAGAGCAGAACACACATATTTTCAAGTACACGTGGAACATTCTCCAGGCTAGACCATATTGTGGGAAATAAAGAAAACCTCAACAAATTTGAAAAAACTGGAATCACACAGAGTCTATTCTCTGACCACAAAGGAATTAAACTAGAAACCAAGAACAAAGGGTACCTGAAATACCCTCAAATATTTGGAAATTAAACAACACACTTCTAAATAACCCATGGGTCAAGGAAAAGTCTCAAGGGCAATTAAAAATATTTTGAATTAAATGAAAATGAACACACAACTAATCAAAAGCAGGATGAAGTTAATGCAGTGCCTAGAGAAAAAAACGATAGCCTTAAATACTTATATCAGGAAAGGAGGAAGGTATCAAATCAGTGATCTGAGCTATCACCTTAAGCTAGAAAAAGTAAGCAGAAAGAAGCAAATAATAAAGATGAAAGTAGAATAGAAACCAATGAAACTGAAAACAGAAAAATTATAGAGAAAAATCAATTCAACCAGAAAGTGTTTCCTCAGATCAATAAAATTTATAAACCTCTAGCCGGATTAAGAAGCAAAAAAGAGAGAAAGAGAAGATATAGATTACCAACATAAAAGAAGAATGAAAGATCTTACACTACAGATCTTAGACATTAAAAGGATAAGGTAATATTTTAAACATTATACCTATAAATTTGACAAATTAGATAAAATGGACAAATTCTTTGAAAGATATAAACTTCCTAAGCTCAGAAAGAGGAGATAGGTGATCTAGATATTCCTATATGTAATAGAGAAATTGAATTGTTGTTTAAAATATTCAAAAAAAAAACAAACCCCAAATCAAACCAAACCAAATGTCCAGGCCTAGATGGCTTTGGTGGTGAATTCTACCAAACATTTAAGGGAGAATACAAATTTTCACAAAATCTTCCAGAAAGCGGAAGAGAAAAAATTGCTCCCCAACTCATTTTTGAGGCCATTACCCAGTATCAAAACCTGAAATAAATATTACAAGAAAAAGTAACCTTCAGACCAATATCCCTCATGAACTTGGATACAAAACCGTAAACAAAATATTAGCAAATTGAATTCATCAACACATAAAAAGAATAATGCATCATGAAAAAGTGGAGGAGATTACCCTGGGAATGCAAAACTGGCTCAATATTCAAGAATCAATTAATGGGACTTCCCTGGTGGCGCAGTGGTTAAGAATCCGCCTGCCAATGCAGGGGACACGGGTTCGAGCCCTGGCCCGGGGAAGATCCCACATGCCTTGAAGCAACTAAGCCCATGTGCCACAACTACTAAGCCTGCGCTCTAGAGCCCGCAGGCCACAACTACTGAGCCTGTGTGCCACAACTGAAGCCAGCGTGCCTAGAGCCCGTGCTCGGTAACAAGAGGAGCCACCGCAATGAGAAGCCCGCGCACCACAACGAAGAGTAACCCCTGCTCGCCACAACTAGAGAAAGCCCACGCGCAGCAACGAAGACCCAACACAGCCAAAAATAAATAAATGTATTTTAAAAATTAAAAAAAATCAATTAATGTAATTCAATAAAGTAAACAAGAAAATCTATATGAACATCTCAACGCAAGCAAAAGAAAAAGAAAGAAAAATTTTAAGTGTTTGACAGAATCCACAATAATTTATGACAGAAACTTTCCACAAACTAGGAATAGAATGAACTTCGTCAACCCAATCAAAGGCAATTACAGAAAACCAACTAACATTATATCTAACAGTGAAAGACGGAAGCTTTTCTCCGAAAATCAACAATGCCAGGATATTTACTGTCATCACCTCTATTCAACATCATGCTGGAGGCCGCAGCCAGAGGAGCAAAAGGCAAGAACAGGAATAAAAGTGATAAGAAAAAAAACTCTTGAGTCACAGATGGCGTGACTGTCTAGGTAGAAAATATGAAAGATTCTACTTTTAAAAAGCTTCTAGAACTAATAAATGCA
The DNA here is from genome assembly GCF_963924675.1 of Phocoena phocoena. Lineage (NCBI taxonomy): Eukaryota > Metazoa > Chordata > Mammalia > Artiodactyla > Phocoenidae > Phocoena > Phocoena phocoena. Next base: position 83,583,116 of record NC_089233.1, read on the forward strand.
TTTACCAAGGGCACCGTATTACAAGGTCAATTCAGTCAATCAAGTTTCTATACACTAGCAAAGAACAATTACAAAATGGAAATTTTTAAAGTACCATTTACAAGGGCACAAAAAATCCTGAAATGCATAGGCTAAAATCTAACAAAATATGTGAAAGATCTGCATCCTGAAAAATACCAAACGCTGATGAAAGAAAATGAAATAAGACCTAAGTAAATGGAGAGAGATTTTGCATTCATGGATTGGCAGGCTTGATATTATTGAGATGTAATTTCCACCAAAATTGATCTATAAATTCAGTAAAATACCAATCAAAATCCTAGAAAGATTTTTGTAGAAATATATAAGCTGATTCTAAAAATTTACATGTAAAGGCAAAGGAACTATAAATGCCAAAATAAGTTTTTAAAGAAAAACATGGGACTCCTGGTTTCTGGTCTGGCATGTAAGGAGCTTAGAAGTCACCACTCCATCCTAACAAGTAAAAAACTGAACACACTGAAAAAGCAACAAGTCTTAGATCCATCAGAGAAGTGAGATCACAGGGCAAATTGCTAGCTCCCAGGTTAGAAAGACACACAGGCGGTTAGAAAGACACACAGGCGGATAGAATCACGACTTACTGGAGCAGAACCCTCCGTGGGGACCGGCACTGGGGTAGGTAAAGTCGAGGTCGGAAAAACTGAACTTTACTTGACGAACTGCTGGAGACTCGGTGTAGACAATTGTGAGAGTTAAAAACTTAGGGGGACCAGTGGTAGGAGAACCCCAAGCTTTTGTGGTTTTGCCTCCGGGGGCTTTACTGGGTCCTCACAGCGACCGACCGTCAGAGAGAAGTTTCTTCCTCCTTCCAAGCAGGGGGAGAGGCAAGTAGTCATGTTTAAATACCCCAGAGCATTCCGTTCTTAACAAGGCGTGCCCTCAGGAGAAACTACTTTAGCAGAGCCCAGCCTACTAGGTTTTCATCAGGCATAACCTACCTGGGGGAAGGGAAATACACAACTCCAGCCCCTCCAGCCAACCCAACCCACCTAAGAGGGGCAAGAAAAAGCCAGAGGCAATGGTAACTTTCACAGTCCGCCGGGCACTGGCTCATCAAGAGACTAAGACTAGGTCTAGGGCCAGAGAACCCTTCCTTTCCGCCCACATCTGACCTCGGCCTTACTGAAGGAACCGCAGTTCCTTTTACCCAGGACAGCACGTCGAAAGGTGGCTTTCAACAAAAAATGAAAAGACATACTAAAAGGCAAAATATACAATTTAAGGAGACAGAGCAGACATCAGAACCAGAGTTAGAGATGGCAGGGAGGTTGGAATGATCAGACCAGGAGTTTTTGTTGTTGTTTTAATCTGATTAGTACGCTAGGGGCTTTCATAAAAAAGAATGAAATAATGCCATTTGCAGCAACGTGGATGCACCTAGAGATTATCATACTAAGTTAGAAAGAGAAAGACAAATACCATATGATATCACTTACATGTGGAATCTAAAATATGACAGAAATGAGCCTACCTACATACGACACAGACTCACGGACATAGAGAGCAGACCTGTGGTTGCTAAGGGGAGGGGGGTGGGGGAAGGAAGGATTGGGAGGTTGGGATTAGCAGATGCAAACTATTACAAGCAGGATGGGTAAACAGCAAGGTCCTACTCTATAGCACAGGGGACTATATTCAATACCCTATGATAAACCATGATGAAAAAGAATATTAAAAAAAGAATGTAGATATAACTGAATCACTTTGCTGTGTAGTTGATTTACAACACCACATTGTAAATTAACTATACTTCAATACATAAATTAAAATTTAAAAAAATATGCTAAGGGGCTTCCCTGGTGGCACAGTGGTTGAGAGTCCGCCTGCCGATGCAGGGGACGCGGGTTCGTGCACCGGTCCGGGAGGATCCCACATGCCGCGGAGCGGCTGGGCCCGTGAGCCATGGCCGCTGAGCCTGCGCGTCCGAGAGCCTGTGCTCCACAACGGGAGAGGCGGCAGCAGTAAGAGGCCAGCGTACCGCAAAAAAAAAGAAAAAAAGAAAAAAGTGAAGGAAAATGAAGACTTTCTCAGAAAAGCAAAAATTGAGAGTATTTGTTGCCAGTAGACCTGCCTTGCAAGAAATGTTAAAAGTTCCTTAGAGAGAAAGAGAATAGAGGTCAGAAACTTGGGCATACATACAGAAAGGAAAAGCACTGGAGGGTAAATAAGTGAAGGTAAAATCCAAACTTTTATTTTTCTTATTTTTTATTGATCTAATGAATCCAAATGATTAATCCAATTGATATTAATTAATCCAACAATATCAATAATCACGTTAAATAGCAATTGTCTAAATCTGCCAATTGAGAGAGAAATTGTCACAGTGGATTAAAAAACATTACCTACTTATATGTTGTCTGCAAGAAACCCATTTTAAACATAAAGACACATATAGATTAAAAGTAAATGGATAGGGTCTTCCCTGGTGGCACAGTGGTTAAGAGTGTGCCTGCCAACGCAGGGGACACGGGTTCGAGCCCCGGTCCAGGGAGATCCCACAAGCCGCGGAGCAGCTAAGCCCGTGCGCCACAACTACTGAACCTGCGATCTAGAACCCGCGAGCCACAGCTACTGAAGTCTGCGTGCCTAAAGCCCGTGCTCCTCAACAAGCCACCCGCAATGAGAAGCCCCTGCATCCCCAGGAAGAGTAGCCCCTGCTCTCTGCAACTAGAGAAAACCCGCGCGCTGCAAAAAAGCAACAACAACAACAAAAAAAGTAAATGGATAGGGAGTTCCCCGGTGGTTAAGACTCCTCGCATCCAATGCAAGGGGCCCAGGTTCCATTCCTGGTCAGGGAACTAGATCCTGCGTGCCGCAACTAAGAGCCTGCATGCCACAACTAAAAGATCACACATGCGGCAGTGAAGATCCTGCATGCCACAACTAAGACCCAGTGCAGCCAAATAAATAAATGAATATTTTTTTTAAAAATTAGAATAAAAGTAAATGGATGGAGAAAGCTAGAGCCTGCTAACACTAATTTTAAAAGTGGGAGTAGCTATATTAATTTCAGATGGGCCAGACTTCAGAGCAAGGAAGATTTTCAGGGATAAAGAGGGGCATTACATAATGACAAAAGGGTTAAATCTGCAAGAAGACATAACAATCCTTAATGTGTATTCACCTAACAACAGAGAATCAAAATACTTGAGGCAAACACTATTAGAACAGCAAGGAGAAATAGGCGAATCCACTGTTAGAGTTGGAGACTTCAGCACGCCTCTGTCACAAATGGTTACATTCATTAGGCAGAAAGTCGGTGAGGACAGAGCTGAACTTAACAGCACCGTCAATCAACTGGATATAAATGACATCTGTAGACTACTTCATCCAACAGGAGATTACAGATTCTTCTCAAGCTCACATGGAACATTCACCAAAATAGACCACATTCTGGGCTGTAAAACAGACCTTACAAAGTAAAAATCGGACATCCTGGTGGCGCAGTGGTTAAGAATCCGCCTGCCAGTGCAGGGGACATGGGTTCAAGCCCTGGTCCGGGAAGATCCCACATGCCGCGGAGCAGCTGAGCCCGTGCACCACAACTACTGAGCCTGCGCTCTAGAGCCCGTGAGTCACAACTACTGAGTCTGCGTGCCACAACTACTGAAGCCCACGTGCCTAGAGCCCATGCTCTGCAACAAGAGAAGCCACCACAATCAGAAGCCCACGCACTGCAACGAAGAGTAGCCCCCGCTCGCCGCAACTAGAGAAAGCCCGTGTGCAGCAACGAAGACCCAACGCAGCCAAAAATAAATAAATTAATTAATTTTTTTAAAAAAAGTAAAAATCATACAATGTCTTCTTTTAGACCCCAACTGAATTAAAGTGGAAATCATTAACAGAAATATATCTGGAAAATCCCAAAATATGCGGAGAGTAAACAACACAGTTCTAAATAACACATGGGTCTAAGAAAAAAATCTCAAGAGAAAAAATTTTAAATTTGACCTAAATGAAAATACAACTCTTCAAGATTTGTGGGATGAAGTGAAAGCAGAGCTTAGAGGAAAATTTATAGCATCAACTAGATATATCTGAAGAGAAGAAAGACCTGAAATCAGTCATCTAAGCGTCAACTTTAGGAACCAGAAAAAGAAGAGAAAATCCAAAGTAAAAAGAAGAAAAAGAATAAAAAATTACTGTAGAAATCAATGAATTTGAAAACAGTAAGTCAACAGAGAAAATCAACAAAACCAAAAGCGGATTCTTTGAAGAGATCAATAAAATTGATAAACCTCTATCCAGGCTAACTAAGAAAAAAAGGAGAAGATACAAATGACTAATATCAGAAAAGAAAGAGAGGACGTCACTATAGCTACCAAAGATATTAAAAGTATAATAAAGGAATATTATGAACAAATCTATGCTCACAAAACTTATTTATTTATTTATTTATTTATATTTTTGGCTGTGTTGGGTCTTCGTTTCTGTGCGTGGGCTTTCTCTAGCTGCGGTGAGTGGGGGCCACTCTTCACTGCGGTGCGCGGGCCTCTCACTGTCGCGGCCTCTCTTGCTGTGGAGTACAAGCTCCAGACGCGCAGGCTCAGTAGTTGTAGCTCACGGGCCTAGTTGATCCGTGGCATGTGGGATCTTCCCAGACCAGGGCTCGAACCCATGTCCCCTGCATTGGCAGGCAGATTCTCAACCACTGCGCCACCAGGGAAGCCCCAAAACTTTTTTTGATTTATTTATTTATTTTTGACTGTGTTGGGTCTTTGTTGCTGCCCGCGGGCTATCTCTAGTTGTGGCGAGCAGGGGCTACTCTTCGTTGTGGTGCATGGGCTTCTCATTGCGGTGGCTTCTCTTGTTGCGGAGCACAGGCTCTGGGCACACAGGCTTCAGTAGTTGTGGCACATGGGCTCAGTAGTTGTGGCTCGCGGGCTCTAGAGCGCAGGCTCGGTAGTTGTGGTGCACGGGCTTAGTTGCTCCGTGGCATGTGAGATCTTCCTGGACCAGGGCTTGAACGCATGTTCCCTGCATTGGCAGGCAGATTCCTAACCACTACACCACGAGGGAAGCCCCCTATGCTCACAAATTTGATAACCTAGATGAAATGGACAAATTCCCCGAAAGATACAATTTGCCAGAACTCACACAAGGAGAAATAGACAATCTGAATGGGCCTTTATCTATTAAAGAAATTGAGTCAACAATCAATACCCTTCCCAAACTGGGGGAGTTCCCTGGTGGCCTAGTAGTTAGGATTCTGGGCTTTCACTGCCGTGGCCTAGGTTCAATCCCTGGTTGGGGAACTGAGATCCCACAAGCCACGTGGCGTGGCCATAAAACAAAACAAACAAACAAACAAAAAAACCCAGAAAGAAGGGACTTCCCTGGTGGTCCAGTGGTTAAGACCCTGCACTCCCAATTCAGGGGGCCGGGGTTCAATTCCTGGTCAGGGAACTAGATCCTGCATGCCGCAACTAAGGGCTTGCACGTGGCAGTGAAGATCCTGAGTGCCACAACTAAGACCCGGCCCAGCCAAATAGATAAATAAGTACTGAAAGAAAAAAAAAAAAGAAAGTAAAGGCCCAAGATGGGTTCACTGGTGAATTCTGCTAAGCCTTTAAGGAAGAAATCATACTGATTTTCTACAATCTCTTTCAGAGGATAGAAGCAGAGGGAGTACTTCCTAATTCATTCTATGAGGCCAGCATTACCCTAACACCAAAACCAAACAAAAACATTACAAGTTAAGAAAATTACAAGGACTTCCCTAGCAGTCCAGTGGCTAAGACTCCACGCTTCCAATGCAGGGGGCGTGGATTCGATCCCTGGTCAGAGAACTAAGATGCCACATGCCACGTGGTGTTGCCAAAAAAAATAAAAAGAAAACTACAGACCCATATCATTCATGAACATAAATGCAAAAAGCACCAACAAAACATTAGTACCTCAAACCTAACAATGTATAAAAAGAATTATAAATCATGACCAAGTGAGATTATCCCAGGTATACAAGGAGGTTCAACATTCAAAAATTAATGTAATCCATCACATCAACAAGCTAAAAAAGAAAAATCACATGATCGTATCAACAGATGCAGAACAAGCGTCTGACAAAATCCAATACCCATTCATGATAAAAGCTTTCAGTAAATTAAAAAGAGAGGGAACGTCCTCAGTTTGACGAAGAATATCTACAAAAAAACCCCTACAGCTGTGAAGTCAAAGACAAATATCATATGATATCACTTACACGTGGAATCTAAAAAAGCCTACAAATGTATTTATCTACACAACAGAAATAGAGTCACAGATGTAGAAAATAAACTTACGGTTACCAAGGGGTAAGGGGGAGAGGGATAAATTGGAAGATTGGGATTAACATATACACTCTACTATATATAAAATAGATAACTAACAAGGACCTATTGTATAGCACAGGGAAATCTACTCAATACTCTGGAATGGCCTATATGGGAAAAGAATCTTAAAAGATATCTTAAGAAGATATTCTTTAAAGAATCTTAAAAGATACATGTATAACTGATTCACTTTGCTGTATACCTGAAATTAACACAACATTGTAAATCAACTATATTCCAAAAAAATTTTTTTAAAAACCCTACGGCTAACATCATACTTCATGGTGATCATACTTGGCTTTCTCACTAAGATCAGATTCTAACCAAAGATAACCCCTCTCACCACTGCTTTTCAGCATTGTACTGCAAGTCCTAGCTAATGTAAGAGCACAAGAATATAAAATAAAAAGGTGTACAGATTGTGAAGGAAAACATAAAACTGTCATTGTTTGCAGACAACATAATTGTCTTCGTAGAAAGAATCAACAAAAAACTCCTGGAACTAAAAAGTGATTATAGCAAGATTGCAGAATACAAGGTTAATGTACAAAAGTCAATTGCTTTCCTATATACCAGCAATGAACAAGTGGGTTTTGAAATTAAAAACAATACCATTTGCATTAGCACCAAAAAAATAAAAAGAAGTGCTTTGGTATAAAACTAACAAAATGTGTACAAGATCTATATGAGGAAAACTAAAAACTCTGAGGATCAAATATCAAAGAACAGGGAGTTCTTTCACTGTCACTGGCCCAGGTTCAATCCCTGGTTGGGGAACTGAGACCCCACAAGATGCCTGGCATGGCAAAAAAAAAAAAAAAAAAAAAAAAAAAAAAAAATCAAAGAACTCTATATGGAGAGCTATTCCGTTTTTATGGATTGGATTACGGAATATGGTCAAATTATCAATTCTTTCCAACTTGACTGAAAGATTCATTGCAATCCCAATCAAAATCCCAGCAATTTACTTTGTGGATATTTTCAAACTGACTCCAAAGTTCATGAGAAGAGAGAAAAGACCCAGTATAGCCAATTCAACATTGAAGGAGATAAACAAGTCAGAAGACTAACATTACCTGACTTCAAGACTTAGTATAAGGCTACACTAATCATGACAGTGTGGTATTGGCAAAAGAACAGACAAATAGGGTGATGGAAAAGAACAGACAACCCAGAAATAGACTCACATAAATACGTCACCTGATTTTTGACAAAGGATCAAAGGCAATATAATGGAAAAAAGATAGTGTTTTTAACAACTGGTGCTGAAACAACTGGACATCCACATGCAGAAAAAAAATTAATCTAGACACAGACCTTACACCCTTCACAAAAATTAACTCAAAATGGATCATAGACCTCAGTGTAAAACACAAAACTATAAAACTCCTAGAAGATAACATAAGAGAAAGTCCAAATGACCTTGAGTTTGGTGAAGACTTTTCAGATACAATACCAAAGGCACAATTCATGAAAGAAATCACTGATAAGCTGGACTTCATTAAAATTAAAATTTTTTGCTCTGCAGTAGACAATGTCATGAGAATAAAAAGACATGCCACAGGGCTTCCCTGGTGGCGCAGCGGTTGAGAGTCCGCCTGCCGATGCAGGGGACATGGGTTCGTGCCCCGGTCCGGGAAGATCCCACATACCATGGAGCGGCTGGGCCCGTGAGCCATGGCCGCTGAGCCCGCGCGTCCGGAGCCTGTGCTCCGCCACGGCCTGCGTACCGCAAAAAAAAAAAAAAAAGACATGCCACAGACTGCAAGAAAACATTTGCAAAAGACATATCTGATAAGGACTCTTATTCAAAATATAGAAGGAACTCTTAAAACTCAACGATAAGAAAACAAACAAACAAACAACCCAGTTATAAATTGGGCCAATGGCTTTAATGGACTCCCCACTATAGGAAATATAGAGATGGCAAACAAACATATGAAAAGATGCTCCACATCATATGTCATCAGAGAAATGTAAACGAAGACAACAATGAGCTACCACTACACACCTGTTAGAAAGGCCAAAATTCCAAACACTGACATCAAATGCTGGTGAGGATGTGGAGCAACAGGAACGCTCCTTCACGGCTGGTGGGGATGTGAAATGCTGCAGCCACTTTGGAAGACAGTTTGGTGGTCTCTTATAAGACTAAACACACCCTTACCATACAATTCAGCAATCACACTACTTGTTATTTAACGAAAGAAGTTGAAAACTTATGTCCACACAAAAATCTGCACACAGATGTTTATAGCAGCTTTATCAATAATGAGCAAAACTTGGAAGCAACCCAGATGTCCTTCATTAGGTAAATGTATAAATCATCTGGGGTAGATTCCAACAATGGAATATATTCAGTGCTAACAAGAAATGAACTATCTAGCCATGAAAAAACATGGAGGAGACTTGTGTATTACTAAGTATAAGAAGCCAGTCTGAAAAGGCTACATATTGTACGATTCCAAATATATGACATTCTTGAAAGGATAAAACTATGGATACAGTAAAAAGATCAGTACTATCAGGGGTTAGGGAAGATGGAGAGATGAATAAGTGAAGTACGGATGACTTTTAGGGCAGTGAAACTACTGTGTATGTTACTGAAAAGGTGGATATGTAATTATAATTTGTCTAATTTGTCCTATAGAGTATATACAACACTACAAGTCAACCTAAGGTAAATTATGGGCTTTGGATGATAATGATGTGTCAATGTAGGATCATTAGTTTTAACAAAGTACCACTTTAATGGGGAATGTTGATATTGGGGGAGTCTACAAAAGGTAGTAATTTTAGGGACTTTCCTGATGGTTCAGTGGCTAAGACTCCGTGCTCCCAGTGGAAGGGGCCTGGGTTCGATCCCTGGTCAGGGAACTAGATCTCACATGCTGCAACTAAGAGTTTGCATGTTGCAACTAAAGATCCCGCGTGCTGCAACTAAAAATATCCTGTGTGCTGCAACTAAGACCTGGTGTAGCCAAATTAATTAATTAATTAATTAAAAAAAAATTCTGGGAAAAAAAAGGTAGTAATTAAAAAAAAAAGAAAATGTTGTCAGTGACCAGACCATGAAAAGCCTTATAAACCTTTAAGGAGACTGGATCTTATCCTAAGAGCATTAGGAAATGGCTGGTGAATGTTGTATTAGTTTCCTATAACTTCTGTAACAAATTATCACAAACTGGGGACTTAAAACAAGAGGAATTTATCCTCTCCTAGTTCTAGAGGCTAAAAGTCCAAAATCGGGACTTCCCTGGTGGTCCAGTGGGTAAGACTCCACGCTCCCAATGCAGGGGGCCCAGGTTTGATCCCCGGTTGGGGAACTAGATCCCGCATGCATGCCGCAACTAAAGATCCCGCATGCCGCAACGAATTTCCCGAGTGCGGCAACTAAGACACGGTACAGCCAAAATAAATCAATTAATTAATTTTTAAAAATAAAAAAATAAAAGTCCAAAATCAAGGTGTCAGCAGTTCCCTGCTTCCTTTGAAAGCTCTAGGGGATTTTTTTTTTTTTCCTCTTCTGTCTTCACATGGCCTTCTTCTCTGTGTATAAGGAGACTTGTCATTGGATTGAGGGCCCACCCAGCTAATCCAGGATGATCTCCCGGATTAAGTTAAGATCCTTAACTTAGTTATATCTGCAAAGACCCCTTTTGCAAATAGGGTCACATTCACAGATTCCAGGGATTAGAACATGGACATAGCTTTTTGGGGACCACCATTCAACCTACCGCGATATTAAACTACGTAACACACATCCGTAGGGTTGCTGAGTTAGTTAAGACTCTTTAAGCGATGTTTGAAACCTCCTCTGGCTAAACCAAGCAAAGAAAGGGGGTAGGAGAAAGAGGGTTACTGGAATATTACTGGGAAGGTCACAAAATTGAAGGAAAGTGAACAAGCTGGCCTTGGAGAGGCCCAGGGCAGCGCCAAGGATCTCATCAGTGAGAATTCATGAATCATGCTTTAGATCAGGCACTGGCAATTATTCTTTTCTATGAATGACCATGGTCTATGTTAATATTTTCAGCTTTGCAGGCTATACAGTCTCTGTTGCAACTCAACTCTGCTGTTGTTTGTGAAAGCAGCCATAGAGAAGATGTAGGTGAGCGAGTATGGCTGTTCTCCAATATTTATTCCATGTTTATTAACAAAATTTTCCAACTTGATTTTTAAAAACAGGAAACAGTCAGTGTTAGTCTACTGCAAGCCATATGCCCACAGTACTGTGATCGAGGCACCCACCAAGACCAGATGAAATGCTGAAGCAGTTGTTGCCCACAGGAAAATCAAGATGCCCCTACCAAAAAGAGAGGGGAAGATACTTCCCAGTATCCTTGTACCTGGATCAGCGGATGAGTGTAGGGATGTGCCAGGCATGGAGGACCCCATAAGAGTGAGAACCACCATAGTTGCAGCTCTCATGAGGCTCACGGTCAAACTGAGATGTACACCAATCAAAGATGTATACCGTGAGTGTACAGTAATAACTGAGACACACACTCCAAAGGAGAGAACATAGGTTGACATTAGGGTTTCTCAACCTCAGCACTATTGACATCTGGGACTGGATAATTCTTTGTTTGGGGGGCTGCCCTGTGCCTTGTAGGATGTCAAGTAGCACCTTGGACTATATCCACTAGATGCCAGGATCAAGCCCCACCCTACCTTTCAGTTGTGGCAACTAAAAATATCTCAAGACACTATCAAATGTCCCCTCAGTCCCCTCGGAAGGGCGTAATTGCTCCTGGTAGAGAACCACTGGGCTACAAGGAAATGCGGTAGGGCAACCTACCTTCTTCTGGCGAATCAGGAAGGCTACTCCAGGGGAATGATGTATGAGTTGAGGTCTGAAGCGTGAATAAAAGTCACCTAAACCAAGGAGAGGAGACAATCACAAACCAAATGAGACGACAGCAAATGCAAAGGTGTCTGTGGCTGGAGAGAGCATATGGCATGCTGAGGAATTCAAAGAAGGGTTACAAGAGTGGACCCGAGCATGTGTAGTTTGGAGTTTTGTGAAGCCACTGAGAGGTTTTAGCAGAGCAGTGACAGTAACGTAGCTAAAACAAACAAAACGAGAGAGCTGAAAGCAACAAAAAAACAAAACACTTGTGGCAGTGGAACCAAAGAGAACAAGGGAGGATATTTGGGAGGCTATAGCTACAAACGTGGTGAGAGGTGAAGACAGAGAAAAGTAAAAAGATTCAATATTAGAGGCATTAGGTGATGGATTGGAAATGAGCTAAAAGGGACAAGTTTCAGATGTGACTTTTAGGTTTCTGACTTGGGCAGAACTGGTGGTACCATCCACCAAGGTCAAGAGCATAGAAAAAGGACCAGGGATGGGTAAGGACGGGTGAGGGAGCCAATGATATCAACCTTGCACAGGTTGTGTCTGAAATGCCTTCAAGACAGACAAGGGGAATTGTTGATTGGGAGGTGGCTATAAAGACCTTGAGCCCAGAGGAGAAATCAGGGCTGGGGGAGATATACTTGGGAGTCATCAGGACAAAATGATCACTAAATCTGTGGGTGCAAATATAGAGTGAGAGAGAAGGTCTAGAACCAAGCCCTAAAATCTCCAACATTTAATGGCCAAGAGGAGGAGACAGCATTGGCGAGAGAGACCAGAGACCAAGGAGTGAGACAGAAGGGCAGCCAGCGGAGCGTGGGGAAGCGTGTGTCCTACGAAGGAAGGCATGGTCAACAATATCAAAGGCTGCTGATGTCAGAGAAGAGGCAAAAGACTGAGAATGGACCCCTGGTCAGTGACCTTGGAGGCCTGGGTGACCTCAGCAAGAGCTTTTCCATGAGTGATGAGAGTAAAAGCCAGACTGGAGGTGACTGAGGAATGAAGGGGAGGTGAGCCAGTGTAGACTTCACTGGGGAGGAAAGAGAGGTGGAGAGAGAGATTAGTGCTGGGGCCGCTGGTGGGAGTGTAAACTGGGGCAGCCTCTGTGGAGAACAGTATGGAGGTTCCTCAGAAAACTAGAAATAGAACTGCCATGTGACCCAGCAATTCCACTCCTGGGTAGAGATCCAAAAAAAACCAAAAACACTAATTCAGAAAGATATTAATACACACACCGCAGTGTTCACTGCAGCTCTATTTACAATAGCCAAGATATGGAAGCAACCTAAGTGTCCATCAACAGATGAATGGATAAAGATGACATGGTATATATATGTATATGTGTGTGTGTGTGTGTGTGTGTGTGTGTGTGTGTGTGTGTGTAATGGAATACTACTCAGCCATAAAAAAGAACAAAATTCTGGTGGGGGGAGATAAATTAGGAGTTTGGGATTAACAGATACACCCTACTATATATAAAATAGATATAAAACAAGGACCTACAGTTTGCACAGGGAACTACATTCAATATCTTGTAATAACCTATAATGGAAAAGAACCTGAAAATGAATATAGATCTATCTATCTATCTATGTATATTCTTTATACATATGTATGTATAAATATATACATCCCATTGCAGTACGCTTGAAACTAACACAACATTGTAAATTAACTATACTTCAATTTAAAACTATTTTTTGAAAAAGGACAGAATTTTGCCATTTGCAGCAACATGGTTGGATTTGGAGGGTGTTATGCTAAGTGAAATAAGTCACAAAGAGAAAAGACAAATACTGTATATTGCTTATATGGTGAATCTGAAAAATACAACAAACTTTCGAATGTAACAAAAAAGAAGCAGACTCACAGACACAGAGGACAAACTAGCGGTGACCTGTGAGGAGAGGGAAGTGGGGAAGGGCAATATAGAGGTAGAGATTTAAGTCGTACAAACTATCATGTATAAAATAAGCTACAAGGATGTATTGTACAACACAGGGAATACAGCCAATATTCTATAATAACTATAAATGGAGTATAACTTTTAAAAATTGTATGTAAATAAAGTTAAGTGCTGAAGTTGGGTGAGGCTGGGGAGGGTTGGGGAGTTCAAGTCGTGGTTATTGGGGCGTTTAGAAATGTCAGTGGGAAGGATCCAGCTGAGAGGCAGAAAACGATCATGAAGAAGGGAGGGGTACGGTGGATGGTGTGAGACCTCTGAGAAGGAAGGAGGCCATGGAACCCAAAGTTCTGCTGGAGGAATTCTCGTGAGACAGGGGAGCTCCCTCTCGGATAACGGGTGAAAGGAGAGAACAATAGTGAGGCTGGCCTGGGTGGCAGGAAGTTAATGAGAAGAAAAGGATGGGCAGACAGGGGAGGAATACAGTGGACCCATTTTGGGGAATGGCTACTCAGTCTCTTTTTTTCCCCCCTGGAAATTGCCCCTTCTTCAGGTCTACATGGGAAACAAAAATGGCGGAAAGCTGAATGCCACTTTGTCCAACACAATACTGTCCCCTGGCCACTTTTGATTAGTCCAGGAATAGACACTGCATGCAAACTGGGTCAATCAGAATCCCGGTAAACATGGTGGGACCCTGGCAGCCAGTTTGCATCATACCATAGCCCTCTCTTGGCCCAGGCAAAATAATTTTCTTGATTCACGGATAGACACCTCATCCAGTCCATGAAATTGGACGTGAAGCTAGGATATTCAGTCTTATCCCGGACAAATTTTTGCATAGTGGGGATGGAAATTTAGGAGATTGTGATGGCTGCAGTTCCTCACATGTAATGCATAGGGCATGGAAATGCATCCGGCATTATTTTGTTGAGAGGGAGATCGAAGGAGAGGCAGAGGAGAAGCATTGATGAGAAGGAGGGTCCTGAGAGCTCTCCAGACCCTAGTTCCAGTCTTTCCCTGCCTATATGTTCTTGCTTCCACAAGACTTCTCATAGCCTTATGATAAATTCCCTCTCTTTCTTAAGCTACCTTCTAGTTCTTGCATCCAAGTGTCCTTACCAATTCAGCAGGGGAGTAACAAGTTGAAAATTTTATTTGAAGGAGTCCCTGAGTCATTTAGTCATGTGTATCCATAAGATTAGGTAAAACTCAAATAGCGTGAAATTATGAGTAATTAATTTCCGCCAACAAAGCTGAATGTAATGGTAATATACCTTGACGTTATAATATTAAGAATAAAATAACTGGGCTTTTTCTAAAAGTTTCTTAGGGTACATTTGATCATAAGGAGGCACTCGTTCAAGCTAAGTCAAGCAAAAAGAGGAATTCATTGGAAGGACACAGAGATGGGGACCTCATAGCAGCAATGGCTGCAAGTACAGCTGGGACTCATGAAGAATCGGGGCTGGTCCATCAGAAGTAGAGTGTACTGTCTCTCAGGAGCCGAAGCCACTAGCTGGATCCCTCACCTCTGCAGTTCCCCTGTATCTGATTCCCCAGCTCTAGCCCTACACCACCTCTAGGCTACAGCAACCAACACCCTTGAACTAGTATCTCTGGTGCTAGTTCCAACACCTGGAAAACAGAATTAATGGCCCCATCTTGGGGCATGTCTACTCCACTCCAATCTGCCGTGGACAGGTGAAATTGGGGCTAACACAGAAGCTGACACTGTCCCTTCAGAAAGGGCTAGGGGGATGAGCAGTTCTCAGCGAGGGCATGAGCTGGGCCATTCCCCCAAGAGGGACCCTCTGCACCCACGTGCAGAAACTCTAGGGGCTGCCACGCCCAAGTCTCCCTTCAGAGCGACACTTCTCGGGGTGCTTTTGTCCAGAGAAGCTGCCTAACTTTCTGTTGTGTGACCCTCGCTCCCAAACCACACCTGATTGGAGCAAAAGGTGGTCCCTGTGATGGTCAGGACAGTGGTAAGAAATTCAAACGACCCGAAGCAAAAGAGACAAAGGGCGACTGGGAGGAAATTAACAAGCTCACTCAATGAGGAAGGACAGAAGTCATGGTGGCCTTGAGGACGAGTGGACCCAGGGACTCGGGGTACTCTGTCTGGACCTCTGTCTCTCCACCTGTCCCTTTTGCTTCTTCCTATGGGGTGTTTTCATTCTTACCTACAGCAGACGTCATCTGTGTTCACACAGGGAGCATGGTAGCTGGTTCCACCAGCCCCACAACTAAGAAATAGCAGCCTTTCTCCAATTTGAGCTTGAAAAATCTTCCACAAGGACCCACTGTAGTGTATACCACATTCTGTTTATCCAGCCATCCATCAGTGGACACTTGGTCTGCGTGCACTTCTATTCTTTACTATTGTGAATAACGCTGCTATGAACATGAGTGTACAAATATCTCTTTGAGACCCTGTTTTCAATTCTTTCAGATATATACTCAGAAGTGGAACTGCTGAATCATATGGTAATTCTATTTTTAATTTTTTGAGGAATTGCCGTACTGTTTTCCATACTGTGCTCCATTTGACAATCCTACTTTTGCTGACTTTTTTTGTCCAGTAGTCCATCAATTGTCAAGAGTGAGGTACTGAATTTTCCAACAATTGTTGTCGAATTGTCTATTTTTCCTTTCAATTCAGTCAATCTTGCCTTCACTCACTTTGGGTTAACCAACAGAGGTTGACACGTACATATATACATTTATAATTGTTATATCTAACTCTTCTATTGACCCATTTATCATTATGATTTATCTTTTGACCCATTTATCATTATGATTTATCTTTAAGTCTTAAAGTCTCTTTGTCTGATATTGATAAAGAAACCCTAGCTCTCTTATGGTTGCTGTTTGCACGGTGTATTTTTTTTCTATCCTTTTGCTTTCAACCTATTTGTGTCTTTGAATCTAGGGTGTTTCTGTTAAAGACAGCACACAGCTGGGTCTGACTTTTTGATCCAGTCTGACAGTCCCTGTCTTTTGGAGTTTTTAGTCTTTGCACATTTAATGACATTCCTGATATGACTGGATTTATGCCTATCATTTTGCTATTTGTTTTCTATTTGTCTTATGTCTCTTTTGTTCTCCTTTACTGGGTATTTGACATTAAATATGTTTTCATAAACCACTTTAATTTATCTGTTGATTTTTTCTGCTTTTTAAAAGTTGTTTTATTAGTGATTGCTCTGAGGGATTACAATATGCATCTTAATTTAGCACAATCTGCTTCAAAATAATATCAACTTAATTTCAGTAAAATCTGGAAAATTTGCTCCATTATGGTCTCATCCCCCCCACCAATCCTTTGTGCTATTACAAACCCAACCATACAGTGTTACAATTATCACTTTGTCCGATCTTATATATTTTTTAAAAGGCAAGAGAAGAAATGGGACTTCCCTGGTGGTGCAGTGGTTAAGAATCCACCTGCCAAGGCAGGGGACACGGGTTTGATCCCTGGTCTGGGAAGATCCCACATGCCGCGGAGCAACTAAGTCCGTGTGCCACAAGTACTGAGCCTGCATGCCACAAGTACTGAAGCCCGCGCGCTTAGAGCCCGTGCTCCGCAACAAAGAGAAGCCACCACAATGAGAAGCCTGTGTACCGCAACAAAGAGTAGCCCCTCGGGCTTCCCTGGTGGCGCAGTGGTTGACAGTCCGCCTGCCGATGCAGGGTACACGGGTTCCTGCCCTGGTCCGGGAAAATCCCACATACCGCGGAGCGGCTAGGCCCGTGAGCCATGGCTGCTGAACCTGCGCGTCTGGAGCCTGTGCTCCGCAACGGGAGAGGCCACAGCAGTGAGAGGCCCGCGTACCGCCAAAAAAAAAAAGACAAAGAGTAGCCCCTGCTCGCTGCAACTAGAGAAAGCCCGTGCGCAGCAACGAAGACCCAATGCAGCCAAAAAAAAAAAAAAAAAAAAAAGGCAAGAGAAGAAATGGGACTTCCCTGGTGGCACAGTGGTTAAGAATCCACCTTCCAAGGCAGGTGACACGGGTTTGATCCCTGGTCTAGGAAGATCCCACATGCCGCGGTGCAACTAAGTCCGTGTGCCACAAGTACTGAGCCTGCAAGCCACAACTACTGAAGCCCGCACGCTTAGAGCCTGTGCTCCGCAACAAAGAGAAGCCACCACAATGAGAAGCCTGCGTACCGCAACAAAGAGTAGCCCCTGCTCGCCGCAACTAGAGAAAGCCCGTGCGCAGCAACGAAGACCCAATGCAGCCAAAAAAAACAATGGCAAGAGAAGAAATGGAATCTACTTATAGAATCTTTTATATTTACCATTTCCGGTATTCTTCATTTCTTCTTGTGAATTCAAGTCACTGCCTAGCATCGATTTCAGCTCGAAAAACTTCCTTTAGTATTTCTCGTAAGGCAGGTCTGCTAGCAACAAATTCTTCAGTCTTTGTTTATCTGAAAATGGATATATTTCACCTTCATTTTTTACATTTGCTAGACTGAGAATTCTTGCTTGACAGTGTGTCTTACGTCAGCATTTCAAGGCTGCCATTCTGCTGCCTTTGGTCTCCATTATTTCTAAAGAGAAGTCAGTCATGAATCGTATTCCGTTGCTTTCAAGCATAGGAGCATATATGGGCAAAAATGTCAGAGATTCATGGTGTTCTTGCCTGAAGCTTGGTAATGTTCATTAAGAAACGCTTCTTAGTTTGTTGAAGGCCTTCGGTCAGTTTGCACAAGGCTGCAGTGGCTATTTTTGACAGTTGTGTCCAGATTTGGGGGACAGGATTTGTTGATCCCACTCTGTCGTCATGCCAGATGTGAGAAAATGGTTTGTCTTTCTTTCAGGTGAAATGGAAGCCGCTGAGGCGTATCAAACAGAGGAGGGACATAATCTGATTTTGAAAGATCACTCTGGATACTTGCATTCATTAATTTTTGCTTCATAAGAAATTACCCCAAATTTATTGGCTTAAAGCGACACACATTTATTATCTCATTGTTTCTATAGGTCAGAAACTGGGAAGCAGCATAGCTTGGTGTTTCTGATTCAAGGTCTCTCGCAAGGCTGCAGTCAAGGTGTCAGCTGGGGTTTGAATGGGAGGGGGAGACACACTTCCAAGTTCACTTTCTTGGCTGGTGTAGGATGCCTTAGTTCTTCACCACGTGGTTTTCTCCATAGGTCTGCCCACACCTTGGTGTCGATCTTCCTCCAAAGCAAGTGACCCAAGTGACAGTGTGACCGAGATGGAAGTCACAGTGTCCTTTTATGACCTACTCTGTGAATCTCACCCTGTCCCTGCTTTATTCCATTCATTAGAATGAAATAGCTACGTTCAGCCCACACTCAAGAAAACGGAAAACTAAGCTCCACCTCTTGAAGACAGGAGCGTTCAAACACTTTGTGGTGGCCAGTGAGTCACTTTGGAGAAGCAGAAAGGAAGTTAAGGGATGAAAACCATACACCCTCTAAATCGTACGCACCATTGCCAGATCATTCTCAACAGATTAAAGTTTGTTCATGGGATACTCTTGGTCAAAAACCATCAGTTTTCCATTGCCTATATCCCACAGGAGGACGGTTAAACTCTTCAGCATGTAATTCAAGGCATTCCACGATCTCACCCTATTTCCCAACCTCCTCTCCCACGGCCCTTTTCTCTTTCCTATGATCAACCAAACGGAGCCATTCCTTACTTCTCACACCTTCCCTCCTAGTCCTTCCCCTTCAAATGCCCTTCCCGCTGATCTCAACGTGCTCAAATTCTGCCTACCCCTTTAGTATCTGCTCAAAAGCTTTTCTCCCAACAAACAGTACCTATAACTATCTCAGTCAGAAATGAAATAAAATGGGCAGGAGGGAAAAATAAAATAAAATGCCGTTATGATCTCACATATGTGGAATCTAAAAAAATGATACAAATGAACTTATTCACAAAACAGAAACCGACTCACAGACATAGAAAACAAACTTATGGTTACTAGAGGAGAAGGGGGGGAGGGATAAATTAGGAGTTTGGGATTAACATACACACACTACTATACGTAAAATAGATAACCAACAAGGACCTACTGTATAGCACAGGGAACTCTACTCAATATTCTGTAATAACCTATATGGGAAGAGAATCTGAAAAAGAATAGATGTATGTATATGTATAACTGAATGACTTTGCTGTACACCTGAGACTAACACAATATTGTAAATCAACTATACTCCAATATACAATAAAAAAATTTTTTTAATTAAAAAGTAAAAGAAATATGAACATAAAAGAAGAAATAAAATCTTCCTTTTCTGAATTTCAGGAAAACTTTATCAGCACTTCTGTCACAGCAAATGTCATTTTCACCTTCATATTTAAATGATCTCTCTCCTTAGTGAATTTTCAGCTTCTTGATGGCATGGGTCATAGTCACCTTGGTCACCTTGCTCCCTCTGTGGTATGTAACCTTTGCGTCTAGAAGTTCAGTAAGTATTTGTTCATTTTACTTGCATCATAAGGATACAAACTATAGCCAAAAAATAGGGGAGTTTTGCAATCTTTGGATTTTGTTCCTTTATGATAAAGTGATTCGGCAAAATTAAAAAAGAAAAAACTCTGTGGATGTTTGCAGAATAGACTGAGAAAGGC
The DNA here is from genome assembly GCF_963924675.1 of Phocoena phocoena. Classification (NCBI taxonomy): domain Eukaryota; kingdom Metazoa; phylum Chordata; class Mammalia; order Artiodactyla; family Phocoenidae; genus Phocoena; species Phocoena phocoena. The sequence goes on from NC_089233.1 coordinate 83,602,850, forward strand.
TCCTGCAGTGTCTAGGTGAGAATTAGCGGAAACCTGGACCAAGACGGTGGCAATGGAGATGGGGAGAAGTGGAGAGATGTGAGGTGTGTTTTTAAAGTGGGACTGATACAGGATTTGCCTTTGGATTGGATGGGGGAGGGGAAAGAAGTTAAGGATGACTTGCAGGTGTTTGGTATTGGTACCTGGAGCTGGTGGCCCCATTTCCTGAGAGGGGAAGAAGGCAGAAGCACCACATCCGGGGTGCTAATGGAGATGCTGGGATGCCCATGGAGAAGCCTAAGGGTGAGGTCAAGGGGCAGTTGGGTCGGTAGATACACGAGTCCGGAGATGAGAGCAGACACGAGGGCTGCAGGTACAAATTTGAGTTCTCAGCATAGACATGGCTTTAAGGATGGGGGGTGAATGAGATCCCCTAGGGAGAGAGTGGGGAAGGGAAGAGTCCAGGCCTGAGTCCCGAGGCTCTGCAGTGTCTAGAGAACAAGTAGAGGGACAAGAGGGGAAGGAGTCTGAGACAGAACAGCTGAGCAAGGAGGAGGAAAACCAGGAAAGCGTGGGGCTGCCGACGCCGAGGAAGGACAGTGTTTCAAGAAGCCCAGAGCTGGGCTTCCCTGGTGGGACAGTGGTTGAGAGTCCGCCTGCCGATGCAGGGGACACGGGTTCGTGCCCCGGTCCGGGAAGATCCCACATGCCGCGGAGCGGCTGGGCCCGTGAGCCATGGCCGCTGAGCCCACGCGTCCGGAGCCTGTGCTCCGCAACGGGAGAGGCCACAACAGTGAGAGGCCCGCATACCGCAAAAAAAAAAAAAAAAAAAAAAAGAAGGCCAGAGCTGCCTGTGCATTTACTCTCGACAGATCCAACAGACTGAAGACCCAGCGGTGTTCTTTGGGTACAAAAGAAAGGTTGACATTGGCAGGTGTAGTTCAGTGGCATAAAGGAGACGGAAGACAGAGAGGAGTAGGCTGAAGCACGCCTAGAAACTAACTATATGATGAGGAATTTAAATATTGATGTGTTTAGTATACACTCACCGGATAAGACCCTTCAGACTCTATCCGTCCAGCCTCCTAAGCCTCTCCCAAATGTACTCACTTCATCCCCACACCTGCCTCAATCTCAGTTACCATCAAGTCTCACCTGGATGTCTCATCCACAGCATCCTAACTGGTCTCGCAACCTCTACTTTGCACCCTTCAAACCCTTTCTCTATGGCGGCCAGAATGACCTTCCGAAGACCCTACATCTGACATGTCACACTCTTGTGTTTAGAAGCTTTCAACGCTACCCATTACCCCAGGGATAAAGTCCAAACCACTTGTAAGTTTCTAGGCCATATGGCTCCTGCTTGGATCTCTGTCTCTCTGTCTCTCCCTCCCCATTTCATCTTTGCTCTCCAGTCATTTTCTTTCACTGTCATCTTGGATTTTCTCTACTGTGCCCTCTTTGTATTGTTGTCCTCCAGGTTCAAGTCTGAAGTCTCAGATTAAACATCACTTCCCTAGAAAGGCTTCCCTTGACCTCTCTCTTTGAGGTCAAGCCCTCTCCTCTCCGCACTTTCCCTATCATCAGAGACGACATTTCTTTTCTCTTTTCTGCCATCAGCACTAGATAACAGCGTCTATGGTTTACAGCCCATAACCCTGAGTAGGCACCCAGTAAATATTTCTTGAATGGATTAAGTGAAACCAACTTCTCATTTCCAAGGAAATTCTCCACCAGAATTTTTCTGAAATAGGAAAATATCTTAAAAGACTTTAGAGTCCTTGTTTTCAGTAATGCAAGCTAATTTGGACATTTTAGATGAGGCTTTTCAAAAACAACAGGTCAATGATATCTCAGGAGGCAAGACCTATAGATTCAATTATTCTCAATCATTGCTACTTACAGATGGAATGTAATGCTTTCACTAGGGATTGTTTGTTAATCCATTTAATAATAAGTAACTTTTTGGTTGAGAGAGAGGTGAGTTAAATAATCCCTGATTCCATAGAAGCAATTAGTTATACATACATTAATTTGCCTGCTTTCAATTCAGGTACTGTTAAAAAAAAAATTCCAAGAGGAAAAGTAGTGGGAGTTTAACAGCCATCCATTCTTTGCAACATTTTCAGAAAGCAAATGAAAATGAACCCTGAAACAAGCCAACAGCAGGGACACTCATTAACTTAATACACTTTAATCTCGTGAACAGAAGCTGGAGCAGAGTCACTTAATCCAGAGCCGCGGACTCCCACCTCTGGACACCTGCAAGACATCCAGGCATGGGTGTTCCCATGGCACCTCCAATCAGCACGACCCAATCTGAACTCATTATCGAACTCATTAGGGTCCCGTGCAGAAACCAGCCCGCCCCCTGGGCTCCTGTCTCCGTGGTGCTCCACCCCTGGCACACAGGCTGCAAGTCTCAGGAACATCTTCCCGGGCTGTCTCCTTAGCCATCCCCAAGTCTGCTGCATCCTCAGGACTTAACCTCAATCTCGCAGCAGCCGCCCCGGCCCCTTCTTAGCCCCCGTTAACTCTCACTGAGGCCTCTTAACTTGCATTCCCAACTCCGAGTTCCCTCATCCTTATCATAATGACTAATACTTACTGAGCACCTACTGTGTGCAAGCTCCATGCTTGGTGCTCTACATACGTTAATGCATTACATCTTTCCAAAGAGTCCTCAGTGAAAAACCCAACTCCCCACCACCATCTCCCCGAGCCTACCTCTCCCACTTCATCCAGGATTCTCGCTGGCCTGCCAGGTGCCAGTCTCAGTGGCCTTTGGGTTCCAAGGACACACGACCAGCCTCTGTCCGGCAGCTCTGCTCTCCTAGTGTTCTCTCCTTGGTCCAGCTTGCTTTGCTCCTTTTGCCATATGACTCTCAGCTCAAATATAAGTTTCTTAGAGACTGCCAAAGTTGGGCTCTCCTATTATCACAGAATACCAACCAGCGCTTGTCACGCTCTGTTATTGTCTCATTTGTTTGTTCCCTCAGGTGAATACAGATTCCCCCCCACCCCCCCAGGGCGAGGGTGATGTCCGATTTGTTCACCAGTGAGCTCCAGGAGTAGCATAGTGCCAGGCACTTAGGGACACACAATAAGCAGTAGTCAGATGAGGAAAGAAGGGATGCATGAAAGCACGGTGCGGATGAGCCCCCTGTAAGTGGTGGCTGTGATCTATATATCTATACCTGTATATACATATATATTCTTTTTCAGATCCAGAATATATATACACTTTTTCAGATTCTTTTCCATTATAGGTTATTACAAGATATTGAATATAGTTCCCTGTGCTGTACAGTAGTAGGTCCTTGTTGGTTATCTATTTTATATACAGTGGTGTGTATCTGTTAATCCCAACTCCTAATTTATTCCTCCCCCTTCCCTTTTGGTAACCATAAGTTTGTTTTCCATGTCTGTGAGTCTATTTTTTTTTGTAAATAAGTTCATTTGTATAATTATTTTAGATTCCACGTATAAGTGATATCATAAACCCCGTGCCCAATAAGTTGGCCCTGCCCTTGTGCCCCGGTGTCAGATGAGGAAACTGATGCCCAGAGGACCAAAATTCCCAGTGAAAAAGACCCAGAGCTGGCACCGGAAACCAGGCCACGTGTGAGTCTAGTTCCAAACTTCTATCCCGATCCAATATCCCTGGGGCCCAAACAGGTTGCGCTTCTGGATCGGTACGGGTGCTTCCCTCTGCCGCGTGCAGGCTGCCCTCTGCGCCCCACCCCTCCGCGCCGGCCCCGCCCCTCCGCCCCGGCCCTGCTCTTCCCGCCTGGGATGAGGCGCGCGTCCGCAGGGGGCGGGGCCGCGGGGCCGCGCGCGCGCTCGCCCGTCCGCCGTGCGCATGCGCCGTGCTCGCGCGCGCGCTCGCGGGAGAGGATGGCGGGGGCCGCGCCGGGCGCCATCATGGACGAGGACTACTTCGGGAGCGCGGCCGAGTGGGGCGACGAGGCGGACGGCGGCCAGGTGAGGGGGGCACCGGGCGCCCCCGACGAGGACTGTTGGTCTCCGTCGCCGGCGGGCCGGCCCCGCCCCCGCCGCGTGGTCCAAGCACAGCTCGCCCCGCCCCCTCCCGCCGCTCGACCACCCCCCCGGGCGCGCGGCCTCTCGGGGGGCACTGGACGGTGATGCGTGGCGAGGACCCGGTCCCCCCCAGTGACGGGCTCCGGCCGCAGGGGCACCGCCCCCCAGTCGTGACCCGAGCTGACCTTCCGACCACCCTGGGGCGGCCTCGGGGCCGGGTCCTGGGACTTCCTAGCCCCGCCGGGAGGGTCAGACAGCACGTCGAAGGTGGAGGATTGGGCCCAGACCCACACTGTGAAAAGTAGCCATAATCTTTACAACAATCCAACTCAGCACCATGAGGGGGAAAAGTGGAACTTGGACTTTCGCACACGTGCTTTACTGTTTGTAAACCATACTCTTGGGCGCTCTGGCTGATGTAATCAGCCCTTGGCCTGAGTGAGGAGGAAAGGATCGTCCATCCTTGACCTTCAGGGGTTTGCTGTGGAAGCTGAGGGAGGCTCAGAACCTTCTCCCCAGAAGCCAGGGGTTGCACAGCAGGAACTGGGCGCAGTCGCTCGGCCAGGGGACCCCAACCTGATTCTCAAATGAAGACCCACCCGCAGTGATGTTTGAAACCCAGCTTCCCAGGCCCCTCCCCTGGGGCCTGGGAGGAGTTGGTCTGGAGGGGAGCCCAGGAACCTGCCTTTTAACAAGAGTCGAGGTTAGGTGTTTTGGGAACATACTGAAGTGATATTTTGAAGGAAGAAAGCCTGGAGTGGGGCGTGCCCCGTTGAAAGGGGCTGGCGGGGCACTGAGGGCATTGAAGCCGGGGTACAGGGATGCAAAGGTGGGCGCTGTGTTCCAGGAGCTGAAAGGAGGCCTGTGTGGTTAGTTGCCTGGTGGAAGCAGTGCGTTCTGAAGGGCCTTTGAGAGCTGCTGAAAAGCATGACTTGTTCAAGAGTTGGGGGCAGGGCGTGACACTCTAAGCTTTCACGTGTTGGATCATTCCAGGGTGTTGGAGGCTTGGCGTGGAGAGAGAGAGTCAGATTTAGCTAATTGAAAATCTGTGCCGGCTAGGGGCTTTCGTGTATCAGCTCATTCCACACTCAAGATGCTGAGTTGGGTGTCAACTCTGCTCATGTCGAAAATGAAGAAAGTGAGACGGGAGGACCGAGTGCCCTGCCCAAGGGCATGAAACTCATACATGAAGGAATGGGGATCCCACTTAGGTCCTTTGTCTCCATCTCCACTCCAGCAAACCGCCGGACCACCGAAGCCTTCCGGTCACGGCGCGCTACAACTAGGGCATATCTAAGGGCCATCTAGTCACTTAAGCCCATGGTGGGTGGATTTGGGGGAGGCAGGAAGATGTGTGAGGAGGCCGCGGTGACGTTCAGTCCAGACGACAGAAGCTAAGGGGTACTGAAGTGCAGATAGCTTAGTCCGGCTGTGGCTTGCCAGTGGGGAGTGCCGAGGGACGACACTGCGGAGGCAAGCGAGCGGGAGGTTCAAGTCCTGCTGGATGGAGCCTGGATGTCTTTTCTGAGGGAGATAGGAAACTTTAAGCAAGAAAGAGACATCAGATTTGTGGCTTATTAAGGTCATGGTGGCATCAGTGTGAAAGGTGACTGAAAGGAAGGAATGAGACCACGCCACTGGGGGACCATTGCAACTGCGAGTGTGCCCAAAATAAGGAAGGGCAGAGGGAAAGAGGGAAGGAAGGGCCAAGTTGGTTAGACGTGGGAGAGAGAACTGATGGGTCTTTGGACAGGGTGTGGGAGCAGAAATTGAAGACCTCTTCTAGGTTTGTGAGTTTAAGGTAACAGGTAGAGGTGATGGAGTCCTTTACAAAAACATGGGTTGTAGGAAGCAGATCTGTTTAGAGGGAAAAGAGGAGGTCAGTTTGGAATCTAATGAGTTTGCCGTACTCGTGGGACATGTGAATGGAAGTGAGAATAGACAGTTGAATGCTTGAGTCTAGAGCTTGAGAGAGAGATCTAGGCTAAATTCTAGATTTATGAGCAGGGAAGTGGCATGACCCAGGAGAAGATGTAGTGGAAAAGATGAGTGCCCAGGGTAGAAGCCCGAGAATCCAGACACCCAAGGATGCCTCTTGGGGCAAAGGCCGGCCTTCCTTCAGAAGCCTTGCTCGAGACTCCCACTCAAATAAGGTCCAAGAGAAGACTCCCCGGTCTCCATAGTGAAGGAATCAGGTTCCTTCTCCCAGAGCACTGCTTTCAGGATGTAAGTCCGCGTCAGGGGTGGGCAAGCTTTTCTGGAAAGGGCCAGACAGTAAATATTGTTGGCTCTGCAGGTCTCTGTCACAGCTCCACTCTGCCCATTTTATAGGGGGGAAGCAGGCATAGACAATATGTTTTTAAAAAGGGGGCTGTGTAGCTGTGTTCCAATAAAGCTTTACTTACAAAGACAGAAGGAGGATGGATTTGGCCCTGGGCCATAGTTTGCTGATCTCTGGCCTAGCTCTTACCCCATTATGTTAGGGGCAGTTACTGGTTTGTAAACTCCCTCAGCAGAAAAAGCCATCTCTTGTCTTACAGTTTCTTAGGTTTCCTGTATAGTGCTCAGTATGGTGAGTGTCCAAAAAGCATCTGCTTGTTGGTAACAGCGTTAAAGCTGGACAGACCTTGGGGTCGTTCGGTCCTCTGTCATCACATCGTCATCCTGTGGTACCCTTAGATTCAGCGACTTGCCCAAGGTCGCCGCCGTGTAGGACAGGGGCTAGCATCCAGGCAGGCCCGCTGATGTGAGGCAAGCCAGGGAGCTGCACTTTCTGACGGACAGCAAATGGCCTTCGAGAATCGCTTCCTCAGTCTCTGTTGGAAAGCCTTCCACGCGTGGCACATACGAAATAGTAATAGTGACGACGGTAATAGCAGCTAACACCTACTGAACTCAGTAAGTGTCAGGGGCTGTGCTTGGCTCTTCCAAAAATTGGCTCCTGGAATCCTCACAGCAGCCAAGTGGGAGTAGGTCCCATTGTTGTCCTTGTTCAGTAGAAGAGAAATGGATGCCCAGGCGAGGTGTCTTGCGTGAGATGCGGTAACTTGTATGACCACCAGCGTGGAGTCGCCATACAATCTCACTTGGTATGATTCTGGATTCCGTTTTCTTAGCCACTCACATTACTTGTCCAGCGTACTTCATGAGATTGTCGTGAAAGTCAAATGAAATGGCATACGTTGAACTTTTTAAAAAAATTAATTAGTTTTTGGCTGCATTGGGTCTTTGTTGCTGTGCGTGGGCTTTCTCTAGTTGCGGTGAGTGGGGGCTACTCTTCATTGCGGTGCGCGGGTTTCTCGTTGCGGTGGCTTCTCTTGTTGTGGAGCATGGGCTTCAGTAGTTGTGGCCCGAGGGCTCTAGAGCGCAGGCTCAGTGGTTGTGGCGCACGGGCTCAGTTGCTCCGCGGCATGTGGGATCCTCCCAGACCAGGGCTCGAACCCGTGTCGCCTGCGTTGGCAGGCGGATTCTTAACCACTGCGCCACAGGGAAGTCCACGGAACACTTTGGACATGGACAGCGTTATAGGGTTTACGGTGAGGTTGCAGGATGTTTGTAGTAAAGAAGAATAGCCGGGCTCTTTCTGCCAACAGCAGGAGGACGATTATGGAGAGGGAGAAGATGATGCTGAGGTCCAGCAAGAATGCCTACATAAATTTTCTACCCGGGATTATATAATGGAACCCTCCATCTTTAACACTCTAAAGAGGTATGTGAGAAAGGTTGTTTGCACTGGGAGGAGAAAGTTGTGTAATAGACCCAAAAGATGATACGTGAAATTCAGAAGAATGCGGTACGGGAATGGAAGGCCTCTGGGGGTCCCCCCACTTTAGAAGCCTGAATAACCTGTCTTCCTCCTCACCCTGCCACGGCTGTCCGTCCCCATGCCCATCTGCGTCCATTTGAGTGTCACAGCTTGCTTGTTCCTCTTTTCTAGGTATTTTCAGGCGGGAGGGTCTCCAGAGAACGTTATCCAGCTCTTGTCAGAGAACTACACCGCTGTGGCCCAGACCGTCAACCTGCTGGCCGAGTGGCTCATTCAGACAGGTGCCGTGTGGGGGCGGGGTCCTGGCCCTTCCCGCGGGACCTTACCGAGCGCGGTACAGAGCCGCTGGCCATCACCACGCCGATAAGCTGGAAAGGCCTTCTTTGCTGTCCTGGTTCTTTCTGTCTGTTTGTTTGTTTGTTTTCCTGGTTTTTAACACCTCTGTCAGTAAGAACTGAACTTCTTACCCACTTTCATCGGCTTGATTTTTATCTTTGATTCAATAATTGAGGTTCACAGATAACCCGCAAATGTGATTCTCATTGAGCTGTTTTCCCTACCGTGTTGCAGAAGTAGAGAACTATGCGGTGTATGTTCAGTGTGCCATCTTTAAGAGGTCTATTATAGCAAGCAGAAATCATGGCTAATTTAGGGCTGGGCATGATTATGGCTTTTAGCTACTATGATCCAAGTAGAGCCTTCCTGTAAATCCTCTGTGCTGAGTACAGATGACATCGTGGAGTGGGTGCTGCCTGTAAACGAGTTGACTCCCTGCGGTCACGGTCATCACACATGACTGTGCCCCCTGGCTGGCATCTGCTCTGTTCTGCCATGGGGGGGGGGTGTTTTTCCATTTTGGCAATTTGTCCTTGTTCCTAGCGAGGCTTCGAAGATGTCACTGTCCTTTCCACGTCAACAAGCATCCTTGTGTGTTTTGCCCTGGACTCTTTTTTGGGTCTTACCATCGAATATGAGTAATATTAATTTTTATAAGAGGCCCCAGATCCTAAGTGGGCAGAAGCAGTTCTGTGATACTTGATTTGCATATAAACTTTTGATCTGTCGACTTTTTCGAAAATAACACAGTGCGTTGAGAGGTTGCCGTTCTCCATCTCGTGGCTTTGCATTTTCTTTCAGGTGTTGAACCAGTGCAGGTTCAGGAAACTGTGGAAAATCATCTGAAGAGTTTACTGATCAAACATTTCGACCCCCGCAAAGCAGATTCTATCTTTACTGAAGAAGGAGAGGTGAGGAACCTTTTTCCCTTTTTTAATTCCAGCTCCTAGAGTCCTCTGCTGATTCCACCTCACGGTGGAGTGTGGCGCGTTGTGTCAGTCAGGGCTGGAGCTTCCACACGCTGCGGGGGCGTTCGGGGCTCGGGCTCGGCCGCCCGGCCACCAGGCACCCTCAGCAGCCCGCGGCCTGCTTCTTCCTGTGTGGGGGACCGCGGCAGAGCCAGGAGCCCAGGGGCTCTTGCTGTGTCTGCTGCCACGACGTCACCTTCACTTAGGCGAAAGCTAGGCCTCTTACCTTGCTTTTTGTTTGTTTGCTTGTCGTCAGACCCCCGCTTGGCTTGAACAAATGATTGCACATACCACGTGGAGAGACCTTTTCTACAAACTGGCTGAAGCCCACCCAGACTGTTTGATGCTCAACTTCACTGTTAAGGTAGGAAGAGTCCTAGAGTCCGAGAAAAGATGAAAGTATTTATGAATGAGGGTGATTTTGACTTGGTCGGTTGCTGGTCTGTGTCCTTTGAAAAGATCCTGCGTGCTTTATTTGTAAAGGTTTTCGTCGTTTCACTTTAGTAGGTCATAAACATCCAGAGGGAAAAGCGTAGACTTTGTTTGTTTTGGGATCCAGTGGCCTGTGTTTTAGGATTGGGCAGGAACAGGGGACAGAGCCTTGTGTTCGGAGAGGAGCCTCTAAGAGCGCCTGGTCCATCTCCTCCGTCTCACACACGAAGACTCAAGGGCGGGGGGCTTGACTGGGACCACCACCCTAGTTAGTGGTGAAGCGGGGACCCGAGCAGAAGTTTGAGACCCGCGCCCAGTGCCCGTCCCTCCTCACCCCAGGCTCGGCCAGAGGCCGCCTTCCTGTGGGCGCGGGGCCACGGCTCGTCAGCTCTGTGTGTGGCTTACTTCCGTGTTGCAGCTTATTTCCGACGCGGGGTACCAAGGGGAGATCACCAGCGTGTCCACGGCCTGCCAGCAGCTGGAGGTGTTTTCTAGAGTGCTTCGTACCTCTCTAGCTACGATTTTGGACGGAGGCGAAGAAAACCTCGAAAAAAATCTCCCTGAGTTTGCTGTAAGCGCTTTACTTGACGTGGCTCAGATCAGGAGGCCGTTCGCATGGGGCCATGCATCTTCTGACGGGAAGTGCTCTTTACTGTGGAGAGTGTGTGGGTCGCAGGGCACCTTCCCAGGTGGGGACTTGGGTGCAGAACTGTCGGAGTCCGACTCTTCTGTCTGCCTTTGTCATTGCTGTGGTCCTGAAACCCCACACACTGTCTCCCTGCCGTCTTCCAGAAGATGGTGTGTCACGGGGAGCACACGTATCTGTTCGCCCAGGCCCTGATGTCCGTGCTGGCCCAGGAGGAGCAGGGGGGCTCGGCCGTGCGCAGGGCCGCACAGGAGGTCCAGCGCTTTGCCCAGGAGAGGTGAGAGGCTGCCTGTCAGCTCGCTCTCGCCCCTACCACATTGCCCTGTGTCCACAACCGAAGACTCTAGGTCCTCCTGTTTTTGACAGATAGGTAAACTTGCTTTTATCCAGTAGAGCTGAAAAAGTCGGGCTAATTTTAAATACGTGGAGAGGGCTTGCGTCGTAAAGTTTTGCTTCGATGAATACTTGGTAAACGGTTTGCTTATCGCTGAGTTCACTGCACTTATGAACCTAACTGTATTTATGAACCTAAACTCCCAATATATTGGGATTCATCAACGGCACACGGCAGCAGTCCTGAAGTAGCTCTCTAGTAGTCTGATGGTTGGGTCGTGGTCCATATCTTACAGAACAGAACTAGCCCCTATTAGCTTTATTGTCTACTAATGGAGTCTTAAGGTACTTCAAAAGTGCGTGGTTCCTTTTAGGAAGCCTCTGAGCTGTACTGAACCGTTCTTTCCCAGTTGGCTCTAAATGTTGCTTTCATGGGTCAGTTAGTAAACGTACCAGTGGATGAGAGAAATATGAAAAAACAAAGGGACCTCAACAGTTCAAAGCATAAATCTGAAAGAAGGAAGGAAGGAAAAGGAGAAGGAAGGAGAGGGCAGGACAGGGCACCACCGCATCAGTGATGGGACGTACGATTTTTTTTCATCAAGAGGCCATGACGCCAGTCAGATCACGCTCGCACTGGGCACAGCTGCCTCCTACCCCCGGGCGTGTCAGGCCCTTGGGGCTATGTTGTCCAAGGGAGCCCTGAATCCGGCCGACATCACAGTCCTGTTCAAGATGTTTACAAGCATGGACCCGCCTCCTGTTGAACTCGTGAGTTGCTTTGCATTTTAACCTTAAGACGGGACACCCTCAGCGCCTGCCGGAAGCATATTCTTTTGGAAGGTTGTTCCTTTTAATTCTCTGAAGTCAGCGAGTGCACATTCCTGTTGAAATGTTTCTGTCCTCTCCCTGGTCCTTCCTCATCACACCCTCGGCCCTCACAACCCTGAAGCACATGCAGCGGTGGGTGTGAGTGGGCCCTCCTGCCATGGGTGCGTGTGGACTTACCTGCCATCTCGCTCCTGTGTTCCTTTTCAGTGTGTTTGTGTGTTTCTCTTCAGATCCGGGTGCCGGCCTTCCTGGACCTGTTCATGCAGTCACTCTTTAAACCAGGGGCCAGGATCAACCAGGACCACAAGCACAAGTACATCCACATCTTAGCATACGCAGCGAGCGTGGTGGAGACCTGGAAGAAGGTACTGTCAGTTCTGAGAACTCAGGGACTTTTTTACGGAGCCAGAAACCTCCTCTCTGTGGTGTTATTTGGGAATTTTGGCTGCAGGGAATCACGGGCCCAGCTAGTGTCAGAAATGTCTTTTCTAGTGTTCCTGCATAAAATAAGTCAAAGTGCTAAATGTCTCAAGGAAAGGTGCACAGCATCTACGATACTAATTTAAACTGTAATTTGAAGTGTGGCTAAAGATACGAAACCAATTCCCTAAGCCACCGACGGACGCCGGTCTCCCTGGAGGACGGTCTCGCTGTGTGATGGGGACGCTTCAGAGACAGGGACGGGGGTTTGCAGAGAGAAGGGCCGAGGCCAGGTTACCCCGACTGCAAGGTCGCGGGCACCGTCGGGATTCACCGACTTCATGTGTTTTCAGAACAAGCGAGTCAGCATCAATAAAGACGAGCTGAAGTCAACATCGAAAGCTGTTGAGACTGTTCACAACTTGTGCTGCAATGAGAACAAAGGGGCGTCTGAGCTTGTGGCCGAGCTGAGCACCCTCTACCAGTGTATCAGGTGAGCGCGTGGAGGTTCTAACCCTGATTCTCTGGGGAGGAGGGTTTGAGCTTTCGTATTAAAAGCTCAAAAAATAAAACAGATTCAGAGATACTTATTCATCGTATTTATTTTCTCTTTCGTAAAGAGAGAGAGAGCACTTTAAACTGTTCTAGCGGCATGAGTAATTTTCAGGTGTTTACTTGCCAGAAGTCCATTTGCAAATTAGACTAAGAAAAAGGAAGACCAACCAGAACTACAAAACTTGACTTGAAGAAGAGGCTCTATTTACAGTAAAAGTTAGACCAACAAAGTATCACCTAGCTAGAAATGGTGGGTGTCATGCCAATTATTTAAATAAGCATTCACTAGAAAAGCTGACACACAGGGTGTCCTCTTAGGCGTTTGAACCTTCCTCCGTTAATTTGTGCTAGTGACAAAGAGAGGGTTTGCTAAATAAAAGTAAGCTTCAGCCCAGTCCACCAAGCTCACGGAGTGTTGCATGAATGGTCTTTTCCTTTCAAACCAGCAAAGTTGGTCCAAAGTCAGCTGAGCGTGGGATTCGGGTTCTCGAGCTGCGCCTTTGAGAGGATGCTGGTCTCGTCAGCCTGTTCTCAGCTCATCGTGTCTCCCTGGCAGAGCACGTTGTAGAGTGACTTGATGGGCTGGCTTGAGTTGGTGGTGTTTGTTTTGGTGTTTGCCCTTTAGAGAACTTTGTTTAAAGGAAGCGTTCTGCCTTGTGTACCTGTAGGTTTCCAGTGGTGGCCATGGGTGTGCTGAAATGGGTGGACTGGACTGTGTCAGAGCCGAGGTACTTCCAGCTGCAGACGGACCACACCCCGGTGCACCTGGCACTGCTGGACGAGGTAGGGGCTGCGGACCCCCCAGCTCCGGGTCCGAGGCTCTCGCACCCCGCCTTCAGAAGGCAGTCCTTCCGGAGCTGGTTATTTCTGTTCAAAATGAGGAGCTTCCTTTTAAGGAGCTAGTTTCGTTGACTCCACAGGTCTCTCCGTTTTTATCAAGTGTCCCTGAAAGGATGAGGAATGGGTCAGAGGCTGGCCGGCCCCGGGCCGAGTGCTGGGCCCGCCGTCCTCAGCCACGAGCTGTCTTTGGTGACGGTTCTCTGGGGCCGGCGGGGAGCCGAGGCCCAGCCATAGCGCTCAGGGTGGCTCCCTTTGGCCTCTTTGTAGATCAGCACCTGCCACCAGCTCCTCCACCCGCAGGTCCTGCAGCTGCTGGTGAAGCTCTTCGAGACAGAGCACTCCCAGCTGGACGTGATGGAGCAGGTGAGCGGGCAGCCCGAGGGCTGGGCCGCACAGCGGGAAGGCGGCCCCTTTCTCAGCCTTGTCGCCCCACCCGTGCAGCTCGAGTTGAAGAAGACCCTCCTGGACAGGATGGTGCACCTGCTGAGCCGGGGCTACGTGCTCCCCGTGGTCAGTTACATCCGCAAGTGTCTGGAGAAGCTGGACACCGACATCTCCCTCATTCGCCACTTTGTGACTGAGGTCAGCGCGCGCCGGTTACCGCTTCCCCCGGCAGCGCCCTTCTTGGCTTGATGTAGTCATCTGGTACCGCACTCCGGAGCCGTGCCGTCGGAGAGTCACGGTGATGACAGTGACACGGATGCCAGTCTACCAGGCACCTCCTACCTGCAGGAACAGTGTTTTACCTGCCTGGCCCCTGGGCGTCTTAGTGTCGGAGATTGTCGGCAGGAAGCAGAATGGCGGGGGTTGGGGGAGGGGTCTCGCCGCACTGTTGCCGTCTGACTGGTAGTCGGAGCCGCTCACAGGCTGTGCTCCCCGTAGGTGCTCGACGTCATCGCGCCCCCCTACACCTCTGACTTCGTGCAGCTTTTCCTTCCTATCCTGGAGAACGACAGCATCGCCGGCACCATTAAAACAGAAGGTGAACACGACCCTGTGACAGAGTTTATAGGTAGGGTTGGCGTGAGCGTCTCTTGGCTGCAGTTTTCAAGGTCCTTGTTTCCCTCCTGTTTCTAACGCAGTGCCTGTTTTCCTTCCGTTCGTTAAAGCTCACTGCAAGTCTAACTTCATCTTGGTGAACTGATTCAGAGCATCCTCCAGAGCTGGAGCAGACCATTCCAGGAGACCCGCTGTGGAAAAACCCTTTCCAGAAGCCATTGTTGAAGAGGCCCAGTCAGCGTCTTGGAAATGGGCTGTGGTGGGAGGAGGTGGGTAACTTTTTTAAAAAGGAAGGTGTTAGCAGTGTAACGGCTATTAGGAACAGTCCCCTCTCCTCGTGAGTCCAGGGCTGCCCCCAAGTCCTGTTTATAGTACTCATTTCCCCCAGTAGCGGAACTAGGTTCCCGTCACCTCTTGGGATGTAGCCAGCTGTCAGCCCCGGCAGGGGGTGGGGGTGGGTGGGGGGCGGTGGAAAGTCAGAAACTGAGACACTTAGATGAACTGTTCAGAGTTGATTTACGTTTCCTCACAAGGCTCCATTGGTTAGTTCGTATTATTGCAGTTGCTTTCATTTTCCGAGAACAAATAAAAAGCCCTTCTGCGGCTGGAAGGTGTAGGTCCCGGTGTTAATGTTTTCGCGTGTGAATAAAGCACTCAGATTCAGTTCTGGTGTGAAGTGTGCATTTTATTCATCCCTTGGGCAGCTTGAGCTCGCCATCCCCCCTCGGCCCTACCACTGACTTCAGGGTGACAGAGGAACTGGTGAAGACAAGTCTGAAATGTTCCACCTCTTAAATACATCACAGACCACAGTCGCCAAATGATTTATTGAAGAAAACAGGTCACATCATTCACCGCCTGGTGGCTCACGCTTCTCCAGGTAGATGGTGCGCTGCCGTCCTCCCGGCGGGAAACCGTCCTGTGCGGGTGCTGGGTCGTCCCCCGCCGCGACTCCCCCCCGCCGGGAACGCGTTCAGCCCGTGCGGCATCGCGGCGGCCGTCCCTCCTGGGCGCCCAGGGCCGTCACCGGCCATCACGTATGTGACCGCCAACCCCCAGTTCCTTCAAACCACGGCAGTACCACCCCAGTGCCCGTGAAGGTGGGATCCCCTCTGGTTACGGCTCATGCGACGATTTCTTTAAGAGCCGCTCCTCTGGAGACGTCTGCCTTAAACGATGGGGTCCCCAAATGTGCAGTTCTCCTCGATGGCAAGGTTGTAGTCGGCACCCTTGCCACCTCTGTAGGCGCTGGTCACTATGCGCATCCAGCCCCGCTCACCCTGTGAGGAGTGGGACCATGCGTCAGCTCAGATCCTGTCTGCGCTCTGAGTAGACTGACCCCCTCCCCTCCTCACTCAGCCTCAGGCTCGGGGGGTCTGCAGCATCCCAGCCACCCGCTCGGCTCACCCTTCCCTTTCCTAGGACCCCTGTTCGGAAATAGCTTTTGTGAAATATTCAACTTGGTTAATATTCAACACGAGGGGTGCGTGGCCCTGTTATGCCGAGAGCTAATTAACTAAAATGCTGATCGACTCTTTAGACCAGATGACTCGACTACCTATTAATATCCCCATTTACAGTCGTTTAATAAAAAATATTGACATTTCATCACTTTGACATAAATCACCATCCCTGGGCTTCCCTGGTGGTGCACTGGTTGAGAGTCCGCCTGCCGATGCAGGGGACGTGGGTTCGTGCCCCGGTCCGGGAAGATCCCCCATTCTGCGGAACGGCTGGGCCCGTGAGCCATGGCCGCTGAGCCTGCGCGTCCGGAGCCTGTGCTCCGCAACGGGAGAGGCCACGACAGTGAGAGGCCCGCGTACCGCCAAAAAAAAAAAACACCGTCCCTGATTTCATAACAATGAATTTGTGTCTTCAGCTGTTAATGGTTAATACTCGGTCTTAGAAACGAAAATTCTGCCAGTTAATTTAATTCCCCTGGGTTTTTGACTCAACTCAAAAAGGTATTTTTGAAGCAACTCCACAGTATTACTTAGGAGAGCCGAAAGTATGGCAAGAAAAAGAATGAGATGGTTGTAAAGGAATAAAAGCTAGCTAAACGGAAACTAAAGCAGCACTTCTCAGTCCCCATCCCCCTCGGGAGACATTTGTCAATGTCTGCAGACGTTTTCTGGTTGTCCCAGCTGGGGAGCGGGGAGGAGCATCTGGCGTCTACCGGGTAGGGGCCGGGGACGCTGCTAAACGCGCTGCGAGGCACAGGACGGCGACAGCCCCCGTGCAGTGCAGAAGGATCTCACCCCACGTGTCTGGAGCCTGAAGCCCCTCTGCTCAGGGCCGCGGTTCTCAGCTACAAAACCCCCAGAACCATCCGAGAGGAGTCGCAGTGGAAATGTCTTACCCATGGTTCGCCCCACGAATTCCGGACGATCCAGTACTCCGTTCCATGGCTGACACCCCAGCCGGCCACGGAGACTATGTGGTTTACGTAGGCCCTGTTGTGGTATTCAGCATAGATGCCGCCGGTGTAGTTAGACATCTTATCCGTTGCCATTATACCGCAGCTGAGAGCAAGCAGGGAAAGAATGAGCGCTTTCAATGACCATCGTTGACCATCGTTAGGAAGAGCCGTGTGGATCCAACTCAAATAACGCGCACCTGATGATTCTGCCCAAACTTCTGTAGTTACTCACCTGGCGTCCTCCCTACCGAAGCTGGACCAGCTGCCCCAGAGCACTGGCTACACTCTGGGAGCTGTCCATGGATGTGTCCTTCCCTCACAATAATCCTACGAGGGGCACATGGGCTACTGAGCTTTACTTTTGAGAAAACTCACGTGGCAGCTGTGTCTCCAGCCCTGTGGGTAAAGTTGGCCAGAAGGAAAGGGGTGAAAATCACCTGGGTCCCGTTTACTGGAAGCGTGCACACCCTCCGCGAGCAGGGGTCTCAAAGCTCCTCACCTGATGGGCCCCTTCGCGTAGATTTCTGCCATCATCTTTTCCCTCCCGGAGACGGAGCCGTAGTCGCCAACTTTCCAGAGGGTGTAGTTCTTGATGACGTGGCACTCTCCGAATTCAGTACATGTTCCACACTGGTTAAACTTGTCACACTCTGGGGACAGCACGGAAAGTCAGCGTGAGGCCATTTCCTCATTAATCCCTGAACAAAGTAGCACGCCCAGACCCAAACTCCACTTTTCTAACTGAACGCTCCATCCATCAGCTAATAATGGAAATCTTCTTGCCCTCGGGTGTTTAATTACCCTCTTCTTTCAGCTGCAGGAGTTATAAAAAGCCTTTCCCCAGGCCTCAGTGGAAAGAAACGTTAATTAGCACACAGTAGGTGCTCAAAAGCTCCACTTTTCCTTTAAAGCCGGGACAAAGGCCTTTCACAATACAGCTGAGAATAGTGTGATTAAATTATTCACTTTTAATAAGATTGTATTGTTGGCTATGTATTATTCACTTTTTTTTTTTTTGCGGTACGCGGGCCTCTCACTGTTGTGGCCTCTCCCGTTGCGGAGCACAGGCTCCGGACGCGCGGGCTCAGCGGCCATGGCTCACGGGCCCAGCCGCTCCACGGCATGCGGGATCTTCCCGGACCGGGGCACGAACCCGTGTCCCCTGCATCGGCAGGCGGACCCTCAACCACTGCGCCACCAGGGAAGCCCCTATTATTCACTTTTAATAAGATTTTATTGTTTCCCCACGTTTGGGGAAAAAATAAGCATTTTCTTATTATTTCGGTCTGAGAAGGTATAATAATTAGGCCTCAAAAAACAGTGCAGCTGTTAGGTCTGGAAGACTTCACACCGTCTCCTGCGTCCCTCCTGGGCCCTAGACAGTATTACTTCTCACCTTGTCCATCCTGCCTTGGCCCACAGCGCCACTTTCTGCTGCTTTCACATTACCTATTTCTGTTATAGTTTTGTATCTATCCAGACTCCTTCCCCAAGTTAAACTCCTTGAGGATTAAACTGTTGGTTTAGTTTGTCCCTTGGACACCAAATGCCCAGGACAACCTGAAAAAAGGTGGATCTGTGGCCACATTTGCTAATACAAAGACAGGACTACTGGAACTTGCCTGGTGGCACAATGGTTAAGAATCCGCCTGTCAGTGCAGGGGACACGGGTTCGGTCCCTGGTCGGGGAAGATCCTGCATGCCACGGAGCAACTAAGCCCGTGCGCCACAACTACTGAGCCTGCAGTCTAGAGCCCACGAGCCACAACTACTGAAGCCCACGCGCCTACAGCCTGTGCTCTGCAACAAGAGAAGCCACTGCGATGAGAAGCCCGCACACCGCAATGAAGAGTAGCCCCCGCTCGCTGCAACTAGAGAAAGCCCGCGTGCAGCAACGAAGACCCAACGCAGCCAAAAAAAAAAAAACAAAAAAACCCAAGACAGGACTACTTATTGCAAACAATCAGGTGCCGATGAGTTCCATCTGGCCCTGTTGTCCCAGGTGGGCTGGAGGGGCCTGGCCGAGGACAGACAAGACCAGTTCTGGGCGGATCAGGGCTCCGAGGACCACCTGGTTCCCGATTCTGAGCCCGTGGGGGCCCTCCCTGCTCCCCTTCATCCTGGACACCTCTCCTTGGTTCTCTGACGCCTGCTGCATCTATCACTTCCACAACTCACTGGACCAGTTTGGGGAGATGCTTGCTGGCTGGGCAATACGGCCGGGGAGGCAAGGTGGGGGCAGCCAGTGGGCCTGGGATGGCGCCTTCAGAAGGTACAGGGGCCTGAGCACACCTTTTACAGATGGAAGGGGGGGCAGAAAAGCCCCCCGGTCTCCCCACACACACCCCCGTCCTCCCCACTCCTGTCTCAAAAGGCCTTTTTTTTTTTTTTTTTTTTGCGGTACGCGGGCCTCTCACTGCCGTGGCCCCTCCCGCCGTGGAGCACAGGCTCCGGACGCGTAGGCTTAGCGGCCATGGCTCGCGGGCCCAGCCGCTCCGCGGCATGTGGGATCCTCCCGGACCGGGGCACGAACCCGCGTCCCCTGCGTCGGCAGGCGGACTCTCAACCGCTGCGCCACCAGGGAAGCCCTCAAAAGGCCTTTTGAGTTGGTCTCAGCTCTCTGCTCTGGTTACGAGGGAGCTCAGACAGGTGACTTAAAACTACCCACTGTGGGGTTAGGGTTTGGACTTTTTCTTTCCTTGGGTTTCCAAGGGAAGCACCCTGAAAGGACCGTGCCGACTCCAGGGCCCCAGGCCAGCTTGCATCCGCTGGTCCGTGCAGCACCCTCGGCTCCAAATCCACCCAGACGCAGGCGGCCGGGACCAGGGTCTCGAAGCAGGCCGGGCCCGCCTGCTTCCTGCCTGCTCGCCGCTCCCGGCTCCTGGAAAACACTCTTCCCTTGATGAGCGATCCCCTTACAAAGGGCCATGAAACGACCAAAATGCCAACACGTCAAAACCCAAACACCAGGGCCCGGCCTGGCCGCCGGGCACGCAGGCTGGAGACCCCCATCCCAAGTCCTTTTTTTGTTGGTCTTCCCACCAAGGATGCCAGGCCCCACCTTTCCCGTCCCCCCCCCCACCCCCGTCCCACGAGACACACAGCGGCAGGGGGCTCCCAGCTCCGTCCTGCCCTTCCCCAGGGCCCCGGTCACAGGCCCTGAGAAGTTTGCCGGCCACACGTGCTCTGGGAAGACGGGAGAGAGAGAGAGAGAGAGAGAGAGAGAGAGAGAGAGAGAGAGAGAGAGAGAGAGCGTCTGGGGGATGAGCAGGCCCTACCTTGGTCCTTGGCCTGGTAGTTGTTACAGGTCTCATCGGGGATGCCGTGCCGGTGGGCGTACTCCCACACCGGCAGGTCGTTGCCCCCCTCGCACGAGCCGGCGTTGCCGCAGTCGATCACGTGCTGCACGGACAGCAGTATGGAGGGCCACGCTCCCTTCCTCTTGATGTTGATCCGGTCTGCGGGGGCAGCACCCATGCTGGTCAGCACCCACCCCACTGCCTGCCGCTCCGCGGGCCATGCATCCCTCTCTGGAGGGCCCTCCCCTGCTCCCTGGGGTCCCTGGGAGAGGCCTCTCCAGAGAGGCCTCCCGGGCCCTTCCTGGCACCGATGCCCACCCTCCCCCCACTACGAATGTCATCTGGGCAGGGCCGGGCGTGTCCTGCCTGAAGGCTGGTAGATCCCCGAGGGCACCGGGGAGCCAGACTAGGGGCCACTCGGTGACCCCACTCTCACTCCCCACGCGCCTGGGCCCACACACCCCACGGGGCAGCTGGGGACGGCTGAGGGCAGCCACGGCCCCCGGCTCCTTGCCCCCCTTTCCCTGTACAGACAGCATCCTGTGGGGCCCTGCAGCCAACCTTACCACAGGCCCGCCACCTTGCTTTCCGCCCTCCCGGAGAGACGATTCCGCAGCCGCCCACCTCGTGGCCGCATCCCGAGTTCCCACCTCCAGGTCAGAACCCACCACAGCTGCGCCTGTTCCTTCCCTGATGACGGCGAGCAAGCGACCAGGCCCTCCACCCACCAGCAGCCCCTCCAGGCGCCCCCTTCCTTCCCTCCTGCGGCCCCAGGCCCCCTCCACCCCTGGGGTCACCTCCTAGGCCCTTGGGCCCACAGGGCTCTACACGCGGCCCCACAGGGATTGTGGAACCCACGGCCGCTCACCAGCACGTGCCCCAGCCCTTCCCCCAGCGCCCCTGGACGCACGGCCCAGTGCTCCTCCGCGGACAGCCCTCTGCGGACCCCCTTGTGCGGGTGAGCCCCGCCCTCCAGCCCCCGCAGGTCTCCCCAAGCTCCTTCTCAGCAGCCTCCCGCCGTGCCCGCCCTGCGCGCTCAAGCCTCCTCCCCGGCCTTGCTGACCCCGCTTCACCCAATAACCCCTCCCGCCTGAGGGTACCGGCCCGTTCTTCAGCTCTTGGTGTCCAAACTGGGTCCCAACACGGAACAGGGAGCCAGCTTACACAGGCTCTGCGGGCAGGTCAGGGTTTTGTTCTATCTGCCTGAAACCTCGGAGGGTTTCAAGCGGAACGGAAAAGGGACCCGGCCTGGGTCTGAGCTGCTCCACCAGGGGAGCAGGCGGACCAGGCGGCGGCTCCACAGCGGTGCTTGGAAGGTAGAGTGCAGCCCTGCGGCCCGATGTTCTGAGGGTGGAAAGCAGGAGGCCGGCTGCCTCTCGGCCTGGGCCTCAGTGAGGGAGGGATGGCATTCTCCTGGAGTGATCAGGGAGGCCGGGGAAGAACCGGTTTGGGGGTGAGGGTGGTGGCAGAAAGGAGGAGCACGTGAGGTTTGAGGTGTCCCGTGGGGGGGGGCGTGAAGGCCGAGTCCAGGTGGAGGGTTCTGGGGAGCCCAATGTCCAGAAGTTAAGCGGGGTGGTGGGGGGATGAAGGAGGGGCCGGTGAGAAAGAGACTGGGGGCCTGCGGCTAAAGGCGAGGAAAGCATTTCGGGGAGGGGCTGATCGAGCACAACAGGGCGGGGCGAGGCCCAGGGGCAACCACCAGACCTGCCCCTGGCCTAGCCGGTGACCTTGGCGAGGAGCTGGCAGGCGACTGGAGGGGGTCGGGTTAGCAGGGAGAAGGTGGGGACTGCAGGCCCCTCCAGGAGCCCAGGAATGGGGTGGCGGCTGGAGACGGGGTGGAGTTCAGCGCTGGCCAGGTCTGAGCATCGGCAGGGATGGCCTTGTCCAGGGGCTCAGACGCTAGACGGCCGGGGACAGGAGGGAAGGCGGCAGCTGGGCCGGGCACCGTGGAAGTCCCCTTCTGGGGGCTTCTGTTTTCTCAGTGAAAGAGGAAGAGGATGCCTGCTGCTAGGGAGGCCGTTAGGGGTTGGAGAGCAAGAGGGGAGAAGCAGTCATCTGCCCAGGAGACTCCACTCCAGCAAGTGGAGGGCGGACCTCTGAGCAGGGACGCGCCATCGCCTCCAGGCCCCGCCCTCCTCTACAGATGCAAATCTTGGCGTGACTCCCTCCCTAAGATCCCTCAGGCTTCTGCCGGGCCCCTCCCCTGGGGGTAGGGCCCCTGGTGACCTTCTCAGCTTCCCCCACCCACCCTTAGGCCCCTGCCACAAAGGCCCTCTTAGTTCCTCCAGGCCAGGGAGTGCGCCATTCCTGCCAGGCCTTCGCCCTAAGCCTCTGGCTCGAGGCCTGCCTACACCCTGCCTGCCTGCCCGCCTGTGGGCCCCTGAAGTCTCCCAGCGGCTCCAGTGGTTAAGCCTCTGCTCCACATTCTCCAGGGGCCCTGTCCATCTCCATCCTGGTCAGGGACCTCCCCAGCTGCTCAGAAGAGCTCCTACACCTTAAAATGGGGCTCAGGGAGTTCCCTGGTGGCCCAGTGGTTAGGACTCAGCGTGTTCACTGCTGTGGGCCAGGGTTCAACCCCTGGTTGGGGAACTAAGATCCTGCAAGCCACGCAGTGCAGCCAAAACCCATTTTTTTAAATAAAATAAAACAAAATAAAATGGGGCTCAGCCTAGCTGCCCCCACCCTCCTCCTCCCTGAAGGGTCAGAAGTACAACCCAGCCCCCAGGAGAGATGGGACGGGGCCACCACGAGGCCCTGCCTGATGCCCCCAGTACAGCTGGCTGGCCCTGGGGTCCAGACGCCAGCCCCACCCCTCCTCCTACAGACAGCCCAGCTTCCGCGCTCTGCTCCTCTGCTCCCGGCTGTCACTCCTACAAAGGCCTGGTCTCCTGACCTCCCTGCCGGAGCCTCAGTTTCCTCATCTGCAAAGTGGGAGCAATCACAGGGCAGCCAGGAGGCTTACATGGGATGAGACGTCCAGCGTAGGCCAGGGGCGGTAGCCACACATTGGCTTAACACAATGCCACGGGGCAGGAGTTTGAAAGATTCCGGCGTGACTGCAGGCTCCCGGAACCCCGAGCTGAACGAAGGCCCAGGCTGGTGTGAAGTCCCCCTCCCTCCCATACCAAGGCAGGCCCAGCAGCCTTCTAGAGCGGCGCTGACTTCGGATCCCTCCCCGCCCCCCAACCCCGGCCTCGAGGTTTCCCGCCCAGATGAGGAGACAGCCAGCCTTGCTCAATGTTCCAAGCCCAGGGCTGGCATTCATTTCAAATATTAACTACGCTGAAAAGCAGCTTCACTTCCGCATTCCCAAACACCAGCAGGGTGCTCGGTGAGTTTGTGGTTTGATCCCCAAGAGCCCAGGTCACAAGCTTCGGGACAGATAAGGCTCATGGGAGCCGTTTGTCACAGGTCTTCCTGCCGGGCATCCACTCCCTTAGGCCTGACGCAGACACCGCCCCATGCCAGGCTGAGTCCTGGCACAGAACTGCAGGCCCCCAGGACCCTGGGCTGTAGCTGCAGGTACTGACAAAGAAGGCAGCTGGACGGGCCCTCCTGGCCCACAGTCAAGAGGGGCCGAAGTCCCCGACCTACCCGCCATGGCACTGGTGCTGCCGTGGGCCCAGCAGGAGCCACAGTACTGGGGGATGTGCTGGTTCCTGGTGACACTGGCGTAGTTGACCCCATTCACGTTGCGCCAGTCCCAGCTCTTGGGCAGATCCGATAGGGACAGGTATTCGTGAGGCCGGGGATATGTCCTGGGAACAGACCACCACCACCGGAATCAGCACTGGGGCCCCTGGGGGTCGGGCGCGCAGGCACCTTCCCCAGCGCCCTCTCCCTTCCCCAAACTGAGAGCGAGCGGGAGAGGGCCATCTCAGCCAGGAGACGCCCCTGCCCGCTCAGAATCTCAAGTGGGCAGGGCACACACGCGCCCCCCCCCACCCCCCCCACCCAGTGCAGGAACCAGACCGCTCCGCCAGCGATGCTCCAAATGCCAGGGCGGCGAGGCTAGCCTGCCTCCTGCACCGGTGCGCCTCGTCCAACCCCACAAATGTGAAAGGGCGCGCCTCCAAAGCAACGGGGCTGGCCTTGACCCTCAGAGGTCAAGGGAGGCTGGGCGTCCTGGTTCCTGGCACCCCAAGGAGGCGGCAGGGTCCCCCAGGCGGGAGAGGGC
Organism: Phocoena phocoena; assembly: GCF_963924675.1. Classification (NCBI taxonomy): domain Eukaryota; kingdom Metazoa; phylum Chordata; class Mammalia; order Artiodactyla; family Phocoenidae; genus Phocoena; species Phocoena phocoena. The sequence goes on from NC_089233.1 coordinate 83,626,891, forward strand.
GCGAAGCCCCGGGAGATGGGCAACCCCTGACACCCCCCAAGCCGCCCCGACCTGCGCCCCAGCTGGGTGAGCTGGTCCCCCCGCAGGGGCCGGTAGCAGCCGCGGCCCGGGCGGAAGTGGAGGCCGGCCCGCGCCGCGCCCGCCGGCAGCACGAGCAGCAGTAGCACCAGCTGCGCCGGCCCGGACGACGCCATGGCTCCCTCGCCGGTGCGATCTGACCCCGACTCGAATCCCAACTCGGATCCTAACTCGGATCCCGCGCCGGTAGCTCCTCCGCCTGCCTCCGCCCCGGCCGCCCCGCCCGGCCCTTAAGGTGGCTGCGCGCGGGCGGGACACTCCCCCGGGGCGGGGCGCGCGGCTGCCCCCGGGGACCCGGCCCCGCCCCGCCCGGCCGCACGGCCCGCCGCCCGGACTCGGGTCACGCGCCGGGCCTCGGCTGACCCCAGACCCGACCCGGCCACCAGCCACGAGCCTCCCATCCGTCAGACCTCATTCACTCTCGGGCATCCCCAGCCTTGGATTCTTGGGACCCTTGGCCCCGGAGAGGTGCCCCTCTCCCCGCATCCCACGTGGGCCCAGGCCTCCGGGGATGGGCAGGGGGTCTCCCCGCAGGACTGTGCCCTGGTCTAGCTTTCTGAAGGCCACTTCCCGAAGGCCCAGGCCCTTTCTGGAGAGACACTTTCCCTACATAGTGAAGGAAGACAGGATCCTTCCAGAAAATGCACCTCGAGGAGAGTTTCACTTGGGCCTGAATCATTAATTCTACATTCCAACTTCCAAAGCTGCTGGATGAGGTTTCTGCTAACAAAGCGTTTCATCTTCAAACAGAGAAACAAAAGCAGAAGTGGGACCTTGGGGGCCTTGGTTTCGTAACTCAAGAATTTCCCCTCCCCCGCTCCTCCTGAGTGGCGGTCACCTGAGCTGACCACAGAATGGCCTCCCTGGTCCTGGGAGAAGAGGGTCCAGGCTTTTTGCTTTAGGGCCCACAGCCTTGGCTATAGGGTGCTCAGATGTGGGGACCCTGCTCTTCCCTGGACTACATGGGCATGCCCGCACACCCACCCCCTCTTTCCCCCTGCCGACACCAAACCTGCAATCAGAAACCACGGTGGCTGCCCCGTGGACTTCCAGCCATTTCTGTGACGACCCTTGGAAGCCCTGGGGCACCCACGGAATCCCAGCAGGGCTTAGTCCCTGCTCCTGACACGCTATTGCTGAGGCAATGTATAGACACGGCCTCTACCTATTGAGGTCTATGTGTTGAGGTGTCTCTCTTTTTTTTTTTTTTTGCGGTACGCGGGCCCCTCACTGCTGCGGCCCCTCCCGCTGCGGAGCACAGGCTCCGGACACGCAGGCCCAGCGGCCACGGCTCATGGGCCCAGCAGCTCCGCGGCACGTGGGATCCTCCCGGACCGGGGCACGAACCCACGCCCCCCGCATCGGCAGTCGGACTCCCAACCACTGCGCCACCAGGGAAGCCCGAGGTGTCTTTTATCTTCCTGGAAAGTGGGCTCCTTCGAACCCTTAGTGTGAGTCAGTTCCTGGTTAGGAGGTGGGATGGAGCTGCCCACCCTCCACCCCGATCCCGTGAGAAAACGTCCAGGTTTGAGCAGTGGGGATGGGGGCACAGAAACCACATCTGCAGAGGCTGATTTGCCCGAACAGGTGTCCTGGCCCTGGCTCCAAAGCCTTTCCCTTTCCTCGGGTGTAGCAGGTGTGGGAAGGGAGTTGCCAGCCAGGACTTCCCCTTCCTACCCCTCTTTCCTTCACGGCCAAGGTGAGTCAGCCAATCTGTCCTCCATCCACGTGAGGAAACAAGCCGGCATGGTTGTCCCCGTGACCCCCGTGACATCTGTCATCCAGGTGGGGTCTTCCTAAGAGGTGGGTGTTTGGTCTCCTGCAAAGAACAAGCTGAAACCTCCTAGTTGCTGAAGAAGGAACAGAATGGTCCCAATATTGCAGGGTGACAAATATTTTGGGGACCCCCAAGTCCCCATAAGCGGTCAGGGCCCAAGAGGTGCAAAGTCCAACCACAAGTTTTATAACATGGGACACAGACGGTCCCTAGGCCCAGCCTCTGATGACTGCTGTGAGGTCTGGGGCCGCATCCCTAATGTTGGGTGAAAATGATGTGCCGGGTTACAAGCTCTTCGGTACCTGCCGTGTTGGGAGACCTGGATGTTCTGAAGGCGCCCTGGGATTCTCCAAGGACGTCCACGCGCGTCAGTGTTATGACAGGCAGGGCCGGCGTCGTGGGCTTGTGACCCCTGCCGTCAACAGGGCCCGGAGCACTTGGTGTGATGCCGGGTTGCCCAAGGCGCCCTGTTTTCGTTTTGAGCCTTAGATCGCAGAGCTGGGCCTGCCAGATGACTCAGCCTCCGTAGGCCAGGGCCTTCAGCAAGGGTCAGAGCGGGGCTTGGGGGTCAGGGAGCATTCAGCCCTGGAGACTGCAGGTTAAAGGGAGGGACGGTGACATTTTCAGGCTGGAAACGAATAGGACATCCAGCGTTGACAGGTGGTGATACAGCAGGGTTTTCCTGCCCTAGAAGCAACTCAAACTCAGAGAGTGACAGGAAGATCGGGCAGGAGGAGGGGGAGGGAGGCCAGACGTTTGAAACCCATAACTTCCAAGGCAAGAAGAAGCAAATGAGCTCTCCTGTGACCCACTCTGCTTCTTCAGAACCTGTGACAGGTCCAACGCGGAGCCAAGCCCCTGGACCCTTTCTTCCCCTCTGAACCTGGCTGGGGTCGGCCAATGCACGTCCACCTGGCCCACGGCTCTGAGGGGTGAGCTAGCCGCGTCTCTTTAGGGCTCACTGAAACCGCACTGGGTCCCTTAGAGCTGTGTTCTGTTGAGGGAGGGGGCCACGGCCCTGACCGCCTCTGTTAGCCCAGGGCATTTGGCCCTAGGAGGTCTCTGAAGGCGCACAGGTGAAATTCAAAGGCCGCTGGGACGGAGGGAGAGGAGAACCTGCTGGACTGGCCGCCCGGCTCTCCCCGAAGCAGGTGCATGAGAGGCAGGTTGTGGGGTCCCTTCCTGGCACCGCTCTGCATGCCTGTGAGGGCAATGTGCAGGTCATGACTGTCTCATCTGCCTGGAACAGGGGAGGCTCGGCAGGGCCCCAAGGTCGGCTCCCCTCAGGCCAGCCTCACCTGTGTGTCCCCGTGCGGAGCACATCTAACACATACTTGAGACTCAGACCCTTCCCTGAAACCAGGACAAAGGCCTCTCCCTGGGAACCCGGCGGCACCCCTGCACTCCCGCCCCCTGGGCTGTGTCTACAGGCAGATTCAAATGAGAGTCTAGAAGGCTCTCCCGTCTAGGAAACCCTTTTCTCATTTGATCCTCGGCACAACCCTGTGAGGTGGGAATCAGATGCTGTCACCTATTTTATAGGTGGGAAGACTGAGGCTCCAGAGAGGTTGAGAGACCGGTACTCAGCCCAAGGCTCACGGGTGGCGGGTTTGAGTCTAGTCCCTTTTTTCTTTTTTAACGCCCCGTAAAGTCTCCTGGCGAACATGTGATCCAAGGCCACGACGCAAAAGCCTATTTGCTTCTAAAAATAAGGTTGACTTGTCCCCTCGTCCCAGTAAAGAAATCACACACTTTACAGGTAGGCCAGGGCCGGCCCAGTCTCCCGATGGGCAGCAGAAGAACAAAGGTGAGTTTTTGTTTACCGTGGAATTGCCTCGAAGTCCTCTCCTCTCCTTCCTTCGTGCCATGTTGCTTGCCCGCACCCGGTAGGCTGCAGACATTTCCTACGGTTCCGCATTCCTGAGTTGAGCCACATCCTGGATACCGCATCTGTCATTAAAGATGCTGGCGGTGACAGAAGGCGAGTCTGGCTCGCGGGGCACCGTGGTCCCCTCGCCAGCTGCAGGCTCATCTCCATCGACGCGGCCACTGGGTCAGACGCTCACACTGACCCTCTGCAGCGAATGTGGGTCAAGTTCGTGGTCCCCAAATGCCATCGCCACCACACCCTCGGCTGGCCGCACAGCCTCACTTGGGGGGAGCTCGGCTCCTGGGGGTCCCATTCCCGAGTATGTCACACCTGTCAGTATCACCTCAGAACACGCCGGCCACCGCCCACCGGCCAGGTCACATCCAGCCCACCCAGGTGCTGGCCCAGGAGCCCTTGCAGAGCGGCCCTGGCCTTTCACCCGGTCCAGTCTGCTGGCGCTCTAAAGGACAGTCGGCAAACATGGCTGACCACCTGGGATGCGCCACGCCACCGACCCAGCCCTGGGGACACAGGAGTGTCAGTCCCCGCCTGCCCAGGGCGAATATTCTGACAAGGGGCCACGTGGAAACAGAGGCTCGAAGAAGAACGTGCTCGCTACAGAGCAAATGGGGCCTGGTAGAGACAGGGCCTCGCGAATCTGCTCTGGGACGTTCTCTTAGCCATCCAGTGAGCTGGGATTGACTGATGAGGACGTAGCCATGGAAAGTGCTGGACCTTTCAAGCAGAAGGGAGAGTGTGTGCAAAGGCCTTGGAAGGCCAGCACCCGTGGTAGGTGCGACCAAGTGGCAGCAGAGGTGGTTGGAGAAGAGGGCGGCAGGGCGAGGTCCCCGGGCTGTAAACGCGCCTCTCAGCTGCCGGCGCGCTCTGGGATCTAAGACCATGCTGCCCGCTGCCCAAAGGCCGCTGCCCTCGAGGTGCAGGGCTCCTCGTCATGCACCGGTTCCCACCCATCCCTCCCCGTCCCTCCCTCCCTCTCGGCCTCCTTTGGCTCCCTCCCTGCTTCCGACCGTGGGCTTTTCCCATCAATCTGAACAACATATCAGCTGCGGTAAGAGCGGCGGTTTTACCCTGGTGGCCGCTAGTTTCCCTGGAGAGCAGTGGGCGCGACCTTTTGTGTTCTCTGAGCTCGCTCTGGGAGGATGGATGGAAGGTCAGGTAGAGGCCATGGCGGTCGTGGGCAGGAGAGCTGGTGGTGATAGGTTAGGGATCCTGCTGAGAGATGGTGAGCGTGGGCACATCTGTCTGGGCGGCAGGGCTGGCAGGACCCAGTTATGGACCAGAGGTGAGGAGAAAGACCCAGCTGGAGGCTGTCTGGCCGGTCCGCCTCTTGACACCTGGAGTCGTCCCTAGACGTAGAGGTCCACAGACCTGCGACCCACCTCTGGTTCTGCCGCATCATCCTGGGACTTAAGCTGTCGGGTCCGTCTCCAAGCCCTTAGTCTCTTCTACCAGGTGGAGAGGAACCATCCCCTTGCCCAGGGGTGGGCTAAAAGAGGTATCAAGAGAGATGGGTGGCAGAGAACTTGGTAACGGCCAGAGGGAGGGAACTCGGCAGGTGTGTCTCTCATTCCTGGAGGGGATTTCCTACTTCGCCGAGGTCCCTCGAGCCCCCCAAATAGTACTCAGCCAATATTTGTTGGATAAACGAGTGGATCTCTGAGACAGACAAAATGGAGATTTCTTGGACAAACACGGAGCTGGAAGAAGTATGTGTTTGTGTTTGATTTCACGTGTTACGTTCATCTCTCTCTGTCACTGAACGTTACGAATCGGGAGCTGCACACCTTGGGAGACGGGAGAGATACAACCGAGAAGGTTAACGTCTCCATACACCCTCAGAATCATGTCAACTCACGGGAAGTGTGTGTGTGTGTGTGTGTGTGTGTGTGTGTGCCTCCTCCTGCAAGTCAGAGATGCCACAGCCCAGGACGCTGATTCTCAATGGACCCAGAGAGACGGCACTGGACCATCTCGGGTCCAGTGGACCACCTCACGGGGAGAAGGTCTCAAACTCCTCCGTGGACCTGGGCAGCCTGGCTTAGTGAAAAACAGTGACTAGTTTTTTAGTTAGTCCCTTTCTTCTTGCAGTTACTTATTCATCCTCCCCAAACTTTCTTTTACAGTGAGAGAACGCACGACGAAGCAGAGTACAAGCAAGTGGAACTCGGTTCATCTGATGATCTGCCCACACCCGGCTGAGTCACTCCTAATGGCTCCTCAGATGTCATTTTCTTGCTAAGACATTTGGAAAAATTTCTACCTCTGAATCACAAGCAAACACTATAATTCACCAATCTTCTCTAAGTTATGCAAGGAAGTGTGATGCCCTAGGAAGTGGAAGATCAGGGGCGGATGAAATCAATGAATTCCCTGAGAACTTTGTTTTTCTCCTAATCATTCATTTGCCGAATGCAGGGCTGGGGGAGCCCCACCCGACCACTGGGGTCATCTCCAGGGGAAGTCTGGCAGCAGCCGATGTGGCGTTTCTGGATGACACTTGGTTTTCCTTATCGTCTTGGTCCTGTTCCCATAATAGAGCCGAGTGTCATCCAGGAAGGGGCTTGCTGCCACCCCATCTTCTTGAGGACTGCTCCTCGCGACGAAGGGCTGGCCACCGGTACTTAACGAGTTCAGTGTCCTTGGGCGAGCGGGGTCACCCCCGGTGCACAGGGCAGTTTCGCTCCTGCCCTCTGCCCCGCTGAAGCTCCGCTCAGAGTCTGTCACCATCACCTGCCTTTGTCACAGCCCTTCTCAGGGGAGAAGATGATTTTGTCATTCATCACAGATGGCCACTTTTAATCACTTGCTGTGCTTCAGGGCAAGGGGTCACCTTCAGCCTGACAGGAGAGCAGACCTTGGGTCTCCCCCCGTGTGAACTGTCACACGTTCACCTGTGTGGCGGGAAGGGGCCACTTCTCGGGGACTGAAAAAGGCACTGTGTCTTCAGCTCCTCACTGGCTCTCGCTAACCTGGCAGCCAGAGGGGTGCACGTTCCCCAGGGAGCAGGTCCCTTCATGAATAAGGACAGAGGAGCAGAGACAGGCTGGCGTCAGACCTGCTGCGAGTCCGGCCACTCTGTGCTACCCGGACGTGTTAAATCCAGATGGAGGGCTCTGTGTGCCACAGCTAGCTTAGGCCAGATACATAGTAGGTGCTCAGGACCCAGGGTGCTGGTGCATACGCGGTCAGCTGCATCGCCACCTTCCATCCTGTGAAGCTGGCTTGGAAAACACTGCCTGCCCAGGGGTGTTGAGGGCTGCTCGGTCCTCAGCGCAGACCTGGGCCTCGGGACCGTCATCCCGCTTTCCAGCTGAGACGGCTCAGGTCTGGGGAGAGGTGGGCCCTGCTGAGCCGCAGCCTCTCTGCCTGGCATCCGCCCCCTACCCCCAACCCCCGCCCCTGGCAGCGTCCCAAGCTCAGCACATGCCGCCCAGGCTGAGTAAACACTGCTGGCCGCGCTGGAATCAAAGCAAACAGGGTTCCTCTTCTTCCGCCTTTTTGCCAGCTGCCCCATTAACAGAAAAACCTTTTAAGCGCTCATCTGGAAACCTGGCAAACTGAGGTGACCAAGAGAGGTGTGCTCCAGGGTGGAGGCTGGCGTGCCCAGCCCGCTGCGCCCTGCTCCTCTGGCATGCAGTGAACACATGGAGATCAAGGGTGTCCCTCAGGCCAGCCCCTGGGCCCTCCCGGCAGCTCTGCCCCCCACCGTGTCCTGCAGTGTCCCAAAATAGCTCGTGTGCTGACTCCATGTTCGATCCTGACATCCTTGTTCTTTGGAACAGTTTACGCTTTCAGCCTGGACCACCTCTTAGGGGACGGAGGAACGAGCCCTCGGCACCGAGCCCCACCCATTAGGGCACACTCGAGAATAAATACGTTCTTGGCTCTAAGAAAACTCGCCCTTCTGAGCAGGGCTGCTCAAACTCGCCCAGCTGTTGGTCTGCCCTCAACAAACATTGACTGAGGCCCTGTTATGTATCAGGCACTTTGGGGACTCAAAAGGTGAAACGACACAGCAGCTCCCATGCTGGTGAGGAGATAAGGCAGGAGTAGAAGTAATGAGCAAACACAACCGTATGTGGAAACTGCCACTAAAGCTCTGGGGCCACCAAAAGGGGGGGGCGTCCCTGACCCCCCAGGGTCTGATCTCGTGCTCCAGCCTCGGAGTCTGCTGGGCAGGGGAGGGCGGGCTGGGCAGGTGGGGACACAGAGGGAAGAGGAAGGGGCGAAGGCACTGGGGTAGGGAGAGTGGGGTGACTTCCTTGGAAACCGAAAGGTTCATTCTGTGTATGTATGTATTTTCTTTAATTAAAGTATAGTTGATTTACAATATTGTGTTAGTTTCAGGTGTACAGCACTAGATCTATATACCATATATATACTTTTCTTTTTCAGATTCTTTTCCCTCATAGGTTATTATGAAATACTGAGTATGGTTCCCTGTGCTCTACAGGAGGTCCTTGTTGGTTGTCTATTTTATATGCAGTAGTGTGTCTGTTAACCCCAACCTCCGAATTTATCCCTCCCCTCTGCATAGTTTTTAATTTGTGAAAAATACTGCTAAGCACAGGCAGATTTCTTTCTTCCTCTTGGATTTACACAGTCTCCTCGTCTCTTTACCTTGGGGAGCGGCCAAGTGTGGACCAGAAGCAGGTGTGGGTCATGCGGTCATTCAGCTCTGAGTAGAAAGAAATTTCCGAACTAAGAAATGTTGCCCGAGTCCTCACCTTGTTCTAAGTTTGGAAAGATTCACCCGTTGTTAACATCTCCCCACGTTTGCTTAACCTGTCTCTCCACGGATCACGTTGTTATTGTTGCCCAGCTGTTTCAGAGAAAGTTGCATGGTGACCTTGAATACCTGGCAATATCTCCTGAAAACAAGGGTTTGCATTTGCATAGCCCCTGGGCTAAGATGGAGTTCAGAGATTATAACATGGCTACACTGTTATTATCCAATCTACACAGTCTGTATTCAAATGTCCACAATTGTCCCAGTCGTGTCCCTTACAGCAACTCCTCCTCTGGTCCAGGACCTGACCCAGAGTCACACGGGGCTCTTAGTCAGCACGTGGCCGGTGAGGTCACCAGACAACGGACAGGAGAGGTCCTGCTGCTGACTCCGCGGGACAAAGTCCTTCTTCCCCATCTGTGGGTTTCCTTCCCAGTGTTCAGCTCTGGTCCTTGCTCTGCGGTTGGACTCCTGGGAGTACTAGAGGCTATCTTCCCCAGAAAGTCCTTTGGCAGTAACTTCCCTGCCCATGTCACTGACCTCACATCATGGGCCCCCAGAGGCCTCTAGAAAGGCACGGGGGTTTAGGAGTTGACAGTCAGGCTGGGGCGTGCGGGGTGAGAGGTGATGGGCCGGGGGCTGCTGGTGGGCGCGGTTTGCTGGGAGAGCTGGGCTCTTGTGTGGCTGGCCCTTGCTGGGCATCAGGGAGATGTGGCCGGGAGTCCGTTTGGGTCTACGGGACTTCATCGTCTGGTAAAGGACCCAACAGCAAACAGTGAGGCCCCCGTGACAAGAGCAAAGGGGCAATCAAGCACAGAGCTGGGGGGCTGAGGGGGCAGCCAGGCCCTGGTCTGGGCAGAAGGCCCGACAGAGCAGCTGCAGCCTCTGCATGAAGAGTGGCCTTGGCATGTCAGGGAGGGGGTAGTGAACACCACTGTGAACACTGGGCGGGGCGAGAGCAGTCGTGGGCTGAGAACCCGAGGGCCCAGCGGCGAGGGAGGTGGCTTCCAGAGCCCTCACCATACAGGCTTTCTCAGGACCAGAGTTTGGAGGCGGTGCTGGGAAGGAAGCTTGGGGCCAGGTTAGCAAAGGCTTTGATGGCAAGCAGGGGAGTATATTTTATTTACTTATTTTTTAGAAGTATTTTTTTAAGTTTTAATTTTTTTTTTTTTTACTTTTTTGGCCACACCTCGCGGCATGTGGGATCTTGGTTCCCCCACCAGTGATCAGACCCACATCCCCTGCATTGGAAGCGTGGAGTCTTAACCACCGGACCGCCAGGGATGTCCCAAGCCAGGGAGTTTAGATTCTACGTCTTGACTGTGGTTTCCCAAACTCCCAAGAATCCCATGTCACCCAGACAAATTTGGCCAAGTTCAAAAAGCAAACTTTCTCTTATTATCATTTTACTACTACACATACTAGTTATTTTTTTCTACTAACATCCAAGTATACAACATAAAAACTGTCCACCCGTGTTCCCCTGACGGTCACCTCAGCGCCACCAGTGGCTTTCAGACGAAGCACGGCTGCAGGCGAGGGAGCCATGGCAGGTTCTTGAGGGAGGGTGTGGAGACGTCTTAGTGGTCGTATGTATGACTGTAGTGAAGCCACTTCATGCTCTGGGATTCGTGGCCTCATCTGTCAAGCGATGTGTTTAGACAACAGGATTTCTAATAATACAACTGGCTTGGATGGGAAAGTTCTCTGGCGGTGGTCCTGGTCACCCCAGTGAGCTAGGAGCCTCACCAACTTGGGACCCGGAGCCAGCGCTGGTGCCCAGAGTCCACCATGCCCAGAGCCTAGGCCTGGTGCCAGACTTCCACGCACCTTGAACGATGGCAGCCTTTGGTCTTGAACTCTAGGAAATGACCAGGCAATATTCCGTGTTGGGAGAGGAAAAAACTCCCCCTCCACAGGGATGATAGGGGGAGGGCTGGGGCTGGGCCTCTGGGCTGGACACACCCTCGGGTCACACTGGGAGGTAGCCTGGTCAGCTGGTCCCATCGCTGCGATGACCAGAGCTGTGTGGGGCTCACAGCGGTGACGGGCGGCTCTCCCAGAGACGGGGGACCCTGTGAAGATCTTGCCCTTGGGCACAAAGCAAGGATGCGTGAGATTGTACACATTCAGATCGGCCAGTGTGGCAACCAGATCGGAGCTAAGGTAAGGAAAGTTCGATGACTAGTGCTGGCCTTTCCATGGTCCACAGTGCAGCCAACTCAGAAAATCCCCTAAGTTAGCAGGGCGGACGGGGAGCCCAGCAGATGGAGGCGCTTGCCGGGTATCTGACTTATTAAACGACACCTGTAGTTCAAGAGACCCAGGAAATAGTAAAGGCTTAAAGGGTTAATTTAATTCATGTTAATTCTGTCGACAGTTACATGTGTATAATACACCTGTCAACCATTTTTACTCTGATCACTTTAGCAATGAACTTTTCATATCTAAAACCAGGAATTTGTCTCAAAACACTTTTCCAAAGTTTCTTGGGAAAATTTTTACACCGTATTACTAAGAGATCTTTCCCTCCCTCCCATGTTTATGTTATAAAGTTAAAAAAGATCAACTACTATTTTATTTCAAATGCAACAGAAAATGAAAGAGGTAAACCTAAAAGTTTTTTGGGTCCAGCAGCAGAAATAATTAAAATATATCCTCTGGAATATAGAAGTTTTTCTCCTTCCCCCTTAAATTTTTCTAAAAAATACCTGGTACTGTTGGCCAATGCTAAAAAACAGATGCCACAGCCCAAGGTCTCCAACCCTAATTTTAAGCTGATCAGTTCTACTATATAACAACTGTCTCTTTGCTATTTCGAAATTACTTTTACTAGTACGAATTGCATTAAAAATTTAATTGCATTAAAACTTTAAAAAATTTAAACGTGATAAAATGGTATAAAATGTACCATTGTAACCACGTTTAAGTGTACAGCTCAGTAATGTTAAGTATATTCACACTGTCGTGCCTCCAATCTCCTAAATGCTTTTCTTCTTGCAAAACTGAAACACTAACTCCCCATTTCCCCTCCCCCTGCCCCTGGCAACCGCTATTCACCTTTCTGTCTCTATGAATTTGACAGCTCTTGGTGTCTCATGTAACAGTATTCGTCCTTTTGTGAGTGGCTTATTTCACCCAGCATAGTGTCCTCAGTGTCTATCCCTGTTGCAGCCTGTGTCAGAATTTCCTTCCTTTTTAAGGCTGAATAATAGTCCATCCTATAGAGAGACTGCATTCTGTTTATCCAGTCATCTGTCAATGGACACTTGGATTGTTTCCAACTTTTGGCTACTGGAACTAGTGCAGCTATGAAAAAATGAAAGTCTTTTAATACAGGTGTCTAAAACCCGAGGCAAAGAAAATGACCGCTTGCAAAGGAGGCGTCATCCTTCCTTGCCGAGTGATAAGACGTTCAAAACTGAAACACACAGAGAAGTGGGAGGCGTGGGCCCCAACTGCACTGAAGTTGGAAGACAGGATGGAGAAAGGACCCCAGGAGGGAGAAGAGGGTCTAGACAGGGTCTCAGCTCTGAATCCAGAACTGTGTTGTCTAGTGGTTAGAGGCCCAGCAACTACTTATTATTCGGGGCCGTAAGAGCTTTAAGACACATTTAATTTGTGGTGTGAGAGAACTTAAATTTCTTTCTTTTCCCACACCCTGAAGGGTGCTGATAATTTACTATAAAGTAATCTTGTTCATAAGACCGAGGCCACATCAGAGCCATCATTTACAAGATGTGGTTGGGAAAACACCCTTGGGGATTTTAACATAAATGAATGTATTTTCATTGCGCTTTACTATGTGCTCCGTCAGGGTAACGAAAAGGGGTTATCTCAGTAACTGTTTCCATTCCATATAAAGAGCTTGGCACCTCCCTATACTCATGAATGCTGTAATGTGATTGAAAGTGTAGTATGTCTCAGATAGTTACAAGAGAACAGCTACGCATAATTTTGAATCGAGCGCATACCTGATCATCCAAATGCACGCAGTTTAAAAGCGTGCATAGGTGTCTTAGTGATGGGCTTTTGGGAAAACTGCATGAAAATAAATCCGCAAAGTGAAAGGGGATGTTATTGTGAAATCGGATAAGAATTCAGTTTATTTTCACGTAATGGGATCTATACTTTACAAGCTGGAAGCACCGTAAGGCCAAACTAGAGATGCACTTCTCGTGAGAAACTCTAAAAGAACAGCATTAATGTACACAAGGGCCTGAATTTAATAGGAGCAAAATCCAATTTAATATTCTATGTGTTGACATGTTATTGAAGCCGTTCAGGCTGACATAAAGAATCTTCACTTCGTGGTGAGCAGAGGTGAAGAGTACGTTACGCCATGGGGTGGGCAGTTAGGAAAAGGGCCCCCAAGACCATGTTGGGGACGGAAGCGGGCCCAGGAGCCCTCACTTCCTGTCTTTCTGCTCAATGTGTTGTCGCCGACCTGGCGCTTGTCGGGGTCCCTCTGGGCACTGACCTCCCCTCCTTCTGCTTTCAGTTCTGGGAGGTGATTGGCGAGGAGCATGGGATCGACTGGGCCGGAAGCTACCGCGGGGACAGCGCCCTGCAGCTGGAGAGGGTCAGCGTGTACTACAACGAGGCCCACGGTAGGACCTCGCTGTCGGCCCCCATCACCAGCCCCAGGGACGCGGCAGAGAGAGGAGGTCCCGCGAGACCGGAACGCCAGATGGGGGATGTCCCGAGCGACCGAGGGCAGGACTGGCCACTGGAGGGTCACTGGTCTCTGGTCACTGGAGGGGGGCACACTCTCAACACAAGCAGTTTAGGCCCCGACCTTCCTTGCTGGGTTTTGTTTAATGAATTAATTTATTTTTTAATTTTTAAAACTTTTATTTCAGCTGCACTGCCCAGCTTGTGGGACCTTAGTTCCCCGACCGGGGACTGAACGCGTGCCCTCGGCAGTTGAGAGCGCGGCAGTCCTAACCACTGGATCACTGGGGAATTCTCCCTTTCTGGTTTTTAAATAAAAAGTAGAATCACTTCCAATAGGAACAAAATCCCTGTCGCTGGCAGGACAACAAACAAAACGGACAACGATGGAGAAAGTTCTTTCTGCGGCATTCTACAGATCTGTGTGATCGCTGCTGCAGTCCCAGATACGATTTCCAGTCTTTCTATCACAGACACCTTCTAGGAGGGCTCTTTTCTTCTGGACCCGTGTCACAGGGTTCTACTCTGATGAAACATTAACCTTTAGAAAAACAGCAGTTGGCTGACTTCTTCCTATTTTTCCACGCAGGTAAGAAATACGTGCCCCGAGCAGTCCTGGTGGACCTGGAACCTGGGACCATGGACAGCATCCGATCCAGCCGACTGGGGGCCCTCTTCCAACCGGACAGCTTTGTCCACGGTAGGTTTTCCTGGAAGGTTCCAGCGGGAAGAGAGGAGCGCCTCCTGGTGTGTTGCTGCCGACACCCTTCCCCCGACCCCAGCGGGCTAACCGAGTCCCCTGTGCCGCAGGTAACTCTGGGGCCGGCAACAACTGGGCCAAGGGCCACTACACGGAGGGGGCCGAGCTGGTGGAGAGCGTGCTGGACGCGGTGCGCGCCGAGGCCGAGGGCTGCGACTGCCTGCAGGGCTTCCAGCTCGTGCACTCGCTGGGCGGGGGCACGGGCTCGGGGATGGGCACGCTGCTCCTGGGCAAGATCCGCGAGGAGTACCCCGACCGCATCCTCAACTCCTTCAGCGTGATGCCCTCGCCCAAGGTGTCGGACACGGTGGTGGAGCCCTACAACGCCGTGCTGTCCGTGCACCAGCTCCTGCAGAACTCGGACGCCTGCTTCTGCATCGACAACGAGGCCCTCTATGACATCTGCTTCCGCACCCTCCGGCTGGCCACGCCCACCTACGGCGACCTCAACCACCTGGTGTCCCTGACCATGAGCGGCGTCACCACGTCGCTGCGCTTCCCGGGCCAGCTCAACGCCGACCTGCGCAAGCTGGCCGTGAACATGGTGCCCTTCCCGCGCCTGCACTTCTTCATGCCCGGCTTCGCGCCGCTCACGGCCCAGGGCAGCCAGCAGTACCGCGCGCTCTCAGTGGCCGAGCTCACCCAGCAGATGTTCGACGCCCGCAACACCATGGCCGCCTGCGACCCCCGCCGCGGCCGCTACCTGACCGTGGCCTGCATCTTCCGGGGGAGGATGTCCACCAAGGAGGTGGACGCGCAGCTGCTCGCCGTGCAGACCAGGAGCAGTGGCTGCTTCGTGGAGTGGATACCCAACAACGTCAAGGTGGCCGTGTGCGACATCCCGCCCCGGGGGCTGAGCATGGCGGCCACCTTCATTGGCAACAGCACGGCCATCCAGGAGCTCTTCAGCAGGATTTCTGAGCACTTCTCGGCCATGTTCAAGAGGAAGGCCTTCGTGCACTGGTACACGGGCGAGGGGATGGACATCAATGAGTTTGCCGAAGCCGAGAGTAATATCCAGGATTTGGTGTCCGAGTACCAACAGCTTCAAGATGCCGAAGCAGTTCCGGAGGAGAAGGAGGAGGTCGGGGGCGAGGCAGAAAGGGAACCAGGAGATAAGGGACATTAACCACGAGAGACGCTGCGCGAGGCTGGCCGCGGCGTGGAGTCACGTCCAGTGTTCTCACCTAGGATGAGTGAGTCCCCACGGCCGTCCCCGGCCAGTTCTGCACCGTAGCACCGCGACCCACACGCAGCCACCCAGTATTAGCTTCAACACAGGACTGCGCGGGTGGGGAAGTACTGATGGGCAGTAGGGTCTTCTGCTGGCACCGACTAGCCTTGAAGAGCTTCATATCCCCTGCCCACTCTAGTCGCTTCTTTTTAATAGCCAGGTGAATTTATGGTAAAGCGCTCCCTCTGTTTAAAGATCTGGATTGGCTATTTGCTGTATGCCTAGCACCGCGCCAGGCATCAGGGCTCCACACGTGAACGCGTGGGGAGCCACTGCAGTTGAGGTTAAATTGTAAATGCTTTAGCTACGCTGGTAAGCGTCCCGGAATCTGTACTTGGCATCCCGGGCTGCTAAGGCTCTTCCTGCAGGTTCTCTCTTAACTCGCTGCCCGCAGCCCACCTGTTCACACCTGCCGGCCTCCAGAAAAGCCAGGTGACTGCTTGGTGTGCAGGAGGTTCGCAGAGGTAAATGGGCTTCAGCGTCCACTAGTAAATTGTGGAGACCGTGTGTACGTTTCAACGTACCAACTGCAAAGGGCAAAAGGGAGGAAAGGAGAGTGGCATTCCTTCCCACAAATACCCGGGCAAAAAAAATAAAAAACAAAAAACGACAAGCAAAACTCGAGAACTCCAATCCTCTGATCTTTATGTCTGAAGAGCCAGCTTTTAACATAGGTGTATTTACATACTTTTAAGTTTCTTATTGATGTTTGATTCTGAGAATTCATTAATCATCTTTGGTTTTCCTTGTAAAGGTTATCTCGAAATGCCCTTTTCACTTTCATGCGGCGATCACCTCCTGAAAGCTCTCTGTAGCCGCTCTGTTCTTTAAAAGGGCACAGGCGCGCTCGGCAACCATTCAAACGGAGGAATTAAGCAGCGGTGGCTGCAGTGTCCTTCGCAGTTACGGAGGACATCGTCTCGTTAGGGAACTTTTTCAGTTCAAATTAATTTGCAGAAGTGGCCATAAATGTTTGCATTACCATGCAGCTTTAACCATTACATGATTTTAATCTGCTCACATTACAACAGGACCAGATACGCAAAAGCGTAATCAGATCATCCATAACTTCTTAATTACAGTTTACCTATTCCTGACATACAGCACTGCCATCCCTTACCAGCGCCGCAAGGGTTTTAATGGCCTTCTAGAATTACCACGGAGCTGTCCTATTTGATCCATGGGTAGCTGGCGACAGGAGGAAATATTTACTTGCAGGCAACTGGATTTGCTCTGTAATCTGCAGTAATGAGGTAGCCGGTGAATGGGTGACAGCAGCTCATTTTGAGAAACTTCACTCTTTTCATGTAGTCTCATGAGGAAATAACTAAAACATGTACCAAGAGAAAACTGTCTCGCTGTTGGTATCATGACAAGTCTTCTATTTCCAGAATTACAAAAATAAATAAATAAATTAATTAAAATACTTTCTACTTGTGGTTCAAAAAGCACCAAAAACAAAAGTAGCTTTAAAAGTAGATTCAAGGAACTGCACCTAAACGACTCCTAGTTTGAAGTTCATAACTTCCTTAGATGCTAAAAAGACTTATAACCTGCGATTACATAAGAATTTACACACGATTCCTCTAGCACTTTTTTTCACTTTCTCAAACCTGAAAAGATGAGAAAAATTAAAAAATTAAATAGATGCAAGAAAGGATAAAGATCTAAATTAAAAAAAAAACCTGATTTATATTACTGTAAAGATTGTTTGCTCAACAGTAATCATTAAAATAAAAGAGATACAATTTTAAATGGCTAAATTGCTTTATTTCAGACTAAATTAATTCCTTTTCTTGGAATTCTAACCGTCCAGACTGATTAATGTGAGTAGTTAAAAATATTTTCAGAATGCATCTCACCATCCTACTCTTTCGTATGGTAGAAATAGATTAAAAAAAACAAAACAAAAACCCCACTAGAAACCGAAAGAAATCTGTCCCCTGTGATTTTTGAAGAGCCTATTCCTTTAGCTGTATGGTTGCTACAGCGACATTGGTCTCTCGGAAACCAAGACGGTAGAATCAGAATTTTAGAGCTTGTCCGATTCCTTCACTTCACACACGAGAACACTGCGTGAGTGAAGAGACTGAATCCCTCACAAATCACTCAGGTGGTTAGTGAAATACCCACAACAAGATCTGATCAGGGCCCCCTGGTAATCTGGACACGGTGGTCCTGCCAGCTCCCAGCAGGGCTTCACAGTATCGGTTCAGGATTTTTTAATCACAGAGAAAGAGCCTCAAGGAATCTTTACTGAGCAGTGAATCTGTCCTTTACTCAGTTGACTTTTAATCCTTTCCCTACCACAAGCCCTGTCCCCAAGTCTCTTTCCTAATGATCCCATTTGCCTCCCGAATGAATGACTTATCTCTAATTGAACTGGCTGGAAAGAGTCTGGCCCTCTGCCTATCAGTTACTTCATTTGCCTGGTACCAAAAAGGCCCCACGGCCTTGTGATCCATTTATTCCTGTCCCTATAATGAAAGATGCCTCCTGGTACCTTAATTGTGGGGACCGGAAGCATGACAACTGAGGGGCCTTGACTTCAAAAGAGCAGGACAACAGCCTGAGGCACAGGGCACAAGGGGCTCGTAGGCTGCTTCTGTCCAGCCCTGCAGCTCCTCGTGTGCCCCATGCCAAGAATGAGATAAAGCCTGTAGGTCAAGTGTCCAGGGCAGGAAGTCCTCTCCAGAAGCCAACAACAAAGGCGTTTTCTTGCCCTCATCCTTGGCATGGCGGAGGGGCCCTGATAAATTATTGTTAGCTTAAGTACCAAGCTGAGAACCTGTCCTGGGGCAGAAGCTAAACCGGTGTTTCAACATTTCCTGTCCAAGTGTCTCTCTCCACCTCCAGAAGTGGGTAAAAAATCAAGCAGTTAACTTTGCAACTTTGTAAACTTTGGGGTTTTACTTGGCTGAGTGCCTTCAAGTTTCCAAGAAAGAGAAAAACACCCTGCTGGCAACAATTCTTCGACCCTAAATATTTACTAGGTAAATGAATCACCGTGAAAACACCATGGACCTGCTGTCATGATCGTGCCCTAGACCTGCAGTCCAGAAGCTTAGATTTTCACGTCAGCTCGGCCGTCAGCTCGGTAAGCGTGTTGCTGAGCGGCTTTGCCTCGTTTCCTGTGAGAAGTGCTCCCAGAATATAAGATTCACTCCTAAGACAATGTGAAAAGTATCTTGTGCTTAGCGAATTTCGACAACAGTACTTCTCGATAGCTTTGAAGTGCACGATAGAAAATGAATACTACAATTTAGCATTTCTTCTCATCTCCGCTTTCCATAATTACTCGCACTCAGCCTGCTGAGTCGCACCACCTGGATACGGCTGCCGGCGCAGAAGGACGAGGCCAGCGGACAACCCGGCCCACCCCTGACCCCAACCCACTGCTCTGACATGACGTCTGCAATTCAAAGGCAAGGGGCAAGACAGCCTCAATGACGGAGCCCAATTCTGTCAATTACGTCACGAAAAAAAGAACCTTTTCTTTTGAGACGTTTTCAAAATGTCTCCTGGATCCCTCTGGTCACTCGATATGATATCTGTTCTCCCTTTAACTTTTTTTTTCTTTTTTTCAAGCTGTGCGTCTTACAGGATCTTAGTTCGCCGACCAGGGATCGAACCCGTGCCCCGTGCAGTGGAAGCTCGGAGTCCTAACCACTGGACCCCCAGGGAATTCACTGTTCTCCTTTAAAAAGCCCCGGTTCATATGATCATAATCCTGCAGTGGTGTGGTAGTTCCCAAACAGAAAAAGTCCGAAAGAAACCAAAAACCAACAGCAAGAGTGAACTGTACTTTAATGTATCGGCATTGTCAGTCTATGAACAAGACAGGTTCCCCGCCCCCCCCCACGAAGGGGGATCGTTTTCAATCTGCCATAACACGTGCCCACACATCTTCACCGTGAGCACGCAGCATTTCAAGCTGTAGTCAGGGTCTAGGAGGAAAAGAGAAACAGCAAGTTGCCAGTCCTTCACGTTTTCTTAAAAATCCAACACGAATAGGGAAAGTAACTTCCTTATAACGAGCAGTATAATATGACTGCAGACCCAGTCCACTCGGTTGGTGATAAACCCTGGCTCTCAGCTGTAGAAAGTGCAGGTTCACGTGCACTGCCTTAGCCGAAGAGGCACTTCCCTGCTAAGAAAAACCAAACACTCTCCCCGCAATAAAGAAACACTCTGCCTTTAAAAGACGCTAAATCCCCTGTGCTGAGGCGGTGGGGCTGCGTCCCCAGCACGATGGATAGAGAATGGTCACTGTTCTGCTTACCGGAGCTGGACACTACTACTTCCTGGCCCAAAGGACATTACAAGGTGGAGGGAGTTCGATGCGGAGTCTGGCTCGGCCATGCTGCAGGCACAGGCTGGGTGATTTTTCTCAGTTAGCTCATTGTTAAAACAAAACAACCCAACCTAAAACCAGGTCTCATTCCTCAGAATTATGAGATCAGACAGAGAGCCCCAGAAAAAGGGCTCAACACCACATCTCCAGACTTGTAATAAAATATTTACTAATTCAAAATGAAAATGAAAAGTGCTTAGGGGAGACAGTTCCAATAAGTAACATCGCTCATAACCACAAGCTGCCAAAGGATTATTATTTATCACATTTCCCTGCAACTGCGGGTCTGAAGCTTTTTTAAAGCTAAACAAGAAAATTAAATCTGAAAAACAGCTTTCTGGTAATTTGCCTCGCTTGATCTTCGAAATAATAATGTCAAGAAAGCAGTTTAGAGATCAAATCACTTTAATAGTTTGGAACACGAAAGTCTGAACTTATCAACTGTACGAAACTGCCTTACTTCGCATTGCCAACATCAGAAATAAAATGAACCAAACTCTGAAAACATAAATTTAGCAAAACAGTATTCACTGCAGGGTCTTGCCGATTTTATTGCTTGATAAAATAGCAGGAGCCTTGCCTGTACTTGTAGCCCTACGTTCGGGAAGTAGTGATTTGTGAGAACATGAGCAGATGTGGCGGAAATAAAAACTCAAAGAACTGTAATTTTTCATGCTCCTGCACTGTTACATAACTCCAGTAACAATTATAAAAGTGGGGAGTTTATCCTCCGAATTATTTGATTTTGTGCAGACACGTGAAACAGGTTTAATTAAAATAAGATGGCTTTCTACCTAGCATTGCTCAATGAACTGAAAATCAACATGGCAGGTTACTTCTGCTTGTCAGGGCCTCGAAATGACATTCTTTGATGATGCCATGGGGCTTCCTCAACCTGTATGCGTGACATTATCATCCCACTAACTAACTTCTAGATGTGCTGATGGACCAAATGTGGACAGAAGGCAGAACTAAAATTATTTTGATTTTTAAAAGCTCTCTAAATACTTAAGATGCAGCTCTTTCTCTAAATCCACCAACAACTTACAGATTATTCCTTTTTCACTTTCACAATTTTTATGCTGCTGCCGGAAGTCTTCTCGGTGTTTGCTTTGAATTCCGTCTTCAGTGCATCCCTCACTGCTTTTGCACAGATCTGGGAGTATCGGATGTAGCTGGAGGAACACGAGAGACAATATAAAGCTAATTATCAATGATCCAGCCAGACTTGCTGTGTGACTGTGCTTTTGTTTTTCTTCCTATACTTTTCATTTTGGTTGGATTGTACATCATTGTAGAAGTAAACTTAAAAATGACTAATGCAGGGCTTCCCTGGTGGTGCAATGGTTAAGAATCTGCCTGCCGATGCAGGGGACACAGGTTCGAGCCCTGGTCCGGGAAGATCCCACATGCTGCGGAGCAATTAAGCCCGTGAGCCACAGCTACTGAGCCTGTGCTCTAGAGCCGGCGAGCCACAGCTACTGAGGCCCGTGCGCCCTAGAGCCTGTGCTCCACAACAGGAGAAGCCACCGCAATGAAAAGCCTGTGCGCAGAAACAAAGACCCAACATAGCCAAAAAAAAAAAGTTAATTAACTAATTTAAAAAAATGACTAATGCAAAAGGAATCTATACAAAGAAAAAGAAGAGCAGAAAGAAATATATCAAAGTCTTAATTGGGGTTAGGTGATTTTTGGTTTTTCTTCTTTGCAGTGTTTTCTCTTTAATACATATTAATTTGAAATAAAAGATGCATATATTAGAGAAAAAAATCCCACAGCACAGTAAACAGTCCTAAATGTTAACAGAGGATATGAGTGGTCTTTTTCCATTTCTCTATTTAAAATTTTTTCTTTTATTATTCTTACAAGGTAAAGTATACATAATTAAAAGAGGGAAAAAAACTATTTTGAATTAAAACAGGTCTACTTCTGATTATTTAAAGGTTTTCCTGAGAATATTGGATTCTGCTTGTCAGGCCTGCCATTGAAAATACTTCCCAAGCAAGGTTTCTAAATTAAACTGAGACGTCCTTAGAGAACATCATCAATTCTAGCAAAATATCTAACAGCCTGCTTCCTGTTTGGTAGATGGACTCCCATCAACATCTTATTTTCCAAAAGATGTCAGCTCACTTTTTACACTGTTTGAAAACAGGAAGGACAGAGGGGAGGGAGCTGCTGACTATTTTCTCATGTTTCAGGTTTTTTTTTTTGGGCCAGAGGCAGGAATTCCAATTCTTGCTTCCACTCCTACTAATTGGTGAATTTTAAGTTGTTCCATCTTTTGGGCTAATTTATTCTGTAAAAACAATGGAACAAAGCAGAAGGATAACAGTATTTGCCTCACTGGTGGTAGGGAGGAGGAAAGACAAAGTGTGGAGAGCAGGATTGCCCCACCTGTCTCGTAGTAGGTGCTTAATACACGGTCCCTCTGACTGGGGCCATCATCCTTCCAACTGTACAGAACTTTGCTTGACCTTGAAAGTCAGGACACACTTGGGTTGCCCACAGTTACATACCCACAGACGGTCACTACTAGGAAGTGCTACTTAATCTAGTCAAGCAACAAGGTGTGTTAACCTGAGCCAGGTGAGCGGCTCAACTGGGTGCACAGGCAAAGAAACCAGGTGTGACACCTAGATCCATGGTGTCTCCGTTTTACCAGAAGTCATGTCCTCCAGTGGGTTCCATAGTTTGGCTTCCCAAGAGCCACCACTCGCCTTGTGGCAGAGCTTTGTACACCTTACCAAGGGCTCAGCCGTTTTACCAATAAGGAAACCTGAGAGCAACAGGAGCTAATTTAAATAAAAGATGGATATGCTATTTTAAAAGGCCCCACCTTAATGCTAGAACGGCCAGGTATGGTGACCGTGGTTACCTCCTGAGACCTATCCCCGCTCCTTCGAGTTCTCAAGTTGTATGTGGCTCTGTTACTTCCAGAACGTCAACCGAGTGTAATTTAAAGGACAAAGGCCCCGCGGGTGAGAAGCGCCGTCCACGGGAAGACACGGCACTTGTCGAGCGCGTTCAAGGCGGCGCACAGGTGCTCGGCGGCGCCCCCGGCAGGTGCGGACAGGTGCTCGGCCCCGGCGCGCCCGCATCCCACGGCCGTGAACCCGGCCTCCCCGCCCGCAAGCCGCCATCTTGGGGCCGCACTCGCCGGGACCACCCCCACCCCCGCCGCGCCCGGCGTGACCTCCGACCCCGGTTCGCCCCGGACCTCCCCGCGCCCCAGCTGTCCGCCCCTCCCGATGCCCGGCCCTACCTGAGTCCAGCCTGTCGCCAGTACGCCACCATGATGTCGCGAGAGGGGGCGCGTCGGGCCGAATCGCCAGGACCCGTCAAGGTCGGCTCAGCGTGCAGGCCGGCTACCGGAAGGTCAGGCCTGAGAAGCGGAAGGGGCGGAGCTCCGGACCTGCCTATCCCACCGCCTCTTGCCCCGCCCCGCCTTCCCGAACGGCCTCTGCCGTCTCATCGCAGAATCCTCCAGGCTCCGCGAGCCAATGGGGGCGCGCGGCCCGAGCCGCGGGTGCCAATCCCCGGGCGGGCCGGCCGGCCGCGCGTTCCTATTGGCTCCGCGGGCTTGCGTAGTGGCTCAGGCGGCGGCGGGGCGGCGGGGCGGCGGGGCGGCAAGAGGGGAGTTGGAGGGAACGCGCGGCTGTGTAGCTTTGGGAGCGCGAGACTCGGGGCCGCGTCGAGGTCGGTGTCGGGGCGCACCCCCCCCCCCCCGCCCGAACCCGACGGCCGCGTCCAGACCTTCATGTTGACAACACTCAAGCATGTCCGCCCCGAGTTAACAGTTAAAACGAGCCGCCCCCCGACAATCCCTAGGGTTTCAGGCCGGCCCGGGGCATCAGAACCTGACCGGGGAGAATGAACTGGACATCGGAGGGAGGAGGGGAGGAGGCGCAGCGCGTCCAACCTCGCGGCGCAGAGCCGGCTCGAGCGCGCGGCAATTAGGTGAATTCTTACAAGGAAAAACATTTCTTTTGCTCCTTAGTTATTAAAAAGAAATTATAATCAGGAAAAACATCATAGTTAAAAGGAAGTTTTTATTAACAGGAAGATTTTTCTTAATTCATTTAAGATCCATGTTTAACATTAAACAGGATAATATGCTCCATAATCCGAGTCTAATTCTAACCCATGAACACTCTACTCCAGTTTAGTCCTCTCGAATGCCTGCTGTTATTTATATTTTAACAGGTAAAAGCCATTACCTACGAGCTATCTAACGAAAAGTAACTACACTGGAAGATGAAAATCTATAGAATTTTGTCATTAGAGCAGAGTAAAAAAAAACAGGATAAAATTTTGTTTAGAAATCTTTTTAACATTAGGGTATTCTTATACTTTTCAGAACGTATAATTTTCAGAAGTTATACAAGGCAACTTATTATTAAATATCATTATTTAGCAATGGTTTGTTTAGTTGAAATGTTATTTTAATTGTAAAAACCATCTCCGGTTACAAAAAATAATCAAAAACCTTATTGGCTTTAACTTGCTTTTACAAATGTCCTAAGAAGTCGCAAGCTAAACAATATTTTAAATAGAAAAACAATAATTTTCAAATAGTCTGGTATACTATTTTTGTGGTTTAGGTACATATATTAATTGGTTTCTTTTATAGGAAACCTGACTAGAAGTTTATCACTTCAAGTACTGTGAAATAAAGGCAAGAGCTCATCACCTTTTAACAAAAATATTCTGTATGCAACAATTCCCAGTATCAAAGATATTCTTATTTAACGGTTGATAATTAATTGCCTGCTACAAAATACAAAACAACACAACATTTACTGGATTGTTTTTCAGATTGCAGCTGCCCACTGGCGTCCAAAGCAAGGATTTCCCATAAATAAAAGCTGCAAAGCAGTTCACATACTGGTTAGTTCAGGTCAGTGCTTTTTTTTCACCCTATTATTCCTTTTTCTTCTCCACCGCCCCCATCCCCTGCAGTGACACAGTATTATTTAAAAACATTAAGTCCCTGGGATTTATGCTTCAGATCAAGACATCATTCGAGTAATTTCAAATGATGTACAGCTCTTCACGTAAAAAAGATGTTTTGTGGCCACAGTTACTTCAAAAAGGAATTATATTCAAATAACCTGACATATCATGCTTTAGCAATTACAGAACCACAATTTTGACACATGGCAATTTATAAGTTAGGCAAATGTGAAATGCTAAAAGATGTGAACAGCTGTTCTTCTGTTTAAGTTTAGAGTAGTGCAAAATTCTGGTAATGACTTTATTTTTTCAGTTAACATAACCAGCCCACAACACAGCATACTAAGTCATAAAGTACAGATCCAAGGAAGGAATACATTTACTAAGCTACAAAACTTTGGCAAATCAATACAGTACTCTTTAACACAATAAAATATATTTTTGTTGGAGTCATTTATTACTTTCATGATAATTTTTACTCCAAAAATGTTGAGTACCAAATTAAAACATTGTGATTTTTAATGGTGGTTTATAGCAGAGCAAGTTATTTTATACAATTAATGTCTTTTTAAAACTATACAGTTTCTCCTTGAAAAGTGAGTTCCCTCATGCAAGTTCTCCAAGTTTATTGCAGGGCAGTGGTGGGTATGTAAGAGGTGGCTCTGCTTGGTTCTGGGGTTGGTCCAAAGACAGGTAGAGTTCCAATGCGTGAAAAGCTTTAAAACTCTACCTTAAGGAGGTTTGATCAGCCAATACCAATTTTCAAGTACTTTTCAAAAATTGTTAAATTTTTACATAAATACTGGAATCCTCAAAATCAGACAGTCATTTCAGACAACACTAATTTCAGCCAATCCCTTTGATTTAGAAACCCTGCACCTCTTTGTTTTGATCAAGTCACATAGTCCTTCTTCAGCTTATTAAAAAAACAATTCTACCGAAAATATAGTTGTATTTTTTAAATAACAAATAAATATACTGCCAGCCTGTAGAGACCTGGGGAACTGGGTGTTATCAACTTTCATTATCATTTCTCCACAAATGCTGCTGCTGCCATTGGTGTCCTTATGCTCCCTCTTGCCGAAGCCGTCAATTCCTCAATTTCAGCATTTAATTTATGTATTACCCACTCCATTGCTTCTCGGCCCTTAAAAAAGAATCCAACATGTTTATTCTTAACCAAGTGAGAGCAAAGGCACCTGGCAAATAAACGGCACATCAGGAAGCAACAAGAAGGGGCACAAGCATAACTAAACCTCACCAGGACAGGTTGTTTTTACCTTTGCTTTTTTTTCTCTAATCTTGTTTACCAAATATCAAATGCCTTGAGAAACTGGCTTGATCTATATGCTGATTTTAATTTATATTTTTGCAAAAGATGTTCTCGAATCTACAATTAAACGACAGTGGTGTTTTACTTATTTATGATTAGAATGGTTCCCCTTTCGGGGTGAGGTCAAACTCCTTTTTTTTCTTTTTATGTCCATATTTTAAACCAGAATCCTGTACGAGGCTCTGAAGGCTCTGGTCCCTGACTTCCACTTCAACCACTCTCTTGGACCCTATGCAGTTCCTTGAGGGACAGAACAGGAGCATTTCCTGCTTCCGGTCTCAGGGCCTCCTTTGCACACGCAGCTCCTCTGCCTGGAATGCTTCCTAGCAGGCCCCTCACGGCCTACCCACCCCTCATTCAGAACTCAGCAGAAACATCACTTACTGAACACTCATTAAACACTGTCATACCTTTCTGTACTTCTCCTTTCCTAATGACGTTTTGTATGATTAATGTCGCCTTCCTCTTAGTTCCACGAGGGCAGGGACCACGTTTGTTTTGCTCCCCGCTGTATCCCCAGCCTAGCCTAGCACTCTGCCTGACACAGAGGAGGCATCTATGAAAATCTTTTGACTGCTCAACGATTATATTAAACATGTGTTACAAAACAGTACATTAGGCATCTCTTTCTCTGAACTTACTTTATTTTGAATCATTCTCAGTCAGGCAAAAATTAGTTGGAGGGCAGTGGAGAAAAAGCTCACTTTTTTCACGTATAAAGCACAGACATATATCCATTTACCTATATCTATAATCTGTAGTATTAAACAATTTCATGGGGTGGGGGTAATTAGGGGAAAAATATCTACAGTGGACCTGGGTGTGAAGGGAGATAATGAAAAAAAGGTTGGGAATCTATGCTTTCAACAGTGACGCACTGCTACACGGCTCCCCCCCTTCCCCCATGCTGGGCCCAGGGCTACAGTCTTCCCATATTATCTCATTCACTCTTCGCACCCAACCCTGTAAGGCGGGTGATTAATCTCCACTTCGCAGACAGGAAACTGAAGCAGAGAGAGGTTCACTTAATTAATTGCCCAAGGTGAAAGGCTGGTCAGAGTTACAGCTGGCACGTGAAGGCAGGTGGGCTGGACCCCAGAGCCCGTGCCAGCAACCGCCCACATCACCTCGCACTGCAGTGGCTCAGAGTCAGCTCACAAGGACAGCGCTTCCAAGAAACAAGACCCAGGAGTAAGAGCAAGCAGGGAGGGGCTTCCCTGGTGGTCCAGTGGTTAAGACTCCACGCTTCCACCGCAGGGGTGTGGGGAACTAAGATCCTGCAAGCCTGCACTGCACCCCCAAAGAAAAAACAAAAAGCAAAACAAAGAGCAAGCGGGCAGCAGCCTTACTTACTTTATTGGCATTTGACGATATCGTGCTTGCCATCAGTCCTTCGAGGTAACTGCCGAGACTGACCCCTTTCACGGTAATTATGGCTTCTTGAGTCAAAATAGTTCTGGAACAAAACATTTATTTACACAGCTTCAGGATGACCTAATTTTCATTTTTCAAAGAAATATTTGATTAAAAAAATTAAAACACACTGTAAAATAGGTTTGTTAAAATATTTTTCACTTACTTTTCTGGGTCTTGAGGATGTGGTTTGTATATAAGTCTCTCATCTACTGAAACCATATTTGTAAATGAAATCTATAGAATTAAAAAAAAGTCAAATCATCTTGGAAACCAAGATTAAAAATATTTCCAAAATTAATTCACAAACCAACACCTTGCTAGCTAAATATACAAAACAGCAGCAAGTAAGCCACTTTGACATTAGTGTAAAAAGAAGTTTTCACTATTCATTGCTTCCTTTTTATTAAAAAAATGATAAATTGGACAAAAGCATCATAATAGTAATAACACGCACATGATGCCAAATGCACTTTACTGAGTGCCGCCTCCTAGAAATAACAGGCGGGCTCATTAGAGCGCTGAGGCTAAGTGCAAACAGGCAGAGACAATGCAGCATCTCAGTACTGATTTCCTAAGCCAGGCTGAAGAGCATACATTCATTTGTGTACCAACTACACAAAAGAGAGAAAAAAACTAAGCCAAATAGTTTAAACTTAAAACAAAAGGGAGTCCAGACTTACATTAGTAGATTTAAGTTCCATTGTTTTCTCTACGGGATCCACTACAGAATGTTCTTGCACATATGTTTTGGTTCTTGCTGCACCAATAAGCTAAGTAAAACATTCAGAATTAGTAATCAGAGGAAGAAGGATTTCTTAACTAGTGTATCAATATTTTATTTGAAGGTAAAAATGTGTTACTATTTTGAACCAAAAATCTGTTTTCATAAAAAACATGAGAAAGCAACAAAGGTCAGAAAGGAGGCCCGTTTAAGGGTAAGAGGACTTCATACACCACGAAGGAGATGAGACGCCCAAGACACAAGCAGAGGCGATTAGCAACCAGCCCGCTGAGAGTGAACGGAGTACGAGGTAGGACTCGGCAGCTGCCAAGGTTGAGGGTGGAACAGTGAGCCTGAATATTCGGGAAACAGGGCATGTAGAGAAAGGAGAGGTTTGGAGTGTCTGTCGGTGTTTTCCTAGCGCGGCCCAAGGGAGAGGACGCAGTGGCTCCGGTCCCCAGACAGAAATCCAGCCACCTCACGACGAAGATAACACAGCACATCCAGGGTCACTCCCTGTGCTCCGACCCCAAGCCAATCCCAGCCGTGCTCATTTCTGCGTCCGCACCGTCTAGTGCAGTGATGTGTGCAATGGAAGCAAATTGTTGGAAAACGTGTCCTTTACTTTTCTGAGGGGCCCACTTTCTAGAAAAAGAATCTCTACAGACAACTGGGTCCACTTATACCAGGGTTCTCTCCCATTACGATAAACTGGCACCCCACTTTCTTGCTGGTTAAACTGGCTCACTAAAGCCTGCTCCCTTGAAAGGGCATAGAATTGCTTTTTTTTTTTTTTTTTTTTTTTATAGAATTGCTTTTAAATGTACAGGTAGAAGCAACAGATCTTGGAACAAACACGGCAGCAGCAAAGTGAGACCATGCTCCTCACTTAACAGGCGCGGCCACCACTGACCACAGCAACTGTCAGCTAACCACCAGCACCAGACCACTGCTTCCACATCTTAAGTTGCTGGCAAAGTAGGAAGAGCAGAATAAAACTTTTAGATTACAGAGCATTAGCTGGCTTCCTTCAGGAGGTTTTATCGGGTGCCTTCACGAAGACTGTAATAATATTTCCAATTCATTATACACTCATAACTCAAGTTTATTATAATACAATTTGAACTGATGCAAAAATGACATTCAGAATCGGCTCCCACAACCTATTTGAAATTATAATGTGGTTTTGAAAACTTCTCTACAGCAGTCACATTGCTTCAGGAATAAAGACACACTCACAGATTTCACAATGGAAGGCAGTCCCCACTCTGTGCTGAGAAGTCTATGGCTGTGCAACTTTCCAGAGAGATCTACGTGTCTGTCCAATACATCAACTCCAACCACACTTGGGTTCATAGGGTTTGGGTATTTCTGCATTGCAGCTGTTGTAACAGTTTCCCATGGGTGGCTGCCGACAGGAATAAAAAATCAACCATTAAAAAATACGCATATAAATCAAACCATTCTTATAACCCATCAAATTAGTCTTTACAATTAAACTTTACTTAATTTACCTAGGGAAGATTATTTTCTGAAACGTTGACTGAAAGACGATCTGGGGAGGCTCAATCTACATTTTGAACATGTGCAGATTTCAGTATGTTTTCAGCACACAGGTGATGTGGCAGAGCTGACGCCCAGAAGGTTAAAATAGCCTACAGGGCACTACAGAGCCGTTCCTCAGTCACCTTGTCCACTTATCAGTGTCCACTCTCACATGTAAGTTTTGTTTCTAAGAATTACTGATTCATAAAAATGTGTTTTACAATTATGTTCTACAGAAACAAACAGCAAAAAATGTTATTATACCATTTATTCTTTTGTCTGACCCCACTTCTGTGAAGCCATAAAGAAGTAACAAGAGCAAAAGAACTTATAGGCACTACAAATTCTCATAGGAATTACAAAAAGATCCAAAGCATTACTGATTTAAATATCATAATATTAAACATGTATTCTTCTCTAATAAAGTAATAAATAATACTGGCCCCTCCAGTCAATCTTTATCCATTACTTTCCTCAAGAGTGATTCTGATTTCTGTTTTGAAAAGGTCACTCAATACAATAAAATGTTTTATAAGGTGCCCCTAATGTGCCACTCTCTAATATTCTCCCTTAATAAGCATTTGCTTCTCATCTAGGATGGAGACGGTAATAATGTCATGGAACTTGCAGCATCTTTATATTTGTCAAAAAGCACATGTACTTGGGTGATTCAGAATGTGATGTACATTTGATCGCTTCACAACTTATCTGAACAACATGCTTGTACCAAAGATATCCATTTCAAATGAGCTTCTTATTAACTACAATGAGCCTTATACATGTGTGATTTTACACATCTTCACTGAGAGAAAAGACAAGATCTGGAGATGGTGTTTCAAACTACACTTACCGATAAACCACACAGCATGACTTTTTATTTTTCGAAAAGCAAAACACCAACATTGTAAAGCAATTATACTCCAATAAAGATGTTAAAAAAAAAATAAAAGCAAAACAAGTAGGCAGTAATCTACTTCAACTTTTCAGAGAAGTAAGCCTGACCACTTTTCGTGGACAAAAGGAAAATCTCAGCCTCACTCATTTTGCAAAATCCTGGACAACCAGTAACACTGCTCGTAATACCTTCACTTTTGCTCTAACATTATACAGAAATGAACCCCATTCTGTTTTTAATCTCAAGCCTTATTCAGCAAACAGTGCAGGTATATAAGCGGAGCTACTTCATAAAGCTAAACAGTCCCCACAAATAGAAGTGATAGGGGCCAAGCACTCTCATTGCTACCAAGAAAACTATCTAAAATGAGAATCGGATGAACCCTTCCCTATCTCCATCTAGTCATATACCATGGGGAGGTGGCTTCCACGCACTTATCGCTTCCCCCACCTCCTTGAAAAAATTAATAATTGCAAGGCTTCGGGGTGGTTATACATTATTTCTAAGTCAGTCATTCTCTCCTCTCTGAGCCAACTTTAAGACATTGACGTTGACTTAGCTTGGACGAAGACTGCTTTATAAAACACGACTAGCTCAAAAATCACAAAGGATGCATATTACAATTAACAATCTTCCAGTAATTCATTTTAACTAAATTAATGAAATCACGTGAAAAGACTTCACACTGCAAGACATTCAAAGATGGCCCCAAAGGACAGTCAGTCAGTAGAACCTGGTCCAATTTTTTCACCTATAAAACGAGGTGGGGAACACTGTTAACTCCACCGAGGCAGCAACAGTGTCTTGATTTATTTACCAAAGTGGAACCAATCCAAGGAACAGTGCCTGGCACTTAGTGGGCCTTCGTATTTGTTGAAGGAATCAATGAATGACTTCAACTGATGCCGACTACATGCTAGGCCTCAGAAGGAAGCACTGGAAAATCATAGATGGGAAAGACTCAGAATGATGACTTAGATGTTGTTAGTTAGTAACATCCTTAAGATGGAAAACACAGGGAAAGCATAAAATTTGAGAGGGGAGATAAATGACTTCATTTTCGGGGATGCTGAGTCTGAAAAGCCTGCAGGACATGTGAGTAGAGATACCCTGCTAAGACCTGAAAATAAGGATTTTAAGTTCAAGAAAGACAGGAGCCCAAGGTACAGATTTGGGTGCCAGAAATGTGTGTATCAGCTGGGACCTTGATTAAAAAGTCCACATTATCTGGGGAGAATCAGGATCAGGGCTTCTTCTCCCAAGACACACAGAGCATTTGTGTGAATATGTCTATTTTCTGCGAGGACAGTCCCAGAGCTTTCATCAAATTTCAGAGAAACGTGCAACAAAAAGAGAAAGACTAATAGTCCCTGATGAAATGCAAGAAGGCCAACAACAGAATTTCACTGAACATTTACACTGAAGGGTAAGAAGAGAGGAAAACATTAAAGAAGAGGGCCAAATGAGTGGGGAGGAGGGGTAGGAAACAAGCTAGGGAGAAGAGTGTTAAGGAAGAAAATTCTAAGGAGTGCCAAGAACTTCTCAAGCATTTAAACCCAGAAGAGAACTGCAAAGAAGAAACCATCCATGATCCCAGCGGCTGAAACAGAGTAGTGAAGAATGTGACCTGGTTAAAGAACACTGGAAAGACTACAAACTTAGGCTCTTTCCCCCAGAAAGATTGTAAACATTAGGGAGAAAAGAAATCTGCCCCCTGATTCTAACATTCTCTACCTTCCAGGATCCAGTGGACTCCTGCATGTGTCTGATTCACTGAGTGTGTGAAAAGCCTACAACTTGTTTTAAACATTGCCCTGGAAATAAACTAAAACATACTGCCAAGCTAAAAATATTAAAACAGTGTGGCAACAACAGCCAGATCACTGGGATAGAACAGATAGCTCAGAAATGGATTAAAATATAAATCAAAAGTGTCTTAGGAGGAAGGTGGCATTTCAAATGGGTGAGAGGAAAATAGATTAGTCAATAAAGAGTAATGAGACAAATGATCAACAATTTGTTCAGGCAAAAATGATACAGGCGAATAAATGCATGGTTCTTTTGTTCAGTGAATCATGGAACCAGAAGGGAATTTAATTCCCAACATCCAACTGGTGTAAGGCCTATTTTCCTTACCAAACATTTCTCCCTAACGAACAGATGTTAATGAACGTGGCCTCAAAGACATCTCAGCGCTGTCAGGCCCTGACAACACCTCCGTCGTCGTCTTCCATGTTTCAGACGAAAATGCGTAACCCCAAGGTCACACAGCTTGTTGGAGCCAGAGCTGGACCTTGGACTCCAATTTCAAGGCCGTAAATTCTAACTCCTCAGGTCAACGGGCTGCCGGAAAAGGTCCGCTGCGTGGTCGCCTGAGCTCGCCCTAAGTCCACATTCCGAAGCAAGGAACTCCACCCGAAGATACTGGAGCGACCGGCCTCTCAACAGCCCACGATCCTCGGGGCCACGACTCACAGGTCTCTGCAAGGCCCCATGTGACAACGGGGCGCCTGTCCCACCCCCAGTGCCGTCAGGGACCTCGTGCTCGGCGACGCCCCCGCCCCGCAAGAGGCCGTCCACGGGAGGCAGGCCGCCAGGGCCCCTTCCCCAGCCCCCTCCCGGACGGGTCGTCTCTCCTGGGAACCCATTCCTGGGGCGTCCCCAGGGTCGTGACCTTCGTCCCCGCCCCCAAGACTCCGAGGCGCTCGGGCCCAGCTCCCCCCCCACCAGGCCCGACGCCTGGAAGCTTCCTGAGGGCCGCCCCGGCCTCGCCGCGACTCCGGGCCCGGCCTGCCCTCCCACCCCGCAGTTACCCCGTGTCCCCCGCCGACCTGCCCCCGCCCCAAACGTACTCAAAGACGTGCTCCGAAGTCCAGATCTTCATGACGCCGGCGGCCCGCGCGGTGTCCGGGCGGCGATAGGGCACAGAGAGGCAGAGAAGCCACTCTTGCCCCGGCCCCGCCCCTCAGCCTCCCCGGCGGCCGCCCAATGCGCACGCGCCATCGGGCCCGACGCGAGGGACGTCCCGACGCGCTGCCCCACGCCCTATCCCGGTCTGGGTTTTGCCCCAGCCTTGCGCGCGGCGCAACGAAGCCCCGCCCCTTAGCGCCAGGCGCACCGCGCCGGCGCAGTTCCGAGGGCGGCGCTCGAGGCCGCCGGCGCGGGAGCTGTGCTGCGCAGGCGCGGCACGCGACCTGCGGTCCGCCCCCTCGCGGGCGTCGGCGGGAACGCCGACCTCTGGGCGGAGTTGGGCCGGGCCCAGCTGGGTCCTGTGCGCGCCGCCCGCCCGCCCGTCCGCCCGCCTCGCCTCCTTGCCTCCTCGCCTCCTCGCTCCCGCCGGGCCCGAGCTCGCCTGGCGTTACAAGGACTGTTGACGGATCCAATCGGCCCTCTTACACCGACATCTCCTGTGTGTTCGGGGTTCACTCGAGCAAATGTTCATGGTGCCACGTTAGAAACTTCCTCCTACCTGCTGTCTCAACCCAGGCTGTGGAGGGTCCATAGTCAACCAGCTAAGCGATCAACCAAGCAAGCAACCAGCCAAGCAGGCAGTCAGCCCTGTGCTCGTGCCACCTGGCCTCCCGGAGGTTTTTGCCCCTCGGCGGGGAGAAGAGACACAGAGTACACCGGAGAAGCTAACATCAGACAGTGCGCTTAGTGCCCAGTGGAGGGTGTAGTTAGGAAGCACGAGTGCTCAATGGAACAGGTGGAAAGACAGCTGGCCCGGGGTTTACAGGATGGCTCTCAGCTCAGCTGTCAGCGCCCCCCGCCCTTCCTTTATCACCCTTCCTTAGCAGCTCCTCTAAACTTTAGTTCCTCTGACACACATCCTGTTGCATTTTTCTTAGCACTTCTCACTCTTCGAGATCATCCTGTTCATTTGTTTAACTTCCGCTCAAATGTAAGCCCTTGAGGGCAAGGATCTTGCCTGCCTTGCTCAATAATGATTCTCAGTAAGGGCTCAATGGTTATTTATTGAAAAATGAAATAATAATTCTTCGCGGAATGAATGAATTACTGGAATCATACAGCCACTAGACTGTAAGCGCCTGACGGGGAGGGTCTTGCCAGACTTGTCCAGCAAAATCCCCCTGCACCTACATAATCTCTGGTTGTTGCGTAAATGAATGAATGAGAAGGACGTGAGGGGGCAGGATGGCATGGCATGCGGTTTCATCCACATCACGAGATGAACCTCGTCCAGTGGACAAACTGGCCTTGCTTTCAGGACAAGCCCTCTCTCTCTGGTACCCACCACACTCCACAACCTGTACCCCCTAAGAGAAAAATTTGCCGTTTTAAATGATGACTGTGGAGGAAAATTTTTACATCTAGTTACCTAGAAGCTAGTTCGAAGCACTGCCTCATTCTTGTTCTTAGCTCATTTGATTGTTAAAAACAAATAAAAGGTTAAGTTAGGAGGGAGGATAATTTTTTAAAATAGCCGAGGTCCTTTATATAAAGAAAGAGAAAACTTACATTGGACAGGAAGGAAATAATATGCTTGGGTAGTTGCTAAGTGCAGTTTGTGGTACCTAGGACTTTAAAAACAAAACCTACAGTACTTAGAGGGGATTCTTAGGGAGGTAATGCTTTACGGGCTGCTGAGAGAGCCTCAGCCTCGATTACTGAGAAGTTAATGTCATTAGCTTCAATTGAGAAGTTAATGTCGCTGGGTGTTAAAAACACTGGTTCAGGAACCGTCTGCACAGAATAGCCTGTCTCCGCTATTCCCAGAGCTCCGTGAAGCTGTTCACCATCCAGGATTCCTATTCTGTTTATTTTAGAGAATGTTATTCTGCCCCCGAGTTCAATATTTCTGTTTTTTTAAAGTTGTGAAAATGACAGCTACCCCCCCCCCCCATCCTATATCAGTCTATCGATTTTGCTCACTACAGCTTGAGTGGTGGGGATGGGGGCATGGAAGGCTGGAGATCTAGGCCCAACTATCTCTTCTGTGTGGAAGTCATACCACCGACCTTGTACTTGGGTTTGGAGAGCAGGACTTTACATAGATTTTCTCCTGGAGACTCACACAGGAACACACAGAGGAAACAAATGAATGGTTTTTAGATACCTAAGCCTTGTGTCACTGACTGTGCCTCTCACAGAAACAGGCAAGTCATTAGCAGGTCATTAAATTGACTTGAAATTAAGTAGGTGACTGGCTCTTTTTTTAAAAAAAATTATTTATTTATTTGTTCTTAATTTTGGCTGTGTTGGGTCTTGGTGCTGTGCACGGGCTTTCTCTATTTGCAGAGAGCGGGGGCTACTCTTCGTTGCGGTGCACGGGCTTCTCATTGCTGTGACTTCTCTTGAGCCGTGCCCGGGCTCTAGGCACGCAGGCTTCAGTAGTTGTGGCGCGCGGGCACATGGGCTTAGTTGCTCCGCGGCACGTGGGATCTTCTCGGACCAGGGCTTGAACCTGTGTCCCCTGCATCGGCAGGTGGATTCTTAACCACTGCGCCATCAAGGAAGCCCCGGTGACTGGCTGTTATGACACTTACTTACCAGGATGACACGCAATCCCCAGAGCCTCACGCCCTTCCCTGTGCCTGGGGTGCGCGTTGGGGAGAATGCAGATGGGATTCCTACCATCGAGAAACTTCAAAACTGGCTGAGGAGCCAAAACACAAGGCGAACAATAACTAGAAGATGAACAACAAGGTCCTTCCATGCAGCACAGGGAACTATGTTCCATACCTTGTAATAAACTATAATGGAAAAGACTCTGAAAAAGAATCTATATATAGCTGAATCGCTGCTGTATGCCAGAAACTAACACAACATTGTAAATCAACTATACTTCAATTTAAAAAAACTAGAAGATTTTTAAAGCGGGGGTGGGATGGGGTTAGGTGTTCAGAGCAGAGGCCCATGGCTGTGAAGGCAGCTCCTTCTCAGGAGATGGTGGTGGAGCCTCTTCCCGGGCTGCAGAGCAGGATTTGGCTGAATGGCCTCCATTAGGGGCTGGGAAGTGAAGAGGCAGCAGGGCCACGTTCGTGGGGCACAGAGACAGGCCTGGCAGGAGAAGCAGATGAAGTTACGTGCCTCAACTTCAGCTGGGCGCCGGCGCCTTTAATTCCCCAAGTCAGTCACTCTCATGCCATCTTCACAATTTGCCCTGTCTTCATACCATCTGTTCCATTATTACCTAAGTTTCTTATATCAGCTTTTTAACAAATACACTTTATGTAACTACCGTCAATAGAAAAAAATTTTTTTTTCTCTCCTGATTTTCACTCAACACATAACTATTAAAGCAAAACAGTAAGCCTGTGGCCTCTCCATCATCTTTCATAGACTCCAGGAGTGGGTGTGTCTCATATTGGGGTCAGTTTCCAAGCTTCTTAAGTGCTCTTTAACCCTCATCTGTGCTCTTCAAACTCCAAACCCACCTCTTCCTCTGAACCTCTCAGCCATGACCCTTGTCTCTGAATTTACTGTGAGCTTCTTCATCGTTAATCCTCTTCTATATTTCTCTGCACTCAGAGAACACATTCTTCCCAACCTTTTTGCCTTTCCTCCCTTCATTTATTTATTCAACAAATAGCCACAGATCACCTATTCTAGGCCCTCGCTACAATCACGGAGCTGACACTACACCAGCAGCTCACAATCAGCGGCGACTTCCTCCGAGAAACACATGACAATGTCTGGAGACCTTTACGGTTGTCACAGCTGGGGAGGGGGGTGCACCTGGCATCCAGTGGGCAGAGGCTGGGATGCTGCTAAGTACTCAGGACACAGGACAGAGACAGTCCCTCACATCAAAAAAGTGCCGGCCCTAAGCGTCAGTAGAAACGCTACTGACATTTCTAAAAGCGTCGTAGAAACGCTGGGCTCAGGCTAACAGGCTCTTAGAATCTGGACTTAGGATCAGACAGGTTCACCTGCCTGGACTCCATCTTTTGTCTTTCCAGTCGCCAACTCACCTGACCTTTACAGCTACAGCGATTACTAGCTGTCCCTCCACAGGCCACAAGTTCCACACCCTTGAACTTTGCACGCGGTGTTCTCTGCGCAGAAGGCACTTTCCCCTCATTTGCCCTAAAGATTCTTGCTCATGTCTTGAGGCTGCAAATACTCCCCTGACCCCGAGTACCTCACAGGTGTGCCTCTCCCCAGCTCGGCCCAACACCTTGTTTCTGCTTCTGTGCTGGTGGCATTTTGTATAGATCTTGTGATTGTATTGTGTGTGCGTGTCCACAGCTACGATGTAAAGTACAAAGTTGTGACTCCTGTCTTAGTCAGTTCAGGCTTATGTAACAAAATACCACAGGCTGGGTGGCTTATAAACAGCAGAAATTTATTTATTTCAGTCCTGGAAGCTGGAAGCCCAAGATCAGGGTACCAGCAGGGTCGGGTTGCCGACTTCTCGTTGCAGCCTCACTTGGTGGAAGGGGCAAGGGGGCTGTCTCGGGCCTCTTTTGTGAGAGCATCGATCTCATCCATTTGGGGACCTCCCAAAGGCCCCACACTCTTTTTAAAAAATATTTATTTATTAAAATATTTATTTATTTATTGCCTGCGTTGGGTCTTAGTTGCGGCATGTGGGCTCTTTGTTGCAGCGTGCAGGCTTCTCACTAGCTGTGGCATGGGCTCAGTTGCCTGGAGGCATGTGGGATCGTAGTTCCCCAACCAGGGATCGAACCTGTGTCCCCTGCATTGCAAGATGGATTCTTTTTTCTTTAGATGTTGGGGGTAGGAGTTTATTAATTAATTAATTAATTTTTGCTGTGTTGGGTCTTCGTTTCTGTGGGAGGGCTTTCTCTAGTTGTGGCGAGCGGGGGCCACTCTTCATCGCGGTGCACGGATCTCTCACTATCACGGCCTCTCTTGTCGCGGAGCACAGGCTCCAGACGTGCAGGCTCAGTAGTTGTGGCTCACGGGCCTAGTTGCTCCGCGGCATGTGGGATCTTCCCAGACCAGGGCTCGAACCCGTGTCCCCTGCATTAGCAGGCAGATTCTCAACCACTGCGCCACCAGGGAAGCCTGCAAGATGGATTCTTAACCACTGGGCCACCAGGGAAGTCCCAAGGCCCCACCTTCTAATGTCATTGCGTTGGACGTTAGGATTTCAATATGAATTTGGGGCGGGGGGAGAGGCACAAACATTCAAACAATAGCAACTTCTGTGTTAGAGGGATGAGAGGGCCTGTGGCCATACTGGGAAGCAAGAATCATCAAAACATGAACGTATTTATTCCTAAGCCAAACACTTGGAAACTTAGCACCTCCTGAGAACACTAGCCTAGACCTTGTCGAGCCCAAGTGTCTTCTGGTTAGTCTCTCAGTGCTTGTCTATGGGGGAAAATGTGCCACCAACTGTTGGAAAGTGAAGTGGCAACGCTGGGAAAAGACGCGGGATTTTATCAGGTTGAGCAGGTGACCCCCAAGACCTCCTACATCACATGTGAAACCACCAGTGGATGACTTCCTGTGGAATCAAGGCAGCTAACAGCTGAGAAGAGAAAGTTGACAAGAGATGGTTCCCAAAGTCAAAGCTTGTCATAAGACAATGCTTTGAATAGCTAAGGAGTAGGAGGGACCCACGGGAAAACTAATCAAGTCCTTGACTATTTCTGCAAAGATCTCCATCACTGTGATTGGGCTGTGAAATTCAAACATATTGTGCAGTGCTCTTTCCAGTTTGGTGGGGAAAATGATGGCAAAACCCAGCACTTGATTCATCCTATGTATAAGAATTTGCATGGAGTTACAGTTTTCACCTAAACTGTGTGTGTGTGTCTCATATATAAATATATGTTATAATATATATGTATCACTACATTTATGCATATGTATATAGGTGCCTGTGTGTGTCTATAAACTTACTAGTGTCATCTGATATTTCATTTTCCAGGGTAAAGTCCTAGTTACAATTTTTGCTTTTCATTATTTGCTATGAAATTTTGCTGTTGGTTGTAAGTGGATTCAGTGGGTTGACTGGGCACCGACTGTGCACTAAGAATGAGGGCTTTCTTAAACCTCAAGAGCTGGGACTACTCAGGGTGATTGTTTAGGAGGAAGATGCACAGGCACTCAGGGTGAGAAACAACAAGAGCAGAGGTGGAAGGAGGGGAGGTGGGGTTTGAGGCATTTTTAGGAAGTCCTACTGGTAGGGAACTGGCACACACACTCACCTTTCTGCTTTGACTCAAGCAGACTTTACAAATGGAGAGACAGAATCTGCGTGGCCTTGGGATGAGCGGGAAAGACGCAACCTACACAACAAGCCCAGGAATTCAACATCCCATGGCCTCTGTTCCCTGGGGATTTCACTGGCCTGGAAAGAGACCAGAAAGCAGGAGGGACTCAGAAGCCTGCAGGGACCTCAGGCCCTGGAGCCCACTTGCTCGTCTCTACAAGGGGCACCTCCTTATCTCAGGAATCTTTCATTACTTCTAATTCAACATGTACCTTGAGGCAAATGCAATTTTGTTCCCATATTAGTGATCCCAGATTTTGGGTAACTGTCCAGAGCTTCCTATCTATATGATTTCCACCCCGCCCCCGCCACCCCCCCTCTATGTTTACCTAAGCATCTAACCAAGTTATCCCTAAGTTCCTATCATAAGAAATGAATCCCTTCTCCTGGGAGGACTTTGACTATTCCAGTAATTCCTTATCCTGAGAAATTAAGGATCATTTCTTCGAGCTAAACCAATTTGTCTTATGAGCTATCTTCTCATAACCAGGCGGTCCATGTGGAAATTAGTTTCACTCTCTTTCTATGCGGAAAGCTTTCACCCTGAAAAGACTGCTTTGCAA
This sequence comes from Phocoena phocoena, assembly GCF_963924675.1. NCBI lineage: Eukaryota > Metazoa > Chordata > Mammalia > Artiodactyla > Phocoenidae > Phocoena > Phocoena phocoena. The sequence goes on from NC_089233.1 coordinate 83,667,028, forward strand.
ACACTCTCGCACACAGAGGTATAAAACCTGGCCAGAAACCTTTCCTGGGATAATAAAAATGTCATCATCCCATGCATCTCTGAGATGAACAGTTCTAGCGGTCCTTCTTTCATGGTCATGCAAGATACTTTGTTTGGTTCCTCTGACCACATCAGGAGACAAAAAGATGGAAGGAGGTGCTCTAGCCAAGCACCAAGCATCTGAAGACCAGAGAAAGCTCTTAGCAGCACCTGCACATAGATGGGAGCCACGTTTCCCGTTTTTTTTTTTTCTCTTATAAAGGACATTTCTTATTTGAAGTCACCCAGATTGTGACCTGCTGTTTGGTGACCACGGCCAACATAGCTCAGCTCTGTGCCATCGAGAGAGAGGGGTGACAGGCTGCACTGAGACCCACCCTCTAGGTTTACAAAAGACGAATCAACTATAGTTCAATTTTAAAAAAAGGTTTGGGGGCGGGGACCGTTGGAGCCTGGTTGCTGGCTGGCTGTGGAGCTTGGCAGTCTCCTCCATTTTGCTGGAGACAAACGGACCAAGCCAGAAGCAGACTAGGCTTTGTCTGGGGCTCCCCTTCCAAGTACCCTCATCCACAGGGGACCTTGGAAACAGGGAATTACAAATGCATCCGCCTACTGGCCTGGGACGGATTCAGACAAGTTCCTTTTTGTGTGGCTTACTCTTACTCGACTCTATCTGGATGACCTTTCGGAGCTAACATTTCAGTGTCCAACAGCGTGAACACCGAGGGAGAGAGCAATTACAGCCACGATCCACTTCCTGAAAGCAGTCCAGCTGACTACAGTTTCAAAGGATTGAATCAGCACCTCTTTCAACCCCGGGGGTTCCAACCCGTTCAGTAGCAAGTGTCGGGGCAGAAATCTGGGATGAATAAATATCTTGTCTTTCTCCAAGGCAGCTCGGGGCCCATCCCATGCATCCCCTCATTGGCCAGTGTGACATCTTGTAAAGAAAGGAAGTAGGGAATTTATTCCTGCTTTACAGCAAGAAAAAGGAGGCAAAGAGATGGCTGTGCCTCTTCTGTCGCACGTGCCTTCCACTGGCCAGCACTGTTTTCTCATCACTAGGTTGTGGCATGGGGACAGGAATGACAGACACAGCAACACAAAACTCGTGTAATGTATTTGCCTCGTTCCCCAGGCTGGAGGTGGCAAGGTCAGCCACAGCAGAGCTGGGATGTGTGAAATTGCAGTCTGACCCGCCTGGTTACCCCTATTCATTCTGTAAGAAGGTGGGTGTGTTAAACTGTTCTGAACATAAGGGGAAGTCCAATAAATATTTGCTGGATCCTATTCACAGAAGTTGGGGTAGAGTCAGCTCTTTGCTTTCTTATGGTCTTCCTGAGAGGTCCGTTCTGCAGAAGGGTGACATTTTATGTACATTCAAGAAATTGTATGAAAAACAAGCACAGAAAATGGAAAAATGGAAGGTAAGTCAGTGGTTTGCCATGAAACATCTTATAATGACTGACCTGGACCATTTTAAAAAATGCATGATTTCATCACTGAGACTCAGCGCCCATCACAGAAGGACCGCGTGATACTGTGGACCACACTGAGTAGCTTCACAGCATGTGGGTAGAAGGTTCTGGAATATGGACCCAGGAGGAGTATTCAGTGGTTCTTTTCCAAGGCACTGGAGTCAGTAATACTGACCACAGGTGCCCGTGGGCCCGCAGGTAGCTCCTCCCAGGGAGGTGGTTGCTTTTCATATTACCACGATGCCTAAACTAGGTGGTTAAGTCAGCTCATGAAAGAAAAACTGAACTAGGTTATTGGCAGCCAAGATGAAAACCAGAACATTGGGCGGCCAACCTCGTTGGTAACGCGTGGGCTCAGGCTTGCTCACCCTGGGCGTCAGGTTGGAAAACCTTTAGGAAGAGACAACACAGAGATGTCAGCTTCCATTCCCACCATGTGTCCTTGTGTCTCCTCCCAAACAAACAAAACAGTGTACCCATTGTATCTTCACGTGCGCTTCTCCACTGAGAAGATGGGTCTATTCACATTTGCATGCTCCAACATCACGTGGGAAATTTGCCAAGAGATTTTTCCACGAAGGATAAAGTAAACTCGTACCATTCTGGAGTATGAGGCAAACCAGACCCCAGCGCTTAGGCTCGGAGGGGCTTGGAGGCCTGTAGGAAACCAGGGTTTTGATCTTCTTAGTTATGGGGGACCCATGCAGACAGAGGGAATACTCCAGAGAGGTGGTCTGTCTCGTTCACAGCTGTGTCTCCAGTGACCTAGCACAGTGCCAGGCACACAGTAGCTGTTCAAAAAGCAACAGTTGAATGAATAAAAGAATGAACGGAAAGCAAGCCCTAGCATGAGGTGACACTACACCTCATGGACTGACGCGGGTCAACGACAGATTTATGAAGCTGGACAATGACCAGAATTTGGAAACTGCAAGGCACAGTACGATGGTCTAAAGCCAGAAAGAACACAAGGGAACTGGGAGAGACCCAGCAGGTGCCTGAGTCTGAGCAGTGCCCCCAGCCACTCTACGGGTCAGTCTAGGGAGACTGGTCTTGGAGGCCAGAGCGGAGAGAAGCAGGGGCAGTACTCTGGCTGGTAGCTCAGAGCAGGCCCGGAGGGAAGGATGTGCCTGTGACCCAAACTGCCTTCATTTAAGAGAAGAGCTGTTTGCTTGGGCCTAAGGTTGGGAAAAAGAGTGCTGTCCTTAGTAAATCAGTGAGCATCTCTATTCGAAGAAATGCCTAAATAATTGATTAGAGAATCATCAGCCAGTCCCTGCATGTCGTTTTACTTGTGTGCTGCAAGTTAAATGTCAAAATGTACCCAAATCTACCCAGCTCCGTCTCCTTCCATTTTTCATCAAAGAAGTATTTGACAAACGCATGTACTCTCACCACCGGGGAAGAGAGGAAAGTAAGAAATTTTCCTAAGGGCTCGGATGGAGAAGGGAAGCCTCAGCTCCGACAGAAAACATGCCCTTTTACGGATTGTGTGTTACATTAAACAAGATGAAAATGTTTATGAGTACTTGCAGGCTGATATATCATGATGGAATCTTAAATTTACATAGACCTTCCTTCCAAACACTTCAGAAACCTAGCAGATGGGGAAACAGAGGCACCAGAACCCATGTGTTGAGAATCTTTGGAATGCACTGGAGAAAGAGCATATTGGCATGTCCAAGCTTTTTCCTTTTCTGACTTGTCTGTTCACTAAATAATAATGTAGAAAAAGCCTGCTGTAAGAAGTAATTTCAGTGGTTTCTCATTTCTTCAAATGCCATTAACTATAACTCTGAATAAGACAAAATCCTCATATAGCTTTAGTTATTTCCATCAGCCAACTGGTGCTTAGCACAAATACATTCAGATATTTACATTTTTAAAAATTTTATTTTATTTATTTATTTTTGGCCGTGTTGGGTCTTTGTTGCTGCGCGCGGGCTTTCTCTAGTTGCGGCGAGCGGGGGCTACTCTTCGTTGCAGTGCGCAGGCTTCTCATTGCGGTGGCTTCTCTTGTTGCAGAGCACGGGCTCTAGGCACACGGGCTTCCGTAGTTGTGGCACGTGGGCTCAGTAGTTGTGGCTCGCAGGCTCCAGAGCGCAGGCTCAGCAGCTGTGGCACACGGGCTTAGCTCCGCGGCATGTGGGATCTTCCCGGACCAGGGCTTGAACCCGTGTCCCCTGCATTGGCAGGCAGATTCTTAACCACTGCTCCACCAGGGAAGCCCCAGATATTTACATTTTTAACAGAATCAATCAGCACATAGAATTGGTTGTAGATCTCCTAAAATTATACTTTAGGTAATTGTGATTTATTTGAAAAGCTAATATAAAATTGTTACATTTAATTTAAAATTAATTTAAAAATACAAAAAATCAATAGCTTTTTTTTTATACCAGCAATGATCACTTATAAGCAATAATGAAAAATTTCCATTCAAAATAACCCCAAATACAACATACCTAGGAAGAAATCCTAACAAGAGATGTATAGGATCTATATAAACAGAATCATAAAGTTTTTCAGAAGGATATAACAGGAAACTTGAATAAAGGAAGAGCTACCATGCTTCTGGGCAGGAAGATTGAATGTTTTGATGTTGTCAATTCTCCCCAAATTAGTTTAATGAAATTCCAATCAAAAGCCCCGCAGGATGCATTTGGAACCTGACAGAGTGATTCTAATGTTCATTTGGAAGAATAAAGAGTTGAGAATTGCCAAGAAACTTTTGAAAACGTAAACAGGAGAATTTGATGTACCAGGTATTACAACATACTATCTAGTTATAGTAGTCAAAATAGTATGATACTGGGCAAATATGGGTGGAAAGGAATGGATAGCTTTAAAATTAACCTTAGTATATATGATATATATATATTGCGGTACGCGGGCCTCTCACTGTTGTGGCCTCTCCTGTTGCGGAGCACAGGCTCTGGACTCGCAGGCTCAGCGGCCATGGCTCACGGGCCCAGCCGCTCCACGGCATGTGGGGTCTTCCCGGACCGGGGCACGAACCCGTGTCCCCTGCATCAGCAGGCGGACTCTCAACCACTGCGCCACCAGGGAAGCCCAGTATATATGATATTTTAACATTTGATTTCTTTTTTCTTTTCTTTTTTGGCCGCACTGTGGCACGTGGGATCTTAATTCCCCTACCAGGGATTGAACCCATGCCCCCTGCAGTGGAAGCATGGATTCCTAACCACTGGACCACCAGGGAATTCCTAGCATTTGATTTAAATCAGCATTTCAAATCCAAGGGGAAAGGACAGCTTAGTAAATAAATGGTGCTGGGACAGATGGTTAAGTATTCAGAAAAATCAGTTAAGTTATATTATCTCAGGCTATATGCCTAAATAAGTTCTAGATTAACTAAAGAGATAAATGTTAAAAATCTAATTATTCATAAGGATTCCACTGCACAAATAGCACTGACACAAAAATAGAAAAAATCAAAAACAAAATTGAAAGGAAAATATTGTATGAAAATATTTACCACTAATATGGCAGGTTAAGTGTTAACTTTCTTAATACATAAAAAAACTCATATAAACTATTAAAACCCCACTAAAATCTTTTAGAAAATAAAAACACCACAAACAGGCAATTGGTAGAAAAAGTGAAAATGGTGAATAGATGTGAAAAAATGCTCAACCATACTGGTGATCCAAGAAATAGAAACTAAGACAGTATTCAATTTTTTTTTTTGCCTATGAAATTAACAACGATTAAAATATAGCTCTTATTCATAATTGATGAGTGTGAAGTGAAACAGACACTTTTATACACTTATGTTGAATGTATAATTGGTGCAATCTTTGTGGAGAGCAATTTGGCAACATCTCTTTAGAGCCTTAAACATTCCTCTTTGTTTTTTGTGATTCCTAATGCAGGAATCTACTGTAACGAAATATTCTGAGATTGGACAAAGATCTAGATCACAGAATTATTTGTAATAATGTAACTTTTGAAAAAACTTAAATGTTCAAAAAATTATTCCCTGGTTGGATTGGGAAAGAAAAGAAGTCCTTCAAGGGGAGGGAAGAGGAAGGAGGGAATTCTAGAGAGAAAGAAGAGCATGGCTGGTGTCAGGGGTGCGCGGTGGTTCAGTGTGTGGCTAATTTGGAGACTGTCGTGTGCTCTGTCATGGCTGACGTGGGGCATGTGGGGGAGTAGGAAGGGGTGAGGCTCAGAAGCACTTCTGCAGTCATCTGTCGCCCTCATGAGAGTTTAAGATGTCAGGATTCTGTGTTGGTCATTTTTATATCCTCCCAAGTTCCTATTAGGTGCTTAATAAATGTCTGTTAGTTAATGAATAGATTTCTTTCAGGTGGTGAGTGGCTTTGAGTTCCATATTTTTGAGTTGTGGTGTTACTCTTTCACCAGTGAAGATCCAGCAAAGTCTCTTAGGAAGAAAGTTGATAAAGACTCTTCCTAAGTAACTCTATTGATTCACTTTTATGACATGCATTAAATGACATTTAAAAATAAATTTATTTGGACTTCAGTCAGTAGGGGGTGCACTGATGCTGGAAATTCCAATATTCATACAGAATAACACTTACTTATTAATCTTATGGTTCTTTATACTGGTTATGCTTTATCTCCTCTGTGCCCCTCTCCCCACTCTTCCCCTCCTCCCACAATTTTTCTATACATTACTAGTAGATAAATATTGCCTCAGAATCACCAGTTACAAAACTGGGTTTTAAAAAGAGTTAATTCAATATTGCTCTCTATTATAGTTGTTACTGGTAAGTGTGACATTTAAAAATATTAGTGCTATAAGGAAAAGAGTTTAAATTGTGCTTATCATTTAGTCAGGACAAATTTTACATCAGAAAAGGTGGGAAAGCACTAGAAAAAAATGGAGGTGGTATTTTAATGGTGCATGTGAGCACTAATACTATAATTGGAGCAAGAATAATAGTGACCGTTGGAGAAAGAATATTCCCTAAAACATGCATTAAAAAAGGAGGAATTGACTTTTGAAACGTTATTTTCTCAAAGTTCTTCTTGAAACAGAATTAATAAAATTTTATGGTTTATTGAAATTTCAAAAAAAGGAAACTGTGGAGTTGTTAGAAGAATTGAGAGGAAAGTAAAGTGAGGTTTGTATGTGGTATTTTTGGTACAAAAAGGACTTGAATGGCATACTTAAAATTTGAAGACAATAGCTAAAAATGTTGTACCAGAATAATGTCTCGAAATCAAAACATAAGAAATAGGAATCTGCATTTGATGGAAGACAAATGATCAATTATAGAATTCAAGAAGGCACGACCTGAATAGGAAAAGAGAGCTATTTGTGGTGGTGGGGAGTTTGGAAACTTGGAGATGGCTGCATTTCATTAAACAATGCTGTGCCCTTTTGGAATGATGCTAGAGGGAACACCAGGGATCTTCTCTCCTTCGATTCCTTTAAAATGTTTTTAAAGTGGCTTAAAACAAAGGAAAATAACAGTTATGAAAATGATCACTCAGGTGAGTCAAATTCAAACAAAAGTTTAAAAACTTTTGTAGAAGAAAAAAGAATGGAACTAAAAGAAAAGGAAAAACACCAAGTGGAACTCCCGCTAAAAGGCAAAGATGCTCAAAGAGGATTCTAGTTCAACATTGTGCTGCTCATGAATAACATACATATAAAAAGTCACACAGACAACCTAAAATTAAAACTTTCTATAATGATATAGCAATGATAAATACAGGAAAGCAAAGGTTGGAATAATAATTTCAAATAATTCAAGATAAAAAATATTAAGTGAAATAAATGGGTGGTTATACAAAGATAAACATAGTACATACTTAAGATATAATAATTGTGAATTCATATGCACCAACTAACATAGCAACAAAACACAAAAAGCAAAGAATGTAAGAATTTCATGTAGAAACAAACAAAATTTCAGTTATAGGGGAGAATTAAATTCCTTATAACCAAAGCTGTAACAAGTAAATTAGGCAAAATTCTGTACTCTATAAATGAGATATAATTTATTTTAGAAGAACACTTGTCAATCTTATCTCTTGCTAGTTTACAGAAAATTAAATGAATAAACTTCACCAGAGGTTTTACAGGCTACATTCTAACCAAAATACAACTAAAACTTAAAATTAGAAGTCCTCAGAATAAAGAAACAGAATTTCAAATTACTCTGATATTTTAAAATAATCTTCCTAAAGAACAACTGGTAAGAGGGAAGAGATATGGGGACATATGTACATGTATAACTGATTCACTTTGTTATAAAGCAGAAACTAACACACCATTGTAAAGCAATTATACTCAAATAAAGATGTAAAAAAAAAAACCACAAAAAAAATACAACTGGTACAATGGGAAAATCAAGAACTTAATTAAAAGACAATTTAGAAAATAATAATGATAATATCCTGCATACCAAGATCAGTGCTTAGAAAAACATCAATAAAAGTTTTAAATGTTTTATTGCTAAAATTAAAAAGAGAAAGTAAATAAATTATTCAACTTAATATCTCAGAGAAGAAAAACAAAATGAAAGAAATAAAAGATAAAGTCACAGGTTGGAAAGCAATAAACAGAGTCAGCGAAAACAAGAGCTGATTTCTTGAAACTTTTATAATATAGAAAAAAACTTCTGATAATTCTAATTAAGAAAAATGAAAGAACACTTAAAAATAGAAATTAGAAAGGAAATAGAAACTCTATTGAAATAAAAACTATGAGAAATAAATATCTAAAGTATGCTACTGTATTTGTAATTCTCAAAGAAATTTCATACAGAATAAAAATTTCTAAAGTTGATGCAAGACAAAGACAATCTTTACAGATTGATAAGACAAGAGAAAATCAGAGAAGTCATCAAAGAACTATTACAATTTCATTAAAAAGGCTCTGAATATGAGTGAATTTTTAAAATATTTAAAAGATAGATAACACTATGTTGCAAAATGTGTTCTTGACTAGAAACACTTAATACATTACTGATAAGGATAAGCACTCCAAACAAATAGTCAATGTCATAGATATAGATGGGGAAATCTTAAACAAAACCCTTCAAAAGGGCATCGCATTAGAAAGTAAAATGTACCCCCTGGAATTCAAGGATGGTTCAATTGCAAAATCTTATAAGACATAGAGGAGTTAAATGAAAATTTACATATGGTCATTTCCATAGATGCTAAAAAAATAATTTGAAACACACATTCCAACTACATTTTTTTTTAAAAAGGACTTAACAGGGGTGGGATAGGTAGGGTGGGAGGGAGGGAGATGCAAGAGGGAAGAGATATGGGGATGTATGTATATGTATAACTGATTCACTTTGTTATAAAGCAGAAACTAACACACCATTGTAAAGCAATTATACTCCAATAAAGATGTTAAAAAAATAAAGTAAAATAAAAAGACAACATATTATGAAACTTTTTTAAAATCAAGGGACAATGTTAAATCAATGAACAATCTTAGAGACATTTCTTTAAAAGCAGAATGAAATTAAGGTGCTGCCTTAGTTTAATATTGTTTTATTCTCTTCAATAAGTTAAGAACCAAAATTATGACATAAGAATAATACATATTGGGCCCATAGAGACAACATATTCAACTTCAGGTGATTAAAAATGTAAACAAACCTGCAAAAAGTTGCCAGATATAGAAGAAATGTGTAAAGTCAATAATATTCTTGTGTAGCAGTATTAACATCTCTTTAATTATAACAAGGAATAAATTATAAAGAAAATTAATTATAAGTTTATTACTTAGGAATAAACTTAACAAGGAATAGATGTATGAAAACAATGAAAAATTTACTGGAAAGTGTAAAGGGAGATGATGGAATATAGAGCAGTGTGTTCTGGAAGAGAACAAGTTTTCTAAGAATGATAATTCTCTCCAAGCCCAACTAAAATCCCTAGAAGATGTTAAACAGAACAAACATGAAAACAACTGAAGTAAATAATTATAAAATCATTAGGAAAGAATGGCCATAGGAACATATAAATAATTTAAATAAGTGGAGTGTAGCCCAAATGGCGGAGGTGGATTTACCATGAAGGTAATGAAGCTTATACTTCTGTGCCCTCTCTGTGCGGACTTTCCCAATGTCCTGGGAGGTGTTCTAGCAATGTGTTCTCATGGTCATATGTTTTTATTAATTTCACAAAAACTAAATGTATTTTCTTTATGACCCCTGTCCCCAAAATTGTATAAGCTCCAGATGCCACAATATTTGACTCTACCATGCCAGATATAAAATAATGTTATAAATATACAATAATTAACAAGTTACTCAAGTGGTGTAGAAAATTAAGTCATTTGAATAGAAAAAAAGCTAGAAATATTCCACTGATATATAAAATGTAAATATGTGAGAAAGCGTCACAAAAAATGTGATGGAAGAATGAATAACTGAATATATGGCATTGGGTAACAAACCAGGTGATGTTCAAAATATTAACAACAGTATGGAATGGGTATGTCTGCCAGGTGCCACAGCACAGGTGGGTGTGAATTTAATATAGCCCTGGCTTAAATTAGAAAGTTGGGAAATACACTCTAGATCCGTATTCTCTACTATATTGAACTCCAGATGAATTAGTCTGTTAAATATAAGATATTTGATGCTAAACAGATATTTGGAAGAGTGATACAACTTTCTTAAAGCAATAGAAGAAACCAAGCCTTTAACTATTAGACTGCAGACCACTTTTTTTTTTTTTTTTTTTTTGCCGTGTCATGCGGCATGTAGGATCTTAGTTCCCCAACCAGGGATCGACCCCTGCAGTGGGAGCGTGGAGTCCCAACCACTGGACCGCCAGGGAAGTCCCCTAGACCACTTTTATAAAATGAAAATTAACCACATAAAAAAGGAAACAACTATTTGGAGAAAAGATGTAGGAATCAAATATGACAAAGGGTTAATATCTAAAGAAGCCACTTCAATATACATCAGTAAAATTATGAGTCCAATAAACAAAGAGACAAAGTTCATAAGGAGACAATGTACAGAAGAGCAGACACATATGAAAAAGTGTTGGGCTTCCATGTGGATTAAAGAAATGCTAAATAATGTACAATAGGTGCTATTAAAACAGTTCACATTAGCAAAAATATTTAAAAAGATAATACCTGTTGCTAGTACAGCTGTAGTCACACACAGTTAACTATGTATGTTACAGGCAGTACTTTTGAGCAGAAATGAAAGGAATATTGACAATATTAAAAGTAGAATAATAAAAATGTTTCTGCCTTTTAACTCCATAATCCCACATCTGAGGAAAAGCGTAGTACCTGAAGAGAATGTGGAATCTGAGTTGGAAACTCTAGGTTTGGATCCTGATTCTAATATTTGAAAGCTGAGTGATTCTCAGATTCCTCATCAGCAAAACGGATTCTCGTTTGTACCTCAGAGGGTTTGAATGAGGGTTAGATGCAATTGTGCACGTCAGCTGATAAGCCCTGTGTTTCCGTGACATTTTGTACCTTTGTCCACAAGCCTCAGTTTCCTTATCTGTAACACGGGGATAATAATGTCTATCTCCCAAACTTGTTGGGATAGTGAGGTCAGATAATGCATTCATTCATTCAGTGGCCAGGCTTGAGTAGTTACGGGGTGCTGACCAGTGCTGGCCACACCGGGGTGGACCAGACAAGCCCAATCAGCCATTCCGTGTCCAACTGGAGCTGAGTCCAGAGATGGGTTTGTCGCATGGCGATCACAGTGCGGGTCTCAACAAACAGGACCATACTGTAATTAATTAGCAGTTCTTACTGCACAGTACAGACCACACTCAGTGCTCCTCAGAGGAGCTTTCATATTTGCATTCCGTTTTTGTGCCCTCCACATAGAACAAAGGCTTAAATTAATATTCCATCCATCGGATGGATGAATGCACGCATGCATATGTTTATAGGAGGGTAATTTGTTTTAATGAATAATCTGAAGTCACCTAGATGTCCAACACAAGAGGAGTGGATAAGCAAATGATGTTGTAATCACTTAGCAGAAGAGTTTGCAGCCATTAAGATGGAAAATTATGAGGGTCATGAAAGACAGGAAAATATTTCAGATGATATTACAGGTGGAACAAAAGCAGAATACAAAACAGCATGTATTTCTCAATCACAACTACATGTCCAAAGTGAGATCAGATACTGAAAAACAAACATTTTGATTACGGTCGGGAGACACTGGTTGAATTTTTAAAATTCCTTTAATTATTTGAAAATATTATTTTAGCAATAGAAGAATAATAACAATGAGAAAGAAAATGGCTGCCGTGCAGAGAGAAAAAAATAGGTGATTTTACTTAATTTTTGGTTGAGGTATAGCTTACAAAGAGTAAAGTGCTTGTAAGTGTTTTTACATGTGTTTTTTTTTCTTTTGTTTTCAGTACGCGGGCTTCTCACTGCTGTGGCCTCTCCCGTTGCGGAGCACAGGCTCCGGACGCGCAGGCTCAGCTGCCATGGCTCACGGGCCCAGCCGCTCCGCGGCATGTGGGATCTTCCCGGACCGGGGCACGAACCCGTGTCCCCTGCATCGGCAGGCGGACTCTCAACCACTGTGCCACCAGGGAAGCCCAACATATGTATTTTTTTACATGTGTATACACCTGCTTAACCTTCACCCAGGTCATTTACAGAACATTAAAAATGCATGATTTTAAAAGGGAAAAGACGTTTTTTGTGTGTACTGTGAGGGTGGACAGAAAACTAACGGATGGATGGTATTATTCTGCAGAAAAGGATCACTCTGTTCCTAATGAGAAGATGAAATGTTAGAATGAGTAAAACCAGCAGAATATCTAGAGCCCATTTTCAGAGTTCAGAAGTTGACAGTTTTTCCAAGGCAAACATTGTGAGCTGACTTTCCTTTCACATTAAAAGGCCCAAATGGAGGAAAGTCCCTCCATTTAGATGATTACGTATTAGAATGATTCCATACAGTATGCATAAGTACAAATCGGACACCACCAAAATAAGATGCAGAACCTTGGTTTTCCTTCCCGCAGGATAAACAAAGCAACACAGAAAAATCCAACTGGAAATACGACCCTCAAATGCAATCCCCCCATTCCGGGACTGGGAAAAGAGAGGGACGTCAAGGAAGCAGTTTGGAAACCGGAAGCCTACGCCTGGCCTTTTTTTCTGCCCTCATCCTTCCCCCTGCGTCCCTCCAAAATGCGAATACACATTTACACGTCCCTCGCACAGCCATCCTAACACCCTAACCGCAAACACTGACGCCTTCTATGGCTTCACAGTGTTTTTTTTTCGGTGGATAATTTATCTGAAGTGTTGCTTGGCTGCCTTATCTTCCTCTCCCTGCACGGCCTCTGAAATTGCTTCAGCAGATCCTAACCTCTCTGGAGACGGGAGACAGGCACGCAGCTTAGTGCCGGACGGAGCAAGGCTCCGCGTCCGCGTGGGTGCCAAATGATGCTACATGATGGCAGCGTGAGTCACCGAGATTTAGGGCGAGAGTGTGGAGGAGGGTGTCGATGAAAAGGGCTCTGGCACCGCGGGAGACGAACGCAGGTCAGGAATCCTGACGTCAGGCTGGGCTTTAAAAATAGTGACACTCCACTGTGAATCAAAATGATTCTATGGGGGAAAAACTAAATGGACGATGGAAGGTTACATAGCTTCGTAAAAGTAATTTATATTCGACCTCCAGACAAGCAAAAGTGACAAGTCAGAATAGACTCAGAAGTGAAGTATTCAGAAACTTATCAAAAAGAGTTGGAGTGAACTTACTGTGTTCTGTACAATAATTGAAGATGATTCGAGAATCGAGAAGGCTGAGATACCTGGCTCCCTCCCCCCTTGCAGTCACCTGGGCGCGCGGCATTCCTGGCTTCTGCTTTAGGATGAATAACATGTCTCTCGTGGGTCCTTAAGAGAAAGAATTCAGGATGGGGTATCAATGGGTACGGATTACAGAGCCTGCATTGCTGAAGTTAACCCCAAAGAGGAAAGGCCCTGGGTAGGTTTTAGGGTTACATAACATGCCCAGACTTGAATAGCCCAGGTTGTTTACCTGTATATGCCTAGTATGCCAGATTCAACCTGACTGAAGCAGGGCCAGCTTTAATTAGTATAATCAATTTTGCCTTTTGATGGAAAATAGAAATGTATTAGGAACTACTCCAAATTATGCCCCTCCTGGAAAGTCTCTGTGAATTCTGTATGATGAGGTGGTTAAATTCTGCAGTGACTGACTCTGTACAAGCATATAATCACGAAAATAATATTTTTGACACACTGCTGGCATTTAACAAATACCAAATAACTAGTCAGAGCACATCAGTAGTTCTAAATTTGAAAATCAATTCTGTGACATTAATAATAAAAGCAATCACCTGTGGGAATTAGGTTGTTTGTTTTCTTTTAGTGATTCACAAGCCTGTGGTAATAAGTACAAAAATAGGATTTACCTACTGAATAAACAATGTTCTATTTATGAAAACCAAGCAAGGCCAGTAATTAAACCCTGTAGTTCTTTAAAGTTTAAAATTTTAGTCTTGGGCTTCCCTGGTGGCGCAGTGGTTGAGAGTCCGCCTGCCGATGCGGGGGACGCGGGTTCATGCCCCAGTCCGGGAAGATCCCACATGCCGCGGAGCGGCTGGGTCCGTGAGCCATGGCCGCTGAGCCTGCGCGTCCAGAGCCAGTGCTTCGCAACCGGAGAGGCCACAACAGTGAGAGGCCCGCATACCGCAAAAAAAAAAAAAAAAAAAAAAAAAAAAATTTAGTTTTTTTATAAAATTAGCTCTAATATTTTAAGTGATACATAGTACAGGAAGTTAAAGGGCCTTTTCTTTCTTTTTTTTTTTTTCCCTTTGAATAACATGAAGCAACTTAGGGACAAAACAAACAAGTTAATTTTAGCTTCTGTTGTTAGTCTTTCTATACTATCAAGGTGGGGACATAAATTGTGAGATGAGGGGGAAATGGTGGTTTTAATGAACCACCCTTGATTTTTCCTCGTTCCGTTCATGTACTCATACATTTTATCCACATGATAAAACATCAATGTAGATTTAAATATTATACTAGCAAAAAAAATACAGGAAATAAATGTTTTATTTTACGTTTTATTCCCCCCCCCCCTTGCACTTTGTACTATCAATGAGTTACAAATAAGGGACAGGTACCAGTATCAATTTGTACTGTCGATTACAGTTCTGTTAATTTATATCAGTAGAGGCCAATACAAATGGCTGCAGGGAAATCTAGGTACATCTATAGAGAGAGGCACAAATACATCATGGAAACCTGAGTGGGGAATTACAAAATGAAAAGAGTATGAAACAAAACACTTTCACTGCATTATATTTTTCAAAGAAAATTATGCGGATATCAAGAAAGGTAAAGATTCTGACTATAGAACTGGACATTATGACTCTAATTCTCCAGTTACCACCAAGATAATGTATAATGGTCCAATGGGATGAAAAATATCATTGTTTCTTCAGAAGAGGTCTCATGACTTCTCAGAGGGAAGCCACATTCTGGTTCACACTATAGAAGACACAGTCATTGTCTTTTTTTCCTGAAAGGATTCAGAGGCATAGAACACATTTATGATAAGTAGGCAGCTATTATATTGAAACAGTTTGGAGTCTGCAATGATTTAGAATGGTTTAGAAATGAAATATGTTTAATAACACTCTTGCATTCCTTTCCAAGCTATTCTGAACAATTGATTCTATAGATTGGAGGAAAATTGTCAGCCTTTCATATTGCTAAAGGATAAATAACAAGGATATTGGCTCAGAATAAATAAAAAGTCAAATATGCTCCCTATGATAGAGTAATGCTTTTGCTTTCATGGTTATAAAATATGAATCAGAAATATTTTAAAAGACGTGTTTTAGAAGAAGATAATCCAGAAACTGCAATGTATTATCCACATGTCTGGCATACAGTAAGAAATTACCTGATTTGAGAATAGACAAGAGATATGATTGTTCAACCAGAAGCTCAAAGAATCAGTAGAAGCAGACCCAGAGGTTATCCATATACCGGAGTGAGTAAAAATGTACTTCAAAATAACTATGATTAATATGCTAAAAAAAAAAATAGAGACAGGGCTTTCCTGGTGGCACAGTGGTTAAGAATCCACCTGCCAATGCAGGGGACACAGGTTCGAGCCCTGGTCCGGGAAGATCCCACATGCCACGGAGCAACTAAGCCTGTGCGCCACAACTACTGAGCCTGTGCTCTAGAGCCCTCAGGCCACAACTACTGAAGCCCACGCGCCTAGAGCCCGTGCTCTGCGACAAGAGAAGCCACCGCAATGAGAAGCCCGTGCACTGCAACAAACAGTAGCCCCGCTCTCAGTAACGAGAGAAAACTCGCATGCAGCAGCAAAGACCCAGTGCAGCCAAAAATTAAATAAATGAATAAATAAATTTATTAAAAAAATAGAGACAAATGTGGATGGATGAAAAGATGAAGTATTTAAAAATGAATTAGATTATATCCAAAAGCTTATAGTCCTGGCTACGATCTCCAACACAATGTTGACTAACTGTGGTCATAATAATCATCTATATTGTGCTCCCAACCATAGGAATGATGAGAGCTAAAGGGTTTTCTGTAGCAGTGCCCTTAAGATCTGGGCAATGTACTATCTGTAGGTTATCCCACAATAAAGAAGAAAAAGAAAATAAATATCCTAGGAGGTACTTTTACTTGACTGTCAAACTGTTCCAAAGGGGTCTAATCTCTGTCTTTTATTTTAAAAACGCTAAAATGCTCAATCTAATCTCTTTTCAGTTACTGAGAACTGCAGTTTTAGGATACTGATGGCTTTCCTAAATTATTAGTGACATCAGCTGTAAATAAAACAGGAAACAGTTGCTTGGAAACCTCAAAACTGATATAAAATTATTCTGATCAAAATATTTTAACTGAAATGTTATTGTTTCAAAATTTGGCAGTTGGTTTCACCATGATGCCAAGTACTGGTAAAAGTTAAATATTCAGTGTGTTAGGGGGGCATGGGTGGGGCTTAATTAACATAGAGATGTTAAAACCTCTGCTACATGTCCAGGCTGCTACAAATGTCAGCAAACAAACAGTTTAGTAATTGCTGTGATTGAAATTGGGCTGGGGGTGTCATTCAGCAATGATCTGACTCGATCGTCACTCTTTCTCAGTTCAGAGCGGAACCCAGAGGAAGCAAAACGCCCTCAAATCCAGACAGGGGGGCGTCTTCATCTTTCAACCCTCTAACCCAAGAAGCAACAAAATTCTTCATTTATCGTTTTCATTAGAGACTCAAACACAGGATATCAAACTTGCAAAAAGTTTTTTCACAGAAAAGATTTCGGATGGTCATTTCATCACTTGTTTCAACATCACTTTTTTCAATTTCCTGTTCCTTCCAGACACTGCTGAGGAGCGGCATTTAAATGGAAGATATTTCCCCCCAGACATCTTCAGCTACCTGGCGGGAAACATGATGGCCTATTCTTTTAATTCGAGCAGGGTGTTTATTTCCTCGGTTTTCAACGCTGTCTCCAGCGTTTCGATTTTCTGAGCATTCAGAGGCTTCTACTGACTGATTCTCCCTCCTTAAAAGATTGTCAGGGCTGCTGCAGGCCTAGGACACCGACTCTGCAAATTGTTCTACTTTCACACAATAGACAGGCATTAGATGCTTGCCTCCTGATTTGCTGCAGGCACATTTTGCAGTCGATATACCTCTGTGTATGGAAATCCCGTGGGAAGAATGTATACGGATGCTCTCAAGCACAAGTGGGCAAATCCAGCTAGCCCCCTGTTTCCGTACAGTCCATGAGCTGAGGATGGTTTTTATATTTTTAAATGGTTGGGAAAAAAATTAGAAGAATAATATGTTGTGACACATGACAATGATATGAGATTCAAATTTTATTGTCCATAATAAATTTCCATTGGAATGGAGCCACGCATTCATTTGCATATCATCTACTGGATATTTCATGGTGTAGCCACAGACTGGAGTCATTGCTGCAGAGACCCTAAGGCTGGCAAAGCCTCAAATATTTACTATTTGGCCCTTTACAGAAAAAGATTGCCCACTGTTACAGATTAAATTATGCCCACCAACCCCCAAAGATGTTGAAGTCCTAATCCTGAGTCTGTAATCTTTGCAAGCAGGCTAAATATGAATTCCATAAATTCACAGAGGTCAAATTTTATGTCTCAGTATTTTTTTTCCCCATTGCACCAAATTTAGAACTGGGCATCTAGAACCTTCTCAGTAAATCTTTTGTTTGATTAAGAACTGGAGATTTGTTTGTTTTCGATAGATGTGCTCTAAACTAATGTAAAAAAAAATGTATAAATGAAATCATTTACAAAAGAATCCCAAAGCCCGGTTATTTATTTATTTAGTTAGTTATGGCTGTGTTGGGTCTTCGTTGCTGCGCACGGGCTTTCTCTAGTTGCGGCGAGTGGGGACTACTCTTCTTGCAGTGCGCGGGCTTCTCACTGCGGTGGCTTCTCTTATTGTGGAGCACGGGCTCCAGGCGCACAGGCGTCAGTAGCTGTGGCTCGTGGGCTCTAGAGCGCAGGCTCAGTAGTTGTGGCGCAAGGGTTTAGTTGCTCCACGGCATGTGGGATCTTCCCGGACCAGGGCTCGAACCTGTGTCCCCTGCATTGGCAGGCGGACTTTTAACCACTGTGCCAGCAGGGAAGTCCAGCCCTGTTAAAGTGAATAAATCACCCCTTAGCTTATCTTTCATTCACATCTTGATGTTCATTAACAGCTTATATTTGTATTGGAATGCCTTCCACGAATGATTTAAACATTTTAAAAAACTGTAACTAACTGTAGAACATAGGTGGGGAGAATTTATTGTTTATTCTCAATGGTAATTTTGTTCTCAACAAATATTAAAACTGAAACCCATTTTGAAAGCAGGTTTCGTTCCTTTAAATGTTTTTAAAAGGGGCCCAAAACATTTTTTTCCCTCGTTTTGTTGTTTGGGATATTAAAATGAAAAGCTGAAAGTTTCCCTGTGTCCTGGGATTCTACTGGCCAGTTCCACTGGTGAATGTTCTCAAAAATATTGGTAGAAAGAACATCGCATGCAGTCATCCTTGTTTTATCTTTTAAAAGAAAGCCTCTTTGTAAAAATTTTAATTTTTGAATAGGAAGCTATAAGAAGTTGGTTCAGGTGGGAGTTTAACTGTCAGTTCTTGATTCATTTGCTATTGGGAAAAATAGGTGCGTGTCACACGTGGGGAGTTTGCAGGTGCACAGAGGGGGGCCAGACATCACCAAGGAGCCTCAGGACCAAGACAGAGCCCAGGTCACTCCCAGTGGGAGGGAAGGCAAGACATATCTGTGGCATTGTGGAAATCAGACACTCTTAAGAACTTTTCCAGTGATAGGAAAAGGGCACGAGCACCTTTTAGTGGATGACATTTATGTTTTAAATCGAGAGTGAGTGTTTCCATTTGCTAGGGCTGCCGTGAAAACGTACTACATGCTGAGTGGCTTAAACTGCAGAAATTTATTGTCTCACAGTCGTGGAGTCTAGAAGTCCAAGATGAAGATGTTGGCAGGGCTTCTAGACCATCCCCCTCTCCACCACGTAAGAAAGAGAAACCACTTCCAGGGACTGGCAGCCCGGTGCCACTGACCAAGAAGAACTGCCTGGGGGCACGGTGGTTTCCGAATAAACCAGAGGGCAGGTACCAGGCTGTGGCAGGGACCGGAGCAGCCGGAGGATGGGGACATGCTAATGGCGGTGGGTGGGCTGGGGAGAGGGAGGGATGCAAAGCATTAATAAATAAGATGGGCAACTTCGAAGTCACCTTTTTTACTTTGCCCTAGGTTTTTACCCAGGTGATAAATCTTGTTGTTCCTCCTTCAAACTATCTTGCCCTTGGTTACCCAGGCTGAAGACCTCGGTTCCCATGATCCCTCCCTCTCCCTCACTTTCACCCACATTTATCCAGTCAGTTCCAAACTCTAATATGCAAGTAGCATCGCTGCTGCAACCACTGTGGAAGTTCAGAGACTTTAACAAAAATTTGGCCAAGGTCACACAGCTAATCACTGGGAGGTCTACAGGCTCCAGACCCCACTGTTCTTCCCTGACAGCACGAGGTCTCCTCACTGGTCCACGAATGGTTAAGCCAGCACAGCTCCTGGTCTACAGCAATGCTTTGTAAGTGTCTCCTGACCAAATGAAGAATAAT